>NC_135884.1:55803538-56404371 GCF_964194155.1 Cetorhinus maximus
TGTCTTACCCTCTTCTGGAATCTCCATTGATGAGCTCCACTTGGCCCAACACAGCAAATATAACATCAAAGTTTGCGTGTTTAGTGCCATCTTCAGTACTTGGGAGATCAAACAAGACCCAAAAGGGAATGTTAAGATTTCTTCTGTGATTCCACTGAGCTTTAGTTTAAATCAGCGCACAGCCATGAGGCATTGACCAGAATCTGGAGAGATAGAAAGGGTGAAAATTAATCACATTAATCCACATGCATTATAAGACAACTAAAATGAAGTAAACTCAAAGGGTTATAAGACATGGTGTAATCCTACTAGTATTTTCTCTCTTTTGGAGATATATAATTTTAGGGTAGTAAATATGATGCAATATATGTCTCTCACATCCAATTTATCCCACAGGAGATCAGTAGAAGCAAGTCCAGATTTCTGTGTGTTCTGATTTTACAGAGACAAACAGAACATTGAACTTTATGCAATCAGATTACTGTGACAGCAGAGTGATATGGTAAGGAAAATAATTCACATTGCTCCTTCTGGGATTTGTCTTTATTGCTGGAGGGGATCCCACTCTTCAGACATTCTGAACAAAAGATTCACAAAGGTGATGAAGTAAATTTTATGTACAAGTGAAAATAAGGTCTTTAGGAATAGTTTATTCAAAAAATATCCACAACAAACACTTAATACCTCCTATTATCCTTGGCAAATATTTCAACACTAAGCATTTGACATAAAGAATGGGGTGGAACTGATCTACGAAAGCAGCGCAAAATAGGCTTGTAGCAACTTGGCAGCTGATTTTCCACTATGCCTGATTTTCTTTCCATTGAAGTTTACTGAACGATAGTTCAAACTCTTTGTGGATACTCATTTCCTCATCTCACTGCCACCTGTAATTGGTTTGAAATTTAAAAATCTTAGCAACATTTTCTAAGTCAATGGAAAATAAAAACTAGCACAGTGAAAAACTGGCTGCCAATGTGCGACAATCCCATTTCATGCAGCTGGCATTGACCAATTTCACCCCCAAGGAGTTTTCCATCTATGGATCTTATTCACATATGATTTAACATGTATTCTGAATTACCATTTAATTTCTTTGCAAAGCAATTTAGAATTAGCCAACTCAGCTAGAGAATAATCCATTGAAGAAGTAGATACAAGCAACTGATTTTTTTTCCAATTGTATTCGATGATCATGAACAAAATGAAGCCCAATTTAATGTGCTAAGGACCTATACCACCCCATCAATGCCTGCTTTTAACTACAATGGAGAGAACCACATTCTTGAACTCCTCTTGGTAAATGGATGTGCTAAATGTGAAAAGTGAACAGTCATAATTTTGTTCTAATTTCCTTTTAAGTATAGCTGTTCAACTTATTGATATGCTAATTTCATGTTGCAGTAAATTTAAACCACAATTGTGTTTGGTCTTCAAGCAAAAGCACATAATATATAACTATAAGTCAGGCCTTTTAAATGAGCTTTTGATGGTTATTTAAATTTCCCTTGTAGAAATCTAAATTATGTCTATCGGCCACCTGATCAATGCTGAGTTTGACTTGGGAGACATTCAAAGTTTACACAAAATCTGCTGTCCAAAATTGACTACACTTTACACAGCTCGGTGTTCCATCAAGCATGAACACTGAAACCAAGGGAAGAATTTTCCCCCCGTCGTGGAGGGGGTTGTGCGGGAGTAGGCGAGGGCGGGCGCGGACCCAATTGGCGCCCCCGATCGGTTCCGTGCCGCCGTTTTACGTGGGCGGGCCAATTAAGGCCTGCCCAGCGTGACATGCACCCGGAAGCGCTGAGCGCTCCCTATATGGGCAGGGGGTGGTTCCCTGAGTCAGGGCCTGCGCTCTTTTGTGCATGTGCGCGAAAGAACGCAGAAATCTCCCTGAAGTACCTCTATTAGTTTAAGCTTTAAAAATTTTAATAAAGAAAAGAAAAAAAATTAAGGCATGTCCCCTCATGTGACAGTGTCACATGAGCTGGGACATGTCAGTGAACATTAATGAAAACATTTATTTAATTTATAAACCCTTCATGAAACCTCATCCCGCCCGTGGATGAGGTTCCATGAAAAATGCGAAGGCCGCCTGGGCTGTTTGCCTGCCCGCCGACCTTAAGGTTGGATGGGCAGCTCAGTTTATTAGTTTAATTGAAATTTAAATGGCCTTAATAGGCCTTTGACAGTTTGGCGGGCGTGCAACCGACTCGGCTGCGTGTCCGCCAAACTGAAAATCTAAATGACACGTGGTGATGTCGGGACACCCGCCCTACATCACCGCGTGTCATTTTACACCTCGGCAAGCAAGCCCTGCACCCTCTCGCCGAGCCGAAGATTCAGGCCCAAGTTTCAAACAGCTGAAAAAAATCAACTTCCAAATCTCTAACAAATTTTGTTGATATTCTAAATTTTAAAACATTTCTTTACGGCTGGTTTATAATTTTCTTTATCAGGAATACACTTCTGCTTTACAGAATGGTCAAAATTTATGAAAGCAAAATGATCAATATTCAAAGCATTCAGCTTACAAAACAAGGAGAGCTGTTAGGTGAAAGCAAAGTATATTTAAAATGCTCCTTGAAACCTCTTTACACTAATCAAAAGCTGCTCCAAAGGTAGATTATGATGCAGCACATTGTCAGGCTAATAAGCTCATTAGGGAAATGAAGCAGGATCAGTGGGTTCATCCACTATGGTGAGCAATTACAGAAAAATGATCCTAAATCAATTTACAATTGGCTAAAATCTGCCATCAGTCATGGTTAAAAAGGTTCCTTGGGGCTAATGCCCATGACTGACAAGTCTGGTGCTCCTCAACAAACCCATGAGGGTCCCCTTGGGCTCTGGAGAGAGAATTATAATGAGTTGGTGTCAGACCTGTCAGGTTGTGGTAAGAGGCCCATTTGCATGGAGGCTGGAAAATTGTGCTGTGTACATAGGAAGAACATCGTAATGTGACCAATAGCTATGAAACAAAATCGTGCTGTATACCAGCACTAAAAGGAGAAAAATCATGCACAGAAGCCTATTGTTGCATCCTCAATCCACCAATGCTGCAGTAAATTTTCCAATACTTCCACACACTTTCCAAATCATGCTGACCCTGCTTTGGTTAAATGCTGGTGGGTAGATCATAACCAATAACATTGCCTCTAGATCTACTATTGCTGACTACATTGATTGCCACTATTTGGAGCGAGCACCTCGTTATGGGCATCTTTCCTTTCTGCAGGCCGCCTACTTCTTTTAGGAGGGTAGGTTCAAGGACAGCAATTTCTTTTAAAGAAAAAACATTTAAATAGAATGTACAACAATTGGGCCCAACTGATCCATGTCTGTATTTATGCCCCACATGAGCTGTTTTCCATCCTTCTTCATCTAACCCTATCAGCATAACTTTCCATTTCTTTCTCACTCATGTGTTAATCTTGTTTTCCCCTTAAATGCATCTATCCTATTCACCTCAACTACTCCGTGGTATTGAATTCCATATTCTAAAGAAGGAAAGAGGTGAAAAAGTTTCTCCTGAATTTCTGATTAGATTTATTATTGATGATTTTATACTTATGGTCCCTAGTTTTTGTTTCTCCCACGACCATTAGAGGACTTCAAACCCTTTAACGGTGTCTCTTCCTCCTTTTGGTGCTTCAACAAGTGTCCTGCTGAAGCACAGTTGGGTTTTTGGTCTCAATTTTCTACTTCAACAATTGCAAAGTCGCACTGCAGATTAAGCTTACAGGTGACAAGGCTGGGAACTAAACAATTCTCCTCAAAGGTTCAGGATGCCTGGACAAGCAACGGGAGGACATCCCTTTGCTTGAGCTGTGAAGTACATGTGTTAAGTTGAAATATTTCCAAGAAGGATAATTACAGTCTACACCAAATGAATTGTTCCACGAAAGGGGGAAGTCACCAGCTTGGCAGCTTCCAGGTTTGACAAAGCCATTTGCATAAGAATCATAAGTAGCTGATGATAAGTAAGCTTATTACACATCATTAGACATGTAGAATATCAGAATAGGCAGCACATAGGAAGCAGCCCTGCCGCCGTGTTGACAACAGGTGATTGTTGTATAGGTAAGAAGGAAATTCTGAGTATTGGGCCATTGGCTGTTAGAAGGCGCCACCTGGAAAGGAATACAAGATACTTCCAAGGTGTTTCATTTGGCAAAAACTCAATGTCTACAATGATTAGGTCACATTGTTGCTAAAGCTCTGCACCTCTAGTTGGTGGAATAAACATTTTCTTGGCATAGTGCCTAAACTTGCAGCAGTCAGAAACATCATGTTTTATCATAAATTGTGCTGCTCACCATATCGGTTGTGAGTTCCTGCTATCTACTGTTCATCTTGCAATAGCACAAAGCCCCACTTCTATTCTTATACTCACACCGGGCCTGTTCCAATAACTTGCAAATAAAATTGGTATGGAAGGTGTCAATTTCTTTCATGCAACATATTTTAAGCTTATGAGAATGCATCCTGTCATTTTAACATGACCATTTCCCACTTATATGTATGTTATCTCTAGCACTTCATTTTCATCAACTGTTCATGGATCTCTGCAAATGATTTAATTCAAAGTTGAAAAAAGAGTGATGCTTATTGATGGGGAAGGGGAAAGAAATGAAACACCTTGGAAGTATCACAAACTGAAAACAGATGATTAGCATTCAAAAGTTCAGAAGCTAAGCAAACAATTTAAATAACCATAATATAAAAGCAAAATACTGCAGATGCTGGAAATCTGGCAGAAAAACAGAGAATGCTGTAAAAACTCAGCAGGTCTGACAGCATCTGTGGAGAGAAAAACAGAGTTAATGTTTCGAGTCTGTATGACTCTTCTTCAGATGCTGTCAGACCTACTGAATTTAAATAACCAATTCGCTGTCAACCTGAAACATTAACTTTGATTCTCTCTCCACAGATGCTGTCTGACATGCTGAACATTTCCATCATTTTCTGTTTTTAGTTCAGAATTCTAGCATCCATAGTGTTTTGCTTTTTAATCATTATTAGATGACATATTTGGAAACAGGACAATGAGTAGTGTGTCAAACTGTAAGAAGTTTTTAATTTTATGGGCTGAATTTTACAGGGGTGGTGGGGAGGGGTGCATTGCTTGCAACCTGGTTAGAAAAGTCAGTCACTGACTAACCGACTAAAAGACTGCGACATAGCGTTAACATATTGCAGGCAGCATAAACAAGCCGTGAGTGGAACTTCCACCCCTCAGCTCTAACAGTCCCAGGGACTGCAAGCTGTCGCATGATGAAGGGAAGATGGAACTGGACTTGGGTAAATCTGGACGGGGAAGGATCAGGCACGGTAGGGAGTGGGGTGAGGGGGGTCAGATGGGTGGGTTTTGGAGGCCAGGCAGAGAGACACAAAGTGTGGGGGATCATTTTGGAGGAGTTGCCCTGATGCGCCCACAGCACCCCCCACCCCCCAAAGGATGTAACTCTCCGTTCCCGCTTTTTAACCTCCGATGGCAAAAAAGCAGACCACCAACTGCATTATGGCATGGGCAGTGTAATATTTTGGTCAACTGACTTGTTAATAAGCTATGCACTTCCTGTGCGGGGGTGGGGGGGGGGGGGGGAGGAGGTGATGGTAGTGACATTTGTAATACAAATCTCCTACCCGCCTGCCCGTTGGGCTCGTGCGCCGAGCCGAAGTTCACACGGGGCCCTCAAAATCGTCAACGATTGGCAAGTTAAGGGCCTTAATGAGGCCTTTAATTAATTAATTAATGGCGGGCACGCATCCCGCTGCATAGCGTGCCTGCCGACCGAAATATCGCGATGCCGCGCACTGACGTCGGGACGCTCGCGCAACGTTTTAAGCGCTGGCGTGCGGGCTCTGCCACCCACACGCCAGCCAGAAGATTCTGCCCAAAGAATTTCAATCACGCCTGCATTTCCACTTTCAATCTAATTTTCACATCCCATTTTATTCCTTATATGGTGAAATACAGCCATCCAGCCAGTAGGCTTTCTCCATAAATACCCCTACCTCTAAGAGTCTTTCCTTCACTACCACGTAAAACTCCATTTCAAGGTGCTCAACCCAGCGGTGACAGTGAATTGAAATAATTTATTCATACATAAGAATTTAGTTCCAGTCTGTGATTTATTTTCTATAATACATTACATTATAGACAAGACTAACATGGAACTGTCAATGCACTTGCAATAGATTTACTGCTCAGACCTATTCTGATAACATATTATTGTTTTGCATCCAAGATTTTACATATGTATTACTTCCATGCAGTTCTGATGAATAATACTTGAAACATTAATGTTTCCTTTCTCAGACGCTGACTCACCTGCTGAGTGTTCCAGCATTTTCTATTTTTGATCCAGCTCTTATTATTATTTTGTACTTCCATTCCCCATTAGTTATATGGTATTTTTTGTTTTTTTTAAAATGTAATTTGGATTTATTTAAATGTATAAAAGATCTAATGTGTTTAGGGACAAAAAACAAAACAAATCTCTTACTGAGTTACCATTTCTCTCTGCAGGACATCACTCTCCCAGCTCTGTCCTTTATAATACTGTTGAATAATGAATTTAATATACTTGGTATGTTGTTTTAATATCATAAGCTGCATTACCATTTTTCAGCACTCAGCTCATTCAGAAATACTGACATTTAAATCCACAAGGCAATTCAGATCTCATGAGAGAGACCTTCATAAAAACTAATTTTCACAATAATCTGTGTTATTATTCTGTACTGTTTATTCTCCATTCTTTTGTGATAATGAGTTCCTTTCTGACATAGGGTGTAAGTGTTCATGTCAGTTAGTAGAACGTCTCACCAGAGTCTGTGTTTTTGAAGTCTGTCACCACTTTCTCTTATTAAAGTATTTGCAATTTGATGATGGGCTGTTAAAATATCTTCTCAAAATGTAACTGGTTTAAAATCCACCACACTCCAAGGCTATTTTCAGTCAGAGCTAATATAGAGGTAACAATTGCATAGGCCTGACAGTACCATTCAATTATTAGAGATCAAACAAAAATCAGGAATAAAAAAAATAGAAAATGCTGGAATTTCACAGCATCACAAATAAAATATTAAACACTCTTTCTGGGATGCTGATTGATCTGCTGTGTTTTTATAGCCTTTTCTATTTTTATTATTGTGGAATATCACTGGTGTTAGGGCTTATGCATTCACTACACTGCTCTCAAAAATGGGAGCATCTCAAAGCTCTGGAACCATCAGACTTTATTTGTCAAAGAGAGAAAAAAAATCTGTTCAGTGACATAGATCATCCACAGTGTTTCACAATGGGAAGAGGGAGGAAGCAGAAGAAAAGTCAGTAGCTGTTTATTATCTTCCTCCATCTTTTTCTAGCTTACTCCCCTGCCCTCACCCCAACAGAATTCAGTGCTTTCAAATACAGGTGCCTAGCTGATGCCTCACTCAAGGGCCATTACTCATGTATGACCTTACCAAGCATATGTGTGGGCAGGGTTTGCAACCACGCTACTGTCAAGCTCGATCCTGTTCTCACCCAACATCTATACTTGCACACTTTCAGCTGGGCTGCTGAATATTAATCGGGAGTAAGATCCCTGGCTAATTTTCTTTTCTCTATTACAGGGTTACTGAGGCTTATCAGAAGGATTTTAAACTACAACATAGTTATTTTCAGTATCTGCTAATGATGACATTATCAAGCTATTTATTACATTGAAGTTTGTCTTCAAATGCATTTAAAAACAAAAAATATTTAATGAACACTGAGAAGCAATAAAAATGTATACAGTAATTAGACTCCCATTTAGCTTTGCACTGATGTTAACTGCTGTATATAGTATTGTAGTTGGTAAGGCACATAAAAACTGAAATAAATGTAGAAGGGATGGTTCTCATGTACTGATGTCAGAGGTTCACCATTCTTTGTTGATTTGCATGTGACTTGAAGACTGAGGTGAGCTTTATTTATATTCAACTTACATAAAATTTAAAAGGCCAGAATTATGATCATAAATCATTGTTTGGTTATCAATAGCACTAACAAACAGTTTTGTAAGAAGTTAACTTTTTAAGATAAATCTGCTCAATGTTGATCAAAAGTGGAACAGATATATTATACATTACGTCAGATTCTCAATTGTTGTGTCCCAAATAAACAAACTGTCCCCTTCATGTTTCATGGTTGTCAGAGTGAACTTAATGGAAGACAGGGAATAAGAGCCATACCTGTTAACAAAATCAGCATTTTATCGCATCATCATCAGGAAGATGACTGAATTACATTTTAACGTAAGAAGATACTAAACATAAGGTGGTTTCTTAGGTATTTTGAATTATTGAGCTGATAATGATGACTTTGAGGTAATGGATGGAGTGAGGATTGGAAAGAAGAATGTACTGGACAGGCTGACTATGCTTATAGTGGCTTGAGTTCCAGATTGCTAAAGGGAATGAGGGTGGAGATAGTGGAAGGGCTCGCCGCAATCTTCCTTAGCCATAGCAAGTGTGCCAGAGGATCGTAATGGCAAATGTAACACCCTTATTCAAGAAAGAGTGCAAGGACAGCCCTAGCAGCTACAGGCCAGTCAGTTTATCATCAGTGGTGGAGGGTATTTTAGAAACAATAATTCAAGAAAAAAAATAAGAGGCACTTGGAAAGGTTTGGAATAATTAAAGAGAGCCAGCACGATTTCTAAAACAGATTAAGCTTAACCAATCTAATTGATTTTTTTTCATGAAGCAACAGAGAAGGTTGATGAAAGGAATGTTTCATTAAGATCACCTCTCATTCTTCTAAACGTCAATGAGAATAAGCCCAATCTGGTCAACTTTTCCTCATAAGACAAACCCTTCATCCTAGGAGTTAGCCTAGTGAATCTTCTCTGAACTACTTCCAATGCAGATATACCCCTCCTTAATTAATGAGGCCAAAATTGTACACAGTACTCACCAATGTGCCCTGTGCAGTTGTAGCAAGACTTCCCTACATTTATATTCCATCTCTTTGCAATAAAGACTGACATTCCATTTGCCTTCCTAATTATTTGCTGTATGTGCATGCTAACATTTCGTGATTCATGTACAAGGACACCCAGATACCTTTGTACTGCAGCATTCAGCAGACTCTACCCATTTCTATTCTTCCTGCCAAAGTGAACAACCTCACATTTTCCCACATTATACTCCCTCCACCAACACACTCCTGGTTGTTATCCCACATGCTACTCTCTGTGAACCTGAGGTCATTCAAAACTCTGCTGCCATGCTCCTAACTCATACCATGTCCTGTTCGCCTAATACCCCTGTGCTCACTGATCTACAAGCAATGTCTTGATTTTAAAATTTTTATCCTTGTTTTCAAATCCCTCCATGCTCTTGCCTGTTCCTAGCTCTGCAAACTCCTGCAGGATGTGTACACTCGTCTAATTCTGGTCTCTTAAACATCCCCGATTTTAATTACCATTGATGGGCGTGCCTTCAGTTACCTAGGCCCCAAGCTCTGGAATACTCTTCCTACACCTCACCACCTCTCTACCACATTTTTCTCCTTGAAGACACCCCTTAAAACCTCTCTCTTTGACCAAACTTTTGTGGCTCTGTGTCATACTTTTTGTAATGCTTCCTTGAAGTGCCTTGGGACATTTCATTACCGCAAAACACAACAAGTAAGTCAGCCCAGCATACAAGATGAGCCCGTTTTTCCAGCCCCAAAAATCACGTTTTTGCATACACTAGTCACCTTTTCAGCCATGACGAGCTATACTCACAATGGTAGTTAGCTCCATTTTTCACCCCACAAATGCATGGTTCCTTATAACTGATTATAAGGGATCAAGCAGGCAATAGGGGCTGTGTTGCAAAGATGCACAGCAAACACAGTGGCAGATAGTGGCATCATAGAGTAATGTCACTGGACGAGTAATCCTGAGGCTCAGGCTAATGCTATGAGGACACAGACTCATATTCCCCCATGGCAGCTGGTGGAATTTAAGTGCAATTAATACATCTGGAATATAAAAGCTAGTCTCAGTCATGTTGACCGTGACAGCATATTACTGATTGTTGTAAGAACCCATCTGGTTTACCAATGTCCTTTAGAGAAGGAAATCTGCCATCCTTACCTGGTCTGCCCTCCAGATCCACAGCAATGTGGTTGACTCTTAACTGCCCTCTGCAATGGCCTAGCAAGCCACTCAGTTCACGGGCAGTCAGTTTAACTTTGGTGGTGGGGAAGTTTCTAGAAACAATTATTCGGGATAGAATTAATAGTCACATGGAAAGACGTGGGTTGATAAGGAAGAGCCAGCATGGGTTTCTAAGGGACAATTGTGTTTAACTAACTTGCTGGAACTTTTTGAAGAGGTTACAGAGAGGGTCGACAAGGGTAATATTGTTGATGTGTTGTACATGGACTTCCAAAATGCATTTGATACAGTGCCACACAACAGACTTAGGAGAAAAGTTATAGATCATGGAAGAAAAGGGGCAGTAGCAATGTGGATACAAAATTGGTTGAGTGATAGGAAACAGCGAGTAATAGTTAATGGATATTTATTGAACTGGAGGAAGGTTTGTAGTGGAGTTCCCCAAGGATTGGCTTTGGGACCCTTGCTTTTCCTGATATATATTACTGATCTAGATCTTGGTGTGCAGGGGACAATTTCCAGGTTTGCGGATGATACAAAACTTGGAAGCATTGTAAACTGTGAGGATGTTAGTGTAAAACTTCAGAAGGACATAGACAAGTTGGTGGAGTGGGCAGATAGGTGGCAAATGAAGTTCAATGCAGAGAAGTGTGAGGTGGTTCATTTTGGTAGGATAAACATGGAGAGACAATATAAAATAAGGGGTGCAACTCTAAAGGGTGTGCAGGGGCAGAGAGACCTAGGTGTATATGTGCATAAGTCATTAAAGGTGGCAGGACAGGTGGAGAGAACAGTTAATAAAGCATGCAGTATCCTAGCCTTTACTAATATTGGAGGTTATGCCAAACTTGTATAGGACACTAGTTAGACCTCAGCTGGAGTACTGTGTACTGTTCTTGGCACCACACTTTAGGAAGGACGTGAATGTATTGGAAAGAGTGCAGAAGAGGTTTACAAAAATGGTTCCAGGGATGAGAAACTTCAGTTATGAAGATAGATTGGAGAAGTTGGGACTGTTCTCCCTGGAGAGGCGAAGGCTAAGAGGAGACTTGATAGAGGTGTTCAAAATCATGAGGGGGTTGGGCAGCATAGATAGGGTGAAATTGCTCCCCCTCTTAAAAGGATTGAGAAAAAACGGCAGAGATTTAAAGTAATTTCCAAAAGAAGCAAATGTGACATGAGAAAAAACTTTTTCACACAATGAATAGTTCGGGTTCGGAATGCACTGCCTGGAAGTGTGGTAGAGGCAGGTTCAATTGGGGTATTCAAGAAGGCATTAGATGATTAGTTAAATAGAAACAATGTGCAGGGTTACAGAGAAAAGGCAGGAGAATGGCACTGAGTCATAATGCTCTTTTAGAGACCCGGTGCAGACATGATGGGCTGAATGTCCTCTTTCTGCACTGTAACAATTCTACGAAATCCTGTGAATTAGGGATGACAAACAAATGCTAGGCCTGAATTTTTCCTGCGCCAGGCGG
This sequence comes from Cetorhinus maximus, assembly GCF_964194155.1. NCBI lineage: Eukaryota > Metazoa > Chordata > Chondrichthyes > Lamniformes > Cetorhinidae > Cetorhinus > Cetorhinus maximus. The sequence goes on from NC_135884.1 coordinate 55,815,174, forward strand.
ACTCAGCGAGAGCAGGCGGGGAGATTGTGGAGCCAACCGCCGCCTGCGATCAGCTCCGCACAGCCATTTTACGCAGGTGGGCCAATTAAGGGGGCAGGAGGGAGAGTCGGGTCCAGCGCTCTTTCGCGCATGCATGCGAAAGAGCGCTTCAATCTCCCTGAGGCACGGACCTACCTCAGGAAGATTGAAGCGCTTTTGAAAAAAATAATTAAATGCAATAAAAATTTAATGTCACAAGAGATGCAATTTTTATTTTTCAAAATAAGTTTTTATTCTATTTGTAGGAGCTTTAGGAAACCTCATCCCACTCGTGGATGAGGTTTCCTAAAAAACGTAAAGGCCACGTGGCCTTCTCTCCTGCCCGCCAACCGTTAGGTTGGACGGGCAGCGTAAATTTGGAGTTAATTAGTACATTAATGGCCTTAATAGGCCTTTCAATTATCAGCGGATGTGCAGCCGACTCCGGCATGCGCCTGCCGAACGAAACATCACAAGACAGCACGACGACATCAGGACGCACACCTGGCATCATCACGCGTCAATTTACGCATCAGCCCCCGCATGCCGACTGTAAAATCCTGGCCCTGGTCTTGCCAGCGATGTCCACATCCCATGAAAAAATAAAGGGAAAAAAATGCATTGGGGTTTAAGGCATGCCCACTCTTTGCATTGGGTGTCAACGATTTATCAAAATGATGACCACCCACACCCACGGTTCACTTTATACTCTGTGTATAGGGGTTGTCCTCATTTTTGCAGGCATTTTTTCAGGCTTCAATGGTCGACCTATGCGCTGACACCAACAGTTTGTTAACGGTGCTATATAAATATAAGTTACTGCTGCGAGAAAGGAAGTCAATGGAAGTGGAGGATGATTCCATGATCTTTGATTTTTTTTTGTTCAGAGAGAATTCAACGACCAATGATCACAAGGACTTATTAATGAAAAGTTGATAACTCAATTTTCATGTGAAGAAAGCTTCATTTTGAACTCACAGCATAAGCACAAAGGATGCTGAACTGCACTCTCTCTCATATAGACACACAAGTCAGGTTGTGTTTCTGAAGTAAAAATAAAGCACCCAAAATCTGCTTTCCTCTCAAAATTTACCTCAGAAAAAGGTTCCAAAGTTCATGCTCCAACTTGTTTTGAAATCCTATGGGAAAACAAACCACTGCAGCCGAAGGAAAGATGTTCTTTGATTTGTTGCAATAAGAGGGCCTTACAGGTACAGGCTAAGCCACGGTGTACATGCTCAGACTGGCATCTTGGGAATTTCAAGCACATAGTCTTAACTTTCTTCAGCTGACTGAATGTTAGGTTCAAATAGAATATCAACTCCAACTCTAGGCTTTGTCGTAGGTTATGGCCTCAGAGTATAAGTGTTAGGAAAGTACTCAAAGACAATTTTAAGTGTATCAGCTTGTGAGGCAGGAAGAATCAGACTTTCAAAAGGAGGGCGGGGACTAGTGGTTAGTGATTTTCTCAGTCTGAGCACACCAGAGGGAAATACTGCACAATGAAACAAAAGTCAGATATATCACCATAAAAAGGAAATAAACTGCAAGCATAACAATTATGTCAACTTGTTAGAAGGTTTATCTCTAACCAGAGAAAGAGTTAGATCTATAGTCTCATCTGTGGCTCAATGGTAGCACTTTAAAGTCAGCTGGTAATGGGTTGATGTCCCACTGCAGAGTCTTGAGCACATAATCTAAATTCATTGCCCTCGTGATTGATTGCTGCACTGTTGTTGATGCTGCCTTTGGCTAAGCCATTATACAGAGGCCCGTGTTCTTCTGACTACATAGAAACTTACAGCACAGAAGGACATCTGCAGCTGTTTAAGAAGGCAGCTCACCACCACCTTCTCAAGGGTAATTAGGGGGTGGGCAATAAACGTTGGCCTAGCCAGTGATGCCCACATCCCGTAAATGAATAAAATAAAATCTTCCCTCTCGTGTTAGCATGAAAGATCTTATGGCACTATTCAAAAGAGTTTTTTCAGTGTCCTGGTCAACATTTTTCCCTCAACCTATTTTGTGAAAAATAAATTATCTGGTCATTTATCTTGCTGCTAGAGTATGGCAAAACATTGAACGGGTATCACAGTCAATATTTATTCCTCAACCAAAATTGACTAACAAAAAAGATTACACAGATGAGCTGGTTATTATCTCATTGATGTTATGTGGGGCATTGTTGTGCACAGATTTGCTATAGTATATCTTTTACTATGAGAGTGACTACATTTCAGATGGCTAGGAAATGGAGTTTGGGTCAGGGACCGGAGAGGATGATTTCAGTCTTCCCAGTACTTACTTGACAGAAATTTCTGTACATCCACTGCTGGATGTTGGGTCAGCAGTTTGATCATTTGGAGACAGTGGAGGGATTGAGCAAGGTGGTGGTGAAATAGAGCTTTTGAAGAGTCTTCACATGATGTCATTGACACACAGCATGTAGGTAAGAAATGGGAGAAGTCAAGGACAGATCTTTGGTAGCAGTGTGAGAGCAGGAAGAGAAGCCACTTCAGGGATTCTCTGGCTATGACTGTTCCTGGAACCTTCAAAGAGATGTAGATGTACACCGCCTGTACCCTCTTTAAAATTGTACAATTCTGTTTATACTTTCTCTCTTCATTCCTCCTACCAAAAAGTGTCACTTCACATTGTTTGCCTTAAATTGTATCTGCCATGTGTCTGCCTATTTCGTCAACCTGACCATGTTCTCCACATAGCACAGAATGACACCATGCAGCTCTCATGCCTAAAGAATTTTAAAGAACAATTATGCTTAGTCCCACATCCCTCCTTTTTGACCATAACCTCAAGTTGCTCAACTTAATTGTCTGTCTAACTCCCTTTTAAAAAATTCCTATGGAATCAGCTTTCACTACCTTTCCAAATGGAACACTTGAGATCCCAGCAACTCTGAGTGAAAAAGATTCCCACCTCCCCTCTACATCCTTTTCCAATGATTTTAAATCCAATATATCTAGTAATTGGGCCACTCGCCAAAGGGGATAGTTTTTCCCTAGTTACTCCATCTTGAAAAACCTCTTAAACCCCTCTCTTCCAAAGAGAACAGTCCTAACTTATCCAATTTCTCCTCATAACTGAAGCCCCTGATCCCTGGTAACATCCCAGTAAATCTCTTTTATATGCTTCCTCTTGTTTCTATCTCTTTTCTGAAGCGTGATGCCCAGAATTGTCCAAAATACCCCAGCTGAGGCCTAACCAGTGTTTTATAAGTTCTAGTATGATCTCTTTGCTTTTATATTCTATCCCTCTATTTCCAAACCAAAATACATTTTTTTTTTAAACTACCGTATCAACTTACCCCATCACCTTTTAAGGATTTATGTACTCAGACATCAAGATCTCTCTGGTCAACTGCACTTTTCAAAATCGTATACCATACTGTCTTTCCATATTAGTCCTCCCAAAGTGCATCACTTCACTGTCCTCTGAACTGAACAGAATCTGCCACGCTTCCAATCACTTAACTATCTTGTCTAGGTCACCCTGAAGTCAACAGCTACCTGTATCATGCTCTACTACTTTGCCAAGTTTTGTATCATCTCCAAAATTCATAATGCTGCTTCCCACACCCAAGTCTAGATAGTTTACAAAAATTGCAAAGAATAATGGACCCAAAGCTAACCCATAGGAAACAACACTGCCAGTCTGAAAAGCATCCATCCACCAGCACCCTATACTTCCTGTCACTGAGCCAATTCAATATCCATTGCGCCAGTTTTCCCCTAAATCGATGAGCTCCCATCTTAGGAAACCTCCTCTGTGGCACTTCATCTCATGCCTTACAGAAGTCCATATTTACAACTTCTATTTCACAATCTTCGATCAACCATTTCTGTTGCCACATCAAAATTACATTTCAATCAAGTTAGACTGCCGTGATTCACCTTTAACAAATTCATACTGGCTCTCCTTGGTTAACCCGTGTCTTTTCAAATGAAAGTTTATTTTGATAATGATTTCCAATTACTTTCGCACCACTGATGTTAGCCTGACTAACCTGTAGTTTCTGGTTTGTCCCTCTCAGCTTTCTTGAATAGTGGCATAACATTGACAAACCTTCAGTCCTCCAGCACTATTCCAGCATCCAATGAGGATTAAAAGATTGTGACCAATGCCTCTGCTATTTCTAACTGTGATTCTTTCTGCAATCAAGGATGCATTTCATTTGGACCAGGTGGGACTTTGAGTAATGATAATCTTTTGAATAAGTCTTCTCCACCTATTATTATCCTATCCATAACTTGCCTTCCTATTTTAGTCTAACCTTCACATCATCCCCTTCCTTTATGAGGATAGATGCAAATCTCATTTAATACCTCTGCCATGTCCTCTGCCTCTATATCAAGATTTCCCAATGAGTTTTTAATAAGTCCAAACTTATACATATATAAAATGTTTTAGGGTTCAATTCAATGTTGCCTACTAATCTTTTCTTGTAACCTCTCTTTGTCTCTGGTATTAACTTTTTCAACTATTTACATAATTTTCCTGGTTATTAACTAAAGCTTGCTCCTGCCATTTATCATATGTCTGCTTTTTCTGTTTCATTTTAAATGTTATTTCCTTTGTTATCCAGGATGAATTCCCTTAAAAGGATTATGCCTAGTTTGTACCTGAACTCTCCCTACTTTGCATACCCTCCATTGCTCTGTTGTTGCTTTAATCTGAAATTGCCTTCTCCAATCTACTGTGCTAGGTTCTATCTTAAAATCACTGAAGTTAGCTCTTCCCCAGTTAAGCATTTTTACCTTTGATATTTTCTGGTCTCTTTCCCAAATGGAAACAAAATTATGCTCCAGTAACTGTTAGCAAGATGATCTCCGATTGTAGCACACTCCACTTGTCCTTTTTCATTTTGCAAAACAAGGTCCAAAACTGCTTCCTTCCTTGTTAGGCTGGAGAAATATTGGACAGGATCCGCACAGAGGAGGCTTTGGAGTTCAGCAGGGGTGACATTTGCAGAGTAGCATGTTGGGTCAGACACTTGACATATTCCCAAGTCTGGGCAATCCTGCTGGAGGAAGTTGAGCAATGGAAGCGGCTACCCTGCTGGCAGCAGCAGGTAGTCAATTTGTGCCAAAGGGATGTTTGGGGACCCTGCTGGTGTCTTACCGGCGGCGGAATGGTCTCGCGCTTAGGCGAAGCCTGGCAGGTCCCTGATAGCGGCCCCCCAACTACAGACTGGAGGCATGCGGCCGCATCTTTTATTTATCTGCCCCGTCCACTACACTACCCCCCCCCACCCACCCCGCAGGAGCCACTTCTACCACGGGGCCACAGCTGTGGCCACAGGCCATCCTTTCCAAGGGGATTCCCCTCCAAAAGCATGGCCTGGAAGCTGTGGACACAAGCAATTTTTAAAACTACACATATCTTCCACGGGCTCCCCCATTTTGAGCTGTCCTTACATTCTACTGCCTTCCACAGCAGTGTTTGTCTCTCCCAGTGGGGCTGCCATCAGGACATCGATGCGGGCCCTCCCACTGCCCATTGTCCTAACTGGACAGCGCTCCTGAAGGCAGCCTCTTAATTGACCACAAGTGGGTAACCAGGCATCACCAGCAGAGTCAGGGCCTATTTTTGGTCCCAACCTCAGAAAATCTTCAGAGGTGGTAAGATTCCACCCATAAATCCTGAAAGTCCTCCTTTGCACACATCAGAAATTCTTCTCCTTCCTGCACTACCCTCCAACCCCCTGCAATTAGCAAGATGCTTCTTCCCAGTCTTTGTTGAAATAATTAAAGTCTCCTAATATTACTATCTACCATAATGTACCCATTTCTCTCACTTTTGGAGCCCTTCAAAAAGCTCGCAACAACATAACAGCCCCACTCTGTTCCTCAAGTCAAGCCAAATAGACTTGGTCTCAAACCATCTGCTAAATCCTTTCTATTCAGAACAGTAACATCTTTGATCAATACTGCCACAATTCTCTTTTTCTTTCTTTATCAGGCTTGATAATCAGGAATATTGAGAACCCATTCGTGACCTTGTTTGAGCCATGTCTTTATTAACGCAACCATGGGCAGGACTTTTCGCTCGGTGGGCGGGCGCATGCCCAACACGCCCGAACGTGAAATGACGCACGTTGACATCGGCCGAGCGTGCCGACGTCAACGCGCACTCTCACGATAGTTCGGTCAGCGGGCACGTGCCAGAGTCAGCAGCACGCCCGCTGACAATTAAAAGGCCTATTAAGGCCATTAAGTTAACGATTGTGCTGAATTTTTCACTGCCCTTTCAATCTAACAGTTGGTGGGCAGGCGGCCTTTGCATTTTTAGGAAACCTCATCCACGGGCAGGCTAAAGTATTACACCCAGTTCTGGGTGCTGCATTTCAGCAAATAAAAATAAAATTAAAATTTTACACTTGAATTAAAAACATGTCCCTGCTCATGTGACAGAGCCACACATTTCTATTTTCTATATTAGTTTTTTAAACAGCGTTTCATCTCCCTGAGACAGCTCTGTACCTCAGGGAGATTGAAGTGCTCTTTTGTGCGCATGTGCAAAGTTAGCACTAGGCCCACTTGCCCTCTCTCCCCACCCCAACCCCCCACCTGCACAGGCAGCACTCAGCACTGCCACTCGCGTTCCACGCTGGGTGGGCCAATTCGTGGTGTGCTGCTGATCGTGGGTGACAGTCGGCTTCCCGACTGCCCCCGCCCAACCTATCGAGCACCCCCACCAAGGGCAAAATTCTGCCCCATGTAATAATCCCTTCTAAATCAGAAAGATCCCTGGGGCTGAATCTTCGGCTCGGTGAGCGGGGGTGGGGCACACAGGGTGAGGCGTAAAATGACACGTGGTGACGTCGGGTGTGCGTCCTCACGTCACGGCACGTCATTCAGTCGATTCGGCTGCGCGCCCGCCGAACTGTCAAAGGCCTATGAAGGCCATTTAACTCTCAATTAAAATAATTAACAGAGCTGCCCATCCAACCTTACGGTTGGTGGGCAGGCAAAGAGCCTAGGCGGCCTTCGCATTTTTCATGGAACCTCATCCACGGGTGGGATGAGGTTTCGTTAATGATTTTAAATTTTGACAAAAATTTTATTGAAATTAATGCACATGTCCCAGCTTATGTGACAGTTTCACATGAGGGGACACGTCATAAAAATTTTCTCGCCACTTTATTAAACTTTTTGGACTTAAAACTAACCTGGTGCCTCAGGGAGATTTCTGCGCTCTTCCGCACGCATGCACGAAAGAACGCACTCCCGACTCAGGCAACCCCCACCTTGCCCGCACAGGGTGCACGTCATGCTGGGCGGGCCTTAATTGGCCTGCCCATGTAAAATGGCAGCGCAGACCTGATCGGGGGCACCGATAAGGTCCGCGCCCACCTGTGCCCGCGTGCCCCTGGTGTTTTGGGGACATTTCTAGTTTTGCCTCCGGTAATTTCTCTCTGACATCTGATCTCATTCTTTGCTCCTCTTTTGCTCGACTCCATTTCCCCTTCCCCTGTCAAATTAAATTAAACCCTCACCAACAATACGAGTCATCCATCTATCTTGTACAGGTGCTCTTTTGCCTAGAACCAGTCCCAATGCTCCAAGAATTAAAACACTCCCTCCTGGTCCAGTTATTCATTCATCTGCACTGTCTTTCTGTTTCTATAGTCACTTAACACATGGTACAGAGAGTGATCCTGAGATTTCTAATTTTGAGATCCCATTTATTCATCACAGAATCAAAGAATCACAAGATGTTATCGCGCAGGAGGCCATTCAGCCCATAGTGTCCGCACCGGCTCTCCAAATGAGCAATTCACTTAGTGCTAATCTCCCACCTTTTTCCCTAAGCCTGCACATTCTTTCTTTTTAGGTAACTGTCTAATTCCCACCTGAATGCATCAATTGCAGCTGCCCCCACCACATTCTCAGGCGAGGAATTCCAAACCTTCATCACTCTCTGCATAAAAATGTTTTTCCTCATTTCGCTTTTGCTTCTTTTACCAATTACTTTAAATCTGTGGCCTTTCGTTCTTGATCATTTCATGAGTAGAAACAGCTTCTCCCCATCTACCCTGTCCAGACCCCTCATTATTTTGAATACACCTATCAAATCTCCTCTCAGTCTTCTTTTCTCCAAGGAAACAGTCCTGCCCTCTCCAATCTGTCCTGATAACTGAAGTTCCTCATCCCTGGAACCATTTTCATGAATCTTTTCTGTACTCTCGCCAATGAATTCACTTCCTCCCTAAAATGCAGCACCCAGAACTGGATGTAATATTCCAGCTGAGGCCAAACTAGTGTCTTAGATAAGTTCAATATAACCTCCTTGCTCTTGTACTCTATGTCCCTACTTTCTTAACCACACTCTCAACCGGTCCTGCCACCTTCAATGACCCCTATTTCCATTGGACCATGACCTCTGGCTGCCCACAGAATATCCTAAATCCACTGGATGATATCCTTTACCCTGGCATCAGGGACATGACATACTATTTGTTAATCATGTTTGTGGTTGCAAAAACATCTGTCTGTGTCCCTAACTACTGAATCCCCTTTGAAGACTGCATTTCTATTCTTTCTTTTTGTCCTGTGTGCAGTCAATCTCCCATGCTGCCAGACATTTGATTTTTACTGCATTCCTCTAAAGAGTCGTCATCCTCACTGGTATTCAAAATTAAAAACTGATCAGTGAGTTCCGCAGGCTTTGCTGAACTACTTGTATCTTCCTCCTGCCTTGTCTGGTGGGCACCCATTTCCTCACCTCCTGCACCTTCTGTCTCTGTGGGATGACCACATCCTGAAACATAGGGTAGAATTTTGCCCTTGGTGGGTGGGCTCGGCAGGGGCGGTAGAGAAGCCAACTGCCACCCGCGATCGGCACTGGACTGTGATTTCACGTTGGCAGGCCAATTAAGGCCCACCCAGTGTGAAATATGAGTGGCAGCGCTCATCATTGCCTGTGCAGGCGGGGAGAGGAGGACAAGCAGGCCGAGCACAAACTTCGCACATGCGCGCGAGTGATTGCTTCATAGGGCTGAATTTTGCCCCCGTCCGGGGGGGGGGGGGGGGGGGGGGGGGGGAGTTGATGGGCGGGTGCTCACAGGCGCACTTCCGATTGGTGCCCCTGATCAGAGGCGCGGCGCCATTTTACGTGCACGGGCCAATTAAGGCCCGCCTAGCGTGACATCCACATAGAAACGCTATGCGCTCCCTGTGCAGCAGAGTGGGGTGGAGTCCCAAAATTAAGAGTCTGCTCTTTCGCACATGCACACAAAAGAGCGCACTCATCTCCCTGAGGCTAAATGCTGCCTCAGGGAGCTCAGCTCAAGATGTACAGAACCTAAAATTAGAAAAGTTAAATTTCCCTAACATGTCCCCTCATGTGACAATGTCACATGAGTTGGGACATGTCCATAATTGTCACAAAAACTTTATTTAAATTTTTTAAAGCCTATATGAAACCTTATCCCGCCGGTGGATGAGGTTTCATGCTTTTTCTAGTTTGCATCGGGGCTTCTGGCCTGCCCACCAACCTTAAGGTTGAATGGGCAAGTTCATTATTTACATAATTGACTGTCAATGGCCTCAATTGGCCACTGACCGGTTGGCGGGCGTGTAGCTGATTTCGCTGCGCCCCCGCCTTCCTGAAAATTTAAATGGGGTGCGGTGACATCAGGAGTTCCCCCCCGACGTCACTGCGCATCGTTTTACACGTTGGCAAGCGGGCCCCGCCCCCCCCCCCCCCCCCCCGCTCGACCTGCCTCAGGGAGATGAAGCGCTGTTAAAAAAAAATAAAGAAATTAAAAATGTAATAAAACATGTCCCCTCATGTGACTCTGTCACATGAGCAGGGACATGTTATTAATTCAATTGTAAAACATATTTTATTCTTATTTGCTTTTGGAAACCTTAATCCGCCGATGGATGAGGTTTCCAAAAAAAATGCTAAGGCCGCTTGGCAAAAAATTTAGTAATTGATTATTTAATGGCCTTAACAGGCCTTTTAATTGTTGGCGGGTACACTGCCGACTTCGGCACCCGCCCGCCAACTGAACTATCGCGTGGCTGCGGGTTGACGTCAATGTGCTCAGCCGACATCAACACGCGTCAGTTCACACTCAAGTGGGTCGTGCGCACGCCCGCACGCCAAGCGAAAATTTCTGCCCATAGGGTTGAGGAAACTCTGACTCTAGGATGCCCTCCTCAAGATTGGAAATTCAACATTTCAACTCGAGCAACAAGCAGCACTTCCTGCGCACATGGTTATCCAGGATGTATGAATTCTCACGTAGAACCTGATGCGTGCATGCAATGGATTCCAGCTGGCCTGCAAAGGTAGGCAATCCACAAACTCTAAATCACCAGGACCCTGATCTACGAAACTGACATCTGAGACATTTACCTATGAAGCTCTAAGAAACTCAGGTCCAAAAGACTGAGATACTAAAAGAATAAACAGTGCACTAAAGTCACTGGAAATTATATCAATCTAAAAGATAACGTAAACTAACATCAAACGAATTTCAACAGTGAAAAAAACAAATAGTTTAAAAAAAAACTAACACTTTCCTGTGACTCACCAATCCATTCACTTCATGACAATGATGTCACTTTCAAATTTCTTTCTCAGCTTTCCACCTTCATCTTGCAATCTGACTCGGACTTTGTTTCCCCTCACGTTTTCTCTCACTGACTCTCTGCTGCTGGTTCTCCCAATTCTGTTTGTTGTCCTCTCACACTATTTTCCTTCAGGCTTGTGCTTACACTTTTACTGACTCTGGCACTGGTTCTCCCGCTTCTACCTGTTTTCCTGTCATACTGTTTCCTTCAGACTGGCTCTCTCCACCTCACTATTTACTGCATTTCCAAGGTTTATTATGAAATTAAATCCAAGTCCGGTTCATTCATATCTAATGATATTAATATCTATTAGATATTAGGTCAGTCTTAATACTGAGCCCTGGAGACACGAATGCAAACTTTCCTCCACTTCACCACTACAGTTTTCTGTCTCGGTCAATTTGGTAACCATTCTGCCACTGTCCCATTAATCCCATGAACTTCAATATTAGAAGGCATTGAGAGGAAATGCATTGCTTTGTCTTAGCATTGAGATCCTTCCTCTATCATCAAACATGCACCAGTTCAGCAGCACTGCTATCATTTCAAGGCTGCATGGAGTACATAGCCCATTTGAATCAGTGAGCTATGTTATCAGAATGAATGACATCCCAGTTGTCATGTTCCAGCAATTAAGCTGCTTGTGTATTAACTCTACAACAGTCCATAAGGACTTCACAAAGCTATATTGGCAAGAAAGTCAGTTCGAGGTATGTCAGATGATCTGCTACTTGGTACCTTCGACCTAGTTCCATAAAAGTAATTTAAATTTCTTCAGTATTTGAAACCTTGTTCAGGAAGGGTTGACTGCAAATAAACTGAGCTTAATACTATGATTTACCCTGATGGTGATGCTAGCAAAAATTGTTTTTGATGCTTTTTTTTGGCACAGAACTCCAGGAACCATCCTAAGGTTTTTGTTCTGTCCAATGCTGTCGGTGACAACTCATGCTTGAGCTAACCAAATGAAATCTCAAGAGCCATCAAGATCCCTTTTGCGTTTGAAGTGCAGTTCTTTGAATGCTTTATCTTTCCTGCCCACACACATACTTCCAACTGAGAGTTGCAGAATAATAAAGGAACACACAGCCTCCATTTCATTCTGACCCAACTAATCTCTATTTTCAGTTAGTGGAAATGTATTAACCATTCCTTGCTGTCATCAGCTGTGTTTCAAGATGAGGATACTAATTTTGGATTTCACTTTTCTGAAAGACACCTAAATGATGAAAATTTTCAGGGGGAAATATACTTTATGCATTTCTTAAACAGCCCAACTTCCCTCAGCAATGTTAATTAAGCAGATTTCTCAAACATTGGCAACCAGTCTTGATGATTTCAGCATGCTTGCAGGAACTGCTTGGAAGGATAGTATTTTATTTGCTAAATTGCCTCAAAATTGGTTCTTACTTTGGGGATGGGCATGAAATGTTTAACATTATTTGGTGCATATTCATGAAATTTAATGTTAAGCAGAAGAATTATGTACGCATCTACAGCATACAAACAAGCCTATCATCCCAACAAAACTATACATATGATAATTCTCCATGTGCGTCTCCGCCCATACCTCTTCATCTAATTCAATTAACATAACCTTCTTTTCCTTTCTCCCTCATATGCTAATTGAGCTTCCCCTTAAAATTAATCTATGCTATTCGCCTCAACTATTCCTTCTGGGAGTGAGTTCCACTTTCTTAATAATCCTTGGATTAAGAAGTTTCACCTGAAATCAATGTTAATTCATAGATAACTACCTTTTATTTATGGGCCCCAGATTGGAGTCTCCCACAAGTGGAAACATCTTTCTACATCCTACATTGTACCTTATCAAACCCCTTTATAATTTTGAAGATCACAGGGTGAGATAGGCAGGGTGAGCGAGAACTGCTGAAATCTCTGTTCCCTTCCCAACTGTCCGTAATCAGTAAGCTTTTGAGAGATGTGTGTGTGTGTCCGTGTGTATTATACAAGTAGTAGTAAGTGTTCTGTGGGTATAAATAAAGAAAAAGGATTGTTTATTTATGCGCTCAACCAGAAATCTACCACTACGACACACACAACACAGTCATGCAAAGTACAGTTGAAGAGAATAGCGCACTTTTACAGGTTATAAGCAAAAGGAATAGTTCATCATTCACTTGATTGCCTTGTTCTGGAAAACATGCATTACAGGCCTGGTGAAAAAGATGTCTTCACTACTTAAGGGTAGTTTAGGAGAATTCAACAGACAAAGTCATATGTCACAGTCGTTTTCAGGTTTACCTCAAAGAAATAGACTTTCTGCAGGTCACAAGCTAGTTGCTTTTAGTCTGCATACAAGGTGGTTAGTATGCTGTATTGGTAGACTCAAAAAAGGAACAGGCTTGGAGACATTACAATGTTACATCCACCTGTTCTTTAAGGCATAGGCGTTACTGTCTTTTCTGCTGCTACCATGTCTTATTTTCTGCAGTCAGCATTTAAAGATTAAAAAGGAGACATACATGGCTGCCCTACCATGTGGCTTCTCAGTTCCTTTTCCAAAGATGGCGGTGGCTTTAGGTTGATTAGCCATATTCTGATTTACTGTTTTAAGACAATCATCCTTGAGGGGGTTGAGACAATCACCTTTGTTTATTGAAAAAAAACATTAAATTCAGGAATGTCTTCTGATGTTCTCACAAATGCATGTAACTGACACCTTTTCATCTGGGATGTCTTCCTTTGGCCTGAATTTTTGCCACGATGGAGAGCCTCTCCAGGAAATGGCTGAAAATTCTAGTTCCTGCTCCCAAACCCGAAATTTCCCATCTTTGCAGGGTGGTACTGGAATTTGGCCAGGGTTTACACATGTGCGATTTGCTGAGGCAGCTGGCCATGTAAATCACCAGCTGCCTCCACTGAAGTGGGATTTTCGAAGAACAGGAGTGTGGAGTGTGCAGATTAGAACAGGTAAGAGGAGGTCTGAGCTCGGTGGATTCTTATGGATAGCCAGGGTATCCCTTTGGAGAGGTAATGTACTCCTTCGGAAAGTGTCCAGGAACACCTTTGAGATAGAAGGCACCCCTTGAGGGAAGTAAGGCACCCTTTGGGATTGTTAAAGTGAATATGATTGTGCACATTTTCTGCACAAACTCATTGGAACAGTTAAGGTGTCCAAGAAATGTCTGGCTGTCCAGGCACTGTCAAGGAACAGCCCAGCTGTTAAGGAAATGTTAAGGAGCTGTCCAGCTGTCAAAGCTATATAGGAAGTGTCAAAGCTGTCAAATCTGCCAAATTAGTCAAAGCTTTCCAGGAAACATCAAAGCTGTCAAGAAACTGTCCAAAGGCACTAGGTGAGTTGGCATGTAGGGGAGTAAGGGCAAAGGGTGGTGAGCGGGTGCATGGCTTGGAATGAGTTGTCTTTAAGTTGGTACAGCCGTATGAGGGGCCATGGGGGTTGGGTATAGGGTAACTAAATTGGCATAGGGGTCTAGGGGCTATGAGGTGCATGGAGGAAATGGGTTGGCAAAGGTTGGCACAGATGAGCCCCCCCAACCACCGAATCCCAACTGCGGGCAGATATTTTTAAAGGTCGGGTTCAGCAAACCCAACCCAGGAAGTAAAATCTGGGCCTTTGTTCTCTCTTAGATAGTGATTCAGTTTTTGAAGGGGCAGGTTGTCTGACCATCAGCGGCCATTTGCAGCACTTTGTTCACTTTTTAACAAAAAAGTCAATTTCAAAGAGTCCACACTGAATAAAGTTCATTTCTTGAAAGTGAGGAATATGATATGTCTTTGCTAGGCATAGCAACTGTTTGGCTGCCCTTCAATTTTCTCTTTGTGAGAGAAAAGATCAGGAAAGACTGAAAGTATACATTCTCAGGTCTGGTACCATCCTTGTGACTCTTTTTTGCACACTGGCATCCATATCATTTTTATAATAAAGAGATGAAAGTTTAATTTAAAAACAAGTTTGGTATTATGTCTTGCTTAAAAATAACTTTACTTTAAATGAATGTAATTGACTGAGGAAGACTTTGGGACATTATGATGTTGAAAAAGGCAAGTCTTTTTTCCCCCAATCCCACGTGCTTATGAAGCAAATCAAAGTGCGATATCTGGTGGGGTAATCTCATTCCATTTGGACTTGTTTGGGCCAATGCCTCCTCTTGCCTTCAGGGTAGTGTAGCAACCCAAAAATCTACACTTAGGCCACGCACAAGTCATCCCTTTTAAAGTACTGTGCAAGTGCAGCCACACAAAAAAAAATTAAAGGATTAATGCTCTCCAAAAAAAAAGGGAAAATGGCTTGATGCGGCATTAATTTTTTAAAATTTCTGTTTCTTAAGTTTTAACAACAATCATAATGAGTAACAGTACAAAAAATAGTTTACAGTGCAGCAATAATTTAATACACTTACATTTGAAAGAGAAAGAAAAGGAAAAGAGAAGTAGGAGGAGGAAGGAAAGAAAAAAATCCCTCTCCAGTCCCCCCAAGAAATTAAATAATAAGAAAATCAACAACAATCATACAAGCTAATTAGGGCCAGTGATATGAAAGTAGAGACCTGTAGTTCATCAAAATAATCTAAGAAAGATTGCCAAGTTACATAAAATCCATCAGTGGGAGCCACTTATAGTGTACTTTATTTTCTCAAGTTTAAGGTTTTGCATAAGATCACGTATCCAATTAGTAAAAGAAGGCGAGGCAGACTGTTTCCAATTTAATAGAATTTTACCTCTAGCCAATAATGTTGAAAAGGGGAGTGCATCAGTCTGAATTTTTGTAAGAGGGATGCCATTTGGTTCCACTCCAAAGAGTGCTGTAATAGGAGAAGGTTCAATGTTGCTACTGAAAATATGTGAGAGTGATGTAAACATTTTTATCCAAACCAAAGCCAATTTAGTACATCACATGTACATATGAATTAGAGGGGCTGGGGCAGTATGACATTTATCACAGTTTGGATTAAAATTTGAATAAATCTTAGATAATTTCACTTTGGATAGATGGATATGTTGTAAGATTTCAAATTGTAGCAACCCATATCTTGCACGTACAGATGACGAATGTACATGAGACAGTTATCTTCTGATAAGTCTGAGTCAAAATCTGAGAAAGCAAAGAACTGTGTAGTGAAAAAATTAGAGAATACAATTTGGAAATGAACTCCCTAACAAAAGGATTTAGCTCAAATATAATATCTATTGGTGATTTAGGGGGCAATAAAGGAAACTGAACAATCTTTTTTGTGCACAAAATCTCTGATTTGTAAGTAGCAAAATAAGTGTGTGCGGGACAGATCACATTTCCGAGAGAGAGAGTCAAAAGAAGGAAAAATATTATCAATGTATAAGTTAGCAAGGGTTTTGACGCCTCTCGTGTGCCAGACTTGAAAAGCAGAATCTCTTAGTGAAGGCGGAAATAAATGATTTGCATCAATAGGTCTGCATAAAGAGAGAGACTATAGCTCAAAGTGTGTTCTGAACTGTGTCCAAATCTTAAGGGAAGAATTTTCCCGTCGGCGAGCGTCCCGTTCGCCGACACGCGGTGACGTTGGGCGGGCATCCCGGCGTCACTGCACGTCATTTAGATTGTCAATTCGCGGGCACGCAGCCACGTCAGCTGCGCGCATGCTGAATTGTCAAAGACCTATTAAGGCCATTAACAAAGTCATTAAAGCTGTTAAGAATGCTGCCCATCCAACCTTAAGGTAAAGAGCCCAGGCGGCCTTCGCATTTTTCATGAAACTTCATCCACGGGTGGGATGAGGTTTCATGAAGGGTTCATTAATTAAATAAAAAAATTTCAAAAAAATTAATGGGCATGTCCCAGCTCATGTGACAGTTTCACATAGGGGGCATGTCCTTAAATGTTTTTTTCACCTTTATTAAATTTTTCAAGATTTAAATTAATCTCCCTGAGGCACCTCCGTGCTCCAGGGAGATTTCTGCGCTTTTTCACGCACATGACTCAGGGAATTCCCCCCGCTCACACAGGGAGCGCACAGCGCATCCGGATGTGCGTCACGCTGGGCAGGCCTTAATTGGCCTACCCACGTAAAATGGCAGCGCGCAGCCGATCGGGTTCGTGCTCGCTCCTGCCCGCCCCTGCACAACCCCACCCCCACCCCAAGCGGGGGGAAAATTCAGCCCTATGTGACTGTCTAATGATAGGGTTTGATGAAAAATGACTGCTTGAGAAAGGAATGGAAGAGCACAACAGAGCAGGCAGAGATGTGTATTGACAGGAGGCTGCCTCCAATTACACCCATACTAAACTAGCCAAGTCTGAATGAAGCCAAAACAAAATATTACTGATATTAGCAGACCAATAATAAAACTGAAATTTGGCAGTGCCAAACTACTTAAATGCTTGGGTCTTGGTAGAAAAACTATAAATTCTGGGTGTTTTCTTATTCCAGATAAAGGAAGAAATTAATTGGAAATTGCGACAAAAAAATGATTGGGGATAAAAATGGAATGCATTGAAATAAGTCTAGAAATTTTGGCAAAATATTCATCTTTAGGGAACTTATATGACCAACTAAAGAAACGGGTAAGCTAGACCCAACAAAGGGTCAAAGTTGAGCTTAAAAAGGTCTCCAAGGGATCATGTAATTAAAATGCCTAAATATTTAAAACTGTTTACTGAGACCTTGAAGAGAAGGAAAGAAAGAAGTTATCTCTTTGCAATAGAGTTAATGGCAAAAATTTCACTCTTTTGCAAATTAATTTTAAAACCTGAAATATGACCAAATTGTTCAAAAGTAAAGGAAATAAGCAGGAGAGTTGAGGCCAGATCAGAAATGTAAAGAAGCAGATCATCATCATTTGGGAGAGTTTCTGCTCGACTCCATCGTTTAACACCCCGTATATCTCCAGAGGTCCACAGTGAAATTGCCCGGGACTCAATAGCAATAACAAAAGTAGGGGGGAAAGGGGACAGCCCTGTCTCGTACCTCGATGGAGGTCAAAGAGTTTAGAGTGGATATTATTTGTACATGCTGAAGTAACTGGGGAGGAATACAATAGTTTTATCCATTTTATAAAAAGAGGTCCAAATCCAAATTTTTGAAGAGTGAAGAAAAGGTAGTCCCATTCACTGTATCAAAAGCCTTTTCTGCATCCATAGTTATAAGAACCTCAGGGAGAGGAGTAGTTGAGTGTGTATAAATAATATTGAAAAGATGCCTTAAATTAGAGAAGGATTGCCTGCCCTGTGTAAAACCTGTCTGGTCAGTAGTGATAATAGATGGAAGGACAGGTTCAAGATGGTGGGCTAAGGCTTTAGCTAGTACCTTGATATCCACATTTAAAAGAGAAATAGGCTGGTATGAACTGCAATGCAGAGGATTCTTATCCCTCTTTGAAAGAATAGACAAAGATGCCTCGCGCAGCATTGGCAGGAGCGTTTTAGAGAGAGAGCATCCTGAAAACAGAGACAATAATAATGGAGAAAGTTGTGATGAGATTTTTTAAAATAAAATTCTATTGGAAATCCATCAGACCTTGGTGCCTTATTACTTTGCATGGAGATTTAATTGCCTTTAGTATTTCATCTTGGGAAAGGGGTACTTCTAACGCATTCGTAGAGTCAGACGTTAGAGATGGGATGTCAATATTATCCAAAAAATTGTGAAATAAACCAGGATCTGAAAAGGAGTCTGAAGTATAGAGGGTGGAATAAAAAAGTTTGAATTGATCATTGATCTCCTGATGATGGGTGGTGGTTGATCCTGTTGGAGTGGTGGTAAGTAATAAGTTGAGAGGGAGCAGACTGGCGAAGCTGGTGATCCAGGAGCCTACCGGTTCATTCACCATGCTCATAAAATGTACCACGTGATCCAAGTATAAGCTTTTCTGTTTGTTTAGTAGAAAGAAGATCAAATTTAGTCTGTAGAGCCAGAAGAGCCAAATGCTGTTTGTATAATACTGGGGTAGGTGCAATAACATTCTGCTGGTCCACTAAGAGAATTTGGTCAGTCACTTGGGACAATTTTGAGGTATTGCGTTTGTTAAGTTCAGCAGTGTATGAAATTATTTGTCAATGTAATTAAGCCTTCATACGCTCCCAGACAGTAGCAAAGGACATATCTGGAGTAGTGTTAAGCTCTTTAAAAGTATTGATTTGCGAGGAAATGAATTTAGTAAAATCCGGGTCCATCAGAAGAAGAGAATCAAGATGCCGTGGTGGACAAGAAACAGGTTGGTCATGGAATTGTATTGCTAAAACTAAGGGAGCATGATCAGCAACCACAAAACTATTGTATATGCGAGATTGAATTAACATGAGCAGCCTCTTGCCAAGGAAAAAATAGTCAATACACGAGTAGGTGTGGTGAACAGAAGAGAAAAAGGAGTATTGTCTTGCTGATGGTTATTGAAAATGCCATAAATCTACCAATCCATGTGTATCCAGAAAAGACCCAATGGCTGAGGCTGAATTTGATATTGGATCAGATTTTGCGGATGAGCAATCTAAATTTGGATTAAGAGCACAGTTAAAGTCTCCTCCAAGAAGTAAGTGATATGAGACTAAATCAGGAGCGGAATTGCGCTCCCTGTGCGGGCAGGGGGGTGGAGGGGGGGAATTCCCTGAGCTGGGAGTGCGCTCTTTCACGCATGTGCATGAAAGAGCGCACTCATTTCCCTGAGGCTAAGTGCTGCCTCAGGGAGATCAGCACCTGTGTGAAAAAAGTTTAAAAACAGAACAGATAAATTCCCCTGACATGTCCCCTCATGTGATACTGTCACATGAGTTGGGACATGTCCATCACTGTCATTGACACTTTAATTAAAAATTTTAAAACCTACATGAAACCTCATCCCGCCTGTGGATGAGGTTTCATGCTTTTTCTGAAGCCCGCCAGGGTTCCCAGCCTGCCTGCCAACCTTAAGGTTGGACAGGCAGGTCCATTAATTACTTTAACTACTTTGTCAATGTCCTCAATTGGCCATTGACAGGTTGGTGGGCGCACAGCTGATTCTGCTGAGCCCCTGCCGACCTGAAAATTGAAATGAGGCGGGGTAAGGTCGGGAGTTCTGCCCGACGTCATCCCGCATCAGCGAGCGGGCCCCGCCCCCCACCCGCGAAATCCTGGCCCAGGTAAGGAAAATACGAAGTTTGAAATGAAATGGTGATTATCCCAGTTGGGCGGATATACATTAGCTAGGATCAATGGACAGTTAAAGAGTCTGCCTTGTACTAGAACATAGTGGCCATTAGGGTCAGCTATAACCGGAGGTTAACAAAGGGAATGCCTTTATGGATTAGAATTGCCGCACCTCTCACTTTACTATGAAAATTAGAATGTAACATCTGCCCAACCCAACCCTTCCGCATCCCAAAATGGTCAGCTGTACGTAAGTGAGTTTCCTGCAGGAAGACAATGCCCACTTTCAAATTATGTAAATGAGCGAAAATCTTATCCCTTTTAACTGGGTGAATTAGACCTTTCACATTCCAGGTGATAAAAAGGATTGGAAACCACCCTGTGAGGCCTTAATATTAGCAGACGTTATGATAATGAAAACGTATCAAAGCAGATGATCCCCATAAGTTAACTACTGCAAATAAAGGATTAAATATTTTTGAACCAGAGCTCATGCACCTGAAGAATGTTAAAAACTGACCAAAAGGAAATTATGTATACTTGGAAAAGAACGAGATAAAGAGAAAAAAGAGAAAAAACAGAAAAAGGGGAAGGAGGAAAGAAAAGCTTACATCACCTCCCCAAACAAGGTGAATGCCACCCCTCATAGCTAATGTACTATTTATACCTACCTTACCAGTGTGTGTTTTGAAAAGATAGCCCACATTAAAGCAATATACAATACTTCTGTTTGGGATATTTGAAAGCTCAGCATATGCTAATTAAGATGCAGAATGTGTCCAGAAGCAATAGTTTTGTAATACAGTACTCAACAAGAGAGGGAGAATATAATGAAAGGCTCAACTCTGAAAGAATTCAACTGCACCTGTGGTGGGTTTATGTAAAACTTCCCACAATTAGTGTAGTTTGGACCATAAGATACAAAGAGATTGGTATAACCAACAAAAGCTATTGTGTTACAGAATCATAATGCATAGTTACCTAATTAAGCATTGAGTACCATTTTGTTCTGGGTGAAGTCACAATACGATTATTAAGAGAAGGTACAATTGTGTCCTTGAAAAAGGCTGAAGCTTCTTGCAGCTTGTTGAAAATTTTATTCACTCCGTTGAGAGTTACATGCAGGCAAGCAGGGTGGAGAAAGCCATATGTAATTCCGGCTTCGTGAAATTGGGCTTTAACAGATTTGGATTCTCCACAGCCCCGGCCTAGGTCCACGCTGAGGTCAGGGTAGATGAAAATCTTGCTTCCACTGAAGTTTAGTTGACCCTTTTCTCTAGACAGATGCATAATTTGCTCTTCACTCTATAGCGATGCAGTCTTAATATTAACGGCCTTGGGGGCTGGCCATGCTGCGGCCACAATGCCAGAGAGCGATGGGCTCGATCCACTACCAGCGGTGAAACTCGCCTTGCTGAAAACCTCCACAAGAAGTGCTTCGATAAAAGTTGTAGGGTTTCCGTGTTCCGTACCCTCGGGCACCGCGAGAATCCTTAAATTGTGTCTTCGATTGCGATTCTCCAGGTCATCCACCTTCGTCAACAAGTTAGTATTTTGGGCTTCCAACTGGGTGCAGTGGGTCTCCAGAGTAAAGTAGCAACAGAAGCTTGTAAAATAGCAACAGAGGAACGCAGTTCTGAATGGAGTCCAGCAAATTCAGCGAGAATTGCACTCTGCAAGTCAGCAGGTGTGCTGACAGAATTAAATTCAGCGAGGGAGACCCGCTATTTGTTACCAGCTTCAGTATTGGACACTGTAGTTGATAAAGCACCAGGCCCAGTTTCATTCTGATTGCATTTGCCTCTGTGTTTGGACATTTCGAATGTATCAGAATAAACCCCAAACACTGACAGTCAAAAAGCTGAACTTTTTAACCCAATATCAGTACTTTTTATGAGGATAAATTACAGAAATCATGGGAGCTATCTTTGGCCACGTCTTACTCCATTCCCATCACAAGACCTCCCCTTGATACTGTGTTGAATTTTAAGTTCAGTGTTAAAATTTGTTTACAAAATTTTCAGGGTTTTTTTAAACTTATCTTGCCACAATTTGAAGAGAAGTTTCTGACCACTTTCTAAACGTTCAAATTTTTATCGGAGACTCTGAGCCAAATTTTCACCATCAAAACCAGACGCTCGAGTCAGGAAATTTCCTGACTCGGCACACTCGCCTCAGGAAAATGTGCCCCAAATAGCACGATTTTTGCTCTGGGGGTAGGGGGAGTCAGGCCCGCCACCTCCGGATGCAGATCAGAGGCGGCCACAAAGGCTGCCGAGAGGTGAAGCAGGCTGTTTAAAAGGCCCACTTCAGTTCCCTAACCCTAATTCTAACTCATGGCTGCCCACCCACCCCCAATGGCCCCTCACATCCTCCAAGCCTCATTGTGCATTCTTGGCTAAGAGCCCAGGCATCCATTAGATTGTTGAAGCAGCTGTACCCCATGGAAAATATCTCAATTTACAGATACTGCTCTCTGATCTAGTCTGTCGACTTTACAATGTTTATTTGTACAAGATAAAGAGGTTTCAAGTGTTTTCAGTTTCTGCTATTGATGCTTTAAAGGGCCTGGATAATTAACACATTTATTGGGGTGTAGTAGAACCAATTTTTAATAATGAAGGTTGTTTTTTTAAAGGTTCTTTAACATACTATTGTCACTAAACGGTTCATTGGTTTTATACGGAGTGTATAGTGGGTGAATGGGCATGGAAATGCCATAACTTGGCATGTTTGGGCCATGCGGCGGTGGGGGGGGGCGGGTGTTGTTGAGGGGCTTATTTTGTTATGGAGGGTATGAGGAGCTGTGGGAGTGGATAGGGGAGCCTACCTTGGCATGGAGGACATGGGCAAGACCTTTCAAGCTTACCTTTCAAATGGATTTCCATCCAAACTCTGGTTGATGACAGCTCTGACAGGCCGTGAACCATGGTTCCTTTAAGCTGACTTAATTGCATGAAAATTGCTGACGACTAGGACAAACCTATCCCTGGAATAGGAGCAGCCAAGTCAAGAGTGCAGGGTGCGATCTTGTGACCTGAACCAGCGCGGACCCTTAAGCTGCACTGGTGAAAACTGGGAGCACCAAGAATGGGGTCAGGAATCACAACCACATGGAGTCTCCTTGACTCTATGAAAATCCAGGCAACAGAGCCAATTATAATTGCGGGGGCGGGGGGTGGGGAGGACTCTGAAGCTTGAGCATTCTACTTCAATCAAATCATTATCATTATCCCAAAATTGCCAGTAAATGAGAAAGAGTGTGAATTGGAAAAATTAATTTAAAGCTGTGGGACATGGAAGCCAAGTTAAGTCTAGTCCAATGAAAGTATGCCTAGGATATAGGAAAGGGACAGCAAGTACGGCATACAGCACAAGGAGAATGAATAGAAACTTCACAATAATACTGGAACAACTACAGGAGAAAGAAAAATAGGTTAAACGTTAGCAAACTAATCACCTTCCTTTTTTGCCTGTTCACAAGGTCACTAAGTTTCCAACTAAGTCCCTTGTTTTTCACATTTGCTGCTTTATTCAATGAGGAGTATCGGTACTCAGTGAATATGTTAGTGTCAATCACAGCAGCGACCTCAAACTGCTCCCCACCCCTCCCAAAGCCTGTGCTGCAATTTAGCTTCTAGCAGAGAAGGGCTTATGAAGAGAACACTGACAATAAGATTAATGTAGTTACATTTTCCAGCCAATTCCTAAATTACTATAAATAGCATGAATTTTTTTATATCTTTTTAGCCTCGAACTACAAACTGGGTATTAACCTAAGGTTAATCCTAAAGATGGTGTTTGAATAACCTTGCTTTTGTTATCTCAGAATAAACTCCAATAAAAAATGTAATATTAACAATAGAGCCATAAACAGTAGCTTAATAACAAAATACATATGGGGGAGAATTTCTCCCCGTTGTTGGGGGTCGGGCGGGAGCGGGCACGGGTGGGTGTGCAGCCGATTGCCACCCACGATCATCTGTGCCCCTCCATTTTGCGTGGGCGGGCCAATTAAGGCCCACCCAGCGTGATGCGCACCCAGAAGCACTGAGCGCTCCCTGTGCGGGCGGGGGGAGGAGAGAGAGTCGTGGCCTGTGCTATTTTGCGCATGCGCACGAAAGAGCGCAGAAATTTCCCTGAGGCACGGAGCTGCCTCAGAGAGATTACTTTGATTCTTAAAAATTTTAATAAAGGGAAAAAAAAAATTTGAAGACATGTCCCCTCACGTGACAGTGTCACATGAGCTCAGACATGTCTATGAATTTTATTTAAAATTTTTATTAATGTTTTAAAGCCTTCATTAAACCTCATCCTTCCTGTGGATGAGGCTCCATGAAAAATGCGAAGGCCGCCTGGGCTCTTTGTCTGCCCGCCAACCTTAAGGTTGGACAGGCAGCTCAGGTAATTACTGTAATTAGTTTTTAAATGGCCTTAATAGGCCTTTGACAGTCCGGCGGGCGCGCAGCCTATTCCGGTGCGCGCCTGCTGAACTGAATATCTGAAAGGTGCGCGGTGACGTCAGGACACACGCCCGATGTCACCGTGCACAATTTTACGCCTCAGCGAGCAGGGCCCGCCCCCGCTCGCCCACCAAAGATTCTGCCCATGGGACCCAAACAAGTGTAAAATCACGCGAGATTACGTTGGACGAGCGTCCTGATGTCATCACACACTCTCATGTTGGCGCATGCAAAAGTCAGAAGAGCACCAGCCGAAAATTAAGCAGGCAATGAAGCTCATTAACAATTGTAGACGATTTTCCGTGGCCCGTCCAACCTTATGGTTGGAGGATGGGCCAATCGGCCAGGTGGGCTTTGCATTTCTGATGAAACTTCATCCAAGGGCAGGATGAAATCTCTGTTAGAATTTAAAATAAAAAGAAATACCTGGGGACGGTTTTTTTTATGAGGTCTGCTTTCAGATTGTGCTACATGGACAATTTTTTGCAGCATTTTTGGGCTTTCTTTTATTATTTGGTGGTCTGCAGCTCCCTGAAGCATCTGTCTGCCTTCTAGAAGCTGAGTGGAAGCACTCACCAGCACCCGCAGTGACATTGGCACCCGCCCTCTTCCCACCCCCACAGGCAGTGCTGAGCCTTTCTCCAGGTACATTTCACGCTCGCTGGACGTTAATTGGCCAGCCAGTGTGAAATCGTGGTCGGAGGCCAATCACGGTCAGGGGACGGTTTCCCGCCTGCTCCTGGGCCCACCAATCGCGCATGCCCGACGAGTGCAAAATTCAGGCCATGATGTAAATTTATTCTGTAAATCCAGGGAATTCTATTTGCTGCCAAATACATTACTACTGATTTCTACCCATTGCTAAAATGATGAAAATGCATTTACCAATTATGAAAATGCATTTACCAATTTAAAGCATGCAGCAATAAAACCTCTACAAGATAACAAGCACAGATGTTGAGAGTTTTATCATTATTTCAAAGCAGTACAGAGGGAAACCTGATGACCCCTATTGAACAGATGACTTATATTTAACACTGTGTGAGAAAATAAATTTTAAAAATCATCGGTTAAACCAAGTTAAAAGTACTGATGCTTTTGAGACTCAGGGCTATAATACACAACTTTGAATTTACATGCTCGGGTTTGATGAATTGTCCTAGCATCATTTCCATGAGGTACACGAGTTGACCAGAAATAGTAAGTAACTAATGGTTACAATCAGGTAAGAGTCTGAGGGGAGGATATCTCCATTAAAAACAGAGCTGGATTGCTTTCAATAAACTGGATTATTACCCTCGAAGTGCTCAACAAACAACTGGACTGGGAATTTCTTGAGAACTAATAATTAGACAAAAGCTTGAAGTTTGTTGTTAGCTACCTAGATCCTAAACTCCATGACTCCTGACAGTTATTGTGCAAGAGGCTGTCACTAGCAAAGGTGCAAACACTCAGAGAATCAATCCGTGAGGAGTTCAGGATATCACTTGCTGCTGCTTGCTTCTGTGGACAGGGCAGCTTCATTTCACTTCAGAGCTGCATTCAGAGAATTTCAAAGCTTCAGTTCAGGACTCAGTGATGTTTTCCAGGCCCCCGGAGGATTCACACCACGTGGACCCTTCCAGGTATCAGACAGCCTTCCCTTACCCTGGTAATGGGGATTGTGGTCTCCGCTGGAGGCAGCGCATCAGAGGAGGAAGAGAGGGCCAGAAAGGGGAGAAGGCCAGGTGTCCCTATACAGCTTCCAGGGGAGGGAGTTGTGGGAGGAGAGGCGCAGACATAAGGGGTGCAGGGCCAACAGGAAATCCAAGGTGGAAGGGACCGCAGAAGGTGCCAATATCCTGCTGCCAGGGTTACAAGCATTGATGCAGCTACCTCAATGTGCCTGAAGTGCAGTGCCAAAGGAGGCTCAATCTCCCAAGTGACCTCCATCTATCGGCCCCAAGATCAGTTCCGACTACATGGGTGGACACCCAGTGCCAGTGGCATTGAAGGTCACGGTGGCCCTCAACTTCTATGCCCCCGGGTCTTTCCAGGCCTCAGTGGGGAATCTGTGTGGAGTCTCCCAATCAGCTGTCCACAGTTGCGTCAAACTGGTGACAGAAGCTGTGTTCAGGCATGCATTGACTTTCATTCACTACCGTAAGGATGAGGCCAGAGGGGCAGAATGAGCCAGAGGCTTCGCGGCCATTGCTGGCTTCCCCCACGTCCAGGGTGCAATAGACTGCACACATGTGGCCATCAAAGAGCCAACAGTTGAGCCCGATGCCTTCATCAACAGGAAGGGCTTCCACTCCATGAACGTGCAGATAGCGTGTGATCACAGAATGCAGATTCTCCAAGTGTGTGCAAGGTACCCAGGCAGCTCCCATGACATTTATACCCTGAGGCACTCCCAGGTACCGAGGCTCTTCAGCGCTCCAGCCTGGCTGGATAGATGGCTGCTGGGTGACAAGGGCCAACCTCTCAAAAGGTGGCTCATGACACCTCTGCGCCATCCAATATCAGAAGCTGAGCAGAGGTACAATAGGAGCCACACCTCCACAAGGGCAGTGGTAGAGAGAACCATAGGTCTTCTCAAGGTGCACTTCCGATGCCTGGACCGTTCAGGGGGCGCAGTCCAATACCCCCCAGATAGTGTGTCACTGATAGTGGCTGCATGCTGCACTCTCCACAATCTGGCACTGGTAAGGGGGGACGCAGTGGGGGAAGAAGATCTTGACATGAGTCCAGTAGTGAGTCCAAGGACGAGCACAGTGAGGAGAACACAGGGCATGGACGCTGACCTGGGTAACCTCCAGGGAGGCAGGGACATCCGGGATGCTTCGATCCTATGCTCCTTCAGCGAGCCTACCAAATAAGAACCACCACCACATGCCAGGGCTGCAGACTCCATCCTCAATCCCTGACAGGACCAGTCCCTTGGTCAACAACATAAACTATGTGCCTTTGCAATAAAGTTTCAGGAGACACACCCATCATAACATCATGGCCTACCCTGCTCCTATAGTACA
Organism: Cetorhinus maximus; assembly: GCF_964194155.1. Taxonomy (NCBI): domain Eukaryota; kingdom Metazoa; phylum Chordata; class Chondrichthyes; order Lamniformes; family Cetorhinidae; genus Cetorhinus; species Cetorhinus maximus. Next base: position 55,842,353 of record NC_135884.1, read on the forward strand.
AATGAAGCAGACTGAGGCCAATAGCAAAAAATAACATCTCATTTACTTATGAAGGTGAAACATGGCTGAAATTAACATTAACAGGTGTTTTCAATCACACCATTAAAAATGTAAAGAGAAATGGGGGAACGGGAAATTGAAGCATCCCGGGTGTCGCTGCCTCCCTGGAAGTTACCAAGGTCGGCCGTGTCACCCGTGATAAAGCCGTGTTGTGTTTAAGCTGTTTAAGTTTTCGTTTGCGGGTGCTACGTCTAGCTGCTCCCCCCTCACTGGCACCAGCATTGGAGACAGCCTGCTCACCCTGCTGTCTTGTTGGCCTTGATGACGTTGGTGGGCGACCTCTGGCCCGTGGAACCTGTGCTAGCCCCGCCTGGGAGGGAGCGGCCAGTGCCATGGCTGGCATCTCCCCAGTCTTCGCAGCCCCATCAGAAGCCATGGTCAGTGGCAGAGGGTTGGAGGAGCTGCTGCCATCTTCTGGAGAGCCCTGAGACGAGCCCGCAGAGGCGACAGGCATCTTGTGCGCTAACGTCAGGTCGTATTGGACCTCCCTGCTCACTATTGATAGACGAGCACCTAGCTGGGATACGGGGTGCCCAATCCATCTCCCACACTGGCACTGACCAGCTGAGCTCATTGCCAGTGCGAGGGCTTGCAGGTCCGAGTGCAACCCCAGGGATCCCTGATTGAGCTCCTGGAGCTGCCTGTCCATGAGAGTTGCCATTCTCTCCATGGGGGAGGCATTGCGCTCGGCCATGAGGGTCAACGCAATGCTTGTGTTCCGCATGGACTCCTCCACAATGGACACAATAGCGCGCATTCCCTCATGTATCTCCACCAGATCCTCCCGCATACCCTGCTGGACATCCAGCATCCGCTGCCTCATGGACAACTCCAGAGGCCCATCATCAGCATCTGACTGAGCATGTTCCTGGTCCCCAGCAGTGCTCCGACTGCCAGAGCCTTGGGCACTCTCTGCCTCCACCTGCACCTCAATTGAGTGTGAAGTGCCCTCACTAATGTGCACCGATAGGCTACAAGGTGACATTGTGCCCACCAAGGTGCTGGTATCTGCGCTGGTGCCTGCTTGACAGAGAGGGTGTGACGCAGCTGTGTGGTGAGTATGGTGGTCCTCAGGGGTCAGGGGTGGATCTTCAGGGTCCTCATAAGAAACTGCTGGTGAGCCTAAAAAGGAGAAGAAGGACATGTCATTAGTTTAAGTGATGGCACAGTCACTGTGCATGCCTGGCACCCTGATGAGACAGATATGCATCATGGTGCCCTTGTCTTTCCATTATCAATGGGGATTCCAGGTTCGAGGCTCACGTCAATATAGAGACTACACTGTAATGGTTGCAATAACTGGCATTCTCATCTCAGTGCACTGCAAACTCTTGCCTTCATCTGGAACCCAACCTCAGCACGGCTGCTTTACTGAGGTGCATGGCTCCTCTCCAGCTCCAGGGCATCCTGCTCGTAGCGCGAGAGGATGAGGAGCTGCGGGGGTCCCCCGCTAGTCGACTACCTCTCAGCGTTGTTATTGGATGTTTTCTCCTGAAAGGATAGAGGGGCATTGATTAGCCCACTCTCTACCTGCAGCGCCATTGCAGCCTGGCCAACCCCACCTGAGGAACACCTCGCAGGGCTCAGCCGATTCGTGACCCTGGAGCCGCAAGACACTCAGTCCAAGCAGCCAGGGCTCACCCCCTTGGCTAGATCCTGCCTCATTGACATTTGCCACTCACTGTAACACCTCTGAGATCCACCGGGGGGGGATGGGCAGCTCTTACCTGTTCTGCAAAGTGAACCATACCAACACGATTGCAGGACTTCGTTAAAGAGTCAGAGTCATAGAGGTCTACAGCACAGAAAAAGGCCCTTCAGGCCATCGGGTTTGTGCCGGTCAAACAAGTGCCTAACTATTCTAATCCAATTTTCCAGCACTAGGCCATAGCCTTATATGCCATGGCATCACAAGTGCTCATGCAAATACTTCTTAAATGTGATGAGGGTTTCTGCCTCTACCACCCTTTCAGGCAGTGAGTTTCAGATTCCCACCACCCTCTGGGTGAAAAAATTCTTCCTAACATCCCCTCTAAACCTCCTGCCCCTTACCTTCAATCTATGCCCCCTGGTTATTGATCCCTCCACCAAGGGGAATAGTTCTTTCCTGTCCACCCTATCCATGCCCCTCATAATTTTATACACCTTAATCATGTCCCCCCTCAATCTCCTCTGCTCCAGGGAAAATAACCCCAGCATATCCAATCTCTCCTCATAACTAAAACTCTCCAGCCCAGGCAACACCCTGGTAAATCTCCTCTGCACTCTCTCTAGTGCAATCACATCCTTCCTATAATGTGGATTCCAGAACTGCACGCAATACTCTAGCTGTGACCTAACCAGCATTTTGTACAGTTCCAGCATAACCTCCCTGCTCATATATTCTATGCCTCCGTTAATAAAAGCAAGCATCCCATATGCCTTCTTAACCACCTTATCTACCTGTTCTGCTGCATTAAGGGGCCAGTGGACATGCACACCAAGGTCTCTCTGATCCTTGATACTTCCTAGGGTCCTACCATTCATCGTGTATTCCCGTGCCTTGTTTGTCCTGCCCAAGTGCTTCACCTCACGCTTAACCGGATTAAATTGTAATTGCCACTGATCACCCCATCTGACCAAGCCATGTGTATCCTCCTGTAATTTAAGGCTATCCTCCGCACTATTTACCACCCCACCAATTTTCGTGTCATCCGCGAACCTACTGATCAACCCTCCTACATTCAAGCCTAAATCGTTTATATATACCACAAACAGCAAGGGACCCAACACTGATCCCTGTGGAACCCCACTGGACACAGGCATCCAGTCACAAAAATGCCCTTCAACCATCACACTCTGCTTTCTGCCACTTAGCCAATTCTGGATCCAATTTGCCAAATTGCTTTGGATCCCATGGGCTCTTACCTTTGTTTTCAGTCTCCCATGCGGGACATTATCAAAAGCCTTGCTGAAGTCCAAGTAGACTGCGTCAAATGCATTGCCCTCATCTACACACCTGGTCACCTCTTCGAAAAATTCAATCAAATTTGTCAGACATGACCTCCCCTTAATAAAACCATGCTGGCTGTCCTTGATCAATCCCTACCTCTCCAAGTGTAGATTAATTCTGTCCCTCAGAATCGCTTCCAATAGTTTCCCCACCACTGAGGTTAGACAGACTGGCCTGTAGTTCTCTGGTTTATCCCTTACTCCCTTCTTGAATAACGGTACCACATTGGCTGTCCTCCAGTCCCCTGGCACCCCTCCTGTGGCCAGAGAGGTATTGAAAATTATTACCAGCACCCCTGCTATCTCCTCCCAGGCCTCACTCAACAGCCTGGGATACATTTCATTCAGGCCTGGGGATTTATCTCCTCTTAAGCCTGCCAGACCACTTAGAACCTCCTCCCTTTCTATGCTAATTTTAAAAATTATATCACAGTCCTTCTGCCTGATTTCCATACCCACGTCATCCCTCCCACTTGTGAACACCGACACAAAGTATTCATTTAGAACCCTACCTACGCCTTCCAGCTCCAAACACAAATTACTACTATGGTCCTTAATAGGCCCTACTCTTTCCTTAGTTATCCTCTTACTCTTAATGTACTTGGAAAATAACTTTGGATTTTCCTTTACCTGCCAATGTTTTTTCATGCTCCCTTTCTGCTCTCCTAATTTCCTTTTTAAATCCCCCCCTACACATTCTATACTCCTCTAGGGCTTCCGCTGTTTTGAGCCCTCAGTATCTGCCATAAGCAGGATATCCAATCCTGTATATTCCTCGACATCCAGGGTCCCCTAGATTTGTTGGTCCCACCCCTTGTCTTTACTGGAATATGTTGGCCCTGTACTCTCCCTATTTCCTTATTGAAGGAATCCCACTGCTCTGACGCAAATTTACCTAAAAGTATCTGCTACCAGTCCACTCTGGCCAAATCATATCTGATCTTATTAAAATCAGCCTTCCCCCAATTTAGAACTCTGATTTCTGGCCCATCCTTGTCCTTTTCCATAACAACCTTCAATCTAATGGAGTTGTGATCACCATCTGCAAAATGCTCCCCCACAGATACCTCTACCACTTGCCTGGTTTCATTCCCTAAAATTATGTCCAGGACCGCCCCCTCTCTTGTAGGGCCTTCTAAGTACTGGCTTAAAAAGTTCTCCTGGATGCATTTTAAGAATTCCGCTCCCTCTAAACCTATCGCACTACGACTAACCCAGTTAATGTTGGAGAAGTTGAAATCCCCCACTATTACTATTCTATTATTTTTACAGTTCTCTGAAATTTGCCTACATATCTGCTCTTCTATTTATCTATGTCTGTTTGGGGGGCTATAGTACACTCCCAGCAATGTGATTGCTCCTTTTTTGTTTTTCAGTCCTACCCAAATGGCTTCATTTGAGGAGCCTTCTAAGATGTCATCCTTCCTTACTGCTGTAATTGATTCCTTGATCAATATTGCAGTAGCCCCTCCCCTTTTACCTCCTTCCCTGTGTCGCCTGAAGGCCCTATATCCTGGAATATTGAGCTGCCAATCCTGCCCCTCTCTCAACCATGTCTCTGTGACAGCAATGATATCATACTTCCATGTGTTAATTTGTGCCCTCAATTCATCTGCCTTATTCGTCAGACTCCTTGCAATAAAATAAATGCCATCCAACCTTGCCAAGCTCCCTTGTGCCTTAACTGGCCTATAATTTCTATGCCTTCCAGACTCACTTGCTCTCTCTTCTAATTTTGGCTGTGCATCTCCCCCTGCTGAACCTCCTCTCAGGATCCTACCTCCCTGCCAAGTCAGTTTAAACCCTCCCCAACAACAGTAGCAAACCTCCCCGCAAGGATGTTGGTCCCATTCCGGTTCAGGTGCAACCCGTCTGCCTTGTACAGCTCCCACCACCCCCAAAAACGGTCCCATTGTCCCAGAAATCTAAAGCCCTACCTCCTGCACCATCTCTCCAGCCACGCATTCATCTGAACTAACCTCCTATTTCTAAAACAAAAACAGAATTACCTGGAAAAACTCAGCAGGTCTGGCATTTTCTTCTCCGCCGATGCTGCCAGAACTGCTGAGTTTTTCCAGGTAATTCTGTTTTTGTTTTGGATTTCCAGCATCCGCAGTTTTTTGTTTTTATCTCCTATTTCTATGATCACTAGCGCGTGGCACCGGAAGTAATCCAGAGATAACTACCTTTGAGGCCCTGTTTTTTAATCTGTTTCCTAGCTCCCTAAATTCTGCTTGCAGGACCTCATCCCTCTTCCTACCTATGTCGCTGGTACCAATATGCACCATGATCTCTGTCTGTTTGCCCTCCCCCTTTAGAATGCCCTGCAGCTGTTCAGTGACATCCTTGACCCTGGCACCAGGAGGCAACCTTCCATCCTGGAATCATGTTTACAGCCGCAGAAGCACCTGTCTGTTCCTCTTACTATCAAGTCTCCTATCATTATTGCTCTTCCCCTCTTTTTCCTCCCCCCCTGTGCAGCTGAGCCACTCACAGTGCCATGAGAGTGGCTGCACTCCCCAGAGGAAACTTTACTCTCACCGTTTTCCAACACAGAAAAACGATTCTCGAGCAGGATGCACCCTGGGGATTTCCTTACTACCTGCCTGACACCTTTCTTCTGACTGATGGTCATCCATTCCCTCTCTGTCTGCACTTCCGTAAGCTGTTGGGTGACCATGTCTAAAAAGGTGCTCTCCACAAAACTCTCAACCTCACGGATGCACCTCAGTACCTCCAGCTGCCACTCAAGCTCTGAAACCCGGAGCTCAAGTAGCTGCAGCTGGTGGCACTTCCTGTTCACATGGCCGGTCAGACTGCAAGGAGCATCTAAGACTTCCCACATGTTGCAGGTGGTACATAACATGGGACTGAGCTGCCCTGCATTGCCTCTGGTTGAAAAAAACCCTTACTTTAAGTTAAATAGATTTTAAAAATGGTAAATTATTTATGTACTTTAAATAAAAATGAGAACCCTTACCTTTCCTTAACTTAATCTATTTTAAACTGGAGAAAAACTGGAGAAAAAAACTGGAGAAAAACACTTACCCACAACTCATCAATCAGCTCTCACCTTTATGCTGATGTCACTTTTTGAACCTTCCCCGCACTCGTGCTGGTTCTGATCTCCCCGCCACTCTCTCGCGCTGCCTTGTGATGTCACCCTTGTCACTCATTGAAGTGCTTCTGGCAGTGCACCCGTGTGCACCTCACCATGTTGTGGCTGCTGACCCTGGATGCCACCTCCTCCCATGTCTTTTTGATCAGGCGGGGAGGCCTCCTCCTCCCCTCTCTGCGGACAATGGTTTCTCTCCTCGCTGCCACCTCCTCCAGGAGGGTTGCGAGGCACTCACCAGAGAAATGCAGGGCCGACTGCCCCGCCAACCTATCCTCCCGCCTGCCATATCCACCCACAATGGTTTCCATTGACCAGACCTCAATGTCCTTCTGTGGCAGCCTTCCAAGGCCGCTTCTGAATCGGCCACCGGGCCAATTGGACCCGGCGGAGATCATGCCCATGCCCGCCCCTTCTCACTCATTCACAAGCTGCGTATCACGCTGGGCACGCCTTAATTGGCCCGCCAGCGTAAATTGGCGGTGCGCTGTCGACTGCGGGCGGCGGGTAGCTTCCCGACCGCCCCCGCCGATCTTGCACACCAAGGGCAAAATTCTGCCCAAAGATTGGGTGGTGCACAACTAGCTAGACAGAGATATATTTTTTTTAAATTTGTGAACATTTAGATACAAGTAAAATAAGAACATTTCTTTAACTAAAATTACAGAACAATGGAAAATATACCCTGCGGATTTAAGACAAAATATAGACTTCTATGTTTACATAAATCCGAAACAACTAGCACAGATCTTCAAGGTAGAAAATATTTTTGTCTCATTGAAAGGCAAGAGAAAATTATGGTTAACAGTAATTAGACAGCATAAGTCTGTTACTTTCTTTCAAGAACAGAGGATTTGTGTAATTGGCTTAGTTTTTAACTCCATGCATGTTTTAACAACTAACAGAGTGATGAGCAGGGTAAGTTTTAAAGCCTATAGGGAAGTGGGTGTTTAAGAATTAAGAGGTACAAAAGGGAAAATCAGTCAAATATAGAAAGAATAAAAGGGTGTATGTAGACAAACCTAAAGACAGGTGAGAGAAGAGTTAGGGAGGAGGATAGTGAAGATAAGAGCAAGAAAAAAGTGAAAGCTGTACTGCAAAGTATGAATGGGTCAAGATTGCAGTGCTTACATTCAAGAATGCAATGCATTAGAGGCAATATCAGGGAACTAGGGGCATTAATTAGAATGGAGGGGCATAATATATTTCTGATGGAAAGAGTCTGTCATGATTCAACTGAAGCTATAACATTTTCAAGAGAGAAAGAGAAGAAAGAAAAGGCAGGTGGCACTATTAAGTCATTAATCAGAGCAATAGAAATTGAAGTCTTTATTAATGATAATGATCAGACAGATTTTGGTTAGATTGGACCAAGAAATTATATAAATCTATTTACATATTTGTAATGGCATTAGGCTAGCAATAATAGAGTTTTAACTAATCTAAGGTAAGAAAAAAAAATTAAGGTCCAAATGGAGAGGACTTCTCAGGATGCATTATTACATTACATGCCCAACAAGGAAGGGTTCAAAGCAGTGCAAGAAACTGGATTAAAGGTAAAACTCTTGGAAAATAGTGACCATAACCTAAATAGTGTCTTAATTAATTACTTAATTAGTCCCACTTTCCATTCACTCTGCTGAGTGAAATATCCAAATATAAAACGTGTGCACTCATGTGGGATAATTATAAAATGTGCAAATATGTTTCAGTCATGTAACAGAAACATGAGACACTGTGGGTAGAACTGTAGCACTGTACACTTGTGCACCAATGAATGACACCAGTGTTGAAACACAGATTCAATTCTCTATTCTAGCAGTGTGAGACAAGGGACCAAGCAGAAGCCTGTCATTTCCTGTGGGCTAGGGATAATTGAATGAGAAGTCAGCATAAGGCAGCATGTCTTGTAGGGGTTGACCATGACTGGCATTGATGGAGAGTTAAAATATTGCATTGCCACAGCCACAAAGAGATACAGAGGAACAGGAGCAGAAAGGCAAGGGGTAAAACTGAAGGAAATAACCTCCTGATTTTTCAATTCTATCTCTCCAGAAATAAGCATCCTCACTGGCAGGAAAACATCATTCAAAATAAAAATGCTCTACAAACAATAGATAATCCTGTTATATATCTGAGCAATACACACATGCACACACATTGCAGCAATACCTGCAGTAATATCAAGTTGATAATGTTGAGTGTTAACCTTTCTTTTCAGCATGAAGCTTCATAGCTGTTCAGTATTCATTTACACATTTTCCTGAGTTAAATTGGTAAAACAACTCAATCACACCGTATGAATATTTCATGAGACTCAGGAATACACATTGTAACACCTCTGCCAATCAGTATCTGATTGACACAGATTTCTACTTAAAATCCTCAGCTAAATATTATCACAACAGGTTTAATATTATAAAGAACTGATATTCACTTTCAAACCAGGAACAGGAGCATTGAATAGAATGTATCCGGTGATCTCACTTTTTTTTGTTTTTTTGGCTGCGCTTTATTTTTGCCGCCCCCTACATCTTTTAAACCATACACCAATATCTAGATAAATAGTACACTTTTTTCATTACTGACACTTAAATAAATGGCATTATTTACATAGGTAAACTTCACTCTTTCCCCTTAGATGAACCCTTCAACTGAAACCTTTTAAGTTTTACATGAGTTTACATAGCATACATGACACAGGCCATTCGGCCTAACCAATCCATGCTAGTGTTAACGTTGAGCCTCCCCCTGTCTTTCCTCATCTAAATCTATCATCATGACCCTCTATTTCTTTCTCCCTCATATGCTTGCCTAGTATCTCCTTAACTGCCAGCTCCACATTATTGTCGCCACTCTTTGGGTAAAGAAGTTTCTTCAGAATTCCCTCTTGGATTTCTTGATGACTATCTGATATTGATGGCCTTTAGTTATGCTAAAAGAGGAAACATTCTCTCTGTATACACTCCATTAAAACCTCTCAATTTTAAAGGTCACCCCTCAGCCTTCATTTTTCAAGAGAAAAGAAACTCAGCTTGTCAATCCTTTCCTAATATGTATACCCACCCATTTCTGGCATTATCCCTGTAAATCTTCTCTGCACCCCACTCTAGTGCCTCTATATCCTTTTCTGTAATATGGTGACCAGAACTACATGCAGCAATCTAAGTGTGGTCTAACCACGGTTCAATACAAGTTTAGCATAACCTCCTGATTTTTCAATTCTATCTCTCTAGAAATAAAGCCCAGTAGTATTTTTCTTAGCAATGTTCAGTTTTTTTATAAAAATGTAATGAATGCTATCACTTTCAAAACAACTTGTAATACATTTTTGCCATAGATTTTTGCTGTTTTCCAAGATGAACACAATAATGTAATGGTTAAAGTAGCAGAATCTAGTGCCAGTGTGTTACTTCATTGTCATTGAATCTGAATGCTGTAACAAGATTTAGAGGTATTAATTATCTTGATACATAATATGCCTAATCATTGTTCAGCAGCAATCGACAAAACAAACAGAATCCCGAACTATAGAAACAATGAAGTCCAAAGTGGGAGAGAGAGAAAAAGCCAAATTGTATTGTACTTGAGTCAGACCACAGCTAGAGTCTTGCATCTAGTTGTGATCACTGACACACAAAGAAGACATTCAAACCCTGAAAACACTGCAGAGAAGGGGCACAAACTGGTTTTGAGCATCAGTTAACAAGATTATGAAAAAAGACTGGAGAATCTTGGGTTTTTCAACTTTGAAAGGAAATAAACCACATAAAATAGGTAAGCAGGAAGAACTGGTGAAAATTGATACAAACAACTCTGCAATTACTGCAGACAAGTTAAAAAAGAGAGACGTGCACACTATAAATATTGTCAAAATAACTAAAATTGACAGTTTGACACTCAAATTGCCCCTTCACTGTAAAGAAGCAATCAGCTAAATCATTCAGTCAAATTAGCAAAGTACAAGTTAGAGGAAGTTATGCTTAAGCTATGCAGTGCACTGATCAGATCACATATTCAATACTGAGCCTAGTTATGAGCAAGCTACAAACCTGCAAACCCTGGGGACACTGCCTTGAGGAAATGCAAAACTAATCAATGGCATCGATGAACTGAGTTACGAGGGAAGACTGAAGAAGCTCCTTAAGTTTTGAAAGGAGTGTTTATTATCTCATATACAATCACTGCATCAAAAAGATAAATCTGAAAGAAGTGCGTATGTGTGCAAACATGATGATAGGAAAACCAGGCACAGATTCAAACTAGTAAAACTTGAGGACTGATTTTAGGAAACTCTTCTTTATATCAAAGTGACCAAGGGTAATACAGTATGGTGAAAACTCTGGGATGATTAAAGGAACAGTTCAATAAAGTGATGGGGGTGGAAGGGGGGAGGCAGTGGAGTATTTTTTAAAGAATGAGCTTGAAATACCGTATGGCCATCTTCATTGGTATCTGTTCTTGTGAATTAATTTAGCATAAAATTAGTTCCTTTTTAATTAAAAATGAGCATCGTGATCAATTATAATCCAAGTACTTATTTTAGTACATATGTTATAAAAGGACCCAAAATATTGAAGTGCAGATAGCCCACCATCAAACAAAGTATTTGTTTCTTGCCCATGATTTTTTTCCCCCTTTGTTCTCTATATTACAGTTAGATGTGAAAGCTTCAGTCATTTAGCATAGATATTTCAGGCAGGCTGATCAAGCAGTTACCTCCCTAGTGCAGCCTCTGATGCCAGAGTCTGTGCATTTTGAATAACCTGGGGCATTAGCAGAAAGCTATTCTCTGGTGCCTTGAATAGTGTTGCTCTGAAAACATTAGCTCATTTTGATTCTAGTAAATGACACATAGTCAAAGGAGACACACTTCCTGAGGAATTATTTTATCTGGTGCAAAAGCCTGCTGATCTGAATTCTCCCTTTGGGTACTTGGGTTATGGCAATTTGGTTACTTGTTGCACAGATGTCACACAGAAGAATAAAAGACCAAGCTGGTCACTTTATTTCTTTTATCTGTGTTCTGGGGGGAAGGGAGGAATAAATATTACACTGTGAAAAATTCTCAGCTGTCAAAGCTGCACCCAAGCATTTGCTTTGGTAAAATTGGGTATATTCTGGATTTGTTACTGATTGAAAATCCTGATAACATTCTTACGGAATTTAAGATATCACCACTTCAACAGAATAGCAGGAACAAAGTGACAAAAGTATTCAGAATTAGGGGCAGGATGAGCAGGGAAAGAAAGTAGAAGCAATACTGTATATGAAATTGAGGTCATGAGCTTTTGGTCATCTACAGAATGGCTAAGTTGGTCAATTATAATGGTATGAAACCTGGGGCTCAAAAAGTTATGAATACCACTAAAATCCATAATCATAAAGATGACAACAGTTGAAAGGGGGCCAATGCACTGTTTGCACTTCGTCTCCTATTTTACTCAAATATAAAGCTAAAGTAACTATAATACATGATGATGATTACTCTTAACTGTATGACTCTAGGGACCACACAGGCTCCCTCAACAGCTGTAATGTTAGTGTCATTGTAATTTAAGCTTTTAAGTATATCCTGTCGTGTGACATAAAGATTCAATGGTACAACAACAACTTGCCTTTATATAGCATAATTAACTTCTTTTTTAAAAAAGCACTTCACAAACAGGATTGAGGATAAGATACATTGAATCAGGATGGGAGAAGTTAGGAAATGTGACTGAAGGCTTGGGACAACAAATTGGCTTCGAGCAGATTTTTACAGAAGATGTTATAAAGTTTTATAAAGGGAATTCCAGAAAGAAAAGGCACCTAAGAGGCTGAAGACTCTGCTGCCAATTTTATGGCCAAAGAGATAGGCTAGTGGGGGGCTGGGGGGGGTTGCGGTAGAGTCCAAGAGGATGCACAAAAGGCTGAAATCTGAAGAAATAGATGGCTAGGGCATTGAATATAGGGGTGGATAACACTGCTGTCCTAGGGTGTATCAAGGCCGTGGTGGAATTTAAAGATATTAATAGGGGTCTTTAATTGAATAATCTAAGGGACAAACTGTCCACATTGGCTGGTGAACATTCAAATGATATTTAGTCCGGCACAGAAGGAGGAAAGGTAGAGAAGGGGTTAAGGAGAGTCTGCAGAAGCAGAAGGTGGTGTGGTCAGATGAGGGGCTGAGGAAAGTTGAGAAAAGTTGAGTCCAGGAAAGGCCAACAAAAGATAAAGAGTAATGGTCTCAGGTCTGGATTGGCAGCCAAGATGTACATGCAAATTGACACATAAGTAAGCCTAAATTACATAAGTATCATAATCCTAAACTAAGCCTAATCTCCCATTTACTTAAAGGGTAGAAATTCATAGGCCGGGGAGCACAAAACTCTAGCCAAAGTTGAAAAGAGGTTCAGAGACGTTTCTGCAGTTACAAAGCTGAGAAATTAAAGCTGAGAAATTGCATGAACACTGAGAACCTAAAATAATTATGGGATTATTTGTAAATTCACATGAATCAGTTTTCTTTGCTCCCCTACTGTTCATCAATGTAATGGGCAGGATCTTTGGGTCAGCGAGCAGGGGTGGGCCCTGCATGCGACACATAAAATGACGTGTGCGTCCCGACATCATCGCGCGTCGTTCCAATCTTTCGTTCGCCGGGCACGCACCAGAGGTGGCTGCGGCCCGCCAAACTGTCAAAGGCCTGTTAAAATGCCTAATTTAGGCAATGACAGAGCTGCCTATCCAACCTGACAGAGCTGCCTGTCCAACCTTAAGGTTGGCGGGCAGGCGAAGAGCCCAAGCAGCCTTCGCGTTTTTCAGGAAACCCCACCAACGGGCGGGATGAGGTTTCCTGAAGGTTTTATTAAATAAATAAATAATTTTTAAACAATTCATAAACATGTCCCAGCTCATGTGACACTGTCTATATTCTTTCTTTATTTAAAACTTTCAATTTGAACTTAATCTCTCTGAGGCAGCTCCTTGCCTCAGGGAGATTTCTATGCTCTTTCGCACACATGCGTGAAAGAGCGCAGGCACGGATTCTCCCTCCTCCCCCCGCCCACAAAGGTAGCGCTGAGCGCTCCTGGCTGTGCGTCACGCTGGCGGGCCTTAATTGGCCTGCCCACGTATAATGGCGCTGCGCAGCCGATCATGGGTGGCAATTGGCTCCTCGCCCACCCACTCCCGACCAGCCCACCCGACAGGGAGAAAATTCTCCCCCATATTTCTGTCACAAGTTTTCTCCCAAATCACTATTCCTTTCAGGATATCACAATGAAGAATATACTTCACAATACACTCCACAGCCATTATTATAGACTTGATTACATACAATTAGCTTTTCTAAAAAACTATCTTACTGGAGATATTTCTGCTGTAATTTCTTATAACACTTTCACAGAGTGTATAAGTGCAGAATTATTATCATTAGAACTGACTCCAGCTACTTTTTCCCTGAGTTGAATGCAAAAAATGAGCTTCCATAGCCAAGTACCCACTTTTTGATCCTGCGTGTAAAGTTTCTAGGAAAGCAGACTACAAGAAAAATAATTAACCTTTTATTGTTGACATAGGCACTGAAAATGGTGTAGCAAATTCCCAACACTTTCCCTTTATAGCTTTTGTTTAGCTATATCCAGAGAGAAATTCAGTCTGTCCCATGTTCTTTCCAGTATACTAATTGCATATCTCTACATTATCCCTCACATAAAAAGTGACACTTCCGGCCTTGCACACCCACAATTATCACTTCAAATTAGTGTATAACATTACAGTGTTGTACCTGATTTGTGCTCCTCCCACCAAATTTTCATTAAACCTATTATTTTTACATATTTTGCGTGCACTCATCCTTCTAATTTAGCCACCTGTGATGTTGGACTTCCCGCATTCGAACAATGCTCTTCAGTCTTTACAAGTGTCCCATTTATTCTGAACTTTTCTTCCTTTACTGCTTCTTCCTTACTTTGCTAGTGGCTTCTTATTATATATTATTTTTCCATTACTATAGTATACATGATTTTGTTGTGTCCTCTGAACCTTCCTGTTTATCTTGTACACCTTTACTATCTAGCTTACATTCAACTTCCTTGTTTACATACCCCTATCAATCTATTCTTATTGACAGGCACATCTAGTTGGTGCAAGTTTCCACTTATCCTGAAGGTACAAACTGTGCAGTTCACTCAGAACTTAAAACCTTGCTTTCAACCCCACACACATAACAATATCTCTCATCCTATAAATTGCTGAATTTCTGTTGCAGTTTAACTGCAGTATGATCCTCCATTCAATATATTCATTCCAATCTTGTTTCAGTCTCAACATAAATTCTCAAAGTATACATAACCTCTATCCAAATGGCCTGGAAAGGATTGCTTTAATTACTCATTTGGACATGCAGAACTTGAATATAGCTAAAAAAGAGACATACTAGCAAAGCTTTTCATCTTGCACTCATCAGGATAGCTCACAAGAATTTTCCAGCTGTAGTGGGGGAACAATTTAGGCTGCATGAGAAGAGAGTGGTTGGTAGTGGTGTTGCTATGGAGAATGTGGCATGGAACTGCCCAGTTTTGTTCAAATTCAAACTGGGCAGGCCAACTCTGATTGGGCAAGGCATTGCTCTGAGGAACCAGAGAATGACTGTTCCCTAAGCTTCTGTTTAGTTGAAACAGGCACAATGTGTGTACATGTTCCTTGTGTCTGAGAAGGACAGGGCTGTATGTGTGAATGTATGTGTGCGTAAGTGAGCCACACTGTTAGCCCAACAAAAAGCTTTGATAGCAGGTCCTTTTTTTCAACAACTGTTTTAATTTGTGTTATTGCTATCAGATCAGATTCATCTTACAATGGTTAGGTCACCGAAATACAGAGGCTACTTTGATTGTGAATTTGTATGGTTGGAATATCAGATTTGCAACACTTACGTAGCCTTATAATAAATATAGACTGCACTCAAAATCTTACTAAGTAAACTCTTCAGCAGATGCTGTCAGAACATCAGCTTAAGTCTCCAATACCTCACTATATACATTGATTTAAAATTCCCTTTGATTTTCAATTGCAATTCTATTGTCATAAAATATTCAGCCTCAGCCATAGCAGCCAAAATTGGTCAAAGGCTCCAGTTTTCAAGTGAACAACACCACATGACTAGTCAACAGGGATAGAATTCAATCAAGTAACATATGTTCTCTGCAAGCCACTAGCCTAATGAAAGTCTGTTATACCCCTGACAATCATTCAAGCAAAGAAAAAATCAGACAGCTATTCAAATTATTCAGTTTTTTATGTGAGAAATAAACCATACATATTGATACATTTCAATAAATGCCCTTTTACATGAATGTACTAGCTGTTCCCACATTGGTGCTGGTAGTGGAATCGCATCACTACTAACAGACACTAAAGAATAATCTTGCAGCATTGAAATATAAACAAAGAGGAAGTAATGATTGGGATGTGTCACTGGAAGACATTTCAAGGGTTATGGGTATCACATCACATGATAGCAAAACTCGAGCAGTTTATAGCAGTTGCTCTCAAAGTGCGGTGTGTGGGCTGATCTGAAATGCAAGTCACTGACATGCAACGCCACAGCCGAGGCTATATGAGAGCAGGCCAGACCCCTCACACCATCACAGCCTTGACGTCTGCCAACCAGACTGGCTCCTGAATCCATGGCAAGAGTTGTCATAAATATAAGCAACAACAATGTAGTTTTATAAGCAAGATTTATGTTACTGTTGATTTTATTTGATATCATAGATGCAATCCAAATATTGGTTTCTCAAAAGAAGATTACCGTGATGATTTTCTAATACACATTGGAATGGTTCAAAGAAACATGTTCTCTTGTAGTATCAATGTCTATTAATATGAAAATATCTATACTTTTGGTCCTGGCATGAATTAATAATTTAGTTATGAAATTTAAGAAAATAATTGATGCATATAAATTTATCACATTTAGTAATGAAAAAGCAGTGAAATATTTGACGTTTCCATAAGTTCTTATTAATTTGAATGAATTTTGTGGTGGCAAGTGAAAGGGGGTGGGATAGGACTGATATGTGGTATATGGGGTCAACTTTTTATTTTTTCATGGGATATGGGTGTCGCGGACAAGGTGACACCCATTTGATGTCCATCCCTTATTGCCTTTCAGGAAGTGGTGGTGAGCTGCCTTCTTGAATTTCTGAAGTCCATAAGGTGTAGGTGTTGTTAGGGAGGGAGCTCCAGGATTTTGACCCAGCGACAGTGAAGGAATGGCGATATAGTTCCAAGTCAGGATGCTGTGTGGCTTGAAGTTGAGTGTATTCCATCATACTCATGACTTTTGCCTTGTAGATGGTGGAGAATCATTGGGGAGTTAGGAGATTCCAGCCTCTGACCTGCTCTTATAGCCACAGTGTTTACATAGCTGGTCCAGTTCAGTTTTTGAACAATGGTAAGCCCAGGGTGCTGATAGTGGAGGATTCAGCGATGGTAATTCTGCTGATCATTAAGGAGAGATGGTTACATTTTTGCTTGTTGGAGATGGTCATTATTTGGCATTTGTGGCACAAATCTTACTTGCCACTTATTGGCCTAAATCTGAATGTTGCCCAGGTCTTAAGCTGCTTACAGGCATGGGCTGCTTCAGTATCTGAGGAGTCTCGAATGGCACTGAACGTTGCACAATCAGCAGCGAAGATCCACACTTCTGGCCTTATGTTGGGGGGAAACTCATTGATGAAACAGCTGAAGATGGTTGGGCCTTGGACACTACCTGAGGGACTCCAGTAGAGATGAGCTACATGATTGGCCTCCAACTACCACAACCATCTTCCTTTGTGCTGGATACAACTCCAGCTGTTCCCTCCCCCACTATCCCAACTCTACCAATTCCCATTGACTTCAATTTTGCTTGGTTCCTTGAATCCATATCAGTCAAATGCTGTCCTGATGTCAAGGGCATTCACTCTCACCTCACCTTTGTACATAGTTCAAATTGGTTTTCATAAATTTAGTTCCTTGAGCTTATTTTGGAGTTTTCATATTGCAGTTCATGTCTTGTCTATTACCATCACCCAAGAGTAAGAATTCCTTGATGTGTTAGATGTAGCAACATGATGGACATGCTGACATGCTGTAAAGAATTCCTTTGATTATTATTTCTTGATAAATTGGAAATATCAGTGGGAGGTAAGCTCAGTAGGAGATAGCTTTGGGAAATGGAGTAAAATGAGCGATAGTATGAAATTAGCCTTCTATTGTATACCACACCCCATTTTCTTTTCAGGGAAATCAGGTGGGGTGTTTAATTGGTGGCCAATTCAATCTCATTTGACACTATCGCCCAAAGTTACAATTATTCAATGAATCAGTGAGCCATTCAGATTCAGTCCCCAGACGGTGATGAATTAGCTCTCGCCAAGGACTATTTTTCAAATGCTATTATTAGCACCTCTCAGGCTTCTCTGCTTCCACCTCATCTTTACAGTTCTATTGGACAATGGATGTGAGCAAAGGGGCATCTGAGCGATGCAACTGGCCATACCTCCAGTATGCTGCACCCATCTAGAACCTGCCAGGGGTATTCTTACTGATTGTAGAGTTTTGCACAATTCCCAATCCAACCAAATATAAACACTGCAAATTAATGCGCAGTAAGGGAAAATAAATAAGATCGAGAAAGTGAAGAAAATTCTGAAAGCCAAAAAACAGAAATACAACTGCGTATGGAAAATACTTCAAACACAGGACTAGGGGGATGCAAGTGTTTTTAAAATAGTCTTCCTCATTTTTCCCAATCTGCAAGTCTCCCATGGGCACCAATGTGAAATATTTATTGCACTATATTACCTACCATGGAGACCACTTATGTTCCTTCACTAGACTTCAGACACAAAAGTGCTTCATAAACGAGGCTAAGATTTTTAGCACATTTAAGCATTGTTCAATCCTCCAGCAGCTCTCAACTTTCCAATGAAACAAAAAATAGGAAATGTGACAGGATTTGTATTTGTTGTTTTCTTAAGAAAAAGACTTAAAAGACAAGTTAAAATTCGTCTTTGTCATCCTGTTATGATCATTAAAGTGTCCCTTTCAGCTTTTATCTGACATCGCTGTTACTGAAGTTAGTGGGTGAAAAATTAAGATCATTTGCACTCATTTTTGGGTGCTACAAGTTCCCTTAGGGCCACAAAAATAGCATCTTCAGCATGTCCACATACTTTTAGGGTGAATCATTGTGTACTCCATATTGATGAGGGCATTAACACATGTGCATGAACTATATGTATGTACCATATGTAGAGCAGGCAGATCATGATATCAATTACTAAGCAATGCTAATTTGATGCTAGCGGTGCCATTTTGGATCTGAATGCTCCAGCTAATGACCTTGCAACTTCACTGAGCTGAACATGCATTCAACATCAGGAAGCAGCAGGACCTTCGCACTATTTAAAGGGATCATCAACTATCTACAGGTTAACTGTTGATTGTAGAATCAAAGCAACAGCCAGAAGAAATCAGTGTTTGGTGCTTTGAGTAGTTGCTTAAAGTTGCAAAAGATTACAGGGAATGTTATGGCAGGTTGAAGGACTTTATTCCTGGCTTTTGCACAAACCAGTTGCTCCAGGACATGGATGCACACGTAGCCATTCCCCTTGGATTACAGCATGAAATTGGGAAAGGACAAAGGGCACACTGAACAGGACTAGCTATTGGGACAAGAAGGAGGAGAGGGAGAAAGAATCTCAGGAAGTAGTCATATGTGCCCATGGTATTCAGGGAATAATTCTCCTGCTTGAACTTCAATGAGAACAATGGATGATGCATCTACACTTCAGTAAGAACATCCTCTTTAAAATCTACCAGTTGCTGCAGCACAACTGCAACTTTGAGAAAGGCAATGACTGTACTGTCATTGGAGATGACTATGGCATGAATTTTATATGCCTGGCTCCTTCCAGGTTGGAACTGTCTACTCAATGAGAGCTAACTACATTTAATCCTCTCTTGAAGTGGAAAGGCGAAGTGAGCTTGCAGCTTTGCTACAATTGCAAGCCTCCCATGGTGCAGGATGCCATTGGTTACAAACACATTGTTTGCAGGCACCGCCTGCCAACTTTGCCCTATATCAGAAATGAAAGGAAGTCCACTCTGTCAACACCCAGCTGGTGTGTGACCATACACAGATAAAGTCATGCAGATCATTCATGACAGCAGCCAAGATGCCCTCGTTCTGCAACAGTTTGCTGTGCCATCTGCATTTGAAGCACCACAGCCAAACAAAGGTTGGCTACTGGGCAAAAAGGGCTATCCACTGACCAGGTGGCTGATGGCTCTGATGTATAACACGTGGTCAGCATGCATCCAATGAAAGCTATGCAAATATCATAGACCAGACCACTGGTATGCTGAAACAACGCTTCTGCTGCCTTCAACACTCTGGAGGACTGCTCTGAGAAACCCATACGTCCAGGTTTCAAACGGAAAACCCTTTTTTTTCTCCGCTGCACCTGGCCCTGAGCTGGATCCAAAATACCTCTACAAATAAAAACTCTCTCAAGCACAGCCATTTTCTTTCACATTGTTACTTAAAAGTAATTCTTTCCATTTGATTCATGCAGTGTTTTAACTTGAATCTGCTCTCCTGATATACAATTTCTTACTAGTATAGCTGCTCTGTCCTCATGTCAATCTTCAAATTAAACTAATGATTATGAGAGCACAAATATTCCCTTACTTCAATGTGGCTTATTGCTCCATCCTCATTAGTTCATTGGAAATTCAGTAATACATTCCCCTTTCGGGGCTCCCTCACCTGCCACTTAAGACAGAATTCCTGGCATGCCCTAATAAACCAAGGTATGCCTACAGATTGTCTTCACCTGCAAATCTTAATCTATGTCTGGAAGATTACAATCCCCTATCATTACAACGGAGGCATTAGCATTATTCCTTACAACCCCGCACAGTAATACATCTACCTCTATTTTATTCAAACATTATTGACTTAGTATTTATTTTACATGATGAAAAATATCACAGCCATCTCAAAAATTAATCTAATAGGTTGTGCATTCCCATGAAGGGATTCACTGAGAAACCTTACACGGATTCTGATACTTATTTCATGAGAAAGATTTCCCCTCCCCCCGCCTCCGTTGGGGGGGGAAGTGCAGGAGCAGGTGCGGGCAGGCATGCCTCCGATCGGCGCCCCCAATTGGGGACGCACCAACATTTTACGTGTGCGGGCCAATTAAGGCCCAACCAGCATGACGTCCGCCAGGAAGTGCTATGCGCTCCCTGTGCGGGCAGGGGGGTGTTCCCTGAGCTGGGAGTGCGCTCTTTCACACATGCGCACGGAAGAGCGCACAGATCTCCCTGAGGGTAAGTGCTGCCTCAGGGAGATCGGCTCTGAATTAAAAATTGTAATACAAATGATAGAAAAATTTCCCTGACATGTCCCCTCTTGTGACACTGTCACATGAGTTGGGGCATGTCCATAACTTTTATTGAAACCTTGATTAAAAATGTAAATACCCTCATGAAACCTCATCCCACTCGTGGATGAGGTTTCATGCTTTTTTTGAAGCCTTCCAGGGCTCCTGGCCTGCCCGCCAACCTTAAGGTTGGACAGGCAGGTCCATTAATGATGTTAATTAGTGTCTCAATGGCCTCAATAGGCCGTTGACAGGTTAGCAGGCGCGCAGCTGAATTGGCTGCGCCCCCGCCGACCTGAAAATGGAAATGACGCGGGGTGACGTTGGGAGTTCCACCCAATGTCATCCCGCGTCATTTTATACGTCGGCAAGTGGGCCCCGCCCCCGCTCACCGACCGAAAGATCCTACCCCATATGTAAAAACTTATTTTTTTGTTTTCATTAATGTGAGGGTTGTTTGCACTTGGTTTTCTGAATTCAGACACAGAGCTGGATTTTCATGTGCCAAATCATGAAGGCGGGCCACCATAAAAAATGACACTGATGGTATTTGTGCCAGTCTACCGTCTCCGTTCCTGATCCTGATGACTTTCACGAGTGTGGGGAAAAGAGGGGGGAGGGAAGTAAAGTCACCAGCATCATAAATTGGGCGCATTTATGTAAATAAGGAATTATTAACAGATGTCAGACATACTAATGGCTGCTGAGTCGGGCCAGAACATGGTCCGCTTCCCTGTAGTCCCCACCCAAACCACCTCCCCCGACCCTCTCCACCTCAGCCACTAATTTGCTGGCATGCCTGTCTGCCTTGATGAAAATCCTGATCAGTTCCCAGTTCGCGTCCGGGTAGGGTCCATGACCAATTCCCCAATTCCGATGCCCACCGCATCCATGAAAATCCAGCCCTCAGGATCAGCATTGACAAGTCTGAAGCTAGGTACAGTTAGATGCGGAGTGAAGCTTCCTCTACTTTAGAGATGAAGGCCAGAGTCTAAATCTCCTTCACATCCATTTATTCCTTCCCTTATTTTTAAAATACTTAACTCCTGTAGTGATTCAAATTTCACTGGAAGAGCAACAACATTCAGTCCCAATTATTAGTCCTACCCAGCCAAAATTCTTTACGTGAGATCATAAGAATCTTTTGCACTTTAGCTACATCAAACAAGATGATCACGCATCAGAAATTAAGAAGATTTCATAAGGCCATATACATAATATCATGTTGACACATGTCAGATGTGCAGAAGACCCAGCTACCAGCAATTAAAACTGGTCGTCATAGAAACAGTTGCATCCTGGCACTGAAGAAAAATTTGGCAGCTTTTCTTCATTAATTACATTTCATTGCCTTACAAAAGAAAAATAAAGACTCTTGTCTCTAATTAAAACAGAAAAAAGTAATCGAATCCATGACTCCTTAGCAAAGTAAGGAGTAATAGCAAACCAGCAAGGCTCTGTACGACGGCGAAGACCTCAAAAATGACCTATTTGTAAACTACATGGTGACTTTGGAAAGCAATCAGTAATTGAGCAGTAATTTCCTTTTACACAAGCATTAATAGCTTCTGTTCCATTTCATGCTTTTCCAGAACAATTTCATCAGCAGAGGTTTTGATTCTAACAATTCTATCCTTTTGTTCTGATTAATTGTATGGTGGAATTATTTTGAACACTTCGTTATTAGTGACACTTTTATTCTGGACTTTTATGATGAATATTTTACTACTGTTTTTCAAAATCCCTTCTACCCATTTATGTTCCATATTGAAAAATAGGTTTTCTAAGTGACATTTTAAAATGCAATTTTTAAAAAAAAAGGATTTTGGTAGAAGTCAACTTACAACCATGTAAATTGGAATCACAAAAAACATTGGGCAGAATTTGGACCTTGGCGGGGGTGCTCGGTGAGAGTGGGAGGGGGTGATCGGGAAGCCGACCACCACCCGCGATCAGCTCTACACTGCGATTTCATGCGGGTGGGCCAATTAAGGCCCGCCCAGCGTTTAACGTGAGCGGCAGTGCTCAGCACTGCCTGTGCAGGCGGGGGGAGGAGGGAGAGCCGGGCCTAGCGCAAACTTGGCGCAAGCGCGAGAAAGAGCGCTTCAGTCTCCCTAAGGCACTGAGCTGCCTCAGGGGGATGAAGTGCTGTTTAAAAAAAGAATAAAAGAAATAAATTGTCATAAAACATGTCCCCTCATATGACTCTGTCACATGAGCTGGGACATGTTTTTAATTTAAAAGTAAATTTTTTATTTGATGTTTATTTGCTTTAGGAAACCTCATCCCATCGGTGGATGAGGTTTCCTAAAAAATGTAAAGGCTGCTTGGCCTTTTCGCCTGCCGGCCACCATTAGCAGCTTAAACTTGAATTTAATTAGCTTTTTAATGGCCTTAATAGGCCTTTTAATTGTTGGCGGGAGCACAGCCGACTCCGGCATGCGCCCACCGAATGAAATGTTGCAAGACTGCGCAATGACATTGGGGCGCTCGCCTGACGTCAGCACACATCATTTTACACTCGGGCATGTGGGGTGCATGCCCGCACGCCAAGCATAATATTCTGCCATTGTACCCCAAATCCTGACTCCATCTTATTGCAATGCATAGTTTTATTGTTCTTTGATCCTAAGTTGAGGATGTTGAAATTGTTGTATGGTTATATGTTGTCTCATGAAGAGGTCTAGAGCCTGGTATGGTTGAACAATAACTGTTTATTAATAACACAGCTATATACATATACACAGGATACCACCCTGACTAGGTGTTATCTTCATGCTGACTTCTACCAGACTCGCTACTACACGCTACTACTCCCATGTGACGCTCCACATAACGTGGACAGTACTGTTTACCCAGTCCCATTTTAACCCTTACAGTCCTGAACACCCTACTACTACACCTCCCAAGTCTTTACCCAAATGTATTTACAATAATATTACGTGCTACCCTTTCTCCCTCAAGCCTCTGACTTTACAGATTCAGGCATTACGACTCTTCCAGATCTCGTGCTTTTCAAGTTTGGAGGAGTGGTAGTCTCAGCTGCTTTGGGCTGACTTTGTTGGAACTGGAGTTGAATTCTAGTACTTGGGGTTTCAAATACTTGGGTGTCAACATCTGGTTCACTTCTTGCACTCTTTAGTATTATATCTTTCTTTGTGGACAATTGTAGTAAAGTGAGAGACCCTGTCCCTTTAAGAGAATGCAAGTGTACTGATCATGTGACAGCGCTGATGTAGCACTGTACGGCGTGGTCAACTGGGAACAGTAAGTCTATTCTGGAGGTTTCTGAGTGAGCACATTATCATCTGGTGCTCTGCCCTATGTCTCAATAAACCATCACTGTTTATTCTTACATCAGTCTCTCCCCGTTATTGATTGCAAGCAGCAATTGAGAAGAACATGGGAAGGCATGCAGTTAGAGTTCAGTTGGCCACAGAACTCATTTACCCAAGACATAAAAACAATCTGTCTTCCTTTGTCGGATACCATGGGCTTATCCTTCTCCTTCCAGAGGGAATGATCGCTCCATTCATTCATAGAGTGGACTCGGGCTTTGTTTGTCAGTGATGTCTGCCATCTTCTTCATGGAAGTTGAAGGTTTACCTCCCTTGTGTTTGTATGTTCCTCATCCCTGAGCTCAACCTGCAGGATGGCCTCTAATGCTGCGCTTTGTTTCTTCATATGCACTTGTGCTTCCCTGAGTCCTGTCTTGGTGAGTTAGTGGTTGCTTCTCCCCTGCTTCAGGATTGGCTTCATGTTGTGCATGAGTGTGAAGCTCCAGCTGTGCTGCTGTAATTTTCCTGGTTCTGTGACAGCAACTGTTTGCCTCTGAAGTTTGGGCTCAACCTTCTGCTGCCGCTCCTTCTCCTCTGTACCTTCTAGTTTAAGTGTGTTGGTGTTTATCTGGAGGTTTGGCTGCTCTGACTGAAGAAGAGTATTTTCTGCCATATGCAAAAGAGCTGAAATAACTGCCTCTGCAAAGAGTGAGGACAATTCCAAACTGCAGTCCCAGTCAAGATCATCAACACTGGTGGACCACTCGGGAGGCTCCAATTCAGTGCAGCTGACTGCAGTGGTTGTTTTGACATTTTCTGCTGTTTTGAGGAGGTTGAGGGCAACACAGGCATCTATGCTCAGGAGAGAAAAGAATTGATTGTGGATGACATACAGAATTCGGATTAGACTGGCTTCAAGACTGGCTCTTGAATCATGCCTATGACCTGGAGTTGGATTCCTCCGGGACCATACACTGGTGTATCTGTTGTCCGTAGCCAAAAGTCTTTTAGCCATGGTTCCTGATTCAACAGGACCATCACACTGGCTCCAGCGTCTAACTTGAAATTTGCGAGGTGACCATTTATAAATACATCAGCATTCCAAAATGTGAATCCGGGACCCTTAATTTCTCCCAAGAAGATTCTTGGGCTTCTTCTTGGTGTGACTCATCTATCTCATGGACTCGTTTGGGATTCTCCACATGACTCGAGGTTTTGGATTTACACAGAATCTCAAAATCTTTACAGTGCAGAAGGAGACCATTCGGCCCATTGAGCCTGCACTGGCTCTCTGAAACAGCATTCTATCTAGTCCTACTTCCCTGTCTTATCCCTGTAACCTTGCACATTCTCTTTTCAGATAGCAATCTAATTCCCTTTTGAATACCTCAATTGAACCTGCCTCCACCACTCTCTCATCTTTCCCAAGTGTCCCAGGTGGTTGGAGTGAAAGCGCTGCACAGTGATTGCTGGACTCTGCTCATGCCAGTGAGGTATTTTGGCACACAGCACTGACATGGACTGCCACCATCTTGTGTTTTGCTTGGGTATTGCTTTCCTTACCTTGGAGTCTCTTTGCCCTTTTATTGCATTGTGAGCTGATTGTTGTGGTTGCTCTGTGCTACAGTTTAACTTCACCACACAAAATGAATTGGTTTTGCTGACGGACTTCCAATTGTCTGACAATTTGGATGGTGTTTCCAAAGTCAGATCCTTTTTAGATTGGAGTGCATCGGGAAGAGTATCATTGGCAGAATATCAAGAGTATCATTACCTTCACTTATGATAGAAGCTTAAGCTAACTCAGCCAACTATCTAACTTCTTCCATAAAGCTCTCCACTGTGTTATTTTTTGCCTGCCATCAAAAGTTTCCTCAAAATTTAGCTTTTTAAACACATTAACACTCCTAATAATTTGACCATCATTTGGCATCCATTTGTCTTATATGAGTCGCCTTGGGACATTTACTATGTTGAAGGTGCTATAGAAACGCAAGTTATTGTTGTTGTAGTCACATGAATAAAACCTCCTTTAAAGCAAAATAAACCGAATTATTTCTCACAAAATTTCAAACATCACCATGGTAAAACGGTTCTAGACTTTGTTGAAATATAAGCAGCAGCACCAGAATAACAGATCATTTAAATTTAAATGGAAAAATCACTCAAGACTCCACTTAAAGTTGAATTATGGCAACCCCAGATGGGTTATTCAGGAGAAATGAATGGTGATTGTTAATGAGATGCCTCCTTACAACTTCCTGGCACATGTCATTGTGGTGTGATTAAAAAGTGGCTCTGCTGGGATTTCTTCACACGTCTATGGGTTAGACCATCTCACTTAATGAGGATGGTGACTGTAATTATGAGAGACTAACTTGAGGGCGGTAAAGAAAAAATCAGTGAAAATTATAAATAATTTAGCAAAAAATAAATCACTGTAAACTACAAGCAAATACATATAATTGTACTTAAATTCATTTTACCAAAAAGCATATGCTTTATATCCAGTATGTTAATGCCCATGATACCACCTTATTTATCATATAAGTAACTGTGCTCAATAGAAAGAATAGTTACAAAAAAAAATGAGTTGACTTTATTGCGCCAGTACTGTTCATTGTTAGCTTACATAATGCTGGCAACATCATGTACCATTCAACTACAGCTTCACACTGCAATGATGAGTGCCGAATAATCTTCACCTTTCAGATCTATGGCCTTAAGACATTAAAAAAAACAGACACTGCACATTCCCACTGCTGTTGCTTTGAGCTTTTTTTGTACTGACAAAGAAATGACAAGACTGAAGAATGAGACACTTTTCCATCACCTCTCTCATGCCACCTTATAATACTTGTAGTTTTAACTACCCCAAATCAAATATTAGAAGCACACCCCAGCAACATTGTCTGACATTTCAATTCTTGACACCTTTAACCTACAGCTCCCTGAGGGAAAGATACTCACTGGGGACAGTCTATGTTGTGGACTCAGTTCCATTGGATCTTGAATAGGAATTTGAAATTATAAGTCACTGCTAACCTTTCCCATGATTGGTATCAACTTTGTTCCCTAAAGGTCAAAAGCCAATGCTAAAATGTCTATTCAAGGTCCACTGTACAGCTCTCTGAGAGCAATGCTCTGTTGCTTAATTCATTCTGCTTTATAGCTTAAAAAAAATAACAAATATTTTAATAACCTATCATGTTTAATGTAAAGTTCTACAAATATTTGTTTGCTAGAAAAATAATCTTGCCAAATTGCAGTTCTATAAATTTAGGATAAAATATTTAACTTTGTGTTAATTAGATACAATTTTAAAGATTAAAAGACCCTGTTAAGACCATTAAGATTCACATGACAATGTATTGAAGAATTTTAGTCTTAAAACAAAAAGCAGTTAAAAGAACAGAAGGCCTGGATATTGAGTTAGCCAACAAACCTTTATTATTTATTATAAATAAACTCAGGAAATGCTGGAAAAACTCAGCAGGTCTGACAGCATCAGTGGAGAGAGACAGAGTTAATGTTTTGAGTCCATATGATTCTTCTTCAGAGCTGAAGAGAGGTTACAAATGTGATGGGTTTTAAGCTGTTGAAGAAAGGGGTTGGAGCAAGTGGAGCAAAACAGAAGATCTATTATTTCTAAATTTAAATATTGCCAAATATTTATTTCTAAATTTAAAAATTAAAATTCCAAATAGAGGTCTATTAAAGAAGTTTTATTATTCATCGTCTGATGTCTAACCACTGATTAAACTTAGATTAATGTTAAGTGAATAAATGTGAATGGTGGGGAACAATTAAACAACTACTGGGAGGAGGAGGCAAAATGAAGATCCCCATTCTCAACATTGGCGGAAACCAGCATGAGTGCAAAAGACAAGGCTGAAGCATTTGCAAATACCTTCAGCCAAATGTTAAAAGGGTTTGATGATGGGAAAGTTTCTGAATTGTCACTTTACTCATTTAGA
The DNA here is from genome assembly GCF_964194155.1 of Cetorhinus maximus. Taxonomy (NCBI): domain Eukaryota; kingdom Metazoa; phylum Chordata; class Chondrichthyes; order Lamniformes; family Cetorhinidae; genus Cetorhinus; species Cetorhinus maximus. The sequence continues at coordinate 55,870,203 of NC_135884.1, forward strand.
TAATCATTAAAAACAGTTTTTGCATTTATTTTATCCATGGAATTTTCTAAATGGTGCAGTTTAAATACTCGCTACTTACACAATCATGTAATTAATTAACGGTAGCTAGTATCAGTAATGGCGGCCATGAAACTGCCAGGTTGTAATAAAAACCCATTGGCTCACAAATGTCCTCTAGAGGAGGAAATCTGCCCTTCTTACCAGGTCTGGTCTACATGCAACTCCAGACCCAAAGCAATCTAGTTGACTCTTAACTCTCTCTAAGATGGCCCAGAAAAAGCCACTCAGTTGCACCAAATCAATAAGACAAAGTATAATAAGAATAAAATTTGATGCATCACTCTTTTTAACCTAAGCATCAGATTCAGTTATGATAAAGGCACACCCTGCCCAGTCGACCCTGTAAAGTTCTTCTCACTAACATCTTGGAACTTGAGCCAAAATTGGGAGAGCCATCACACAGAGTAGTCAAGCAGTAACCATATTGTCTTATTCACAGAGACAGTGCTTTCCCATAACATCCCAAACTGCTCCATTACCAACCCTGAGCATGTCCTGTCTCACTGGTAGGGCAGGCAACCAGCAGTGGTGGCACAGGGAATGGCCCTGGGTGTCCAAACATTGATTCCAGACATCATGAAGTCTCATGGAATCCGGTTAAACGTAGACAAGGAATCCTCCAGCCTGTCATCCTTCAGCTGATGGATCAGTGCTGCTCCATGTTGACTACCATTTGGAAGAAGTGCTAAAGGCAGCAAGGAACAAAATCCACTCTGGGTGTACTGCTGATCAAGTCTTGAAAGACACAGCTGCCAGACTGGGTTTGCAGCAGGTAGTGAGAGAACCAACATGAGGGAAACACCCATTTCACCTTGTCCTCACTAAACTACTTGTCAAAGATGCACCTATCCATTGCAGTATTTTCAGTAGTGATCACTGTACAGTCCTTGTGGAGACAAAGTCCCAACTTCACAAGTGGGACAGCCTCCACCATGCTGTGTGGCACTATCACCATGTTAAATGAGATAGTTTGAGAACAGGCTCAGCAGCTCAAAAGCTGATCATCTACGAGGAGCTGCAGGCCATCCACAGCAATAGAATTGTATCCTACTACAATCTGAAACGTTGTGGCCTGGTATATTCGTCACTTTGCTCTTACCATCAAACTGGAGACTAGCCTTGCTTCAATGAGGAGTGTAGGACAGCATGTTAGGAGCTGCAACACATGTATCTAAAAATGAGGTGTCAACCTGGCGAAGCTACAGCACAGGACCACTTGCAGGCAAGACAGCAAAATCAGCATGCAGAGCTAAGCGATTCCACATCCAATGGATCAAATCAAAACACAGCAGTACTGTTGCATCCAGTTTACTCTCAAACATCAGCAAAGAAATAGAAGGTGTTATTGACAGTGCTATAAAACACCAATAAGTTATAATCTGCTCACTGATGCTCAGTTTGGGTTCTACCAGGACCACTCGTCTCCAGAGCTCATTACAACCTTGATCCAAGCATGGACAAAAGTGCTGAATTCCAGATGTGAGATGAGAGACGAGAGTGACTGCCCTTGATATCAAGGCAGCATTTATAGCATCAAGGAGCCCTAGTAAAATTGAAGCCAATGGAAATCAGGCGAAAGGCTCTCCACTAGTTGGAGTCATATGTAGCACAATAGAAGATGATGTGGTTGTGGCCAGTCACCTCAGCCCCAAGACGTCATTGTAGGAGTCTGTCAGTGCAGTGTCCTCGATCCAACCATCTTTAACTGCTTCCTCGATGACCTTCACACTATCCCAAGATCAGAAGTGAAGGCACTCACTGATGATTGCATGGCATTTTGTTACATTTGTAACTGCTCAATTATGAAGCCATTCGTGCCTGGATGCAGCAAAACCTGTACAAAATTTAGACTTAGGTTGATGAGTTGCAAATAACATTCACGCCATGCAAATGTCAATCAATGACCATATCCAGCGTGAGATAGCCTATCCACCTCTGCTTGACATCATCTTCAAATCTTCCACCACTAAAATCATGGGAGTCGTCAATGATCAGTATTTAACTGGGCCAGCCACGTAAATGCTATGGCTACAAGAGCAGGTCTGTGGCTAGATATTCTGCAGTAAGTAACTCACTTTCTGGCTCCTCTTCCCACCATCTACATGGCCCAAGTCAGGAATCTGAAGGAATGCTCTAAAATTGCCTGGATGAGTCCAGTTTTAAACAACACTGAAGAATCTCAATACCAAGGATCTCAATCCCAAAACAAAGCAGCACACTTGATCAACACCTAGTCCACCACCTTAAACATTTACTCCCTCTACCACTTGTGCACGGTGTGAACCATCTACAAGATGCACTGCAGAAACTCACCAAAGCTCCTTTGACAGCATCTTCCAAACCTATGACCTCCATCAATTAGGATACAGGCAGCAGATGTGTGGGAACCACCACAACCTGCAAGTTCTTCTGCTAGTGACTACCCTGAAATATTTCGTCATTCCCTCATGAGGGGTTAAAATCCTGGAAGTCTCCAAGTAACAGCAGCATAGGATAACCTTCACCACATGGGCTGCAGCTGTTTAAGGTGACACAACATTACCTTTCCAAGGCGTGTTATCGATGGGTAATAATGCTGGCCTTGTCAGTGATGTCCACATCACATGAATGAAAAATCAAAGCGCTAGAATTCAGATGAGGGGTCATTTTTGGTCATAAATCTTGGTTTTTCCCTCACATCAATAATAGAAAATGAGGATCGTCCTGGTGGCCTTTTTGCCCATTTCACTGAGATCAATATCTTTGGAGTGATGCTAAGCTGCCTGGTTCTGGAATTAGATTATAAAGTATACCATTGAGAATTACTTTCCATTAGAGATTCTATCAATGCGGTTTCATCTTGGAGACACTGCAACCCCAAACTGGTCCTGTTTACTTCCTCTTCCCTACACCCCTCACTGTCCACACCTCCCCTCTTTCCTAATCTCCAAGGGGTCTCAGGAATGTGGCATAATGGTGTAATATTGTTAGATTCCAGAGGAGTAGAATGCATATTTGGGCCATGACTTCCGACAGAGCGGCAACTGAGTCGGTTTGCCACACTGCTCGAAAGTAAGTACTTTCCAGGCAATCCTATCTCGCCCAGCCCTCCAATTCAGGCCAGGCGAAATCTGTGTCGTGCAGCTCACTCCCAAGGCCTACTTTTGAAGGCAGCACCATTGCAGGTAAGCCATGCCCCTCTTTTTAGAGCGCTAGCTTTGGGGGTGGTGGGGAAGGGGCAGGAGAGGGGGGAACCAGCAGTCAGGCCTGGGGGGAGGGGGGATGTGGTTGTGGAGGTAGGCAGTCAGGCCTTGGGGGCTGGGGGTGGGGGGGGAGGGGAACATCAGGGGTCGGGCCTTGGTGGAAGGGAGTTCCCATGGGGGTGGGGAGTCCCATGTGGGGGATAGTCGATAGGGGGTGGCAAGTCCCTGGGGGTTGAGGAGTGTTCGGGGAGTCCTGTATGGGGTTGGCGTGGGTCTGTACAGTAGTCACCCAGAAGTTAGAAGCGGGTTTAATTCTTCTAACTTTTTCTGGGTAACTATGGAGATGGTTCTCCAGTGCATGTTTGCCCTGAAGCTTGGAGGTTACGGCCCTTTGCCTCTATGATTTGCCACACACTGAGGTGCTGATCCAACTGAACCCCACAATAACACTTCAAGCAGAAGTAGATTTCTTCCAAAGAGGAATATCAGAGAAAAGGTAAACATTTGTTTTCCAGTATACCTGCTCAGGTTCAGTTATAGAGTTAGGACTGATTAAAAATGGCTCTGTTTACCTTCTGCCAGAGAAGATGCAGGTCATGTCCTTGGAAAATAAGTTTCAAACAGTTCAGGGGAACATCATATCCAATGATTTGACTTTTTCGCCAAATGTAGTACTCCCACCTCACCCTAGGGCCATTCAGTGAGTTTTTCCTCTTTTCAGTGAAGTTGTTGAACAATACTCTGCTCCTTCAATATAACAAAGTGAAACAGGGGGCAGAGACCTGTCGTGTCAGATCTCTGACACCCCTTCCCCCATATGTAATGCAGAAATTTCCTATACATCCTCAACAATGCACCATTGGGCCGTTCCATAGAATCAGTGCAGGTCCGATATTGTAATGACCATGAAGTGGGGTGGAGCATTATCCTCAACTTTGGCCTCATTTTATCTACAGGACAACCACTGAGCACACTTGAGACACTTGAAGAAACCAGGCATATGGGTGTCAGCACCACCACCATTTGCAGTCCTCTGGACTTTCTGGGCACTGGTCCTCATCAGTAGCCAGGGCGCCTTGTTGCTAGTGGTTAGCAGCTGGGTTTCTCTTTACTACCTTGCCTTTTGACACAAGGCTTAGACATGGGCAGGAGTGAGAGGAGTTCATTTGGGTTCCAGCAGAGGGAAACAGGGGTCCTCTCCGGTGGAAGTGGCACCTCTTTATTACACTACAGTTGTGGGATGTACAGAGAGACAAATCAGTTCTAGTGACTATATGCATTGGGATTTATTCAAACATTTGTTAGCTCAAGGTGCTGGCTGTTGACACACGATTTATCACATTCCACTTATTCCCGCAAAAATTTGAAGAGCATCAATTGAAGATATTGTAGTCACTTATCTCTCTCTAATTCATGGTATGCTCACCCAAACTAGCCCATTAATGGTGCAATTACCTGGGAGTTTTCGCTGTCCGTCCAACGTTACAGTTGGCGAGCGAGCGAATCGGTCAGGTGGCCTTTGCATTTTTCAGGAAACCTCATCCAAGAGCGGGATGAGGTTTCTGATATTAATTAAGAAAAATGCTTGGACAGAATTTTCATGTTGTATATATTCCAGTAACTGTTTCTGATTGCATGGGTGCTTCTTTCTGGATTTTAAAATCTTTATTTTTTGTTATTAATTTCTTCAGCTCCCTGAGGCAGCTCTCTGCCTTCAGGGAGCTTTCAGTCCACGCTCCCCCGTGCTGACTTCAGCGCTTGCCCTCTTCCTGCACCCAACCCAGGCAGTGCTGATCGTATCAGTGTGCGTTTCACACAGGCTAGCCATTAATTGGCCAGCCAGCGTGAAATCGTGGTCAGGGGCCTATCGCAGTCAGTGGTCCATTTTCCAACCGTGCCCACCCGCCAAGCTGAAAATTCATGCCTGTGGGTATCGGCAGCTAATTTTGCAATGGCAGCCACCATTATTGGCCTATCTACAACTCATTTAAGTCAAGTCTGCTCTGGATCAATTCACAACCGAGCTCAATACTGTTCTCACACAATGGCCACACAAGTGCAATCCAAGAAGGCGTTACTTGACAGCGATTGGGAGCAAGAAGCCTGACCAACATCTCTCTCTCGTTCTCGCTAATGGAGTAGCAGTGATACCAGCTGTCAACTCCTCTGTCCTAGTGACGTCGGTTAACTTAGTACATTCTGGAACTTTCTGCGCTGTATGCCTCATCGGCTAAATAGCAGGAGCCTTTCCCTTCCCTTTATGAGGTGACTGCTTGTTACTTACTTCCCTTGACTAAAAAAGGAGTCAAATAAATCACTTTATTCTTGGCTCTTGTAATGACAATTTGTCAACAGCAATTGGTGACATACAAATCACACTCACTCTCCAATCATTGATTCACCACCCAGCTATGGAGACATTAATCCTCCACGCAGCTGTTTCTTTACAATCTTCATGACAAACAAGCTGTAATGTAATTGAGATTACTGTGGAGAACAATGTATCCCAATTATGTCAGAGGCTTTTAAGGATAACATCATTTTCTGTGGTGCAATAAGAGACTTGAGGTTTACCATAAATGACTGTGGAAGCATAATACTCGTTTGCGATAACTATCCATTCCTGCATCCTTATCCCCCTCCTGTACATTTATACCTTGGGAGGTAATTTTGATAGTCCCGGAAAACGAGCCTGGGTATCTTGATGTGGTATTGACCCTTGCCCGTTGCTCCAATGCAGACAACATGGCAACCAAATCACAATACAGTTTCTGATGGCTGAAGTTTGTTTCCATTCCAGAACAATCAGAAGGCACACAACGCCTAGGTGCTGTAGTCAAGCTCAAACATGCCATGCCTGGTCACCTTATTGTCATGCAAGCTCAGACAGCTCTTCATGGCTGTGGATACCACTGTTCAAAGAAGCGCTTGGATGACAACTTCATCCTCCAACCCCTGAAAGTCTGCCAGGCCTGCCTGTCAACCAAGCAGCCCAGACTGATGCTGCCCATGCCATGATGGTGCAGTCTGATGCCAGGCCTTCTAGGACCAGAGCTTCTCAAGACCACCCTCCAAGACCATCTGCAGTCTTCCCCTCTGAAAGTCAACATCCATTCACCACCCATGCTGCAGGCACTGCCATAGCACTGCATAGGAACACTAGAACAGGTAAAGGTACATAGAACACAGGCATGAACAGAATGCACAAGGGTGATTAGTTGACATTTGCATTGCACATGGCTTGGATTGATTTATCAATTTGGAACTTTTTTTGGCTTTTATTTTTGCATTGTGGCAAATAGACACTGTAATGGTCAGTAACAAAGGGAAGGGAAGGAGTTGGTGAATGGCAAATTGGGGTTACATTTACTGGGAACGCAGTCAAATGAGCCAGTCAGGGACAGCCTGTCTAAGTCATGTCCTCGCTTCCTCATTCTTCTCCTCAGCAGATCACCATAGAGCTGTTGACAAGAGCTTGTGCCCACATGATCGAACTCATTATTAAACATGTTGGCAATTTTTATTTGCGCTATAACTCCAATTTTAATCCAGTTCCTCCCTCCCAGCCACACGGCACCGTAATGGATAAATCATTTTCGTCAGAGCTTTCAGAGAGAACTGAATTTGCATTGTTCATCATTAGATGGCGGCGAAGTCTTCAAGTTTTCTCTCACATTGATCTTGTTCCTAAGTGGGCTCTCAATATCCATAGTGAGCCCACTCACAGGGCCCCATGGGCCAAAGCAAAGGTCATTGCCTGGTGATTCATGAGGTAAGTGTGAATGCAGGACTCATTCTTGCTGCAAGTGGGTGGACATCCCCTGGGTGAAAGAAGATTGTATTGTAGTGAGCCACCTGAGCGGTCTAAGCATCTGAAACACATCTTCAGAAGCCCAATGGTCTGCTCTCTAAGGAACTGTGTGGAGCTCGGAACGACTCTGACAGCAACACACTAGTGTCATCAGCCAGCATTTCAATGGGTACTCCTTATCCCCAAGCAGCCAACCTTGCAGACATAATGGCCCCTCGAAAATCTCAAGCGCCTGGGAGTGACTCAGGACATTGGAGTCATGACAACTCCCAGGGTACCGTGCACAAACGTGCAGTATGTGCTTCTGGTGATCACACACCAGTTGTATATTGATGGAATGATAGTCCTTGTGGTTTATAAGCATTAGGGGCTGTTGCCATGGAGCCTGTATAGCCACATGGGTTCAGTCTACTGCACCCTGCATTCTTGGAAAGCCTGAGATGGCAGCAAAGACGGTGAATCTCGCAGCCTGGCTATCTGCATCCAGAGCAAACCTGACATAATGATGGGCCTTCCTGTAAAGGGCACCTGTGACCTCCTTTATGCATCGATGTGTTGCAGACTAAGAGATGCCACACAGGTCGCCTGCTGATCCCTGGAAAGAACCAGAGGCCAAGAAATTGAGCGCTGCTGTCACCTTCAAAGCCACTGGCAGGGGATACCCTCCAACTCCATATGGTGTCAGATCTTCACAAAGAATGGGGCATATGTGATGTACCAGAGCTCGGGACAAGTGCAGATGTGCACGGCGTTGCCTCTCACTCATTTGTAAATAAGAGACTCTTGGATGATAAAGCCTAGATCTGGCGACTCACCCCCGTTGTCTGGGTCTCTCCTTCTGACCCTCCTGTTCATGCTTTGGCTCCGCTTGACCATGTCCCTCCTGCTGGAGCTACACATGGAGTTGCCTCTCCCTCCTTCACCTCCTCCATTACATTAGGACCCTGACAAAGGCAGCATTGAGCCCTGGATCCATATCCGCTTTTGCCTCCTCTCAGAAAGGAAACTTTGAAGACATTAATGATTCAAAGGGCAAGAAAGTGAAGGTCAGAAGATGACACGTTTGGAGACTGTAAGGGTCCATAGTTTTTCCTGCCCTACTTGCATGGTGTTTTGTCCCTGAGACATTAGCACACACATTGAGGTGACCAAGACGGCATTGCTTGAGCCCTGTGTGTGATTTTAAAGTTTAATTGAGATGAGTGACTCAGCCTAGCTCTGTGCTTCACTCTCTAATGTGGCATATTAATGACCAATCAGTTGCTCATGGGCAAAGTGTGGATGCCCTTTGGCCCATTAGGAGTGTCACATTTGGTGAACATGTGACAAGCCTTCATTGATGGAATGCCATATATGATGCAGCTGTGCCTCCTTCACTACTGCCGCAGCGACTGTGATTTGTAGCCACTGAGTTCTGAGTAGTCCTTTAACAGTGCCAATGAAGCCATTGGGTTTGAGTGGCTTTCACCACAAGAAGGTCTTCCTCCTTTCTTTCTAAGCAGACTCTTGCTCACTCCTGCAGCAGCAAGAGGTTAGAGGGTGGCCCCAGAAAGGTGTCCTCGTGTTCGCGTTCCCTCTCACTGACATTCCACAGCCTTTCCGCCCCGTTGTCCCCATCGTGCTGTCAACCCGACCTTTGCCTCACAGCCCACTACCGGTCGAAGTGCTAGCTTCTGAAAGTGGAGGCCTGCATGAGCACCACAGCACAGTGGTGTTCCTCGGGACAATGAAAGCAAAGAGAAGGAGCAGTCGAACCCTACAGCCCCAGCAGAGTGGAGTTCATCACAAGACCAGCGCAGCGCTATGGCAGGTACGTTCCACTCACCTCAAAGTTACCAGTGAACTGAGGTTCAGCTTGTGAACCCCGCCCTTTTTCAAGCAGATTTGAGGTCGACGTAATTTCCTGCTGGTGTGACGGAAGATTGGAAGACGTGGCAAGATTCTGGTGAGCAGCTGTTTTAATGAGCATTCATGATGTGCTAGTGAATACAAAGGACGTTCACACCACTAGTCAGCGGGATAACTAACCCACCATGAACACATCATTGGGAGAATTGGGACTTGTTTTCAGAATGGTGGATTTGCAACTTTTTGCCTGCCGTTGGATTCTCCGCTTCTGTCCACCACGAATCCCGCCACGGGTGGGATGGGAAAATTCCGGCCACTGTTTCAGCACACCAAAGGCCTATTCGATCACATTTCTTGTGGCATCACAAATTTTATCGTATGCATTGTTGACCATGTGGTTTGCACACTGGAGTTAAGATCCAGGTGATCAGTGGATACCCCTTGTTACCCACTAGCCACACTGGTTTGTGGTGATGACACAAATGCACATGGCATAGTAAACTGCCATAAAATGAAGGCATCGTAACTGCTGCCTGGGCATTGATTGGCATGATATATTGCATATGACCACACATCAATTACACGCTGAGAAAGTAGAATCCATTTTGATTGAGGTACATCTCAGATTTGACACTCAGTGCCCACAAAGTGGTGTGCATGCAGTCAATGGCACCTTGCACCAAATACCTACAATCCCGTGTGCTTGCTCTGCCAAAATATCACAGGCAAGAGAAAATGAAATATGAGCCTGATTCAGATGCCCTCTCCCCACTACTGAGCCTGCAGGGAGGCTGCAAGTGTTTGCTAGGCAGTGGAGGGCCCCCACCCACCATGGGTAAAATTCCAGTTGTGGTGGGAAGAGGCCCTTAATTGGCCACTTAGGTGGCTCAATTGCCTCGGGACAGGAGAGCCATCTGCCACCTTCCCAGCTGCTGGTAAAATGCCAAGGCAGTGGGAAGACGGCATGGAGACTCTCTACCCCCACCTTCTCTTGCCATTTTACAGACATCACCCCACCCTGCCCACCCTACCCCACCTCACGGCCCATCCCTGACAGGCTGGTGAAGTACAAACCAAGATGTGCGCCTTCTGCAAATGCATTTTGGAACTGAAACGGCATTTGTGACGCCCAAAAAAACCCAGCTGCTAAGGAGCCAAATTTTGTGGTCCTTATCTCACAACACAACTTTTAATATAAAAATCTTAATATTTTTATGTTTAATTTTGTGGTATGGGCTTTGTGTGTGCAGTTAATTCTCAATGATTTTAGGAAGCATCTTTGCATTGAAGTTAACAAATCAGACAGACAGAAGTATTTCCATTTAACCAGTCAATGCAAACTCAGTTCTCTCTGAAAGCTCCGACGAAAATGATTTGTCCATTACGGTGCCGCGTGGCTAGGAGGGAGGAACTGGATTAAAATTGGACTTGTAGCGCAAATAAAAATTGCCAACATGTTTAATAATGAGTTCCACACAATTGAACTTGAAGTAGAATTCTGACCTCCTCAAATCCCAAGAACCTGATTACTTGAAACTGAAATGTGCCCTCAGAGTAGCCCTGGGTCCTTATTATTCCTATATATGATGAATTCACTCACTTATTAGGGAAAAGGAAATAACACTTTGCATTTCTCCTATACAAATTCCTTGCAGGCTACAACCTATCCTGCATTCACAGTTATGGGGCAGAATAGTCCATCCGCCATTCATCTGATATTTAACATTATCAGTAATCAAGTGCAAAGCAAATTTCATTGATGAGTTGTTGGGGCTTAGCAGCACGAACACTGCTACAAAAGCAAAATATCATGGATGCTGCTATTGTGAAATAAAAACAGAAAAGACTGGAAATACTCAATGGGTCTGGCAGCATTTGTGGAGACAGAAACAGAGCTAATGTTTTAGGCCCGTGACCTTTCATCAGAACTGAGAGAAGTTAGAAATGTAATAGGTTTTAAGCAAATGAAAGAGGACACCATGGAAAAAAGATCAAAGGGGAAGGTCTGGGATAGGATGAGAAGGCAGGAAAGATTAAAACACAAAAGAAATTATAGTGCAAGGCAAAAGTGGCACAAGTTAAGGAAGTATTGCAGAAAAAAAGAGACGTTTTTGGTCGAAGCTTTTCATCATGCACTCATTAGGACAATTCACAAGAAAATACCAATGTCAGGGGAAACAACATATTTGTACTGTATGAGAAGAGAGTGCAGATTGGCAAGTGGACTCTAACTGGTAGAGCCTCTACCTTAATTAAAGACACAAAAGATGGATCTCTGGAAGGTGTAAATCACAGAGTCATTACTCACTGCTGCTTTCTGAAAATATGGAAGCAGAGATTATGATCTAAAACTGTTGAATAATTAACTGTTAAGTTAAGAAGGCTGTAAAGTGCCTAACTGAAAGATGCAGTGCTATTCTTTGAGTTTATGTTGAGCTTCATTGGAACAGTGTAGGAGGCAGAGGACAAAGAGGTAAAAGTGGGAATGAGAGAGAGAATTAAAATGACAAGTGACTGGCAGGTTGGGGTCACACTTGTGGACTGTGCGAATTACCCAAATTGTGTTTGGTCTCCCCCATGTAAAGGAGGCTGTACCATGAACAGTGAATACTGTATACTATACTGCAAGCAGTGCAAGTAAATTGCTGTTTGAATTGCTAGAAGAAGTGGTTGGGAGGTTGGGCGATGTGAAGCAGGGAGGCAAAAGACAGATGTTCTATTGCCTGTGCTTGCACAGGAAGGTGCAGGTAAAAGGGGAGGGGTTGTGGGGGGGTGATTGAGAAGTGGATCAGGGTGCAATGAAAAAAAATATTCCTTATGGAATGCTGAAAGCTGGGAGGCAGTGGGAAGAAGATGTGTTTTGAAAATGCATCATGAGGTGTTGGAAACGGGAGAGGATGATCCTATTGATGTGGAGATTGGTGAGGAAGAAGGCAAGGACAAGGGGAAACTTATCATGAAGGAAGGGGTGAGACCAGGTGTGCAGGAAATGGGATATAACAGAGGGCTCTGTCAACGATAGTGGAGGGGAATCCTCAGTCAAGGGGAAAGGATGATATATCATAAGTACTGGCATGGAGGGTTGCCTCATCAGAACAAATGTGATGGAGATGGGGAAACTGGAAGAATGCAATTGAGCCCTTACAAGGAGCAGGCTGGGAAAGAGTGAAATCAAGGTAACTGTGAAAGTAAGTGAGCTTTTTGTGGATGTTGGTTGATAATCTATCAGCAGAAATGGAGATCGAAAAGTAAAGGCAGGGAGAGGAAGAGTTGGAGTTGGACCAACTGAAGATGAAGGAAATGTGGAAATTACAAGCAATCTTAATTAAATTTTCCAGTACAGGCGAGGAGCAGGTAAAGGCATCGATACAGTCACCAACGTACTGTAAGTAGGGGTGAAATTGCACCAAAGGATGTTCCCAGATCCCACAAAATGATAGGCACAGATAGAACCTTCCACAGCAATACCTTTCATTCGGAGGACTTTGCCTGGAGTCAAAGGAAAGGTTGTTGAAACAGAAACTGTTGGAACTGGAAACATTAACTCAGTTTCTCTTTCCAAAGGTGCTGCCTGACCTGCTAAATACTTCCAGCACCTTCTTGTTTTTAATTTGCATTTCCAGCATCTGCAGTATTTTGCTTTTTGTACTTGTTCTCAGTGAGAATTTAGCCAGGCAGAGGAGGGCGATGATGGATGGGGGTGGGTTAGGTCTCTATTCAAGAAAGAAATGGAGAGCGCTCAGGCCATCTTGGGTCAAGAAACTGGATAAGGCAGAGGGTGTTGGAAGAGTTGCAGATGGAAGTGGGATGACCTGTGACAAGGGGATAAAAAGTAGAGTCGAGATAGGAAGCAATAGGTTCAGTTGGACAAAAATGGGCTGATGTGGTTGGGATTCCAGAAGCTGGTGGTGGGCGACAGGGTGCCCACTCAGGTGGGCCACAGACCCCTGAGCCCCCAGGGTATACCTGGCAGTCTCTCCACATGGCAAAGGGCCCACCTGCCTTTGGTAAAATACCAGCAGCGGTTACAAGAGGCCCACAAGTGGCCACTTAAGGGCCTCAATTGGCCTCAGGGTGGGTTGGCTGTCCACCACCTTCCCGGTCACTGGTAGCAATGGGCCCACCACACACTGCCCTCCATCCAGGTTTTTCTCCTCCTTCATCTCTCAGCATGCTCTCTCAGGCCCCATGAAATCCTGGCCAATGTGTCTACCAGGTCAGTTCATTTCAAGAATCTTGTGAAAGAGTTAGAGGCGGGTTGTGTAGGGTTGAAGGACTGAGAAATTAACGGCTTTGGAGAGAAGATCTCCAGAGGAAAGGAAGTCTTAACAATTTGGAAAACAATGGCTTCATGTTCAGTGGTGGGTCATGATCCAGTGGGAGGCTGAAGGAGGTACCATAGTTGGTTTTCAGCCTCTGGAAAGTAGAGGTTGATTGGTGAATTGACAACTGCGCCACTCTTCCCAGCAGGTTTAACAGCAATATCAGAGTTAGAACTGAGAGAACAGAACGCTGCATGTAAAGAGGGAAGTAGGTTACAGTGACTAGTGGCCAGGTCTTTGTAGAGTTGTGTAGATCCAGGGATCTTAAAAAATGGTGGGTCTGCAAGTCCTGCTCCCATTTCTGACAGATCCTAACTAGGTCAGGGGTGGGGGCGGCAGGGAAGTGGAATGATATCTGGTATGAAGGGGTTGTCTTATGAGGAAAAGTTGAGTGGGATAGGCCTATACCCATTGGAGTTTAGATGAATAAGAGATGATCTTATTGAAACGTATAACATCCTGAGGGGACTTGAAAGGGTGGATGCTGGGAGGATATTTCCCCTTGTGGGAGGAATCTAGAATTAGGGGGCACAGTTTAAAAATTAGGGGTGTCCCATTTAAAACAGAGAAGAGGAGAATTTTTTCTCAGAGGATCATTAGTCTGTAAAATTCTCTTCCCCAGAGAGCAGCAGAGGCTGGATAATTGATCATATTAATATTCACAGAACACAGAATCACACAGTGCAGAAGAGGAACTTCGACCCATTGAGCCTACACCGACACTTGAGAAACACCTGACCTACCTACCTAATCCCATTTATCAGCACTTGGCCCATAGCCGTGAATGTTATGATGTGCCAAGTGCTCATCCAGGTACTTTTTAAAGGACGTAAGGCAACTCGCCTCCAACGCCCTCCCAGGCAGCGCATTCCAGACCGTCACCACCCTTTGGCTTTGGGTAAAAAAGTTTTTCCTCACATCCCCCCTAAACCTCCTGCCCCTCACCTTGAACTTATGTCCCCTCAACTTATGACCCTTCAACTAAGGGGAAGAGCTGCTCCCTATCCACTCTGTCCATGCCCCTCATAATCTTGTACACCTCGATCAGGTTACCCCTCAATCTTCTCTGCTCCAACGAAAACAACCCAAGTCTATTCAACCTCTCTTCATAACTTAAATGTTTCATCCCAGGCAACATTCTGGTGAATCTCCTCTGCAACCCCTCCAGTGCAATCACATCCTTCCTATAATGTGGTGACCAGAGCTGCACACAGTACTCCAGCTGTGGCCTCACCAAGGTTCTATACAACTCCAACATAATATCCCTACTTTTGTAATCTGTGCCTCGATTGATAAAGGCAAATGTCCCATATGCCTTTTTCACCACCCCACTAAAATGCCCCTCCGCCTTCAGAGATCTATGGACATACACACCAAGGTCCCTTTGTTCCTCAGAACTTCCTAGTGTCATGCCGTTCATTGAATACCTCCTTGTCAAATTACTCCTTCCAAAGCGTATCACCTCACACTTTTCAGGGTTAAATTCCATCTGCCACTTATTTGCCTATTTGACCATCCCACCTATAGCTTCCTGTAGCCTAAGACACTCAACCTCACTTTTAACCAGTCCGCCTGGGATAAAACATTTAAGTTATGAAGTTATGAAGAGAGGTTGGATAAACTTGGGTTGTTTTCGTTGGAGCAGAGAAGACTGAGGGGCGACCTGATTGAGCTGTACAAGATTATGAGGGGCATGGACAGGATGGATAGGGAGCAGCTCTTCCCCTTAGTTGAAGGGTCAGTCACGAGGGGTCACAAGTTGAAGGTGAGGGGCAGGAGGTCTAGGGGGGGATGTAAGCAAAAACATTTTTACCCAGAGGGTGGTGATGGTCTGGAATGCACTGTCTGGGAGGGTGGTGGAGGAGGATTGCCTCACATCCTTTTAAAAAGTACCTGGATGAGCACTTGGCATGTCATAACATTCAAGGCTATGGGCCAAGTGCTGGTAAATGGGATTAGGTAGGTAGGTCAGGTGTTTCTCACGTGTCGGTGC
The DNA here is from genome assembly GCF_964194155.1 of Cetorhinus maximus. Lineage (NCBI taxonomy): Eukaryota > Metazoa > Chordata > Chondrichthyes > Lamniformes > Cetorhinidae > Cetorhinus > Cetorhinus maximus. The sequence continues at coordinate 55,885,419 of NC_135884.1, forward strand.
AGACTCGATGGGCCGAAGGGCCTCTTCTGCACTGAGAGATTCTGTGATTCTGTGAACTACACTGTCAATGGGCTTAACAGTCCTCTTAATTGTCGGCAGGTGCACTTCCGAGTGTAGCGCACACCCACCGACCAAAATATCACACGAGTGTGCGATGATGTCGGTACACTCACCTGACATCATCGCACGCTATTTTACGCTCGAGCGTGTCGGGCTCGCTCCCATACGCCAAGCGAATAATTTTGGCCCAAATGTTTGTTTTTATCAGGAATTAAGTACTTGAGCAGATTTAAATATATTGAATGGGCTTTCATGAATGGGACATTTTTCTATATAGTGCACGTTATAATAAATATTGAGAATATTATTTTCTTTCATCTCAGCATGGTCTGAGATCTGCTCATGGTGGATACTGGGTATGTTGGCATGGAGGGCATAACAAAAAAGGGTGGGAGGTGGGGGCATGAATTGGCACTAGGTTGAGATAGGGGCTATAGGGACCATGGGGGTAGGTGTTGTGGGGTGAGGGGAGGGTGTCATGAGTTGGCACTACTTTGGCATTGCAGTTATAAAGGTACATGGGGATGGATGGTGGGGTCATGAGTTGTAAATGTACATGGGCAGTGGGTGGGGGGTGAGGGGGTGTGAGCAGTAAGGATTAGGGGGCCTAATTTTTATCAAAGTTGAGGAGAACCAAGGTGGGCCTTTTAAACACCCCACCTCAGCACTTGGCAGTCCCTGTAGCCACCTCTGAACTGTGTCCTGGGGCAACTGGCCTGACTCCATCCTGCACCCACCTCCTGGAGCAAAAATCATGCCATTCAGGGCACTTTCTCCCCAGGCAGATGCACCAAGAGGGGAAATATCCCAACTTGAGCTACCCATGTCAGAAGCAAAAACCCAGTTCTAAGTCTCTCAAGATCTCATTGATGCAATTTTCATTATTTTCCAATGTGAAGCTCATAACATGACATAGCGCAATTCTGTTCTCAGTCATCTATGTCACTCTCTGAGCCATCAAAGATCAAGATTCTAAGTTAGATTTTAATTGTACTTTACATTGCTCAAAAATATTGTCAGACGTTGACATGCCATTTGTAATGATAGATCATCAATTTCTAATTAAAAGTTCATATTGTTAAATATATCTGTGCCACAATTTTGATCCAGTTCCTGGCTGCTTAACATCTGATAAACCATAGATTGCCACATTATTTTTCATCAGAACCATGTAAAATGTATGAAGGAATTGTGTGTTTTTACCTCTCAGAAAAACAATTTGGTGAGAAAATGCTAGAAAATAATAAACATTGAATTGAAGTAATAAATGCATTTAGCAATTAATAAATGGCTCCAAGGTGGTTACAATCAAATGACTCAATTTTTGTTGACAACTGTAGCAATAACTATGTCGCAGCAAACATATTGATTTAAAATTCCTTTAACCTCATATATAAAAATTAAAATGTTATTAAATTTATGGCAACTACTGCTATTCTTCTGCTGCTTACACACTTGTCTGTCAACCATGCTAGAATCAGAGCCAATGCACAAACTAAAGGCCAGTTTACAGCTAATTAAAGTCCAAATTCTGTACCTGGCATTATCACACTGTGAAAAAGTAACCAAGAAAGATCAAATTTTGAAGTCCAGAATTCCGAAATGATGAATATAATTGTCTGTTATTTATGTTTGCACACTTGTTTATTGATGATGTATTTTTTCATATAAAAATGTGCATTTCACATCACTTTCATGAACAAAGCCAAGTCGCAGTGACACTTCTTTGCATATTATGCACATATATCCCACACCTTGCTTCCAAGCCTGTCTTCCATTGTGAAATGTGCATGGTTCATATAAAAACCAGTCCAAGCTCTGTTTTCAAGTAAAAGCTTAACATATAACATATATTCACAACTGGGTTTTAGACCTTTTTTTTCAAATGTGGAATATTGTAGTCTATCTGCAAAACATCACAAATGCCTTGGACAGGGAGTCGTAATATCACTGTACATAAGCCTTAGGGCTTGTTGGATTGTATTGTTAATATTAAAACGACAACATTTCATGGTAGTTTTAGGCTGACTTACCAAATACAATGAAAAAAGCTTTTCAATCCCCGAGGTATGCATACACTTAACTTGCAATCTTCCAAATGTGCTCCACTACCGAAGAACAGGACAAGGAGGATCCAGTACGTATTAACTCACATTTGCTGGCATCACCACAGATTTTAGATTTTTCTTCAAATGCCTCGCTGGTCCCAACGTATTTGCTGACAGATGACTATTCATTTAAACAGAGAAGTGGTTTCTACCCATCTGGTTCAAAGACTTTATGAGATGCTTGCACAAGCAAGCTGCGGTACCTCAATATCTGCCAGATCTGTCATATCAACTGATTTGTTCCCTTTCAGGGATGTTTGACATAGTTTCTTCTCTACATGCAGCAATACTACAAGACAACACCTTATTTCCTGACTGTAGCTTCTCAATTTGCTTCACTCATATGACTCTCAGCTGCTACCAATATGTAAGAAATAGAGATATAAAAATCATAGCAAAACACAGTAAAAACAAAGTAAATCCTGTAGCTTGACGTTGCCCAATTTAGAGCTGCTTAAGTATCTCTAAAATCCAAAATAAATATTTTTGCAAATGGACAGCATTCTGGTGCTTTCCAAATTTGTGAATGGCAATTATGGTAAAAGTTAAAATCATTATTTTACCTTTACATTTCATGGTTCTTGTGCACAATTTCTGTATAATTTACAAAATGATAAAAACATTAGGGGCAGAATTTTGCTGTCGGTGAGCAGGGGGCGGGACATCCCACCCCATTTAAATTTTCAGGAAGGTGGGGCACAGCAAAATCAGCTGTGTGCCCGCCGACCTGTCAATGGCCAATTGAGGCCATCGACAGGATCATTTAAACAATTAAAGGACCTGCCCATCGAACCTTAAGGTTGGCAGGCAGGCCAGGAGCCCCGGCGGGCAGGTTTCATGCAGGGTTTTAAACAGTTTAATAAAGTTTTACTGTAATTTATGAACATGTCCCATCTCATGTGACATTGTCACATGAGGGGGACATATTAAGGATTTTTAAAAATTTCTATTTTTAATCTTTTTTAAAGTGTCAGCAATCTCCCTGAGGCAGCACTTAGCCTCAGGGAGATCTGTGCTCTTTTGTGCGCATGTGCGAAAGAGCACACTCTCGTTTTTGGGGAATCACCCCCCCCCCCCCCACCCCACCTGCACAGGGAGCGCAGAGCACTTCCTGCCGGACGTCACACTGGGTGGGCCTTAATTGGCCCATCCATGTAAAATGGCGGCGGGGATTGGCACCTTGCCCGCCGGATTTTGGGTCGGGTCCGCCCGCCCGACAGGCAGAAAATTCTGCCCTAGGAGTTTGCTAGATTATTGTAATATTGTAATAGTGTTTATCTGAAACTCCTTTAAATAAAAAGCATAAAAACTGTACAATTCTGGCCCTTAAATTCCACTGCTTTTAGAGGCAGGATTCAGTGCAAGGCTGATGGAGGGATCAATAGTTGGAGCTGAACCCAGCTCCACTGATGAGGCACAACAATTGGAATAAAAGAAGGGCGTGCGCAGTTCCTGCCCAGCCTGACATCTGGACATCAGATGCTCCAATATCTAAGAATGGACAAGCAAATTCCAGTTCCCATTAAATCACATCTGCTGGCTTCACAGCAGGTTTTACATTTCACTACAAATGCCTCCCATAACCTGACATATTTGTTGATATACTAATATTTGTTTCAAGGAGAATTAATTTATAACCCATCTGGCACAAAGATCTTTACGACATGCTTGCCTGAACAGTGGAAGGGCAGGGGTGTTGTGGAAAGAGAAACTTGGGGGTTTTCCTGGGCTCCCTGCGAGTCCCACCAGATGTGCTGTAAGCACCAATGGCTGTAGAAAGAAGGCACAGATGCTCTTCTGAGCAGCAGAGGGATCAACTAATGTTTGATCTGAGGCTCTAACAGCATTGCAGATTTTTAAATATTCATTCATGGGATGAGGGCCTTGCTGGCTGGGCCAGCATTTATTGCCCATCCCTAACTGCCATTGAAAATATGGTGGTGAGCTGACTTCTTGAACCGCTGCAGTCCATGTGGTATAGGTACACCCAGAGTGCTGTTAAGGAGGTAGTCCTCCAAAATTCTCCAGAGTCTTGCAACAAGGTATTTCTTTCACCTAACAGGTCCATAGATGGAGAGACAGCATGCCACTCTAAAATCTCGCTGAATCTAACGTTGTTCATTGCTGTGGCACTGCTCTGTCCCATTACGGTAGTAATCTTGAACCAAGGATTTGAAAATAGAGTCATGACCAAAGAAGCGGGTAAAAGTTCCACCCCATCACACCTCCAGTGGCAGAACAGCTGCCAGAATATCTACCCTCATATCTTTGTCATGGACTAAAATTGACACTAGTATAAATACCACAGTAAACTCAGGATTTGGTTGAGCAGAGTTTACATACGGATGTTCCATGATGGGTTTTTGACAGATCAGCCAGCTCTATCACATATTTTCAAACGACACCTTTGACCTGCATCAACAAGACAGGCTATTTCTGACTCTTTACTCAGAGAATCTACCAACAAAAGCAGCTGATCAAAATTAAAATCCCTCCGTTTGCACAGTATGCCCAGTAAAGCATTTAACTCTTTAAATAACTACCGTCCCTCCAAGAATCATCTGGCAGGATGATTAACAAAATGGTTCATCAAGCATAAGGTAACAAGCAATTACAGTAATTTGTTCCAAAACTACATTATTGTAACTACAGGTCTAAACAGCTAATTAAACCCAACAATTTTATTCACATGCTACAACATGGAATAATTTCAACCTTCAATAAGCATTGACCCTTTTTTGCACTATTCAGCACTAAATGATTCGGTACTGTAGCTATTGAGGAAACAAAAACAGCTTAATTTCTGAGCTCAGTACAAAGAAAAGGTGCAATTTTCAGTTGTTTATTAGAAAGTTATGTATTTCGAGTGCTCAGAAAAGAAATAACTATATAACTAAGAGAATCAAATGGAGTTCCCATCAGGGAGAAGGTGGACATTCTGAGATCTTGACCATCACTCCTATTTTCTTTTGGACAAAAGACGTTGCTAATAGAGGATGGCTGTAGCAGAGCCATTGAGAATGGCGGTGCTGAGGGAAAGTGTTTGGCATCATGAGACTTAATAGCACATAGCTAGCAGGGCGGTCCACACTCCTGGGGGCAGAGAGGGCTTTAAACTAAATAGAAGGGAGGAGAGTTCTGGAAAGGGGATACGTTGGTTTACAAAGCAAAAGGATACGGCAGCCTTTCAGGGCAGCTATTTAGGTAATGATATCCAGAGTGTGACAGGAGTGGACAGAGTGTACAAACATAAAGAAAAATGCAGATAATAGGGTCAAAGAGGGAAAAATGGTAAAAAGGCAAAATTACTGGCTCTTTACTTAAACGCACGTAGTATTCGGAACAAAATAAATCAATTAACGGCACAAATAGAGGTTAATGAGTATGATCTTATAGCCATTACGGATATATGGTTACAAGGAGATCAAAGCTGGGAACTAAATATTCAAGAGTAGGTGACTTTTTGAAAGGACAGGCAGGGAGGAAAAGGTGGTGGGATAGCTTTGTTACTATGAGATTGAATAAGTACAATAGCAAGAAGGGATTTTGGATCGGAAGATGTAGAATCCATAAAGGTGGAGGTAAGAAATAACAAGGGGGAGAAAACACTGGTAGGATTAGACTATACAGTAGCTATACTGTAGGACAGAGAATAAAGCAGGAGATAATGAGGGCATGTAAAAAAGGCAGTACATTAATCATGTATATGTAGATTGGGAAAATCAAATTGGCAGAGGTAGACATGTGCAAAAATTCATACAGTGTATTCAGGACAGTTTCCTAGAACAATATCTTGTGGAACCAACCAGGGATCAGGCTATTTTGGATCTGGTAATGTGTAATGAGGTGGGTTTAGTAAATTATCTCAAAGTAAAAGATACCCTAGGAAACAGTGACCATAACATGGGAGAATTTAGCACTCAGTTTGGGTCGGAAACAACTGTGCTAAATAAGGGTAATTACAAAGGAATGAGGGTAGAGTTGGCTGGAGTGGACTGGGATAGGATTTTAGCAGAAAAAAATGGTTGATGAACAATGGCAGACCTTTAAGAAGATAGTTCATGACTCAAATCAAATATATATCCCAGTGAGGAAGAAGGATTCAAGGGGATAAACCAACTATGGTTAACCAAGGAAGTTAAGCATAGCATCAAATTAAAAGAAAATACATACAAAGTGGCAAAGATTAGTGGTAAGACAGAGGATTAGGAAAGTTTTAAAAACCAACAAAAGATGACCAAAAAAACAAAGAGGGAGAAAATAAACTTTGAGGATAAACTGGTAAGTAAGATAAAAACAGACAGTAAGAAGTTATTTAAATATATAAAAGGGAAGAGAGACCAAAGTGAACATAGGCCCCTTAGAAAATGAAGTTTGGGAAATAATAATGGGGAACCATGGAATCGCAGAGGAGTTGAGTAAATACTTTGCTTCAGTCTTCACAGTAGAAGACGCTAATAGCATTCCGATACTAAATAATCAAGGGGCAAAAGAGGGGGAGGAAATAAATACAATAACTATCACTGGAGGAAAAGTACTAGGGAAGCTAATGGGGCTAAAGGTCGATAAGTCCCTTGAACATGATGGGTTGCATCCTAGGATATTTAAGGAAGTAGCTACAGAGATAGCGGATGCATTGGTAGTAATCTTCCAAGACTCCTTAGATTCTGGAAAAGTCCCAGAGGATTGGAAAACTGCCAATGTAACACCCTTATTCAAAAAAGGAGACAAAAAACAGGTAACTATAGGCCAGTTAGCTTAACAGCTATCATTGGGAAAATGTTGGAGTCTATTATAAAGGATGTAATTGCAGAGCATTTAGAATTACATAATCTAATCAAGCAGAGTCAGCATTGCTTCATGAAGGGGAAATCATGTCTGACAAATTTATTAGAATTCTTTGAGGAGGTAACTAGCAGGATAGATAAAGGGGAACCAGTAGATGTAATACATTTGGATTTCCAGAAGGCATTTCATTAGGCTACTTAATCAGGTGAGCCCATGTTGTTGGGGGTAGTATATTAGCATGGATAGAGGATTGGCTAACTAATAGAAGACAGAGAGTTGGGATAAGAGGGCATTTTCAGGATGATCTGTAACTAGTGGAGTGCCACAGGGATCAGTGCTGGGGCCTCAATTATTTACAATATATATTAATGACTTAGTCGAGGGAAGTGAATGTACTATCACCAAATTTGTGGATGATACAAAAATAGGTGGGAAGGCAAGTGGTGAGCATGACACAAGGAGTCTACAGAGGGATATAGATGGGATAAGTGAGTGGGCAAAAAGTGGCAGATGGAATATAATGTGGGAAAATGTGAGGTTATGCACTTTGTCAGGAAGAATAGAGGAGCTGAATATTATTTAAATGGAGCAAGACTGCAGAAGGCTGCAGCACAGAGGGATTTGGGAGTCCTTGTTCATGAATCCCAAAAAAGCTAACACACAAGTTCAACAGGTAATAGGGAAGGCAGATGGAATGTTGGCCTTTATTTCAAAGGGAATGGAATATAAAAATAGGGAAATCTTGCTAAAACTATACAAGGCACTAGTTAGACCACACCTAGAATACTGTGAACAGTTTTGGTCCCCTTATCTAAGGAAAGATATCCTGGCATTGGAGACAATCCAGAGAAGGTTCACCAGGTTGATTCCAAATATGGAGGGATTTTCTTCTGAGACGAGATTGAGTAGGTTGGGCCTGTACTCATTGGAGTTTAGAAGAATGAGAGGCGACCTTATTGAGACATATGAGATTCTTAGGGGGCTCGACAGGGTAGATGCTGAGAGGTTGTTTCCACTTGTGGGAGAGTCTAGGACCAGAGGGCATAATCTCAGAGTAAGGGAACACCCATTTAAAACAGAGATGAGAAGGAATTTCTTCTCTCAAAGGATAGTTAATCTGTGGAATTCTTTACCGCAAAGGGATGTAGATTTTGGATTGTTAAGTATATTCAAGGCTGAGAAAGACAGATTTTTAATCAGTAAGTGAATCAAGGGTTATGGGAAAAAGGCAGAAAAGTGGAGCTAAGGATTATCAGATCAGCAATGATCTCATTGAATTGTGGAGCAGACTCGATGGGCTGAATGGCCTACTTCTGCTCCCACGTCTTATGGTCTTATGGTCTACCTGCCTTTCTTCCACCCCATTCTTGGGATATAGAAGCCCTCTCTGCTTTGCCAGATTTTCCATACTTCCCTCCCCCTCTGCTATTCTGGGATAACCATTTAAATGTCCTTCAGACCCATCTTTATTTCTTTACCTGTGCCATCATCACCTCCTTTTGCCTTGCACCATTGTCCCTTATCTCTTTTATGTGCTAATACCCACCACCGTCATCACAAATCTTGCCCCTTTATTCTTTCGTGCTCACATCCCCCAGCTCCCACTCCCTCCTCTGTTCTATAGTTCTATACTTGCTTTAAAGCTGTTCATCTCTAACATCTTTCTGATCTGATGAAAGGACATCGACCTTAAATGCTGAGCCGATTTCTCATTCCACAGATGTTGCCTGACACTGAATGTTTCCAGCAAGTTCGGTTTTTATTTTATATTATTATATTATAGAAAATATACATTTATTCTTCTCAGATTGGTTTCTGTACTCTGGAAGCACTGAAAAGAACCACTTTCATTTCCTTTCATGGCTGTCAATCACAATGACATGCATGTGTACTGACATTGAAAACTGTATGCAATAATAATGAGATGAAAAATTGTATTATTGTTATTCTTCAAGTCGGCATTAAAATTGTGCAACACTCTACAACTATGGGAATTATTTTCCCTTTTAAGATGCACTGCTTTATCTTATTTTGTGCATTTTATACCAAAAGCCTAAAAATCTCTGATATGTCAAACTACATTATTTTGCTGCATGTACCCAATCTTATTGCCTTCCTAAATTAACTAACATCTTCTTCAAGCGTTTTAATCCAGGCTTTCATGAAGCCTGGAGTAACAATTAGAGGAACACAACACTTTTCATTATCACATGGCCACCATGAAAGTCAAAATTTGAAAGCATTGAGAGTGGAAACCTAATATTAAGTATAATTCACTAAAATTACACAAGAAAATAGATGCAAAAAAGGAATTAATTTTGGATGATTTAAAAAAACAAAATTAACAATGTTCACTGTTAGGTTGGTGCAGCTTTCTTTTTGTCATAAGCCTGCAGCCACTTGCTATGTATTTGCTCCTGCTGTGTATAAGATAATTGGGTGAATGTACAAATCGGAGCAAATTTTAGATTTTTTGAGTGCACAGATCAGTGCTGTGTTCCAAACATTGAAATTAATAGAGGGAAAGTGCTAAACTTTGCACCCCAATTCCCAACTGAATCTCTTAGTTGAACATCCTAATCCATAAATTTGGACAAATGAGAATTTTTAGGGATGGGTTAATGATCAGGCCCAGTAAATCTCTTCCTTTTTCAAATTCTACCTCCCACTTAAAGACCTTATTCATATTAGGAATTGTATTACTCAAGTCTTTTCGCTCTAGAGAGAGGATGGCCCAGACCTGCCTTTGGAACACTATCTATTTTAAACATAAAGAATAAAGTTGGGCGTATACAATCCCACCACAAAAGAATTACCACCAAAATTATCCAATTAGTGAAATGCCAGTACCTTTCCTCATTTATTCTATCATATTTGGCTTGATTGGTAAAATCCAGTCCATGTCCTGATGCTGGGGCCATTTGCAGGGTGGGTGGCAGGACTTCATTGGCGATCTCCCAATATGTAGCCAATTTGAGTCCAGCCAGCCAATAATGTGCAGCAGAGGAGGAGCTAATATCATCAGGTAGTTTACCGATGTCATGTTTAAAAGTCAGTCTGCAGCCTTCATCCAGGCTGCATGCATAATGGCAGAGGAAGGGCTTCAGCAGAAGTGTGGAGGAATGGCTGCAGTGAGTGAAAGGGTTGCTCCACATTTCAGTGGCACTTCCCTGAAGCTGCTCCTGCAAGCAGCGAGGGACTAGAGAGAGCTTCTGTTTCCAATGGGCAGGAGGAGGAGAAGGCAAGGCTGGAGGTGGCTGAGGCAGTCAGCAGCATGAAACGGGTGCAATGTTGGATGCAATGCTTTGGGCATGCACAATGGCAAAGTGGCAGCCCTGCACACCTTATATAGTACCCCTGAGAGGTGAGGCAAGGTGACTGACCCATGCATAGGGGATGATCAGGGACCACCACACTCAGTAAGCCGCAAAGCAGCCTCACACTGGAGGACCACAGTTAGTTAGAGGTGTTTGCTACAGTGACCAGGATTAATGGCCGCTTGTAGCTGGCCACCGAGTGGTGCGACAATGGACATGTAAAGCACAGCTGGGCCATGAACAAGTGAGACACAGTGTATTTCAGTTGTTCAGGAGGAGGAGCAGCTTCAGGGAAGTGCCACTGAAATGTGGAGCAACCCTTTCATTCACAGCAGCCATTCCTCCACACTTCTGCTGAAGCTCTTCCTCTGCCTTTATGCATGCAGCCTGGATGAAGGCTGCAGACTGACCTTTAAACGTGACATCGGTAAACCACCTGATGGTATTAGCTCCCCCCAACGGCCCATGATTGGCCAGCTGGACTCTAATTGGCTGCATATCGGGAGATCACCAATGGAGTCCTGCCACCCACCTGTGTGGCTGCATGACCTGCAAATGACCCCAGGATCAGGACATGCAAGGCAGCGGAGATCCATGGGAGCTGGAGTGCCCTGCTCACTATAGTGACACCTTGAGAAGGACATGATGGAGATAGGATGGGTTGCAGCGGGCCAGCCTGTTGCAGGGGGTGGAGCCCCTAGAATGAGAAAAGTAATGGTCGTGGGCAGCAAACCTTCTGATTATTAGCACTGCCACCGCGCTGGTACCTGATGACCACAGGAAGCTACAGGTCAAGAAGAGGCTGGAGGATGAGGGTGGATGCCAAAGTTGTTAGCAGCATTCATGCCTCCCACTGGGCCAATAGAGGACAAGGTGCCACTGACAGCATCTGAACAATAAAACAGAGGAGGGGCCTCCATCTGAGGAAACAGTGTAATGTCATTCCAGAGTACCCCTCCTAACACAGATATTCTCATGTCAGGGGGCAGTGATAAGCATTTAGACTGGGTACAGAAACAGGTGACAAAGACAATGACAGTTCCAGCCACTCCCCATTGGAGAACTGAGGAAAGGCCTAATGGTGCTCAGCTTCCCACAGATGCTGAGCCTTGAGAGTCTTCAATGAAGTGGCAGACGCTGGAGCAGCAGCAAGGAATGTGTAAACATTTGTCAGAGTTCCCAGAGGCTGTTGGCTCCCATATGCACACAATGAAGGAGTCCGTCAATGCCCTTGTATTTGAGTGCATGGCCTCCTCTGTTTAGAGAGTGGGGACCCTCATGGACAGCCACATGCAGCAGACTACAGGCTGGACACAGGTGATGTGCAATCTCCATAGTACAGCCTCATCCTCGAGCTGTATTGAATGATGGGTAGGTGAATGATGGGTTGGTGCAGCTTCATGCTCTCATCTGGACCTGGAAAAATGTATCAATTTTGCATCCAATTTCCACCCTTCTATCACCTTCAAATGGTCCATCTCCAACACTTCCCTTCCCTTCCTTGACCTACCTGTCTCCATTTCTGGTGATAGACTGTCCACCAATATTCATTACAAGCTCACCAATTCCCACAGCTACCTTGACTACAGCTCCTCACACCCCGCTTCCTGTAAGGACTCCATCCCATTCTTTCAGTTCCTTTGCCTCCATCGCATCTGTTCTGATGATGCCACCTTCCAATATGACACTTCTGATGTGCCTTCCTTTTTCTTTAACCGAGATCCCCCCCCCACCACTGTGGTTGACAGGGCCCTCAACCATGTCCAACCCATCTCCCATGCCTCTGCCCTCACTCCTTCCCCTCCCTCCCAGAACCATGATAAGGTCTCCCTCATCCTCACTTCTCACCCCACCAGCCTCTGCATTCAAAGGATCATCCTCCGCCATTTCCGCCAAACTCCAGCATGATGCCATCACCAAACACATCTTCCCCTCACCACCCCCCATCACAATTCCATAGGGACCGTTCCCTCTGGGACACCCTGGTCCACTCCTCCATGATCCCGAATAACTCATACTCTTCCCAGGGCACCTTCTCATGCAATCGTAACACCTACCCCTTTACCTCCTCCCTCCTCACTGTCCAAGGCCCCAATCACTCCTTTCAGGTGAAGCAGTGCTTCACTTGCACCCCCTTCAATTTGGTCCACTGCATTCGCTGCTCCCAATGCGGTCTCCTCTACATTGAGGAGACAAAACGCTTTGCAGAACACCTTCGGTCTGTTTGCAAGCATGACCCAGACCTTCCTGTCACCTGCCATTTCAACACACCATCCTTCTCTCATGCCCACATGTCCGTCCTTGGCCTGCTGCAATGTTCCAGTGAAGCTCAACGCAAACTGGAGGAACAACACCTCATTTTCCGATTAGGCACTTTACATCCTTCCGGACTTAACATTGAGTTCAACAACTTCAGATCATAAACTCTCTCCTCCATCTTCACCCCTTTATTAATCCCATTTTTAAAATTTATTTTTTATTTACTTATTTTTATTTTTGTTCATTGTTTTATCCCTTTTTTTTATCCCTTTTTCTATCCTTTTTCCCCAACCACCACCCCCTCCCCCCACCCCACCCCCAAAAGGGCCATCTGTTACTTGTTCTATGTTGTTCTTTCACAGAGTGCTGACCCTTGTTCTGCTATTTACACATTCTGCTTTCTTACCTTTATGCCACTATCAGCACTTTCTTCAGTCCTTACCACAGCATTAACACTCCCCTTGTCTTGTATCCATGACATCTTTGTCAATCTCTCCTTAGCCCCCAACTATCACTGACCTTTATCCTGCTTTGCCTGTTCCACCCCCCTTACACAGTAGAAATTCCATCATTTTCTACTTCTCTTTAGCTCTGAAGAAGAGTCATACGGACTCAAAACGTTAACTTTGTTTCTCTCTCCACAGGTGCTGCCAGACCTGCTGAATTTTTCCAGAATTTTCTGTTTTTAATTTAAGTTTCCAGCATCCAGAAGCATTTTGCTTTTGCCCTCATATGAAGTTTTTATGCCTGAGTTACCAAGATTTCTTTACTGCTAGCTCCTATTTCAATATGCAAGACATCAGTTCGCGCAACTCAAAAATTAAGATCATAAGAAAAATGATCAGGTGCAGACCATTCGACCCCTCAAACCTGGGTAGCCGTTCAATAAGATCATGGCTGAACTGATTTTGGTCTTAACTCCACTTTCCTGCCTTCCCCCATAACTCCTGGACTCCCTTGTAGGTCACCTTGAAGGCCCCAGGCTTCTTTCCTTCACTATTAACCATGTTCTTAACCTCTCTTCCATGCACCTCCACAAATTGTGAGGCGCTCATGGACTTCGTAGTCACGAAATTGGAGTTCACTCATTTTGTTGCCTCCACTGCTGCCCCTTACCACTCACACATTGAGCCAAATCTCCACCCCCATCCCTCCCCTCCACCCAGGCTCCTCCGTGACTTTTACCACCCAGAACAGCAAGGCAGCAGGCGCGTGAGAGCACCACCACCTTTAAGTTTCCCTCCACATCACAAACCATCCTGACTTGAAATATATCACCATTCCAGCAGGTCTTGTGGTGCAGTGGGTGGTGTCTATACCTCTAAGTCAGAAGCTCTGGGTCTGAGTCCAACTCCCGGACTTGATAGCCATGGAAAGTGCGCTCATGGTATGGCTTGGGGCCTTCAAGTTGACCTATAAGCGAGTCCAGGAGTTATGGGGGAAGGCAGGAAAGTGGAGTTAAGACCAAAATCAGTTCAGCCATGATCTTATTGAACGGCTACCCAGGTTTGAGGGGTCGAATGGTCTGCACCTGATCATTTTTCTTATGATCTTAATTTTTGAGTTGCGCGAACTGATGTCTTGCATATTGAAATAGGAGCTAGCAGTAAAGAAATCTTGGTAACTCAGGCATAAACAGGTTGACTGTCTATCTGTAAATTCCTCTGATACGCCAATAGCAGATGGTAAAAGAGCGGGAAAATTTCCTGGTCAGCCAGAACCATGTCATAACTGCAGCGCAACACCATTCCCATGTTTTTCACACCACACATAAGCTCTTGCCATGGGATCTGTTACAAGTATCCTCCTCACTTTGAGGGACTGCTAGAGAGAGAGTGATGTCACCGTTTCCTTACCATCTCTGTGTCAAAGTCCCAAACACTCACATTTCTCCTGATTTCCTCTCAGAGTTCATATTGTCCATGTTATCTACATCCTGTTCCCTTTGATCTACTGAACACTAAATTTCTAGTCCAACTTTCCTTCCTGTTCTGACGAAAAGTCACCTCAATCTGAAGCATTAACTCTGTTTCTCTCCACAGATGCTGCCTGAACTGCTGAGCATTTCCAGCAATTATTGTTTTGATTTCAGAGCTCCAGCATCCGCAGTATTTTCCTTTTCCCTTCCTGGGCCCCATTATAGCTTGCATTATCAATGGTTCCATCTCATTGGGTATAGTTCCCCCTCACTTCAAAACTGCCATCATTAATCCCCTCTTCATAAAAGTCTCTAACCTATGTGTTCAAGCTAACACCCCATTTCCAACTTCGTTTTTACGTGTTACCACCTCCCAAATCAATGCCCGTCATTCATGCATGTTCAAATTTTTCCATTCAGGCTTCTGCCTCACCGTAGCAACAAAATGGCATGAATCATAGTCACAGGCGACATCATCCAAGACTGTGACCCTGAGGTATTGTCGCCACTCAGCAACCTTTAAGACTGTAATTGTCTTCCAATGCCTAATCTCCATTATGTTATTAGTGGATCCCCCTTGCTCAATTTCACTCTTATCTATCTAATCATAACCATAGTATCTTTAGACTGATCTATCCTTGACCTCTTACATGCCCTTGGCAACATTATTCACAGACATTACATTGACGACAGGTGCTCTAACTATCACCACTCACTTGTGGTCTGCTCTACACTGGGGAGACCAAATGCAGATTGGGTGGCCACTTTTCAGAACACCTCCATTCAGTCTGCAGGCTTGATGCTGATCTTCCGGTTGACTGTCATTTTAATTGTCCACATTGCTCTCACAGTGACCTCTCTGCAGTGTTCTAATGAAGCTCAATATAAGCCCAAGGGACAGTACACCATATTTTGATTGGGCACTTAATAGCCTTTCAGACTCAACAACGTCAGACCATAATCTCTGCCTGCATTTTGTTTCTTTGCATGCTCCAATCTTAATTACGTTTTTGCTTTGTGACAGCGGCTGTTCATTATTCTGCCATTCACATCTGCTCTAGACACATCTTTTGTTTCTTTACTTGTCCCATTACCACTCTCTTTGGCCTTGCACCATGAGACCTTTTGCCATTTAATTTCTTCCATCTCCCACTCTATCACAAACCGTTCTCTTTATTTTTTTCCCCACCATTCCTATCTTTCACTTGCTTAAAATCCATTGCATTTCAAACTTTGGCAGTTCTGATGAAAGGTCATCAGTCTGAAACACTAAGGCCTAAATTTTTTGGTCGTCGCCAATTAACGGCCAGCCAGCGTGAAACACGCACTGAAATGCTCAGCTTTGCTGGGGTGGGGACAGGAAGAGGGCGGACATCGACGTAACTGAGGGTGAGGATGAGCGTTTTGAGAGACCTCTCTGAAGGCAAACAGCTACCCCAGAGAGCTGCAGACCCCCACAGACTAAAAGACACGACAAAAATGCTGAAAATATGTCCATGCAGCACAATCAAGCAGCTGAAAGCATACCCCATAATAAAGCAGTACCTAGACATCTCTTTTTATTTTATTTCCCCACGGAGATTTCAACCCGCCCTGGATCGAGGTTTGAGCAAAAATATGAATGCCGCCTGGGAGAATGCCCGGTCCGCCAACCATATATCTGGACAGGCCATGTAGAATCGCTGTTGATTACATTGTTAATTGGCTTAATTGCCAAATTAATTATCAGTGGGCACACTTCAACTGTCACGTGCGCCTGCTGAGCAAAATATCGCGCAAGTGTGCAACCTGACATCATCTTGCTCTACTTCACATCCGTTTGGGTCAGGTGCACACCTGCCCACATGACGTAAAATTCTGGCCTAACTCTGTTTCTCTTTGTACAAACGCTGCCTGACTAGCTAAATATTTCCAGCACTTTCTGCTTTTATTTCAGATTTTCACTATCTCCATCCTATAGACAGTTTATACTGTAGTTGCAACAGACCAACAGTGGAAGAGTGGATACTGAGTGCACCAATCAAGCGAATTGCTCTGTTCTGGATGGTGCCGAGCTTCTAATTGTTGTGGATACATCCATGTACATAAGTGGTGCGTGTTCCACCCCATTTATTTTGAACCTTCTAGACGATGGAGAGAAGTGAAACTTTTATCGCAGTGCATTGAGACACTGGTGCACCAAGCCTCTTGGTGTTGATATGTCTGCTCCAGTTATGCTTTTGGTCATTGAACTACAAAATTGTAGATGGTGAGGAATATGATGATGATGGTCCTGTTGAAGGTCAAAGGAAGATGGCTGGGTTTTCCATTGAAATGGCCAATACCTGGCACTTATTTGGCAGAAATATTGCTTACTGCCTGTCAGCCCAATGCCTGTCAGCCCAAGTCTAGATGTTACTTAGGTCATGCTGTATATTGATATGGAGCTGAATGCTGAAATACTCAGTTTATTATGATGGGAAGGCCATTGGTGATGGTTGGGTGAAGAATACATCCCTGCAATGTTACTCTAAGGCTGCTATTACTCGTATTTGACAGCCACAAGTGTCTTGCTTTGTGTCAGGCATGACTCTAGTCACTGGACCCCAATGACTTCACTCTTGTTAGGCATCCTCAGTGCCATTCTCACTTGAATTCTGCCTCGATGTCAAAGACAGCTCCTCTTACTTGTCTTGCACTCAGCTCTTGCATCATGTCTGGATCTAGGCTCTGGTAAGATTTAGAGCCATGTAGTTCTGGCAGAATTCAAATGGAGTATCAGTGAGTAGATTATTGGTGTCCGCTATTGCTTAATGGCACTTTGATAACTCCTTCCAACACTTTACTGATGCTTGGGAAGACGTTATTAGCCTACCAAATGGCCAGGTCAGACTGCTTTTTTAATGAATAGGATATAGCTGGGGAACCTTCTGTATTGTCAGACAGAAGCCATATCATAATTGTATCAAAACAGCTTGGGAATGGCTACCCAGGTCTTCAGCATATAGACAGTATATTGTCAGGGCCCAGAGCCTTTGTTGAGGCCAGTGCATTCAAGACACTGAACATCACATGAAGTGAATTACATTGGTAGACACTGGATCCATAACTGCAAGGATCTGAAGGTTAGGATCAGACAATCAGCAATTTTGGCTGAAAACACTTGAAAAGATGTCTCTTGAACTCACATGCTGGGCTCCACCATGGTTAAGGACATTTGTAATTATAATTTTGAATCATTCAACACCATTTGAAATTGAATGTCATAGCTTTATAGACCTTTGCTCTGACACATTTGCCATTGGCTGTGGGGCCATTTTGCTCAAACTAAAGCCTGACATCTTTTTGTGCAGCATGCAGGTAGCCCTGTGCAGTAGCTTCACTTTGATGATACCTCATTCCAAGATATACCCAGTGCTTCTCCTGGAATGCCCTCTACAATTCACATTGAACCAGAGTGGCTCTCCTAGCTTGATGGTGACCATTGGGTGAGGAATGTGCTTTCTCAATCTGTCATAATTGTATGCTGTCATCTGTGATATGAATTCAAGGAATCAGTTTACATTGCTGCTTTGCCATTGCTTGAATATCCTTTCCATAGCAGGGTGCCTTAAAGCATACACAGTACTCCAAGCTGTGGCCTAGTGTCCTGTATATCTTTAGCATCGTCACTTGTTCTTGTAATAATATTTTTAAATAAAATGTTAAAATGCCTCAGGATGTTTAAAATAGACTTAGGGCAGCAATTTCCCAAGAAAAAACAACTATTTTGTCCTTGGTGTGTGAAACCAGGTCTGGTTTGTCAGTCCAGTTTCACTTCAAACTCTACACATCAAGTTAAGGATTGTTATCAGAATAGTGATCTTCTGCTTTGGAAATTTCTCCCAAGCAGGTGTCAAAGAATGCAAACCAACAGATGTGAAATCATCATTTCTGACTGCTGTCCTAGCAGGGAGTATCCTGCTCGGACATGCAGCTGTACATCTGATTGCTATAACAAGATGGGTTTTATTTATTCAGCTTAAGTTCAAAAAGCATCCACTGAAATTTTGAAATTTGATTTAATTGATATCTGCTTGCTTGGATGTCTCCCAAAGGTAAACACTATAATCATTCCATCTCTTTGCCTCACCATTGCTGTTGGAGCATTCGGCCACCTTAGTCCTCTTACTTGGAATGCTCCAACATTTCCTGTTTCTCCTCTAACTTATTCCAAAAAAGCCCTCTTTTTTTATCTTCCTAAAATGAGCATTGGAAGGACTGTAGACTAATATTATTTATAAATGCCTCTATGAAATAATCTTCCCAATGTACTTTACAGCCCCCAAGTTGCTGAAGTAAATATATTTAATTTCTATTCTCAAAGTAAGAACTATCTTCTAAGGATGCATTTATCATTGAACAAATTGAGGGTGCAGTTATCACAGAGCAAATTGTTAGCAAACTGGTTTTAGGTTATCTGTAAAAGCACAAAATAATGATAAAAATCAATGTAACACATGAATGGATTTCACCTACAGCATCACAATGGAAATTATGGGCAGCTCTTCTTGGCAGTCAATAGTAATTGTGGTTTTACAGTCAGGTTATAATAACACATAATGATTTGTTGATCATCAACACAAGTTAGACAATAATGAACAACAGTACAATAGGTTATAAGCAGTTGCATTAAAATGAAAGCATAAGTCATGGCTTAATTAAGCAATTTGTCATTAATTGCAACATTCACTGCACGATCTACCTGCCAATTACTCAAAATTAATCACCCCTTAAAGATGCTGGCATTTAAGCCTGAAATTTGTGCTGTTTATACAGGCCAGGATTTTCCACGACAGATTCGGCTGCCCAGCCAAAAGTCCATTGACTTTCGGCGGGAATGGACGATCCCGGCTGCGGGTGGGGCTGGAAAATCCCGCCCATTGCTTTGAATTGTCTGTGGCTGAATCCACAACTAAACCATCAGAATGTTATCTGACACCTGCAATCAAAGCTGACTGACCATGCAGTCAAAACTGAAAAAAACCCACTCAGCAACAGGTCTTTTTCATAACCAGCAAATAATAGAAATTAGGTAATAACTAGTTGATCATGTGAAGTGTATTCACAAAGAACAAAAATCATGATGAGGGAGGAGACAGGTAATGGATCAGGCTTAGAAAAAAAGCAGGCAGAAAGAGTATGAAAGCATTAAGAAAAGGTGCACAGTTAAACAGTAAGAGCCACTGGACAAGAGAAAGAGAGTAGTACAAAGAAAAAGTTTGAGAAAATTGGAGAAACAGAGATAGTTACAGGATACACATAAGCGTCGCAGATAGCCGATCTCATTTTTACAGACTGTCAGCCAATGACCCACAATTTCCATTCCCCGAGGGCCTTACCCTGGAGGTACCCAGAAGATGCGCTGGGGGACACCCCGGAAGTCCCCATGCAAGGACTGCACAGGAATTGCCCGGAAGTTTAAACTTCCGATGGGCAATTACCTGCACTGGGAACCATCCGAAATTCCAATTTAAATCGGAGACTTCGGATGGTTCCAACTCTCTTAGCAGAATAGTTACCCAGGAAAAGTTAGAAGGATTAAAACCACTTCTAACTCCTGGGTATTTATACTACTGACCCCACTAGACAGCCCCCACCCCCAGCCACTGATTACACACCCATGCTCCCCCCAACTACCTTCCCGACCCCCCACCCCTCAACTAACCTCTCGACCCCCTCCCCCCCCAAACTCCCTACCCCTGGCCACCCAAGTCACCCTAAAGCGGCCCCCCTTCGACCACCCTAACCCCTCACTGACTTATCTTACAGACATACCTTCTTCCTGGCTTCTCCAAGTGGCTGGGACCTTTAAACCTATCTGGTTCATGGCAGTGAGTACTGCAAAAAAGGGGGTGTGGCTTCAAATCCCCCAGCGTTGCTGCCCTTCACAGAAAGCACTCCGGAGCTGCTACCCTGCATATTTCTCAGCAGGCTCGGGTCGGGAGTCCGTGCGAGAAATGTGCAGCTCCAGGCGAAACTAAGAGAAAAGGAGCAGAGTGGCAATCCAACGGTGATTGCCACTCCGCCGAAGTTCAGGACTAATGTCATTTTCTTTTGAGTTTTAATACTGGCAGAGAAAGCAGCATTAGTGAAGCAGGAGCAGATAGAAACCAACAAGACAAAAGAAGAGAACTAGAAGAGAAGGGGAAAGAAAAATATAAGTGAAATGAGCCATTTGATTTGTCTTATAGAGTGCAGGCCTCAGCCTTCATTCACTTCCATCATATCACAGTGAAATAGGCATAAACTACGTAAAAAGCCTAAAAAATATATAGCTAGGTCAGGTAACTTTTGACACTTTGGGTTAAAAGCAAAACTTACACAAAAGGTAGAAGCTCTCAATCCAGATTAGGATCAATTGTAATTATTTCCAACATCTGGCTGGATGGGAAGTGGATGCTGTTTGATGAGTGCCTTATTAAATCTGAACAAAACAAAGCCCATAGTCTAGGGCGTTAACCTTAAAGCAACAGCTACTCCCCAGCAGAATACCTCCAATAATTTAGCCATTACAGATAAAAGTTCTGTCTCTTTCTTGCAAATTGTAAGCTTTAATACGATAAGTCATGCATTAGTCAAATAATTTTGACCTGAAGCAGCTATACCATAAGCTAAATCTCAGACTCCAGTCCAGACATCGAAGAGGTCCTTTCAAAAAGAACCAACAGATGTTCATGTTTTTTTAAAAAGTCACAATTCTTTGGTCTATCTAAAGTTTCGCCTCACCGGATATACCTATGTATGTCTAACATAGCTCACAGAAATACTTGCTCAAATGATGCTGGACATGGCCCACTGAGCTTGGCCCAGCAACTCCACTTTCCAGCAGCAGTCACAGGATAGCAACCAAGTGCAAAAAATCTGGCTGACCTTAGCCCACTGGTGCCTCTATATTACTGCAGCAATGGAGATTAGCTAACACAGCATGAAGAACTGAACTGGGACCTTACGGTTTTAATTTATGATACTCATCAGGCAGGACCTTAACTCGCTAGACAGTCACAGAACCAGGGACATTTCTGCTTATTAATTTGCACAAGCAAATCCATTGGAAAGCTAATTATTACAGATTTGAGTATATTCTGTTTTTCCATGTTTTACCTATATTGTCATAGCTTAATGAGGTGTTATCATTTACAAGTGCAATTATGTGCAAACAACCTTGTTAAACAAATTGCTAACATAAGGTAAACAATAAAAATGGCAATAAATGTAAATTCACTCTTCAGTAACTCATAATGCAATGCAACCTACCACATGCCAGACAATAAAATATCATCTTGGGTAAATGTCATTAATATCTACTTGCGCACTGTGCTGACAAAACAAGCAGCCCTTTAATTAGTGCAAAGGAAAATAAGGAAAGTCTCAAGTCCTATTAATTTCAATATCATCGTGAACTGTTCCTTTTTAAACCACTGGTAGTGGTGTGGGAAATAACGTTAGTCTAATGTTAAGATTTTTGGGATCACATAATTAGCAGATTTTCCTTTACTTATTTGAGATTTCTGACTCATTTAGATTGATGTTGTTACACATCATGTTGAGCTGAAAAACTTTGTAGCAATAATATTTTTAAATCTTCCCTTTGGAAGAAATATATACTAAAGTATTACAGATATCCATTACACTAGTCTTCGCAATTACTTTCAAAATTATTTTGCTTAGCATCACCAGAACAAAGAGACATATGCTCAGTTTTATTCTTCGTTCAAAAGAAAGGCACACCTGATGGTGCAGTACTCTCATATCATTGGTTTGTAATGCCACAATATTAATTATTAACTGGTACCCAAATAGGCCATTTGACCTCTGAAACCTTTTGGCAAGTGTTACGACTTCTAACTACTTGTACTGCAATTTGGAAATAATTTACAGCTTCTTGTAACTTTGTAATTTTCAGTTTACGTTTAATCCTTTGCTAAGGTTGTTTGCTAATCGGTATGTGAGATACACTGTTATGTACAGTATTTAGTATTCAGCCTTAGGTTACCACCAACCAATTTTGAGGCCTACTTTTTCCAGATCTTTCAGGTTTCCCCATTTGTTTTGACTTCCTGAATCCAAACTTGAACAGCTAAGAAGTAAAATAAGGCAAGATCCAAGCACAGCCAAAGAACAGAACATTTAACCCCAATGTATACGCTGATAACAATCAAACTATTTTAAACAGATCCAATCTCAATTTCGAAAACTCATTTATGAAGGCAAGTAGGAATGATAAATTTCCAGCTATCTGTGAAACACAGAAACCAAAAAAGGATCTGCGGAATTGTTTATAAACACAAATTGCAACAAAACAAGTAAAAGTTAATGACTGAAGAGATATTGCTGAATATTGCTGTGATAAATATTAATCAAAAAAGTTAAATGCACAATATGATTATTTGTTCAGCAGGTAATGTTTACTTGTACATTAAAACTTTGAAAAGATCTCTGATGCAGATCACACACACACCAGACTGGGGAAGGAAATTGCACACTGCAACTGTTGGAACAAAAGAAGGTGAAACATGGACTGTCAGTTGCTCCCCTTGCTACACACCTTTGGGGTTGGGGATTGCTGGTGTGTGTCCAGTAACCAGAATATCACATGGATGGCTTCTGTGGTTATCCAGCATGTAACCAACCAGTCACACGCCTGCATCAGGTTTCAATTTATTCGATTTGTTCATCTGCATATCATGTTCTGTTCTTCACATGTTCGGTTGGGTGAGGCCAAGTAGGGGTCCAATAGGGAGAGATTGGAGAGAGGGAGAAGAGGATCACCAGAAATTTCGGTTAAGGATTGATGGAAAAACTAGTGGATTAATTTTTTTTTTAAAAGCATTTTGAGAAAACTGTGCAAACCTCAGTGGCCAGATTATATAAACCGTGACAAATTTACATATTTGTTTTCTAACTGGTGTATGGAAGTGACCCTATCATTTGTGGATATTTCCACAAGTGCTGGGTACCCATTTTTGGGTTGTCTCAACAAAAATCACATCAGGTGCACTTGGTCATCCCAATGTTTCTCTGCCATTTTCAACTGTGGATGCCTTGTGAACTGTCTCAACACTGTTCCAGCATGCAACAATCTAGATGAAAATGACAGCCTGAGAGTAACAAGGCCTTCTGCTTTTGGTTAAACTTAATTTGATTAATGCAAACGGCTTATCTATGGAAGAAAACAGCAGCTGCAAATAATGCTGATAACCCCCATCTCCACTGGCTAACACTGTTCACAAATGGAAGAATAAAGTAGCAGAAAGAACAACCCTGTAACCATCATTTGCACTAAGTAAATCCTTAACTGATACAGCTGTTGGTCCAGGAATCAGTATGGAACTATTCCCAGAATTATTAAAACACTAATCGAGGGAAACCCTCCAAGTAAGATGACTCATAGAAAAGAGCAACGGATTATGAATCTGCATCCATGACTTCCAAAATGATAATTGCCAACACTTTGCCAAATTGACAAATAAGATTAGCTCCTTTCCTACACACAGAGATAGGCAAAAAAAAACACCTGAAAAAATGAGAGACAAGTCAATCTGCATTCATCTTGTGCACTAACACCCATTTTAAAATCATCAGCAGCAGAGGACTGCATAACTATTCAGTCATGGTACACGACACCAGGAAGCATGGATGGAATGTGACGAGAGAGGAGGATGAAGGTGGAAGGAAATGTTTTATCCTAACTGGGAAGTATTATCTCTTTCTAAGACCATATTGTTACGACCAGGTGAGGAGGGGTCGAATGACTCCCCTCCTTGTTTGACCGCAACATATTTTTTGTTTGAAAAGGATGTACTTGCCAATTTAGTGAGTACTTGACTGTTCACGCTCTGTGATCATAAAATAACCAGCAGGACAGGTTTTCTTCAGCCTAACAGAGAAAGAGGGTAGC
Source organism: Cetorhinus maximus (assembly GCF_964194155.1). Lineage (NCBI taxonomy): Eukaryota > Metazoa > Chordata > Chondrichthyes > Lamniformes > Cetorhinidae > Cetorhinus > Cetorhinus maximus. The sequence goes on from NC_135884.1 coordinate 55,909,788, forward strand.
TTGATTATATTTAAGCCAATCTAAGTAATAAAATGCACACTGACTTATTCACACACACACACACACACACAGGAAGGATAGATTGACCAAATTAGTGTCTATAAAAATAAGAGTGTACAATCTGTAGTTTGATGACTGTGAAGATGGATATTAATCTTTTTCAATATTTTTAGGAAGACAATGGTATTTTGTGAAGAAGGCTATGTGGGTGTGTCTCCATGATTGATTAAACTGGGGGTCGGGGTGGGGGCAGAAGGTTAATGAAGACAGCTTGTCTGTGGGAACTGAGGAATGAAAGATAAAGGTGTTAAGTTCATGCATTTGTAATGAGAGGTTGGTGAGGTTGGATGTACAAGTAAATAGGTTGGGTAAAATTTGTATTATGAGATAAGCAGGGACTTGACTTTTCAGCTGTTGAATTTCAAGGGGAGTTTAGAAGTGACAAGGGACTTTTGTAACTTGCAAAGGTTTCATAAGCAAACAAGGGAAGGTTATTAAACTTTATTTGATCCAAAAGTGAAGGCAATAGGAAAATAAGATAGATTTTTATATTTGGAAAAGTAGTTAAAAGAGGTTTTGAGAACAATGGAATCTCAGATGAAAGGGGGAAAAATACTTCAGGGAAGATATTTAGTTGAGTTGTGTGGCTGTGTGAGGGAGATGTCCTGTGACCAGATCTGCACTGAGGGGAGGTGTGAAAGTTGTGAATTTGAAGCGGCCATGGATTTTTCAACCCAGAGAAGTCTTTGTTTTCAGAAAGCAGTTTGTTTCTGAACCTTTCTTTTGGATTTCCACAGGAGAGTGGAAGAGAGTGAGAAGTTGTGTGGTATACCTGTACTAAAGTGGCAGCAGTTTTGCCTTGGGTAATATTCCTGGGTTTTTTTGATTAAAAATCTATAATTGAGCTGTTGCCAAGTAGTTTACTTGTGTCTTCTGATCAAGTGGGTATTTTTGGGGATGTTTTGTAAAGCGTTTTAACTGTTTAACTTTAATCTTGTGTGCTTAAGTTTTTTTTTCCTTCTTATTAATAAATCTTTAAATTTTTAAACCCTAAAAGTGTTACTGGGATTCTATGCTTCTGGGATCAGCAGTTCTTTCTCTCGTTTTCAAAATGCAAAAAAAAGGTTATGATCACTAAGACAGTAATCCTCTGGGATTTGGCTTGCTCAGCGAATAACATCAGCTGTGGTTATAACAGTGATTCAGCTGGCTTCAGGTTGAATTCAACGTTCTTGATGCTTCCAATTTAAAGATGTAGATGACTCAGTTGGTTGTTCTTTGGGAGACAGCAGTGCTGGGTTGGATATTATTTTAAAGAACTGTCTATGTGCAATAGGACACCCCTGGATGATCACAGTCAGCAAAGGGGGCTCAAAGTTTACCAGGTGGGTTGGAGAAAAAAGGAGGCAGGAGGGACCCCACTTAGGTCTTCTCCGTAAGCTGCTTTTCCTCAGTTCTGCTGAGAAAACATGCTTAAAACATACAGAGTGTTGGCTTGTCATGTGACCTTCCATCGCCAACTGCAGGGGGCTTCAAAAAAACAGGACATTGGCCGGGATTTTCCGCTCCCTCCCGTGGCAGGTATCATGGTGAGCGGCAGCAGAAAATATCACGAGGCAGCCAGAAATCGGTTTAATGGCGTCGTAAAACCAGTTTGCGATTGTGCGCTGTAGCCTTCAACGGCTGGCCATGTTTCCCGCCTCGGCACATCAGGAACTTTATTTCAATATATTTGCATCTCATTATAAGGACCACTTGCTGGAATCATCTCCCCACGCTGAATCATCAGGGCAAGTCGGCGTGCAATTAGAACAACATGTTTTGCAACGGCATACGAGCGACATGCACCTGGCGACCTGCACTTTGCTTGTGACTTCGAGGTTCATGCACCTACTTTGCATCATGCAGCACTCGCAGTAATCAGGCCAGGCTTTGCAGGCAGCACCACATCGCGTTCGGGGGTGGTGGGTGGGGCGGGTGGGGGGGGGGGGTGGGGGGGTGCAGTGCCACAGGCAAGTCTCTACCTACCAGACCAGCGGTAAGGCTTTTATTGGGCTGCAGCGTTAGGGCTCCACTGGGGAATGGGGAAACTGGCCTGGGGCAACGGAAGGGGCTGGAGGCCAAGGGCTCCACTGGGAGGGTGGGTCGGGGTAAGAGTGGGGAAGGTCGCATTGAAACAAATTACTTGGTGGTGGGGGGGAGTGGGTGCAGTGGATAGCATCCTCAGCATCAGCTTAGGGCTAGAATGGGGTGAATCGCTAAAACTGAAGGGCTTATTCAATCAATGTTGAGCTTGCAAAGACTGTCCTTGTCTCATTGCAGTGAGGGGGAGGGCATGTCCATCCAGGCTCAGTCGTGCCAAAGGTGTTGTGCACAGGGCATTGTCGTAACATCATGTGTCATGGTCCTTGATTTTCTGGCATCATACTGGGCCGCAGATGGCACAGTCAAGTCAGGGGTGGCGTCTGCAGCCTACAGATGGGGAGAAGGTATCGAGGAGATGGGGGATATATGTTTAACCGGGCAAGTGACTTCAAAATGGGGAGAGGTGAGGTTTACACGAGGCATCAGCACATCCACCTCAAAAGGTTCAGGGGCGAGTAAACAGATATCCAGCACAATCACGATGGGATCAAGGAATACAGGGGGAGGATTTAGAGGTCTTGGAGGGAGGGAAACCTGAACATTGAAGTTCATACTGACACAGGGAGGCTCCAAGCTGGCCTGGCAGTGAGAGATCAGCAGCACCTTCAAACCTGCAGCGATAGTGCAGTGCAAAATTAAAATGAGGAGAAACTCTGCTGGTGAGGACTCTGAGGGTGGATTGGAGGGCAGGTGCATGCACTGGGAGGTGGGGCGGGGGGGTGGACAATGCGATTAAAGGGGCACCCAATTGTACTGTGCATTCCCAAATGAGGAGAGATGGACAGCTGAGTCATGTTAGGCGCCTTTCAATGACAATGCAGGGAATCAGGAAAGTGAAGCAATGATGTGCATTCATGTGAGACTAATCCGGAAAAGTGGTACTAATCGATCTCCTTGTATTAACCCTTTGATCACAGTGTGAAAATTCCCCAGAGCGATAATGAAATCCAGAGCAATAGGGCGTCTGAACAAGCTTCAGATGCTTGTCAGAGTCATGGCACTGGTAGGTTCATAGAAGAGAAGCCTCAGACCCCCTCAAATAATCTCATGTCCTTACTAAACATTTTCCCTCATGTTTATTCCAAAGAGTTTAGAATTCAACTGCAGTGAAAGAGGATCCCAGCGCCTGGGCTGAAAGCAGCACATCCAAGCACCTGGCCAAAGCAATGTCATAGCAGTCGCTCATGTAAAGTGGTGGGGAGGGGGGATGAGGGGTTTGTGGGGGAAGGGCAGGGGGATGGAAAGAGCACCTTGAAATGTACCCTGCACTGGCCAGGATTTCAGGGTCCAATAATTGCCAACACCGGAACAGAGCCCTTGAACCCACATTCACTGATGAGTCATTGACGGAAATAGAACCTTTGGAGGCTAATGCTGACTCTTGTCTGTGTCTCACTGATACTGCAGAGAGACCATCAGAAAGATGCAGCCTGGATTTATTGCTGCCAGCATAATCGCATACAGGCAGGAGAGGAGGAGAAGATTGCGACAGAGGTGTCTGGCTCACCAAAGGGAGGGGCAAAACCCTCAAGAGCAAGGGGAAGGAGGATCCCTCCAGATGCAGAGGATGAGGCTCACAGAAACATCATGCGTAGGCAGCTTGCAAGACCAAACATTTACAAAACTCTCATGTCCTATCTGCAAATGAGCGAGGGACAGTATGGCTGATGCCTCTGCAAGTCCAGGGATCTGGTGACACACATTTGCCACATTCTCCGGGATTTGGTGCCACGGGGACTGGGAGAGCATCCATTGCCGGTGGCACTGAAAGTAATGGCCGCACTGATTTTCTATGCCAGTGGCTTCTCTCAGGGAGACCTCTGTGAAATCTCTTGGGCGTCCTCGAACAAATGCATACATGAGGCAACAGATGCTCTTTTTTGCAAAGGTCCACAATTACGTCAACTCTGTCAGGGATCAAGCAAGCCAGGACGCCACAGCACTGGGCTTTGCTGAGATTTTTGGATTCCCACAGGTGTAGCTTGTCCTGCATAAAGACAGAGGGAGAGTGTGAGTAGGACACATGCCTGGGCAGATGATAAGGATGCCTGCCATGATGCAGCCATCGATGGGATGAGGACACGAACTTCAGAGGGTTTGAGGCCAGATGGAGATGTGAAGGTGTGTGTGAGAGAGTGAATGATGATGTCCCTCAAGCTGGGAGTGTGTGGGAAGCCAGTGAATGTGAGATGGGATGGTGTGTGTGTGAGTTGAGAGTGATGAAATAATTGATTTACCCTGGTGGCATGGATGAGATCATTCATTCTCTTTCTGCACTGGGTGGCCAACCTCTTCTGTACTGCTTTGGCACTGACTGTCACTGCCACCGCCTGCTAAGCCAAAGTGGTTAGGTTGGTGGACCTCCTCCAACCATCACGGGCGTAGAGGACAGGGTGGCGGGCCTCGGCTGCATCCAGCATGCATTCCAGGGAGGTGTCACTGAATTTGGGTGCAGCTGTCTTTTTCCCTTTTGGGGCCATCTCTCTCATCTGTGGCAATCCTGTACTGCAGACATTGAGAAAGCTGTGCATGGGTGCATTTAAATATGTCGCCCGGAGCGAGGAAGCGGTGAGCTCACAGTGGGGCAGGTGAATTAGAGGCTGGCCACCCACCCACAATCTGTTATGTTTCCCGTGCGTACATAATTAATGAGGCGGGAAGCGGATGATACGGTGTGAAAACCCATTATTGCGGCTGGCGAGAAAACGCTAATTTTCATGCCCAGTGCCACACTTGGTGCATGGAGGGGAAATCCCACCCATTATCTGTATATTCTAAAGGTGATTTGATTACTTGATACGATCATGCCTGGGTGCTAACTTAGCCAGGATCCCATTGCCCAAGTGATTAGCATTAATGATCCATCTCCAATAGTTGAATACCTCAGGTGATTGCCATAGGTGCATCTCCTGCCTCATTAGCAAGGTGAGTCCTTCACACTCCCCATAAGTTATTATCTTTGATAGGTTTTACAGATAGATTGACTCCACTCCAATGAATTGTAATGTGGAATGTATAGTAATGCAAATTAGGGTTAGCAATCTTGGGCTGAGAGTTCAAGTCACCTTCATCTGTGTTTTCAAAGGTCTGTTTGTAAAAGTTCAATTCAGATTTCCAGTTGGTGGATAAACAATTGTTTTTTGGCATAGACCACATCTTCTTAACAATGTGTATTTTGACTCGAAGACTAAACACAAAATGGATACTGATTCAAGCCAAATAATTAGAAGGCATAGACAAGGCCATATCAGTATTGTCCATATCAGATTTTTTAAATTAAAATTAAATAACCTACCATAACAAATCAGCAATGTCCTGAACCAAGACTGTCATAGAATTGGGTTAAGTGAACGAGTTAAATGCATTTACCTTATACCACATACATGGTGCCATGTATAGAAAATATTTTCCGTAGTTCATGGAAGTAATATTACAATTGATAAAAGATGATGCAACAAAATAACCTCATTTCATACAAGCTATTCCACATTACACACATCATCATAGTTTCTATTTACATTTCATGTGCTTCTAACTTGGCTCTTAAGCTTTGATTACTTACAGGTTATGCATGATGTTCGATGGGCAGTCATGACATATGATCGCTATCTGCTTTATGGTGCTGAAGATAATTAGTTTATAACTTCAGCATTTGAATTATCCACTTGTGGGATGTAAATCATAACTTTTGACTTTTCATTATGTTAAGCCTTGACTGTTCAGTAGGTGTATAGCAAATAACCTATCTAATATGGCAATTCTAGTGCATTAGCAGTCTAAGGGTAGCAGGTAGATCGCTGCTCCCAGCTAGCACAATTTTAATATTTAGAATGCACCAAGTGGATGTCTCCACTTTCTCAAAATACAAATCTAAAATTCTACTTAAGCCTATACAATGCCCAGGATGCCCAGAGGAGTTTTCTAAATTTGCTCTGACACTGCACTGGAGTGGAACATGATTTTGACTGGAGTTTAAGTGGGGTGAGACAGCAAGCGTATGGGGAGTGGCAAGGCTGGAGGATGCACCCTGAAGGGTTCACAGCTATCTTAGACTTTATCCCAGCTAACTGAAGTCTCACACGAAATCTGACAAAGTGCAGCTGGTTTCAACAGCCAGTCATCTGTATCGGTTTATCATTAACACTGAATGCCAATGCCTTTCTCCTCTTCTTATGGTGAAAAAAATGTAGAGTGCTGAACGGCTAAAGAGTTGGAAGAGAGTAGCACCCATGATGACACAGTTTCACTCAACCTTAAATGAACAAGCACCAGCACAGATACTGCCACTACATGTACTTTAGAAGATAGGAGGGAGGGGTCTGTACTGGGTTATGCTGTAACATCTCCATCTCCATATTACATCTCCATATTAATCCAGGCACCTTCACCTCTGCTTGAGGGCACCTACAGCTTGTTCAATGTGAGCTCTGGTTTGTGTGAGATTCTCATTATGTCAGCACTTAGCATCTGTGCCTGGGTCAGAGCCATGAGCCAAATGTAGAGGAAAACCCTTTGTTTCTAAGGAACCAGCCTGCCACATGCTGATCTATGTAAAAGGCAAGGCAGATTAAGCTTGGCACAGCATAAAGGCATCAAGACTACTACCAGGAAACTAGGCACAGATCTGCATTATTCACTGCCTGTGTTCACAGAGCAGCTGAAATTTCAGGGAGTGGAACCCCTTCCTGCTACCAAACATGGAGGATTATTGCCAGGGACAATGCAGGACAATGTAAGTACAGACAATAATACTTTGCACCTGGGAAGTAACAGTGAGATGGGCAAATCCACAAGCTCTTTCCTCTTGATCACAACCTGCATATGGAAGGTCACATATTAGCTGTCTCCTTGTGAAGAGAGTGGTCATCACCTGTTTGATGACTGTTTTAATATTTTAACGTGGTTTAAATAGTCAACTACCCCAGCATATTTTGCTCCTGCACTTTAGCCAGAGGGCAAACATGAAGGAACATGAAGGAAGGGGGTGGGGAATCTTGGTCTTGTTGCTTTGAAAAGCTTAGAAATGGCTTGGCTGTAATTCCCTTCTGAAGGAGTAACAATTACCTGGGTACAAAAGCTAATTGCTTGTAGACCCACGTACCCAACGTGGGAAGATACTTTCACTTGTGGGATTTGACTGTCATGAAGTACTGAATATTTTAATAGCACAGTCTTATACATTCCAGAGGCCCACAGACAGTTCCTCTAGGCAAATGAAGAGCTCAGGCCATGCAGTTAGTTAACGTAGATGGGATCATTTACGCCGGGGAATAGGATCAGGGATGTGTATGTGCAGCCGCAGGTAGTCCAATAATATAAAGATAAAGCTTTCCCCCCTTTTGAATGTTAAAAATTCTTGGGACAGTTGGAAATCATAGACAAGCAGGCAATCTAGAGAGCGAGAGCTGATTATTCCAGGCCTTGCGATCAGATTGGACCTTTTGTTTTGTTCATGGGATGTGGGTATCACTGGCAAGGTCAGCATTTGTTCCCAATCCCTTAATGCCCTCAAGAAGGTTTTGGTGAACCACTTTCTCTAATTGCTGCAGTCAGTGTGGTGTAGGTACACCCACAGTGTTTGCATCTCAGTTAACATAATACTACAGAACTTTTGCATAAGAACAAAACTTTTATTTGTCAGCATATATATTAAAGCTTGATATTTGAAACAATTCATGCTGGTGTCATATGGAAGTCATGCTGCAGCAATAACCCTTAGCTGTGACAGGAACCACAGGAGAATTAATTTATCAGCTTTCAATAACCTTGTGGACAACAAACTGAGCAACGTTGCTTGTCATCCGTTGCAACCTGGATGAGGAGTGTCAGCATACCTGTCATGGACAGTGGTTTGTGCACCCTGGTGCTTGTCTCCAATTCCTGCTGCAACAGATAGCACAGGTCCGTGACTACCCACCTGCTGAAGCACAGCCTTCTTAAATACTGTTCCTCTGTCATGTTGAGGTAAGACATCCTATTGCAAAAAAAAGGCCAAAAGCTGCAAATTCCCCTTTGTCAACTTTTTTGAAGCCTACGCAGATTGGTGCTGCCACGTTGGTTTCTGCTGTTGCAATCTTAATGGCAATCCAGGCAATACTGCCATCTTTTCCAGTACTACTACAGCCACTGAAGTGACAGAGTACAATTGCAGCCAAAAAGCACCTCTCCAGCACCTGTTTAGCATGACAAACTTTTCAAATTAAACCAAAATTTGTTTCCAAAATCCCAGCTGCCAAGGGCAATTATCCAGAGATTTAGATTAATGGAGGTGGGGATCCCTTTAAATATCCTTGCTTCAACCTGCTTGTCAAATGTTTGCACCATGTTTTTCTGAACAGGCGTAAGAAGGAGTGAAGCAAATACTCCTAGGCATCAATTCCTAAAAGAGTCCTAATAGAAGCCCAGGACCCTAATATACATACTTGCATTAGACAGTGTTAATTTCAGGTAGCTGCCAGGGTTGTATTAACCAATTTGGTGACTGGCACATTTCGAGTATATTTCTGGCCCATGACATCCCACCATGTAATCGATTAAGTTTAACGCAGATTTCACATCGGAAACTGGGGTGGAATTTTCCAGGACTAAGTTCCCCGGTGGAGATGAGGACGGTGTGTTCCCGCCACGGAAGCCAGTGGGAACCTGTGCCGTGTTGTATGATGCCAGCCTCATTAATTATGCAGTGAGGGGTTTCCCGATCTTTTTCTCAGCATTGTGGACTGGATGCCTCGCATCCCGCCATCGTGTCTGGGCGCCATATTTAAGACGCACCCAGACATCAACTGACCCGCCGTTGAAGTTAGAAGATAGATCTCTTGAACATAGAGGATGGAATTCCTGGAATAATCTGAAGATAGTAGATCCACTTGGTAGATGCTCCACCCACCCACTGCTGTGTGTTCCAGGGTCCATGGTCGCTGGAGGCCTCCGGCTCCCCCAGATATTCTTCAGGTAAGTCCCGACATCTCCACGTCACATTGATCCGGAATTGTTTTGGACCAACGTGATATCCCATTGGCGATGCACACAATCGGGCAAGGGGTGGACGATTCTGGTCAGGTCTTCATCTACATCCATTAGCAGATGCAAATCAGTTTCATACTGGCCTCTGGCAGGAATGGCGGCTCACTATGGCAGGCGGGAGTGCAAGATCCTGCCATCATTTAATACCGGCGGGAAACCGATTTTTCAGCTCCCACCGCATTGTTTCCCCCCTCCTACCACCCACCATTAAACCCACTGCAGGGAATGGGGGACTGGAAAATTCCGCACTTGGTCAAAAAACAAATTTCTACATCCAGAAACTATTGCATCCTAAGACAGTTTTCATCATCACATAGTATATCTCTTCAGTAGAAAACTACAAAACAGAGTCTCAGGTTCCACTGTTTTTTTCAGTTTAAATCTTAAAACCCTCTCAGCGGACTACTGAGAATTTTACAATCAGTTTCTCATTATGTGAACTCCTTTCGGAATTTCAATGCAATCCAATTCAGTCCATCTCCTTAAACAGTCCCTCAGTGAAAATGAAAACTCAGATGCTTCTCATTGTATATTCTGAAATAATTATATTTTCTATTATTGCTCACATAATATTTTAATGCTTATTTAATTATATTTTATTACTGATACTATAATTGATAGGCTTTTACTTCATGCTTAGTGGTTCTCAGGCCATTCATTTCATCCTGTCTTATCATGCATCACTCATTAATGGACCTGTTAATAGAATTATAGTCCAAAACATTTATCATTCCAAAGCGATTTAAATATGCCAACATTTACAATGGTTCATTTTGTTATGTAGCACCATGTTATTGAAATACTTCAAGACAGGAATTACAAATATAGAGAGAGCCTATCATTTAGTTCAGACTAGATACTGGTCTTCAGATAAGAGCCATTCAAAGAACATTTGAATTATAAGCCTCGTTGGAAGTTGAATTTTTCAATCCATATGACGCATACAAGAAAATGCATACCGTAATAGTGCACCACAAATACTAACCAAGAGCCCATCATGTGATTCTGCTCCACTGTGAAGGAGACATTAACTGTAAACATAGTGGAGCTCAAGCTACACTGATTTAAATTCAACGATAAGTCAGGTTAGTGTGGTGGGGTCAGGAGGTAGGGTTCAACCATCCATATTGTTCCCACAGGGCACAGTGATTGGGGAGTGAAGGGCGGTGGGTGGAGGTGTTATATGCATTAAATTTTCCCTAAAGAGTCTCAAACAAGAGAATGCTCATGATAGTAAGACTGGGACAGGACAAGAAGCGAGTACAGAAAGCAATAAAGATGGTCACAAAGGCAGACTTAGGGAACACAGTTGCCTATTTCTACATTATTGCATAAATTATCTTAAGGGCCTAATTCATCACTTTTTTCAAAGATTATGATGCAAAAGGAACCCTCATCACTGACCTCCTTATTCTTTTTTCTATGTGCAGAATTTTTCATGTGGCGGGCGGGCTCGGCGGGAACGGACGCAGAACCGATCTCCGCCCACGATTGGCTCCACACCGCCATTTTACGCAGGCAAGTTAATTAAGGTCTGCCCAGTGTAATACCTGACCAGTAGCACACAGCGCTACCTGTGTGGGCGAGGGAAGGAGGGAGAGCATATGCGCGAAAGAGCACTTCAATCTCACTGAGGCATGGAGCTGCCTCAGGGAGATTGAATTGATATTAAAATTATTAAATAGAAGGTTTAAGAATTCATTTCAACATGTCCCCTCATGTGACTGTATCACATGAGTTGGGACATGTTTTTATATTTGTGAAAAATTATTTATTTAATAAAAGCTTTAGGAAACCTCATCCCGCTCGTGGATGAGGCTTCCTAAAAAACGCAAAGGCCGCTTGGACTTTTCGCCTGCCCGCCAACCTTAAGGTTAGATCGGCAGTGTTCACAATCACAATAATTACTTTCTTAATGGCCTTAATAGGCCCTTTACATTTTGGCAGACGCACAGCTGACTCCAGGGCATGCCCGTCGTATGAAATATCACAAGACTGCGCAATGAAGTGGGGACGCTCGCCCAACATCATCGCGCGTCATTTTAGATGCTGGCATGTCACGCCAACTATAAAATCCTACCCTACGATAATTTTCAGCACTGAAACTTCAAAGGGGCATTGTCTTCATGAATAAAAATTGACAAACTTTTTTATAACTACATGTTAACATGTCACAAACCATATCATGTTACTAAAACCTAATAACAACTTCCTCCACAAAAGAAAACATTTGCCAAACTTTTCTATGATTTTTGTGCCAAAGTAGTAAAAATGGCATAAAACCGTTTTGTTTTATTCAAAATACCATGAAAATGCAGTGCTTAGAAGTAGCTATGATCACAGTGGCTGTAGGAGCATAAATTGGAACTGAAATTCAAAGTGGTTTGAACTTGACCCCTTTGAATTTATTCATCATTTTCAAAATTGCCCTGATGTGGCTCAGTTTAAGTTCAGCTAAAAAATGATAAAGCTAATCTCTTTTGTTAATTGCTTTTTCTCAAATATTGTACACCACTGAGGGGTTAATCGAGAATATGACAGATACACAAAGACAGTAATTAACCAAATAAACTTATTTTGATTGAACTCATTTTCCAAATGATGAAATGGCATGGAACAGTTATATGAAGCACATCTTGACCTTCACTATTGAAGTAGGGGACATGGGAAAATGGGAAAATATATTCTTTGTGGCTTCATATTTAGCACACTAATCAAAATTGGTGCAAAGTCTGGCAAAGTGGGAAGAAAACGGTGCTTGTTGCTGCTATGGAACGGGCAAGAAGGAAATGAGTGTGTGTTTGTTATATGAGGAGTGTGGCCTTCTACTGGGAGGTGAAAAACATGATGGAGAGATGAGAATTGCTGACTGTGTTGGAGGAGGAGGAAAGGATTGATGCTATGTGTTGTTGAGAGAATGGAGGGAAAGTCATGCTTCTTTCGTGAGATAATTGATGCATTTTCTGCATTGAATCCAGGTTCTCAAAGTGATCCTTCTAAAGCTGACAATTTTAGCAATCCCTCTCCAGGCCTTGTCGGCTTGGTGTGTTGGGACCCTCATATGAGTGGCTGGAAAGAGAATTTCCCACCTCACCCTAACTGCTTTCAGCTGGACCTGTGGGGAGGTCTCAAGAGAGCCCAAGCCTTACAATTCAAATAATTCCCTTTTCCAGCAATGAAACTGGGTAATCTTGTAGAGAAAAAATGAATTCAAGCTTTAATAGGCCTCGGTCTGACCTGGTGGAAAATGCATTCCGGCAGTGGACAGGTTTCAGCGTATCCATTGAGAAACCTGTCCATGGGGCCTGGGTGATAAAATACCACAGGTTTGTCCTCTGGGGCATTGGGGAGTTTCACACTCATCCCACTCATCCATTTAAAACCCACCAAGAGTTAAAATCAAGGCTCCCAGTATTGCAAGGTGCAGTTCTAGATGCAATTACATTTGTTTTCCAGCCAGTTTCATTGAGGATCATTATAGAACTTCAGCAGTCACAGGCCAACTTATATAAATATAAATGTTGCCCTCTTGATTTTATGCAGTCTTTACTGCTTTTATTTTCCTTGCTGGCACTGAACACTTTGGAATGAAATTAAAATCTGAACCTGAAGTGTTAAGGGAAGCTCACTGTAACCCTCTCCCCATTTGAGCTGGAATTCCAGTTCAGATAGAAGGAAGAACAGGAACCACCCCATCCCAATCTCTAACAGCTTTCCAGTCTCCCATCTCCTCCCTGTCTTAACTCCAGCACCACCACCGCTCCCCCTCCACCCCCCCACCCCATCTCCATACATTACCCCATTGTCCTCTCCTTCTCCACTCTATCCCCTTGTCTATCCATTCCCCAATCTGGGACAGGGCTCAATTATCTCTCCCGCACTTCAACTATTGCAGTTGTTCTTAATTCACTGCTTGTCACATTGCTATAAATATCATCACTCGCCTGAAATAATAGAAAATCTTGAAAATTAAATTTCCAGTCTTTTCCAAATCTTCATGGAAAAGGCAGAGAGAGTCTTAAATCCTCACCAGGTGAGTGGACACAACCTTCAACTCCATTTGGTGCACAGTAGATATGCTGGGAAATTTGCAAACTGTGCATTGTCAGCACGCATAAAAGTTATTTAAATATTTCTCCTTTTTTTAGGTAAAATATGCTGTCTAAACATTGGCTTTGAGACAGGTTGAGGCCTTGAAGTTAAAAAGAAATGCAGGTATAAAAGGTATATATGATAATTCAGCAGGTAACATACAAACAAGGAGGAGTAGGCCATTCAGCCCCTCGAGCCTGCTCTGCCATTTAATAAGATCATGCCTGATCTGATAGTAACCTGAAATCTGCATCCCACCTACACCAATAATCTATCACCCTTTGCTTACCAAGAATCTATCCACCTCTGCTTCCAATACCTTTTCAGGAAGACAGATCCAAAGACTCACGACCCTCTGAGTGAAAACATTTCGCCTCATCTCTGTTTTAAATGGGCAACCCCTTATTTTTTAAACAGTGACCCCTAGTTATAGATTCTCCCACAAGAGGAAACATCCTCTCCACATCCACCCTGTCAAGACCCCGCAGAATCTTTTATGTTTCAATCAAGTCGCCTCTTACTTTACTAAACTCCAGCGGATACAAGCCTAGCCTGTCCAACCTTCCCTCATAATACAACCCATCCATTCTAGATGTTAGTCTGGTAAACCTTCTCTGAATTGCTTCCAATGCATTTATATCGTTCCTTAAATGAGGTGACCAATACTGTACACAGTACTACAAATGTGGTCTCACCAATGCCCTTTACAACTGAAGCATAACCTCCCTACTGCTGTATTCAATTGCCCTCGCAATAAATGAAAACATTCTATTAGCTTTCTTAATTACTTACTGTACTTGCATACTAGTCTTTTGTGATTCATACACTTGGGCACCCAGATCTCACTGCAGCTCAGAGCTCTGCAATCTCTCATCATTTAGATAATATGCTTCTCTTTTATTCTTCCTGTCAAAATGGACAATTTCACACTTTCCCTCATTAAACCCCATCTGCCAGATCTTTGCCCACTCACTTAACCTATCTATATATGTTTGTAGCCTTCTTATATCCTCTCCACAACTTACTTTCCTACCTATCATTGTGTCATCAGCAAACTTGACAGCCATTCCTTCAATCCCTTCATCCAAGTCATTTATATTAAATTTAATCATGCCATTGTGAAATATGTAATTTTAAATTTTATTTTATTTTAAATTTATTTTGGACATTAGAAACTTCAGTTAGTGATAAAAAAATATAGCAGGTGAAAATGCATGCAAAATGCATTTTAAATGGCTCATTGGTTTACCTTCTCCTTTCTTTCATTCAAAATTGGCAAAATTGGCTACTTTCCGAAGTCATTAGTTGCTTCATATTCAATTTTTCAGCTGCTTTGAGTGATTCCCGATCCAAGAACTAGCTCAGTACTCTCAGAATTCCTCTTGGCTAGAAGCTCTCTTCCTGTGAAATTAAACTCCAGAACACCTCGCAAAGCTCAGTTTGCCTCCATGATTGCCTCCCAGTACTGTCAAAGTCCCTTAAACATAGTTTAAACTATTTTATATTTATTTAAAATTCTTGGATCAAAATATAATGGATATTTTACAATTTGAAGCAAAGCAGACTCTTCTGTCACAGGTCACTTGCAGAGGAAGTTGAACTGAACAGAATCTTCGGGTCTGCGTGCAGATGTGGGCCCCGCTCGCTGACGCATAAAGTGATGCGCAGTAACATTGGGTATGCGTCCCGACATCACCGCGCGTCATTCAGACCTTCAGTTCGACGGACGAGCAGCGGAGTTGGCTGCACGCCTGCCCAACTGTCAAAGGCCTATTAAGGCCATTTAAAAACTAAATAAAGTAATCAAATGAGCTGCCCATCCAACCTTAAGGTTGGAGGCAGGCAAAGAGCCCAGGTGGCCTTCGCATTTATCATGAAACCTCATCCATGGGTGGAATGAGGTTTCATGAAGGATTTATAATTCAAATAAATTTTTTTATTAAAGTTTATTGACATGTCCCAGCTCATGTGACACTGTCACATGAGGGGACGTCCCAAAATTTTCTTTTTTCTTTATTAAAATTTTTGATTATCAAACTAATCTCCCTGAGGCAGCTCTGTGCTTCTGGGTGTGCATCACGCTGGGTGGACCTTAATTGGCTCACCCATGTAAAATGGTGGCGCACAGCAGATCGCGGGCGGTGATTGGCTGCACCCGCCTGCGCCCGTTCCCGTTCAGCCCCCCCCCCCCCCCCCGATGGGGAGAAAATTCTCCCCTTAGGGCAGAATTTTCGGGTCTGCGAGCGGGGGCGGGGCCCGCTCGCCAACATGTAAAATGTCGCGCAGTGCCGTCGGGCGTGCGTCCTGATGTCACCGCGCATCATTTCAATTGTCAGTTCGGCCTATTAAGGCCATTAAGAAAGTAATTAAAGTTGTTAAGAATGCTTAAGGTTGGCAGGCAGGCGAAGAGCCCAGGCGGCCTTCGTATTTTTCATGAAACCTCATCCACGGGTGGGATGAGGTTTCATGAAGGGTTTATAAATTAAATAAAAATTTTTGAAAAAATTAATGGACATGTCCCAGCTCATATGACAGTTTCATGGACATATGAGCACAGGCCCCGATTCGGGGAATCCCGTCCGCCCGCACCTCCAACCTTAATTTGGCCCGCCCGCGTAAAATGGTGGCACGCACCCGATTGGGGGCACCGATCAGGTTTGTGCTCTCTCCTGCCCGCTTCTGCACATCCCCCCACCCCGATGGGGGGGAAGATTCAGCCCTTAGTGTTTTTATGCACTCTATACATATTTAAATAGAGCTCAGATTCAGAATTGTGAACTAGATTAAAATGATTGCTTTGTTATTTCACCAATTATGTGCAATTTTCCAAAATAATTTAAGACTGTAACCCACTTTAAGTTGTTCTGTAGCTTTTTCCTAAGGATTTATACTGAGATCTAGAGTCCCAAACAATACAATGGTCAATGTTGCTTTTCACCATGTACTCTAAAATAGCTGCACAAAATACAATTTGGAAACTTGCAAGGTCAACATACACACCCTCTCAAATTGTACACAACTTTCTAAGTATATAACTGTGATGAAATGGAATATTTTTTTGATACTTGAATTATTTTATTGTTTCTTAATTTAAAATAGGTTATTTTAAATTGCCAATACTTCAAATGAATGCTATTAATTCTATAAAAGCTAATCTTTTGACTTAATAGTCATGCCAGTGACAGAAGCACCAATGTATGCACAACATTTTAATTACAAAGAATTGATGCCTCACAAAATATTTCTTGGTTTCTATTTGTACAGTTGCCCAATTATATCTGTCAGGATGTTACTTGAAATCTTGTTTGGCTGGCTTTCAATAAATGTTTTCGCCTTCTAATCTCATAAGAATTCACTGCTGAGAATTATGTGCGATTAACCACTTTCAGATCAATGCTTAAGAATGAGCATGCATGGTTCAAAACTGTCCACTATTAGTCAGTTTATTTTATCTGGCAGCAGAGTTACCTGAATACACCTCTTAAATCGCACAAAGATGATGGGCTGAACCTTCATTATAGGGTTGGGCTGATGTCGGGTGCATTTCCCCCGAACTCATGTCACATTGCTACCTGACACCTGACATTTTTTTTTGAAGAGCAGACTGGATGCACACTTGCCATCCAACTGAGAAAGGCAGGCAGACTCCTGAAGCTGGAGAGCCAATAGGAGGCCCACCAGTACTGACATTGGCAGCCCCACCATCAGAGGCATCGCTGCCAATGTAGGAGAGAGAGAGAGAGAGAGAAGGGGCACCGCAAGACCAAGGCATCCTCTTAAAACTTTCTAACAGCTTAAAATTAAAAAGGAGTCACAGCTACCAAACATCATCATGGAGGGTGAACCCGTCCACAGGGCAGCCTGTGGCCACTTCTTGCACTTGCGGCCCACTTGCGGGCAGAGGTTAAAAAGAGCAGATGGAGCTTGGCCCCCAAATCTGCTGACTGATAGTTGCCTCCATTCACTGGCTGTGATCCAACCTCAACTAGGGGCGGGGAAAGGGGGCTGCAGACAACTGGAAAATGCCAGTCGACATCTACACAGTGGCTTTAGTAAGTGTGTCCCCTCCGACCCCCACCTTGCAGGTTTAAAAATGGCTCAAAGGCAGGAACATGTCAGCTGGTGGTGGAAATTCCAGGCACATCCCCCTCCAGTCCCACCTTCACAGCAGGTGAAAAATTCAACCCCATAGCCAGTTGATTCAGTAAGGAAGCATACAATGATCACAATGATCAGTCTCTCCAAACCATTTGTTTTATTCCAAGTCCTGCAAAAAGAAAACATTTTGAAAGTATAAAGCATGTTTCAACAATCTACTTTTACATTTCACTTCTGTGAATAATCCTATCTACAAGTAAACCTGTTCAATGTTTTAGTATAAAACTTCCTGGCTTGGCTGATATTAACCATCTTCTGATGGGAGATGGAAGAAAAAACCTACGTGAATCCCAGTAATAATGAAAAGGAATGCTGTTTGCTCACAACATTTTATCTCATGTGGGCTGCATCGGGTCACATTTCATTTTCTATAAAGTGGAATTATACCTATGGAACTAGATTATTTATATTGGATGAGAACGAAGTACTGGACTAAACTCAAATTATTACAATCAACTTTTCCAACAAAAGAAATGTTGGATTTCTGGACTATACCAGGAACATTTGAGCAACAGGTTTTCTCAAGCTAAGACTAGGATTTCGTTTGGACATAATTTCAGCGTTCTTAGACACTCGTGGGCCCCAACATTTACCAAGACATGATCTCCAAGATAGAGTGAGGAGTTACGGTTGATAAACAAGTTGCGCTTTCATCTCAGCCCGAAACCTCAACTCTGTCTCTCTGCACAGATGCTGCCTGACCTGGTAAGTTTTTCCAGAAACTTTAGTTTCTATTTCAGATCCCTAGCATCCACAGTACCTTCCTTTTGAACTTGCGTTATTTTATGCCATTTACATAATAAAACTTCATAAGGCATTTTACCGGAGCATTATGGAACAAAATTTGACACCAAGCCACAGAAGGAGAGATCAGCAGATGATGAAACATTTGGTCGAAGAGATAGGTTTTAAAGACCGTCTTAAAGGAGGAAAGAGAGGAAAAGAAACAGAGAGGTGTAGGGTGGGAATTCCAGAGTTTAGGACCAAAGGTCAGCTGAAGGCATGGCTGCGAATGGTGAAGTGATTAAAATACTGAATGCTCAAAAGGCCAGAATTAGTGGAATGCAGATATCTAGGGAGGCTGAGGGAGGTTACAGAATTAGAGAGGGCTAAGCAATGCAGTGATTTGAAAGCAAGAATTAGAATTTTGAAATGGAAGTGTTGCTTTGCCAGAAGCTCATGGAAATGAGTGAGCAGGACTTGGAGCAAGTTACGAGATAGGCAGCTGTGTTTTGAATGATCTCATGTTTGCGGAGGGTAGATCATGGGAAGTGATTTGGAGTGGCTTGGTATAATCAATTTTATTGGTAACAATAAAGGGCTTCTGCAGCAGATAAGCTGAGCCAATGTTGATGTCAGGCAAAGTTACATAGATAGAGATAGGAGGTCTTAGTGCTAGCACACCTATGTGATAGGAATCTCAACTTGTGGACAAATATAACTTAAGGTTCAAACAGTTTTGTTCAGCTTCATACTGTTGTCAGGAAGAGGGATGGAGTTGGTGGGGAGGGATAAGAGTTTATGACAGGGGCCAAAGATAATATCTTCTGTCTTCCCAATATATAATGGGAGGAAATTTTTGCTCATCTAATAATGCATGTCGGTCAAGGAGTATGATGATTTAGAGATAGTGGAGGGGGTCGAGTGAGGCGGAGGAGAGGTAGGACTGGTATGGTCAGCAAACATATGAAAACTGGCACCATGATTTTGGATGTCTCTGAGATGTTGCAAGCAGCTGGGAAAAGGGAGGGTCTAATGTTAGAAGTAATGGTGCAGGAGTGAGAAGGGAAGCCATTGCAGTGATTCTCTGGCTGTAACAGTATTGATACAAATGAAACCAGACCAGTGCTGTCCCACCCAGCCAGATGACCGTGGAGAGATATTGGAGCAGCATTTCATGGTCCACTTATTAAAGACATGCCCAGAGTGGAAGTTGAATGATCAATAGTTCAGTAGGAATGGTGTCAAGAGATCAAGAGGTGAGCCTCATGGACAAGATGAGATTGAACATTAGAGAAATATGCAAAATCAGGGTTAGGGTAAAGGGGAATCTTAGAGGTAGTTAGGCCTGGTGGGTTCAGGGAAGGGAGGAAAGCTATAAAGGCATCAGATCAGCGGCTTCAATCTTTGTATCAAAGTATGTGACCTCACTGAACTTATTATTGGAGGTGACGGTTGTGGTTGGCGGGGCGGTGGGGGGGGGTGGGATGCGGATGCAGTTTAAGAGACAGTTAATAGTGAAGAAGAGAAGCCAGGTGTTGTCTTTGCATTCAAATATATTTGAATAGTGGATAATAGAAAAGGAGAGCATAGCCCAATAATGCTTTAAGAGTTCTAGCCAATCCAGCAATGATTTGTTAAACAGGTTGTTTGCCAAAGGTGTTCAAGTCAGGGTCCCTTGGATTGAAGGGGGCAGAGATAAGGGGTATACCAGGGGTGCAATTAGAGTGGGAAAAAGTACTGGTTCTAGTAGGGACAAGTACATCAAAGGTGGCTTGGAAGGATCCAGTTGGATGTAATCTTCCTGCTGTTGTAACCTTCAATTCTATTAGAAAGAGCTTCTTCAAAGTGCTAGCATAGCCATAAAGGGCTGAATT
This sequence comes from Cetorhinus maximus, assembly GCF_964194155.1. Lineage (NCBI taxonomy): Eukaryota > Metazoa > Chordata > Chondrichthyes > Lamniformes > Cetorhinidae > Cetorhinus > Cetorhinus maximus. Next base: position 55,929,803 of record NC_135884.1, read on the forward strand.
ACCCCCTTCAGTGCTGTAAGGTTCTATGACAATTCAGATAAAGATACTACATGCAGGTAATTATACAGCAGAATGCACAACTCAATGGCAGCCTGTCTCATCAAGTAGCAAAGACAGATCTGCTTTGATATACGCAAGTACAGGTCCTCGGATAGATGCCTAACACACTCAAAAGGATGTTGTATCTATATTTCTTGACCCATCATAAATTTGTCTTCCTTATATCAATTAGAGCTACAGGAGTCAGAAGGCTGAAAGAAATACCTATCCTCAGCATTATACAAGGTTCAATGTTAAAGCCAACAACAACCAGCTACAATGAAGCAAAGCATTGTCGGAAGATTTTTTTTAAATTACAAAAATGGAGGAGTACCCAACAAAACCAAATGGATCAAAACAAACAGTAAGAAGTAAGAAAAATTAATGTTAATTTTGCCATTGTGGTGCCAGTTTTAGCAGGCCAAGTGCTGAAACTACTATGAACATGGTTGTTACAAGCTAATAGACAAAATTAAACGTCCCCAACTGTAAAGGTGGATTTTAAACGAGACCTCACATGCTTAATAGTGCAGCTTTGTTACTAAAACTCAAATCTTGTTGGTAAAATTGGATTTCCTGGAAATCAGGCATACATGATTTTCTGACTTGAGAGAACTGTGTACAAAATCACAGCAAGTGGTGTCGCATAATTCACCTGGCGATGTTTATTAATCACTTAATAGTTGTTGACCTGACATTTGATACAGTATATTAATCCGTTCCATGTTTTGTATCTGACACCTGATCGGCAGAGGTGCTGACTGCCCTGTTTAAAACTGAATTGGTTTCAGCATTAGGGCTGCCCTACTGTGAACTGTGTGTCTCTTAAGTCTTTGTTCGTTACAATGAGTACAATACGTGGATTAGTGAGATTCATCTAAAAGTTTTGAAATCCTTTTAATTACAAAATATATTAAACTTGTTATACCAGTACACAAGCATCTGTCAACTAGCAACTTAAGAAGTGTTATTAGAAGGGGATAATTATAGATCCATTTCAACAGAACAGTTGTCTCTAGCTTTAATGCAAATACATGCATGTGGAAATTTTAACATTAGCTACACATTAATTACTGTTTTGGAAATAATGTTTTGCTGGCTTACTATATTAAAACATTTTAAATGTTGCAAACAGCTTTAACTAAAGAAGTTTCATTTTCCTGAATGGATTTGTCACAAAGGTTCCTTATTTTTGTAACCTTCGGATACACAAAAACAACAGTCACCATGTCAGCTGAAAACAAAATGCTTGAATTTAACCTTATTCAAAGCTAGCTGTTATGGTCAAGATTTAACACTGGAACTCCTATAATAGAAATGCAATCGTGGGAATGCTGGGTAACACATAAAGGGAAGCATAGCACAAGTGGAAGGCACAGTATGCACTTGTTTATGATGCCAATTGTGCTGTTGTTACAGCTTGAACTGCCTCAAGCTGTGGAACATCCCGATGCAAATGAAGCAACTCAACTATTAATTTTCTCTTTCCAGTTTTGTATGGTATTTAACAGATTATAGGTTTTTGCAGCAATCACACTATTAAAAAGAGTTTTGGTCCTTCATTTAAAATGTACTCTGTTGTGTGCTTGTTTCATTTTCTGTGTCATAAAACCTCTGACAATTCTTATTAAACCATTCCCCAAAAATGACAAAGCAAGTATATTTAATGTTTTTGTACAATGTACTTCATCATAATTGGAATTGTGAGCAGGCAACAGACATTTAGGATGGCATGCCTACAATGCCTACCAAGTCATTTCAACAACCTTAAATTGTTTGTTATGATAAAAGCCTGATTTGATAAAAACATCTCCAACAACTGTCGCTAATAATTCTTAGATCAGTTATAGCAAATATCTAGCCCACCTACCATTGTGCAGTTCCCAGAGCATACAGAATCAATTTGAAATTCTTGGAACAGAAAGATGAAATTATTCATCTTGTTCTTTAATGCCATTTCCAAAGACTAATTTTAAACTTTCTGAAGAGTTTCATTCATATGGGATTGGGCAATCCTGTCTTCTATTCCACTTGTCCTCTAATTATTTTATGTGGTATTTTTACTTTGTTTCCCAATGTGGAACCGATAAAATGTAAAATCTAAATTGCTAAATTAATTTTTAAAACAAATTTTGAAAATGTTATTAAAAGACTAAATTTCCCATGCAGCTTATTAAAATACTTCAACAAATCAAATGTGTTGAAAGTAACAGAAAAAAATCTATGATCCATTATATAAACAGAACTAATATATTTTGAAAAGCTGAATTGTGACTAGAAGCAGGCTCTTCTTCAGATACCTTCCTAGAAGGATAAAGCTCTTCCCCTTTTCAAGTATTGGATTAGCAATGCTCATTTGACATGAGGAAGTGATGGGATGCAGGTTAGATTACTGCATTTCCCCAGTCTCTGTTCTCAATCGCACTGGTATAGGAAGCACTGATGGCTTTCAACATGGAAGATAGGCTGGGTGGGCTTTATTTCACTTGGCAGCCTGCGAGAGAGGCACTGATGGGGATACGTCTTGTGAAGCTAAAATTTTTTGACATGAGGTGGATAGTGGATCAGTGGGGAATTGCTGTAATGCGGGGAATAAAGCAAAGGAAAACTGTGACATACATATAAAAGCAGTGAGAACGAGGGCCTGCCCAGAAACCACAATGAGTGTTTGATCATTACCACACACCTTCAAATAGTAAAAGCTACCTGTGATGACCTTGGTTATTACACTGGAACCTTTGCATACACATGGGCTGCAATAATAGATGTTTAGTAGTACAACGTATACTTAATAAATATTTACCTTAAAACAGCTGTAAAATCAATTTTCCTCTATCCGTAAGCAACCAGATAATAAGACTTGAGATTCATTGACTGAGATTCTCTCCTTCCTCCTGCCGTTCGTCTCCTCTAGAGATATATTGCAATTTATAGTTACACAAATGTAAAATCTATCTGAAAGTTATGTTAAGCTCTGCAACTGTGTTTCATGCTTCTGAGTGAGAAATAAACATTTCTGCATGAATGAATTCATTATATGTTGGAAAATGGGTGTTGGCAACGCAGTCTAAGAACCTACAATTGGGCAGATGTTATGGATGGGTGTAGTGTGCAAGATTAACCTTTGAGTTACCAGTCAAAGCTTAACTTGTGTTAAATAAATGGATTTTTAAAATAATTGGCAAGACACTGAGCTACATTTGTTGGAAATAGAAAAATTAGTTCTGTGCCCCACCACAACTCTGAAACAGACTGAATCAAATGACATGTCTGTGACTATGGTACACCATCTCTACTGGTCCTTTTTGATCTCTCTGTAGCATTTGACATGGTCAATCATATTATCTTCTTCCAGTGGCTCCCCTCTATTTTCCAGCTGAGTGGGACTGTTATTGAAGGCTTCCAATAGTACGTATCCAATCATAGCGAGAGAATCTCCTCTCGCCCCCATATCATTAACTCTAGAGTCCCCCAAGGATTGGTCCTCAGTCCTTACTCTTTCCCATTTACATCCTGCCCCTTAGCGACATTAACTGCAGACAGCGTCATATCTGAAGATGGCACACAAATCTAGTTCTCCACTACCTCTCAATCCCTCTATTGCTCTCTGTTGTCAGCTTGATTATCCGACCTCCAGCTCTGGATAAGCTACAATTGCCTCCAGTGAAATATTGTGAGGACAATGAGCCATCTCTTCAGCCACCTCTCCACAAATGCCATATGGTCACTACGTATTCCATCCCTTCTCTGGCAACTTCCTTTGACTGACGCCGATTGTTTGCAGCCTCAGGATGCTTTTTCACCCCAAGCTGAATTGCCTGCAACATATATTCTGCATCACAAAAGCCACCTCCTTCCACCTCTGCAGCACAGTCTGTGTCCAACATGGGTTGAATTTTCCATGCCTCCCCCAGGCATGTTTCCCGCAAGAGGAGCGGGGGTACATATAATAGGGAGGGCCTCTCAATCCCTCAATATGATGCTCTGAAATATTTTAGTTTTTGGACCAGCTGCACAATAAACGTTCCTTGTTATTTAAAAAAACTAATTCTTGTTTAAGTTACTTTTTTCCTTTTTTAAAACGCCAAAACATTTTCAGTCACTCAGTTAGTTTGTACAAAAAATACAGACTTTAAATGATTGTGTGGCTTCGTGCATTCAGATAAACCCAGATCATGAACCAAAATACAAAGGACCAAAGGATTTTCAACCATTTCACTTCTCCAATTGTTCTTGGAGACATTAAATGCACTACGTAAATGCAAGTTGTTGTTCATTTTAACACAATGAAAATATATACATGAAACCACAATTAGCTGTATGGGTTATTTGATGTTTTAAAATGATTGTTGACAATTCTGCTTTTTAATGGCACCAATCCCTAAATGACTACAAAAACAATGCAAGATAATAAAAGGATCTTTTTCATGACTTTGTGCTGTTGAATATCAGTGCATGAACACCACCTAAAACACAGCCCCATCACGCACGTATCTTCCCCCAGTGGATAAAAAGGCTGCTTCTATAGTTCATTTGCTGTGTTATTGCCAGTAGCTTATTATCAGATCTTAACCCACATTGACCAGAAAGATAGAATTCACAGCAGAAGGCAAGAGTTGTCTCAGCTGCACAGCATGCCACAGGAATGAAAAGGGAATCTAAGAGGTATGTTATATGCTAAATATATTGCCAAATAATCTTCAAAGGAATCCTTTGTATACATAAGACTTCCAAAAGTTGTACAAAAGGCAATTTAATTAACTCATGACTTCAGTGGGAGCCCTTTTGAAAATTAAAATGGAATCTACAATCAATAGCACTCGCAATTATGTACTTTGTACAACAATCAGCCACATGCACTGGCATTCTTTAGCTTAAAGTCATTCAAAAGATCCTTTCATTACCTTGTATAATAAATACAGTCACTCCTATGTTGACTTAATCTTTAAAAAAAGCATGGTGATGAGTTATTTTAAAGTATCAAATAATACAAAATATGTTAAGTTACAGAGGAAGGTGAGCTCCAGGGAACCAGAAGAGCTGGTCCCAGGATCTGAGACTGTTGGCTGAATTCCCAGAGTCTGGGAGCACTGGGAAAGAGGTCTAGTGGTTTGTGAACATTGGAGGGGCACAAGGAGCAAGGTATAGGACAGGTGATCAGAACAGTCAGGGTGTAGCACATGACAGCTGCTTCAAAGCAATGAACAAAAGGAAGCAACGGCCATTTGGGTAGATTGGGAGGGTAGCTTGCATAATGACGGTGGAGGATTTTGAATGCAGGACAGGAGGATCGGATATTTGGCAAAACAATTTGAAAGCCACATCCTTCACATTGCTTTCCATTGTTCCGCTGTGCCTTGGCCAGAATCCTGCCCTTAGCCATGACCAGAAACTCCAGCCATAACTTCCACCACAGAAGACACAGACAAATTGCAAAATCAAAAAAAAAATGAGAGAAAGCCACAAGAAAGAGAAGGAACCACAAAAAAATTAAAAAGAATTCAGAGAGGCATGAACAAAATCTGTGAGGCAACAGAAACAGTGAAAATGGGAATGAGAGGGCTAGGCGCAATCCACAAAATTACTGCACAATCAGAGAAATTAGTGAACTAAATAAAATCATTGCATGTAATATGTTGATAGGTATTTCTACTGATTGGCAAGTTTAAGGGCAGAATTTTGCCCTTGACGGGCGGGTGAGCCTGACCGACTTGGCGGCGGGCGGGCAGCCGATTGCCGCTGCCAAAACGGGCCGCGCCGCTATTTTGCGCAGGTGGGCGAATTAAGGCCCACCCAGCGGGTTAGCGACTCCTGTGGAGATGGGCGTGCTCAGAGTGGGGAACCGGCAGACTGTATAAAAAGTGGCCAGGCAGCCTCGTTGAGGCAGTGCACCATGGCCACTCGAAGAGAGAGAGGGGCTGCTCTCAGAGGACAGGAGCAGGAGAAGGAGGAGGGGGGCAGGCTGCAGGAGAGGCCAGCAGGGGGCCAGTGTGCCCCTCACTTTTCTGACGCATGCCTTGCTGTCCTCCTCCAAGAGGTGTCCAGCTGTCAGGATATATTGTATCCGGAGGATGGGAGGAGGAGGGCCCCCATGTCACCAGGCAGGCGTGGGAGGAGGTGGGTGACGCTGTAAGCACCCATGATGATGTGCGGCGCACAGGAACCCAGTGCCGCAAGAGATTCAGTGATTTGCTGCACTCTGGAAGGGTGAGTACCATGTCGGCCTTGGTCATTTGACCCAGCAGGTAGCCTTAGCCTTTGAGCACCCCCCCCCCCACACCATGTCTTGCTGTCGTTACTGGATTGGGCATCTGGCACACGCTGGGTGGGCAAACAGATAGTGGCCATTCTTATATCATCCTTAGTGGTTGAGGAGAAGATGGGTTCTCCCCGCAGCATATGTTGGTGTTTGTCACATTTGAGTAGTCTGGGGGCAACCTGCAGGGGAGGCCGCTAGACACATACTCAGAACTCCAACACATGTCTTATTGATGGTGATGAGATGGTGGAAGGGGAGCCTCAAGGTGTCTTGGCCAAGAGCCATCTGCTGGCCTCGGCACCGCACCTAGTTCAGCCAGTGCGTCCCACATTACTCTGTCCAAAAGGTCCTCAGCACCTCACCTGTGAACCTCATGGCACTCAACTTAAATAAATGCCACCATGTTACTCAACCCTGCACCAAGGGGAAATGTTGCCTTCTGCCCACCCGGTCTATGCCCCTCCTAACAGTATGAAGGTCAATAATGTGACCTGTCAATCTCCTGTGATCCACGGCAAATGTCACAACTGTTTGCGATGTTTCCTAAGCCCCGCAACTATCCAGGCCACAATGCATCCAGGTCAGGTACCTCTGTACTCTCCCCACTCCAATGGCACATAACATGCCATGTGGCATTCCTGAGGCCATCTGACCAGCCTGTCTGCATGTGTGTTTAATGGTTGAGGCTCCTCTTGACTCTTTTCCACTCCACTAATGTTCATCTCCTTAGGGTCTTGAGGGGTGAGTGACTAATGAGGCTGGGAGGGAAAGGGATGAAAGGTTTAACTGACTGTACGCTAACTGATGCAAAGTCCTTGTTGTTAATTTCAGCATTACCACCGCATGGCCGTGCCCAACGACACCGGAGCCCCCCCCCATCACACCTGAGGCCAAAGACGTGCAAATTGCGGCACATCATTTCAGCCAGCCAGGCACCAGAACAGACACAAACACTTCGGTGGGGAATTTACCGTCAGCTAGTGTCCCGGGTCACAGTGGAGAGGGCACTTCACAATCGCTGGAGGAGATGGCAGGGGCAGAGAGTGCCGATGGTGCCAGCAGCCTAAGGGCTGCAGGGGACCAGGCACATGCTGAGTGACGTGCCTCTGGAGTTGTCACCAATGCAGCAGCGGCAGGATAAGCGGCAGGAATTGCGTTTGCATCTGGCAGGGTTGCATGAGGGCATGCTTCAGTTGGTCTCTGCGATGGAGGAGTCCAGGCAGAGTGCAAGTGAAGGCATGAACCTCAGGACAGAGCTTCAGGCTTCCTCCATTGAGAGATTGGCGACTCTCATGGAGAGGGGGTTCGATCGGATGGAGACTCTTCCGATTGGGTTACGCTCTGACCTGCAAGCCCTCACAGTGGTATGGGCCACGGGCAGTCATTCCCAATGTGGGAGATGTTGTGGGCACCAAACGTCGGAGCTCAGTGCCCATGCATCTGCGGTGAGCAGGGAGGTCCAATGTGACCTCACGTTGGCGCAGCAGCTGCCTGTCATCGCTGTAAGGTCCTCTCAGGGTGCTCCGGATGAGGGCAGCAGCTCCTCCGACCCTCTGCCAGTGACCATTGCATCTGTTGAGGCTGCGACAATCTGCATAAGATTGGTGTCAAACTTTGATAATGTTCCTGCGAAGCCCCTTGGGGAGTTTTACCATGTTAAAGAGGCTATATAGATGCAAGTTGTTGTTGCAGTAAATAGCTATAAAGTTCTCAGAGTGATAGTGCATGAAGAAAAGGAAGTAAGGACACCCTTTTATTGCTGGTGGTGAGAACACAGAGTCTGCCTGCATATGGATAAAAATAGGTAAAGTACCTGGTATGATATTAGGTGTATGCAATTTATAGAGGCTTGCTGTGACCAAATTATAATTATTCAATTATCCTAGTTTCCTTAATCAGTATGTTCATGTACAACATGAAAGGCTGCTTTGCCTCATCTCGGTCTGGATGATGAGCCAGGACATGTAATTTAAGTGAAGCAAGAACATTTTAGAAATAATGACCATAGCCTAATTAGGTTTGCATTGAAAATAAATTAACATAACAACCTTTGGACCACCAATTAGTTGATTTAAGTGGCATCAAAGTGGGCTGAACCCAGTTTAATTAGTTGAAAAAACGGCACATCAAACAGCAGATCAGCGATGGGGTAAACCTAAACATAAGGTTGATAAGATACAGGTTAGAATACAAATTTAATCTTAAAAGATGAATATGATAAAAGTAGGAGATAAAAACACTATTATACAAGGTCCAAAAGAAGGCAAAGAAGGATTATGAATGGAGATCAGCTATCAATTTAAACAGAAACAGCAAGTGTTTTTACAAGCATATAAGAATTAAATGATTTATTAAAGAAGAGAAGAGACTGCTTAAAGTTGAAGGAGGAATCTTTGTGCTTGAGTCAGCCAATGGTGGAAATACTCAGTATTTTGCATCAGTTTTTGCAGAGGAGGTAAAAACAGGGTGACAGTGGTAGCTGAAAAGTTGAGGAAGTGGGATGATTGGCAATATGTAGGCAAAAGAACACTATTTGAAATACAACTTAGCAGGACCAAATATCCCAGGAGTTAACAGAGGCATAAACCATAGTTTATGAACATTCTTGGAAATGGGAATTGTACTAAAAGAATAGAGAGTAACAAGTTGTACATATCTGCTCACAAAAGCAGGGAACTATAGGCCAATTAGTTTTGCCTTAGTTGTGAGGGATGAAATTTTAGGGCAGGATTTTTAGCTCAGTGCATGGGCGCGCGCCCGACCCGACCAAGCATGAAATGGCGCACGGTGACCTCGGCCGAGCGTGCAGACGTCAACGCGCAGTCGCGTGATAGTTTGGTCGGCCATTAAGTTGTCAATTGTGCTGAATTATTCACTGTCCATTCAGCCTAATTATGGACGGGCAGGCGAAAAGGCCAAGCGGCCTTTGCATTTTTTTGGAAACCTCATCCACCGGCGGGATGATGTTTCCAAAAGCAAACACAAATAAAATAAAAATTTTAATTTTTAATTAAAAACACATCCCTGCTCATGCAATAGAGTCACATGAGGGGACGTTTCATTAATTTTTTTCTGCTCTTTATTATTGTTTTAAAGTATCTTTTCATCTCTCTGAGGCAGCTCCATGCCTAGGGAGATTATTCAGCACTCTCTCGTACGCATGTGCAAAGTTCCCACAAGGCCTACTCGCCCTCCCCCCACCTGCCGCACAGGCAGCACTCAGCGCGGCTGCTCGCATATCACATTGGGCGGACCTTAATTGACCCGTCCATGTAAAGTAAAATCGCGGTGTGCTGCCAATGACGGATGGCGGTCGGCTTCCCGACCACCCCTGCCCACCCCCGCCAAACCTGCACGCCAAAGGCAAAATTCTGTCCCTAGAGTACATAATACATGATGAAATTGGTGCTTTGTAGAGCGCAGGCTGGACTTAACTGAATTAATTGAATTTTTGAGGAAATCATGGGCAGGATCTTTAGGTCAGCGAGCGGGGGGCGGGGCCCGCTCACCGACGTGTAAAATGACGCGGGATGACGTCAGGCAGAACTCCCGACGTCACTGCGTGTTATTTTGATTTTCAGGTCGGCGGGGGCGCAATCGAATCAGCTGTGCCCCCGCCGACCTGTCAATGGCCTTTTGAGGCCATTGACAAAGTACTTAACGTAATTAATGGACCAGCCCATCCAACCTTAAGGCTGGCGGGCAGGCTGGGAGCCCTGGCAGACTTAAGAAAAAGCATGAAGCCTCATCCATGGGCGGGATGAGGTTTTTAAATTTTTAAAAAAGGTTTCACTGAAAGTGATGGACATGTCCCAACTCATATGACAGTGTCACATTAGGGGACATGTCAGGGAAATTTTGCATTTGTCTCTGTAACATTTTTAAATTTGGAGCCAATCTCCCTGAGGCAGCACTTAGCCTCAGGGAGATCAGTGCACTCTTTCAGGAGGGATCTCTGAGGGAATCCTCCCCCACCCCACCCCCCCGCCCTCACAGGGAGCGCAAAGCGCTTCCTGGTGGACGTCTTGCTGGGTGGACCTTAAATGGCCCACCCACATAAAATGGCGGTGCACCCCCAATCGGGGGCGCTGATCGGAGGCGCGTCTGCCCGCGCCCGCTCCTGCACTTCCCCCCAGTGGGGGAAAATTCTTCCCATGGAGCGAAATGAAAACAATGTGATGGGTGATGCATGTATGAACCTTCTTTAGGTATTTGCTACTATTACTTAAGAGGTCTTCTATGAAAATTAAGGCATCCTTATTAAAGGGAAATGATTAAGCGGATGGCTCATGAGCATAACTCAATGAGGAGGGGAAATGGATGTTTCTCAAATTGGTGGGATGTGGATAATAATGCGCCCACTGTTTGTAAAGCAACCTTTTGTGTATAAACTCTGAGGACATATGAACAAAAACATTTCTCTTGAAGTTTGCCATGCCCCCCAAAGTGCAAAGATGAATATTGGGAATTGCATGACAATGTAAACCAGTCAGTGGAGTGAACTGATTGGATTGAAATGCATCTGCCATCCTAAGAACTGGAAAAAATAATAATGAAAGGAAATATACCATAAACAGTCAGGCTTAATTTTCCTCTGGTGCTGTTTCACCAACAGAGGTTGGTGGCATGCATTGCATCAACCCCTCCACATTTCCTTAGGTTGGAGTTATTAAATATGGAAGCTGCAGTCTTGGTAATATCTCTGCTCAAAGAAAGGAGCTTACTACTGTCAACCTGCAAAATCCAACAGGGTATTCACTACACCACCTAAGTACAGGTGAAGGTGGCAGAAGCCTCTTGAAGACTTCCCAATAAATTTAATGAAAATGATTCTCAATGATGCCAAGGGCAGTAGAGCTGGAAACAGGGGTCACAAACAAGTCATTCCCCTCATTTCATGACTCTGGCATTCTTCTCAGTATTAAGCAGTCTTACTTGGGGTTGGCAGTACCGTGTTGGGAAGGCATGGGAACTAAGTGAGATTCTGGACTGTACTATATCACACTATGAGAAGGGTATTAGAGGAATGGATATGGAGCAGATACACTAATGTTGTATTGAAGTATTAGTTCAGTGCTAGCATTCCTACTTTGAGTTAGAAAGTGGATTCAAACCACACAAGACTTTCACACAATTTTAGGCAGATATTTCAGTGCAGTACTGATGGAGTGCTGCATTGTTGCAAGTGTCCTTTTTCCATTAAACTGACATCCCATCTAACCTCTCAGGTGGGAATCAAAGATCCTACAGCACTATTTGAAGAAAAGCAAGAGGGATTTCCTTGTGTCCAGGTTAGCACTTATCATTCAAGCAGTATCATTAAACAGATTATCTGGTCATTGATGTCAGTACTGTTTGTAGGAGCTTGCTCAGAGAAATTTGGCTACCATGTTTGTTTACAGAAGTGGTAACACTTCAAAAATACTTGATTGACTATAAAGCAATTTGGGATGTCCTGAGGTCACGGAAACTGCTAGATGATTATAAGGTTATAAGTCCTTTTATTTGTATAATTAAAGGTTGAATTATGACAAAAGGCTAAACATTTATCTTCCACACTGGAACAGAAGTTTTCAAACTGATTAAGTGTTCAAGGGTTAATGAAAGAAAACCATTCTACTGGTTAGTGAATCAGTAACAAGGGGGCACAAGATTATCACAAGAACAAGGAAAAATAAGAAGTAATTTTTCTCATGTCGAGTTTGTGAAACATGAAATGCATTACAACAGATTTACAGATTTTAACATCATTTTAAAGGAAATTGGATAAGTATTTGGAAAGAAAGAACAAAAGCATTTGAGGTAAGAATGGGGAAATGGAATTGAATAAACCATTCCAACTTAACAGTTGGCACAGCCACAGCAGGCAAATGGCTTTCTTCTGTGCTGTAAATTCTATGACACCACAAAATGAATGTCCAGTAACTGGGTGCTGATGATAATGAAATGTAGTATAATATTCACCTGTGGCATCAGAACAAGCAAACAAAACTTAACAGCTCATCCATAGGATAACCACTCTGACAAAACAGCACTCCCAGAACGTTACTCTAAATGGGCAGCTTACAATTTCTTATGAAATACCCAAGTCACACTTGAGCCACATGCCTCTGATTCAGAACAAACTTCCAACAAGTTAACACTTGCAGTACACATTGACAGCTAATTTTAAATTTGGGAATCTACATTAGGGATGGTTTAGGGTTCTACTTAAAGCCATCTGATGCATTGAAGTACCTCTGCACCCTTAGCAGTATAAAAGCATACCTATATTCCACTAAATCTTGGGAGATTAATAGATTTATCTTAATCCCTTCAGCATGCCATCAACTGTTGAAGATCTGATAGTCAACACACTCATCTTAAGAAGCATCTGTGTCACACTTGCAAAAGTTAAAAATGACCCATGATGAATCATCGATGGACAACGTTTACATGTACCATGAATGTAAATGTCAATCGCTAAATTTGTTTTATTTATTTACAATTTTAAAACATGGATTTTTGTCGTGTTTTATAAGGATCATTTTTTGTGCCATAAATTGGGAGAAAATAAGGGGGGGAAACTCAACCCTAAAAAAGATGAGCAAGCTCAGAGAAAATTGGGAAAAATTGTAATTCACTTTAGACATTGTTAGAATCCAAAACAAAAGGACTAGAAAGAGACAGAGTTGAAAAGACAACTTGCAATTATTTACAGATCATGACCATTTTTTTTGAAACAATGATTTCAAAAATTCCAGCGATTAAAGCGTATTACAGGCAGAATTGTTGGTATGTGGCACAAATGTGGCACATTTTATTTTACCTGCAGCACACAGCTAATTCCAATGTGTTACTAATGGAATTAATAATGTGACTCCACTGTACTGCAGAATATATCAGGTACATTGCTAACATAAAATTTGTCAATCCTGCCTTGTCCAGGTACAGCAATAACCTGCCATGAATGACAAATACCATACAAACAGCCAACCTCAAAAATTTCTGGATGAAAACTATGCCCAGACATGTCTGCATTGGCTTATACAATGTTATGTCTCTGCACACAGCGCCCAATATGCATACTGATGTTATCAAGTATAAAGAACATATCTTTTAACTCTTTTACTGCTCTGAAGAAAGGTCATACAGACTCAAAACGTTAACTTTGTTTTTCTCTCTCCACAGATGCTGTCAGACCTGCTGCGTTTTTCCAGCATTTTCTGTTTTTGTTTCTTCTTATTTCTGTTGGACGGTGGATTAAAATTACAATGGCTGCAGTTTGAAGGGCATGTTTACTGAAACAGTGTGAGGGATAGATACAATGTTGCTGTCCTGGAACAGAGTGTGCCATGAAAGACAGGATGGTGCCAAGGAGGAGTCTGGTCTAATGGGGAACTGCTTGGCAACAATGTTTTAATTGGCTCCTGACCAGGTGACCAGGGTTTTGTGTGAGAGCAGTGCAGAAGAATAGCTCCTAGCCTGAAAGGGGGAAAACTGAAAACCTCTCTCTCCTGTGTTTGGGATTCCAGTGATTCTATAATAATAGCTAGCTGGCTTTTTCTCCTCATATCTCTATAACCTGCTCTCTCTCTGAAAAACCCCTATCAAGAGGAAAATCACCGTTAGAGACATTGAAAGATAAGTGCTCAACCAGTGAACGAAAGACCGAAAGTGCTGGAAGACCACTTCGTATCATCAACAAAGAATTTTGGAAGACATCGATCAAAATCAACCTATCAAATCCTGTACTCCAGAATTGGTGCTATTGAACTGTTTTATCCTACCCTTAAGATCTATGGCCAGAATGTTTAGCATGGTGTGCGGTCGCATGCCCGACCTGACCGAGCGTGAAATGATGCACGATGACATCGGCCGAGCGTGCCGATATCAACGCGCAGTCGCATGATAGTTCAGTTGGCGGGTGCGCACTAGAGCCGGCAGCGCAACAGCGATAATTAAAAGGCCTATTAAGGCCATTGAGTTATCAACTGATGTTAATTTTTCACTGCCCATTCAACCTAGCGGTTGGTAGGCAGGCGAAAAGGCCAAGCGGCCTTTGCATTCTTTTGGAAGTCTCATCCACGAGCAGGATGAGGTTTCCAAAAGCAAATACAAATAAAATAAAAACTTTATTTTTTAATTAAGAACATGTCCCTGCTCATGTGACAGAGTCACATTTTATGTTTTATTACATTTTTCTGCTCTTTATTATTTATTTAAATATCTCTTCATCTCCCTGAGGCAGCTCTGTGCCTCAGGGAGATTATTCAGCGCTCTCTCACGCGCAGGCACGAAGGTTGCACTAGGACTGCTCGCCCTCCTCCCTCCCCCCCCCGCCCACACAGGCAGCGTTCAGCGCTGCAGTTTGCGTATCACGCTGGGCGGGCCTTAATTGGCCCACCAGCGTGAGATTGCGGTGCACTGTCAATCACGGGCGGCAGTTGACTTCCCGACTGCCTCCGCCCGCCCCCCCAATCCTGCACACCAAGGGAAAAATTCTGCTCTAAGTTTTTGTGTGTCCTGGAGTCTTGTATGTGTGCATATAGGAATTTAAGATGGGGTAGAGTTTAGATTATAGAATTAAAAATTAGCAGTTCATATTTTTTTTTCATTTGCCACTGGCTAAAGACAATTTGTTCAAAAATTAGTTCTTTACTTATTAAGTTTACAAACCTGACGCTCGTATTCTGTTAACCTAAATTAAACAATTATTGGGTTGATCAAACTTCTTCATATTTGTCACGGCTCGGGGGAGCAGTGGGGCTTGATATTGCAGCGCGCTATCTCCAGTGAGTCGGGACACAAGCTATGTATGCATAACTTAGAATCTGATTTTCAGATAAAAAAATACAATAAATTTAGTTTTCTTGCAGGAAGAATTTGTTTTTTTAAATAAAACAATCTACCATTTGAAAAAGAACAGAATGTATGACGCAAATTTCTAAAAGTCAGTTTTGGTGACCTTTAGATATAAATAAAATGTGATTAAAATTCTTAAGAACACAATTATTAAACTAATTTACCCTTATTCTAATAATGGAAAAATGCCAATTACAGAAAATTATTATAATGGTTAAGTTGGATTTGGCTTTAATTATTTTTCAGTAGTTAAAATGATCACATTATCAACTTTAAGTTTAATCAATCCATAAAATGGAAAATAAGGCTAGTGCAAAATTCACTTAAGTCTTTAAATTATTTTAAGTTTTTTACAATAAGGCTCAATTGCAACTGTCTGCTTAAGTATTCATATGAAAATAGCATTAAAATACAATCAGCATGGGGTTACTAAAATGCATAGTTAATAAATAAAACATTTTTTTTGCATGAAGCCTCAGGAAGTTAACACTTCTAATTGGGAAGCCAGTCAGCACTTACTTCTTTGTTTTCGATTGGGAGTTCGAGTGTTATTTCTAGCTGAATGCAGTAGGACAGGCCACTGACTTTAAGTATTCTTAAAAAGTTGAATATTTATATGCTTTATATTTTTTACTATGATTCTGCGATTCATGTTATCTGATTTATTAATGAATTATCAAAATTTCCAAACAATGAATAAAGAGCACTGTTGATATGCAAACCACCATGTAACCCATCATTTTACAATTCGCCAAAGCTTAGTCTTTTCTCTTCAAACCTCCACCTATCAATTAATCTTCAAGTGCAGGGATTCCAGTTGGTTTCAAACCTCTGCCAAACTATGATGAGCCTGACTGTGCTTTGTCCACTCTTGATTCTGCACTGAATTATAAGGTAAATATGGCTTCAAAGGAGAAACTACAGCTATAATATTACTGTTGATTAATTCACTTAGTATTGATGTTGCCTGATGTCAAGAGCATTCAGCTCATCTTGGTTTTGAAAACCAAGATGTTGCTATTGGGCTTCTTGAAAAAGAATTAAGTTTGTGTGTGGAATGTCACCAACTTTATGCTTTGGGGAAAAAAAAATTCACGTTTTATCTCAACAACACCACTAAGATCGACTAAAGGCAAATGTAAAGGTGATACAGGCCATTGCTGTTCACACAAACCAAAAATCAATGAGCGCATGCACATTTCAGAATGAGATTCGTGTTTGGTCTTAAATTCTATCATGTTCCTAATCTCAGCTATGCTGCTGTTGAACAAAAGGAAAATGAGATAGTGACCACTAGGCAGCTCTCATGTGCTAATCCAGAGTACAATTAGTGGGGACTTCTGAGTAGTGAAATATCCTATCACTTCTACACGTTGTTAGCCCCAGAGTGCAAAATTAGTAGAAACTAGCTATTAACTTGCTTTTAAGCAAACAATCAATAATTGGGGAAGTGTCTAGTGTCATATTTTTGTTTGTGTTTCATGTTATAAAAAGGTTCAGGGCAAAAATCAGCCATGGTCTTACTGAATGACAGAGCAGGCTTGAGGGGCTGAATGACCTTCTCCTGCTCCTACTTTTTGTTCTTATGTTCTTATCACAAGTATTAGTTAACATGAGCAGGAAGGACTTGCAAAATTCATTTATTTTTGTCGAAACAGATTAATGGCTAATTTGGTACATACTTTCAAAATGAGAAGGTGGGGAGAAAAGGTGGAAACAATCAAGTTGAGGGTCAGGAAGGAGACACAAAATTGAATATAAGATTTAGAAAGAGCCTTAGGGAAGCTCTTTTATTCTTGCACTGAGAGTTGTGAGGCTGTCAAATTGGATTCCAGAATTTGTGAGTGAGGCAGAAAACATTTCAACATTCAAGATTAAATTGGGTAGGTAAATGAAGGAAGTATGATTGAAGCGATCTGGGAATAGGGTGGCTAAATGTGATTGGAACCATTTGCTTTCATGGAGGGCAAAAGCCGACAAGAAGTGGCTGGCCTGAATAGCTTCTTTGTATGTTGTAAATTTGATGCATTTCCATGTATTTTAATGGAGATTGCTAAAACTCAGTTTATAGGTCCTCGATCCTCAGCCGGAGAAAGGAGGACTTTATCCAGTCAGCCGAACGCTCCCCCATAATCTGTAGAATTGTGAATTTTAACAGCTTGAGTGTGATCCTCACTATTACAGTGCAAATACAGAGGAGCCAAACCTGTATTTTTATGCATTTCCTACCCTCAATAGAATCCCCAAAATCAAACAGAGTATGAGCACAGAAACCATTTCCACAATTGTACTAATAGAAATCTGTTGCTCTCTACGTTGTACTTTACATTACTTGTTAACAATTATACATAATAGTACCTTTAACATTTACAAATATTATGAATATGAACACTAAATATGCATCTGTTGAATCCCATTCCTCTCGGTAGATGCTTCAGCTGTCTACTGCTGAAGTAGTCTGAAATTGGCTATTAAAACCATCTTCTTCTGAAAGTGCAACTGTCACAGGGATTGTGCAACAACCAAACATTTCAAAACAATTTAGAAGGTCGGTTGGTAGTACAGAACTTGAGTATTGCTGAAAAAAAGAGACAGGCTGTGTAGGGTTTTCATGATGCATTCATCGAACCAGATCACCAGATTACCAACAGTAAAAGGAACAACAATTTATACAACTTGAGAAGAGAGTGCTGATTGGCTAGCAAGTGGACTCTGATTGGTAGAGATATTACCATGGAGGATGCAGCAGGGAAGTGCCAAGCTTTTATTCAAATTCAAACCATTCATTCCCCATGACAATACCTTGTCCAATAAGTCAATCTGCCGGGTCTGAGTTTGAACAAAAGCTTGGCATTTAACTGTTCCCTGCTGCATTCTCCAAGGCAATGTCTCTAACCATCAGAATCCACTTGCCAACCAATCAGCACCTTCTTCTCATGCAGTATAAATTATTGTTCCCTTTACTGTTGATAATCTTGCGATCTGTCCTGTTGAGTGCAAGACAAAAAACTTAGACAACATGGGCAGAATTTTCTGCTTGATGTGCAGGGGGTGGGCCCCGCACATCAGTGCGTAAAATGACGTGTGGTGATGTCGGGCGAGCGTCCCGACATCACCGTGTGCCATCGCAATATTTCGCTGGGCGGGTGTGCGATGAAGTTCGATGCACGCCCGCCATTAATTAACGGGCTAGTTAAGGCCCTTAAATCGTCAACTGATGCTGATTTTCAGGCACCCGTGCGATCTTCGGGTCGGCGCATGGGCACAACGGGCAGGTGGGTAAGAGACTTTTTAATCAAACTCATCCACGGGTGGGATAAGAGGACTCAGTGGGGTTGTCAATCTGGTCTGTGACTATTTATTGAAGAAAGTATTTGGAACTTGCCTGTGTGATCTGAAGCAGTTCAGAAAGAATTCCAGCAGCTTTTTGTTCACTTTAAACCTTCAGATCAGCACTCTGCAGTCAGTAATCTTTCTCAGGCCTGCAGCTTTCCGGAGGCCTCCATTTAGCCTGGGTATGGGTTTTGACATGTCCACTGGAGGCAGCTCCTCTGAGGAGGAAGGGAGGGCTAGAATAAGGAGAAGGCCAGGAATGCACAATCAGCCTCCAGGGGAGCCACCTTTGGGAGGACAGGCGCAGACACAAGGGGCGCAGGGCCAACAAGTAGTCCAAGGTGGAAGGGGCTGCAGAAGTCACCACTATCCTGCTGCCAGGGTGTACAGGCGGCAAAGCAGCTACCTCAATATGACTGAGGTGCACTGCCGAAGGAGGCTCCAACTGTCAAAGGAGACAGTCAACCACATCTGACAGATGATTGGCCCTGAGATCTCCCCTGTGTGGGTGGACACCCCATGCCAGTGGCTCTGAAGGTCACAGTTGCCCTCAACTTCTATGCCTCTGGCTCCTTCCAGGGTTCGGTGGGTGATCTTTGCAGTGTCTCCCAATCAGCTGTCTACACTTGTGTCAAGCAGGTCACAGACGCTCTGTTCAGGCATGCATTGACCTTTATCCACTTTCGCTGGGATCAGGCAAGCCAGACACAGTGAACCAGAGGCTTCGTGGCCATTGCTGGCTTCCCCCGCGTCCAGGGTGCTATAGACTGCACACATGTGGCCATCAAGGCGCCAGCAGGTGAGCCCAGTGCCTTTGTCAACAGGAAGGGCTTCCACTCCATGAATATGCAGATAGTGTGTGATCACAGGATGCTGATTCTACATGTCAGTGCAAGGTACCCAGGCAGCTCCCACGACGCCTACATCCTCAGATACTCCCAGGTGCCGGGGTGCTCCAGCCCGGCTGGATGGATGGCTGCTGGGTGACAAGGGCTATCCCCTCAGAAGGTGGCTCATGACGCCTCTCTGCCATCCAAGAACAGAAGCTGAGCAGCGGTACAATAGGAGTCACGGCTCCACAAGGGCTGTGGTGGAGAGAGCCATTGGTCTTCTCAAGATGCGCTTCCGATGCCTGGACCGCTCAGGGGGTGCACTCCAGTACCCCCCAGATCGTGACTCGGTGATAGTGGTTGCATGCTGCACTTTCCACAATCTTGCACTGGAAAGGGGGAATGCAGCAGATGATGAAGACATTGACACAGTGGCTGCGGCTGCACAAGAAGAGTCCAGCACTGATTCGGAGGATGAGGAAGCACAGGGCAATGATAACGGGCTAAACGCTGACCCGGGACTACACCAAGGAGGCAGGGACACCCAGGAGACTTTATTCCAATGAATCTTCAGCTAGCTCCACACAAATGGATCAGGAGGACCAGTCTTGCCTGGCGCTTCCATATTTAAGTGCTAAATCTGCCACTTCATCAGCTGCAACTAAGGGCTTTGGACATAAATTTCAATGTCCACTCAAACACCCTCAGCCATGGTAACACATCTGGTTTTAATTTTCACCATCGTAAGGTCACACAAAGTCCAAACAAAACGTTTTTCAACTTAAACAAATAATAATTCCCTAATCTAGGGCCAACACAAAAGCACCAGTGGGAAACCCATGGTGTGCCTAAGGTGCCTTATGCTTACGTTTATGGGTGCTACGACTTGGTGCTGCCCCATCACTCGGAGTGGCATCTGAGACAGCCTGCTGACTCTGCTGTCCTGTTGGCCTCGATGACCTTGGCGGTCGTCCTCTGGCCCGTGGAGCCTGTGCTGGCTCTGCCTGGGAGGGAGCTGCCAGGTCCACAGCTGGCATCTCCCCGGTCGTCGCAGCCTCAGCCGATGAAGCGGTCACTGGGAGAGGAGCGGAGCAGCTGGTGCCCTCATCCGGAGCGCGTGAGAGGAGCCCGCAGATACGACAGGCAGCTGCTCCGCCGACGTGAGGTCGCCCCGGACCTCCCTGCTCACCGTCGATGGATGGGCAACGAGCTGGGAAGCTTGAAGCCCACACCATCTCCCACATTGGCAATGACCAACTGTGGCCATTGGCGCTATGAGGGCTTGCAGGTCCAAGTGTAACCCCAGGAGAACCTGTTTGTTCTCCTGGAGGCCCCTCTCCACGAGAGTCACCACGCTCTCCATGGAGGAAGCATGCCGCTCTGCCATGAGGCTCATTGCATCACTGATGCTCCGCGTGGACTCCTCCACCACGGACACCAAGTGAAGCATAGCCTCATGTATCACTCCCAGATGCTCCCGTATACCCGGCCGCATTTCCTGCAGCTGCTGCATCGCAGACAACTCCAGAGGCACATCATCAGGCACCGACTGAGCATGCCTGGTCCCTTGCAGCCCTTCGACTCCTGGCACCATCGGCACTCCCTGTCTCTGCCAGCTCCTCCAGCGATTGTGAAGTGCCGTCTCCACTGTGCCCCAGGACACTAGCCGATATTGCAGTGCCCACTGAGGTGCTAGTATCTGCGCTGGTGCCTGTCTCACAGAAATGGTGTGACGCAGGTGACACTTGAGGGCCCTCAGGTGTGAGAGGGGGCATTTGGAATTCCTACTCACGGACAGGGTCTGATAATGCTGAAATTAACAACAAGGACAGTGGATCAGTTAGCATGCATGCAGTGACACACTTCATCCCTTTCCCCCTGGCTCATTCTGCACTCAACCTTCCAGAACCTATGGAGACGAATATTGGTGGGGTGGCAAATAGTCAGGAGGATACCCTAACATTACAGGCAGATACATTCGGGCTGGTCAGATGGCCTAAGGAATGCCAAATGGAATGTTATGTGGATAAGTGTGAGGTGATGCACTTAGGCAGGAGAAACAAGGTACAAGAATACACGAGGAATGGTAGAACCATGGAAAGTAAGGAGGATCAGAGAGACTTTTCTGGGCATGTCGACAGGCCCATTAAGGTAGCAGGACAGGAACATAAGGCGTTTAAGAAGGTAAATGCCATACTTGCCTTTAGTAGCCATGGAATAGAACATAGGAACATGGAGGTCATGTTCCAAGTGCAGAAAGCGCTGCTGAGGCCACAGCTATAGTTCTGCGTGCAGTTGTGAAATGCGCTTCACAGGAGCGATGTGATTGGAGTGGAGAGAGTGCAGAGGTCGTTGACCAGGATGCTGGCTGGGCTGGAGAGTTTGGCTTATGAGGAGACAGAGCATAGACTGGGGTTATTTCCCCTGGCGCAGAGGAGATTGAGGGGTGACATTATTGAGGTTTACAACATTATGAGGGCCATAGATAGGGTCAACAGAAAGGAACTTTTCTTTTGGCGGAGGGATGAGTAACCTGTTGGCATTGATTTAAGGTAAGGGGCATGAGGTTGACAGGTGATATGATGAGCAACTTTTGCACACAGTAATGTGGGACACACTGCCTGAAAGGGTGGTGGATGCAGAAACCCTCCTAACATGTAATAAGTATTTGGATGTGCAGTTGCAATGTCATGGCATACAAGGCCATGGGGATAGTGGTCAGAAATGGGATAAGGTGACTTTGGAAGGTGCTTGGCATGCGCATCTTTGAAGGGCCAAGGGACCTTTGTCTATAGTCCACACAACTGACTCTATCACTCTGTGACCGAGCAATGTTGCAACAATAACAAATCAAACAATCATCAGATGGTGGGAAGACAGAGCGGAAGTCACTGTTGACTTCAAATACCTGGCCGCTCCACCCCAGCCTCACTGACACCAGTGGACCTGGGCGCATGGCGCTTCTCAAGCTCCAGGGTGTCCTGCTTGAAACAGCTCAAAATCAGCAACTGGGCCTGGCCGCCTCCAGTCCGCGAACGCTCACAGGCATTGTGAGCTTTCTTCTCCTGAAAAACAGAGAAGACCATTCATTGCGGCTAATCGCACATGTACTCTGCACGTGCACGCCGCACCCCAACCACAGTGGCCCATCTCAGGCCTCCAGTGCCTCTTCTCCATGCTACTGCTGATCAGTCACACAAAGATAGTACGCCTGCTCCCAACCCTCCCCCAACAGCCATCTTGGATACATTCTGCGTCGATCACTTTAGGAAACACACGGTCTTAGCTCCCATAGCAAGGAGGCGCAACCATGTACAGCATCGAGGGCAGCAGATGGCTCTTGGTCACAAGACCTTGAGGCTCCCCTTCCACCATCTCATCACCGTGAATCGGACATGTGTTGGAGTTCTGAGTATGTGTCTAGCTGCATCTCCTGCAGGTTGCCCCCAAACTAGTCATGTGTGACTAAGACCAACACATAGTGCAGGGGTGAACTCATCTCCTCATGAATCTCAGGCTGATGCAAGCATGGGCACTATCTGCTTGGCCACCCAGCGTACGAGAAATACCCAACATGATTCAATGCAGTCACGACAGTAAGACTTCGGGTTGGGGGTGGGGGGGGGCCTCAAAGGCTAAGGTACCTGCTGGGTTAAATGCCCGTGGCCAACACGGTACTCACCCTTCCAGAGTGCAACAAATCGTTGAACCGCTTACAGCACTGGATCCAGGTGCGCCGCACCACGTCGCAGGAGCTCACCACCTCCGCCACCTCCTCCCAGGCACGCTTCGTCATGTGGGGGGGCCTCCTCCTCCCATCCTGGGTGACCAGCACCTCCCGCCATGCTGCCAGCTCCTCGAGGAGGGCAGCCAAGGCAGTCATCAGAAAAGCGAGGGACACATTGGCCCCCTGCTGGCCTACCCTGCAACCTGCCCTGCTCCTCTGGCAGAACCTGCATCCTGCCCTGCTCCTCTGCCCTTCCCTCCAGCGTGCCCTGCTCAGCAAACCCCCTGCGGCATGACCTTGATGTGGCTATTGTGAGCAGCCTACTGGAGGCTGCTGGGCCTTCCTTAAAACGGACTGCCAGGTCGCCATTGGACCCGGCGGTCTATGCACACCCGCTGCAGCCCGCTATTCATGGGAGTCGTAAGTGTGTTGGGAGGGCCTTAATTGGCCCGCCCGTCCAAAATGGCGGCACGGCCCCGATTGCGGACGTCGATCGGGTCCGCGGCCACTCCTGCTCCGCCCGCTCGACAGGCAGAAAATTCTGCCCCATGTCTCGTTTTTCAGCAATACTCAAATTTATAAGGTCTGAGACTAGATTCATTGTCACTGTTGCGTTTGTTGATTTAAGGCAGCAATGAGGGTACAGAGTGATCCTGACATCAAATAGGGGGGAAAAAAAACAAATTTCAGCAGGTCATGTAAAGGCAGAAATTAAGTTTGTTCAGTTTCATTAGATTGCATTTTCTATTCTTCAGGCCTCGGGTATTGTAATGTATTTTGTGGGCTCTTATATTGATTACAGATATAGCTACTCTTGTTCTAATTTCCTGAAGCTCAGTGTATTTTGTTTGGAACACTGGATGACTTACAATTGAACCCAATTAATCCAACTAAAGAGCAACAATCCCCTTGGAATACACAGGGAATATTAGCTTCAGATAGACACTATCTATGTACTGTCTCTGTGCATGTGGGGAATGAGTATCACGACACAATATTACCAATTTGTTTTAAAACCACAATGTTATGCACTAGAAATTTCATGGGCTGCACACCATTCACTCCTGCCCAGTCTTAAAATATATCTGTAAGAATTCCAGGAACTAAATAATGCTACAAGATACTCACCCTGTGAATAATTTTATAACAAAATATATTGAACAAAACTATGAACACAAATGTCTTCTCCAGATTTATGTCTTATGCTGTCCAATAATTTACAAGTATTTTGGAGGACACAAACATCTATAAATAAATTTTGTGATGTAATGTAATATGTGGCTAAGATGATATTCCTGCCTGCCACATATCAAATTGTCAACTACAGAAATTGAAACATTGCTAAAAGCTAGATTGAACGCTAAGCTGACAAAACATGGAAAACCCATCCTTCGGCATCACTACAGCAGAATATATCATACAAGGTCAAAAGAGTGGTTTCCCACTAGGAAAGCAATTATGTCATTAATCACTTTTACTATTCAGATTGAAGAGTAGAAATAACATACTCTTGGTTAATTGTTGAATTGCATATCAAACTGATTTTGAGAACAATCCAAGAGAGTCTTATAATTGTCTGTATTTTCCTCATATTTAAATTTTTACAAAAAGAGAGGTAACTACTGATGCAATTCACTTTAAAGTACAAGTAATAAATGCTACTGCTGCAAACTGGCTAGTTACCTCCTCCCAAATCAACAACTATCTCTCAACAGATTATCTATGGTTTTACTTCCTCAAAGTACAAAATAATTTTGAAAAATAAAATTAATTAGCTAATTTTGGGACACACTTTAATCTTAAATACATAAAATATATAATACAGATTTTTTTGAGGCATGACAAGAACTCTATCATTATTACATCCATCAGTTGACTTTGTACCGATAACATTACCATGAGCTGATGCCACAAACCCCCAACGGAAAGTCAATTATACAGTTTTTTTCTATTGATGGGATAATTTTCTTATATCTTCAAAATTATTTGCTTTCTTTTGCTTTTTTCCAATAACTTACATATGTAAAACATGAAGTCCGACAGTTGCATATCAAAATTAGGCAATATTGTCACCAAGGACAAAAATCAATCACGTCCTCTTTCGTCTGTGATTGATAATAATGGTAGAATTATTTCAGACGCCTTCATTTCTAAAAAGAGCATACATAGTTTACAGCCACTCCAGTCATGATTCAACCACTCAAAACAGCTGGTTGCACAACACAGGAAGTTTAATTACACATATTTCATATACTAGCTTGCAATTATGTTCTACAAAGCAGCAAAACTTACATAACTGGTGATAATGTGAATCATCCTCATACACCAAATTGGAAAAGCAATCTAGCTTGTCAATTTAAGAAGCTTAACATTTTA
Source organism: Cetorhinus maximus (assembly GCF_964194155.1). Lineage (NCBI taxonomy): Eukaryota > Metazoa > Chordata > Chondrichthyes > Lamniformes > Cetorhinidae > Cetorhinus > Cetorhinus maximus. The sequence goes on from NC_135884.1 coordinate 55,955,211, forward strand.
AAATAAAGGCCTTCAGTCTTCCATTGTAATAAATAGAGAAAATATTCTGGTCTAATTTCAATAAATAATAGTGTTCATATGCCATTCCACTGACTATTTTTTTTATTCATTTGTGGGATGTGGGCGTCGCTGGCTAGGCCAGCATTTATTGCCCATCCCTAACTGCCCTTGTTCAGAGGGCATTTTTAAGAGTCAACCACATTGCTGTGGGTCTGGAATCACATGTAGGCCAGATCAGGTAAGGCCAGCCGATTTCCTTCCCTAAAGGAATTAGTGAACCAGATGGGTTTTTTATGGCAATCGACATTGATTTCATGGTTATCATTAAACTTTTAATTCCAGATATTTATTGAATTCAAATTCCACTATCTGCCATGGTGGGGTTTAAACCCAGGTCCCCAGAGCATTACTCTGGATTACCATTCCAGTGACAATACCACCATCTTCCCCCTGCAACATTAAAACCTTCCATACTTCCAATCCACATATACCAGTTAAATTTTAAATTATCACAAACTATCTTGTTGAATACACTTGACAAGAATGTAGACAAAAATTGTAATGAAAATGGAGTAATTTCTTGTGGCACTTTTGGTAGGGGAAAGTAAATGCTATCTGGAATAGAAAATCAATGACATGGTTGCTCAAAAAGTACAAGGAAGATTCCCTTTATTCTATGACAATAACCTGTTGACACTAAGATCGAAACACTGAAAAATCGATCGTATCATTCAAGTATCCCTTCTCACAGGCAAGCATAGATAATGCAAGGTCAAAGATTTGTTCAATTAATATTCTGCTTTAAAACAGAGATGAGGAGGAATTTCTTCTCTCAGAGGGTAGTCAATCTGTGGAATTCTTTACTGCAGAGGGCTGTAGAAGCTGGGTCGTTAAGTATATTCAAGGCTGAGATAGATTTTTAATCAGTAAGGGAATCGAGGATTATGGGGAAAAGGCAGGAAAGTGGAGTTGAGGATTATCAGATCAGCCATGATCTCATTGAATGGCAAAGCAGACTCAATGGGACAAATGGCCTACTTCTGCTCCTACGTCTTATGGTCTTATGGTCTGCTCATAACTGGTGCTATCTTCTATTATCCTCTGCAAACAATATCCACATCATTAAAGATAAATTTAGCATCGGGTAACACCATGGTTGATTGACTGCAGTTAAAAATTGATTACTTGCTCACAGAAAGTGAAAATCACACTAATTCAATGGTGTAACAAATATCAAACATCTAGAGGCATGCAGCAGAAATTGCACCCACATTCTCAAACTTCAAACAAATTAACGGTTCCATTAAACTAATGGGAAAATAAACTAGATTTTGTTTCCTGATACAAGAGCAAAATACTGTACATGCTGGAAATTTGAAAGAAAAACAGAAAATGATGGAAACAGTCAGCAGGTAAGGCAACACTTGTGGAAAGAGAAACAGAGTTAACGTTTCAGGTCAACCTTCCATCAAAATTATTTTTCCCATTCCGGGGCTTGATCACAAAAATTAGGTTGAATCTCCAGTGCAGTACTGAGGGAGTGCTGAACAATTGAAATACAGCCTTTCAGATGAGACACTAAACCAAGGGCCCATCTGCCTACTCTGGTGGCAGTATAAGAACTCATGGCACTCTTATCTCCAATGTTCTGATCAATATTTATTCCTCAATCAACATCACAAAAGCGGGTTATCTGGCCATCATCACATTGCTGCTTGTGGGAGCTTGCTGTGCACGGGTTTTCTGTGCGCAAATTTGCTGTTGAATTTTTAGAAGTACAACAGTGGCTACACTTCAAAAGTACTTCATTATGTTTCATGTTTCCTCTTGTGGTAGAATCTAGAATTAGGGGTCACAGTTTAAAAATAAGAGGTTGCCCATTTAAGACAGAGAGGAGGAGAATATTTTTCTCTCAGAGGGGAGCGAATCTTTGGAACTCAGTGGAAGCAGAGGGTGGAATTTTCCACCCCCGTTGGCATCAGCTGTCATGCCGGGCATGAGCAGACAATATGGTGGGAAGGCCAAAAATCAGTTTCGTGTCGTCGTGATACCAGTTTACAATCGTCCACTCCACCCGTCAATGATGGGCCGCCTTTCCTTTCGGGAACCTAATTTCAATGCATTTGCATCTCATCAACTTGCCTGCTCACCAGAAACATGCCCCCACGTCAAATTTATCGTCCACGTCGGTGGGAAAATACACCAGCCGAGAACACACCTTGACAAGTGTGACGTGCAGAAGCTGTGATTTACTGTTAGGGCCTTGCTCATGTCGTGGACATCCGGGGAGAAGATGATGTTGGAGCCCTACAGCAACTGGACCCTGGAGGAGCACATGCATCCCATGCTGTGTGGATTTTCATGGACGTGGCTCTGCCGCGAAGCAGCTCACGGAAGGTGGGAGGTCTCACTTGACATCTGGGGTCTGTCTCGGGACATCACGGTCTTGGTCATGGGCTGCTATGGATGATCATCGAGTGGGGGAAGAGGAAAGTCCAGCTGTGAGTGGGAGAGGAAAGTGTACTGGGGGGGAATGAAGTTGAGAGTGGGGAATCGAAGGTGTCAAGGGGTGAGGTTGCAGGGGGAGAGAGAGTACTGGGGGAGGAGGTTGTAACGGGGGAGAGTGTGACAATTGGGGAGGAAGATGTAAGAGGGGTTGAAGGTGAAAGGGAAAGTATTTGGAGGGGGGAAGGAGTGCGGAGAAGGGAGGGAGTCGAGGGAAGGAAGGAGTGTGCAGAGGGGAGGGAGTCCAGGGAGAGGAACGAGTGTGGAGAGGGGAGGGAGCCTAGGGGGAGGAAGGTGGGAGAAAGAAGTAGAGGTAGAGGATGGAGTCGGGAAGGAGTAAAGGTGGAAGAAGAAGTGAGGGTGTCTGAGGGAGTCAGGAAAGGGGAGGAACTCAGCGGAGAGGGGGGCGTGGTGGGAGTCCGGTGGGGGAGGGCTAAGCAGGGGGGAGGGGTTCCAGGGCGGGGAGGGGTTCCAGGGCTGGAAGAGGTTCTGGGGGGAAGGGGTTCTGGTGGGGTTTGAGGAGGGGTTCTGTGGAGGGAGGTGAGGGTTTTCGGGGGGGTGGGGTTCCATGGGGAGAAGGGGTTTTGTGGGGTGGGGAGAGGGGTTCCGGGGAGGAAGGGGTCCAGAGTGGTGAAGGGATTGTTGGGGGGTGGGGGTGGGAAGGTGTCCCGGGGGGAAAGGGATCCCAGTGATGGGGGGGATGGGGTCCTGAGACCACCAGAGTGAACACGAGCCTGCTCTAGATCTAGGTCCCACTGAGGTGTGTGTGTCTGCGCTGGTGCAGGGTGTGGGTAAGCGCTGTGATGGAGCTTCCAGGCTGCTTATTTCCAGCTCTTTAATGAAGGAGGTGTCCTCTTGGCTGGAGGTGAGGACGTGGATGGAGCTGAGAGAATGGTTGGCTGAGGGTGCCGGTCACTTGGCAGGGTTCCCTTTGAACTAAAGTAGAGATAATTAGTGCGAGGCAGCAGAGTCAAAAGCAGGAGAGAGAGCACTCACAGTTGCATTGAGAGAGGGGTGATGTGGTTCAGGATCCTAACAAGGGTGTTCGCCGCCAACCTCACTGTCGCTGCAGGCACAGTCCACATCCTCACCAGTCAGCATGATGGCACGCTCCTCAAAGTGAGTGAGGGGCCTAATGTGGGCCACTCCACCACCTGGTCTGGGACCTCTCCCTGCTGATGTGAGCAGGCTTCTCCTGCATGAAAACAGATGGAGAGCATGGGAGCAGGACACATGTCACTGCGTGGGATGTTTGTGTGGTGAGCGGAGCCATGGACGGGATGAGGGCGCGAGCTCGAGAGGATATGAGCCTGATGGAGATGTGAGGGTGTGTGTGAGAGTTAGTGGTGTTGTCCCTAGAGGTGTGAGATCCCTGTGGATGTGTGATGGGTTGGTGAGGGCGGGAGTCGAGAGTGATGAGAAGAGTGACTTACCCTGGCGGAATGGATGAGACCATTCATCCTGTAGTGGCACTGGGTGGCTACCCTCTGTTGCAGGGCATTGGCACTGACCACCACTGCCACCGCCTCCCGTGCTGGATTGATGACCTTTCTTGCTAGTCTTAACCCAGAGCGGGGGTAGAGGATACCACAGCGGGCCTCCACTGCAACCTGCAGATCCCCGAGGGGACATCGCTAAATTTAGGGGCAGCATGTTTCCTCCCTTTGGCAGCCATCAGTTCCCAGCAGTTTCCTATCCCTTGAAGAGCCCTAGCTCTGTGCAGGGATGCCCTTTAAATATGGTGCCCAGTTTACTGAAGGCCTAAGGTGACGAATCAGGGGCCACCCCACCAGCAGCCCGGCGCATTTCCCGAGAATACATTATTAATGTGGTGGGATGCACCAGGAAGGTGACGCGATAGCGCAAAAAGCCAACATTGCAGCTGGCAGGTAAAATGCCCTTTTTCCTGTCCGCTACCGCACTTAGTGCAAATCTGGGATGATTCCATCAGAGCCTTGAATATTTTTAAGGCAGAGATTGATAGATTCATGATAAGCTAGGGGGTGAAAGGTTATCAGGCGTAGATGGGAATGTGGAGTTGAGGTTACAATCAGCCATGATCCCATTGAATGGTGGAGCAGGCTCGAGGGGCCGAGGGGCCTACTCCTGCTCCTAAGTTGTTTGTTCGCATTAAGCATAGAGCACTTTGAGATATCCAATGGCCATAAAAAGCGTTAAATAAATGCAAGTTTTGTTTTCTTTTTTAAATTTTATTCTCTTTTCTCTGCAAGGTACTATAATTATGGCTATTCTCAGTCATTGTCAAATGTGGCAAATTTTAAAAGTGAATGATTCTGTTCAAACTCAAACTATGGCTATTCTTACACCAAAACTAGAATCAATATACACATAATGCTTTTCAATTCATAGTTATTTTTCCATAGTTACATATTGACATGTGTTTTACAATGCTAGACAATTCTCTTTCGGACATGGTTTATTCAGCTGATTTTACTCCTTCTCTACCATTATTTTCCCCTTTGATGGGAATACACGATTACACTTCCATTGATACCATTCATCTTCCTATAACTTATCCAATTAATCATTTCTTACGATGTGATCTTAGATGGTGACTGCCCGCAGCCTATTCAGCTGTTAGGACCATTTACACCCAGGCCTGACCTTGTCTTCATCCAGTGTCAGCAATGTACATTTCTGGTAGGCAAGGTAAAAAGCAATCTGGGTAGAAAACTGATTTGTTTCCCCCTTCATAATGCAAGGTCACTTAGGCCAATGGCATCATTTCCTCCTCAACTGTGATCAATTAACCAGGGGCTGATCTAGTCTGTAAGACCCAGCCAGTAACTGCCTTAGTCCATCACTGCCTTAAACCAGTTGACCCAAAGAAGACAACATAACTACTTGAAACATGTTTTAATATTACTTATTCCATCACAAGGATGCTAGGGCAGCGACATAATGATGCAACATTGCAACATGCTATGCTGAATAGCACACAGACTTGTAATTTCATACATAAGTTCACAGCTTCTGATGGGGCAGAGAATGTTATTCCCGGAGGAGAGGCACAGAAGGGACAACTCAATCCGATTTTAGCTGACTCAAGAGTAACATTCACAGAGAACTGACAGCTGGTTGCATAACCACCCTCTTCTGGCCAAGAAGTGGTGAATGGCTTTGGCAAAAATTGTGATCAAATTAAAATAAAATTGAGGAAGACAGAGGGATGATACTTGGTGTTTGCAGTGGATATATAGGCAGCATGAATAATTGCTAATTAGATGGATGAAGTCTATGTTTTAATTTTCCTTCCCCTGTTGCGAGATCCGACTTACCTTGTCGATGAGCAGAGGTCAGGAACTCGAAGTCCTGACAGTCCCAGGAGTTTCCACACATTTACATACTGGGAGCAGGCTGTGCATGCACAGTACAGTTTGTGAAGTTCTTCGAGCTGAGGACATGGGCCAAGTGCATCTGCGTAAAAAGAAAATGATACAAAGACCCTGATCGTGTGCCCAGGAACAGAGTGCCATAATCGAGGAGAGTTCCAAACAGGGGACAGGGAGAGGGCACGAAGAGAGGTCTCAGTTAAGAAGAAAAAGGAGCAGAAAAAGAGCCTCCAAGGAGAAAAAGGGCTGCAATTGGCAGACTTTAAGTGATGGGGGCTCAGGAGAAGCCCTGAAGATCTAAGAAGGCAGCAGGAGGTTGGTGATTCCATGCTATGGGCCGTTGTGGCGGAGGTACCCCTTTAGTGCAGCAGCGTTCTGCATGGCACAGCTGAAGAGCTGAAGTTTTGCTTGTGAGTTGGTGCTGGAGTGTAGACTCGGGAATCCAGAGGAACGGAGTTTCGGGAGACGAGATTGAAACCCTACTAGGTGTGCTGTTGTTGAGGCCGTCCAAGTTAGAGCAACTTTCGGAGAGAATTCCAAGGCGAGACCTTCGGAGGTAAAGACTGGAATCCCTCATGAAAGAGACAGAATTTCAACAAAATTGGTTGGCTTACAGTGTTTACTGATGTCTGGGTGGGTGGTTGAGAAATCTGTGGAATCTGTCTTAGCCACAACTGTCACTTCTTGTGCAGTGCAGTGTGTTCATCCATAGTTTGCCTGTTAATTCACTACCCTGAGAGAAAACTTGCAGGCAGCGTACAAGATATCCATGCTGTTACACCAGAAGCCTTGGCCTGGATATTTGACTTAGGTATAGATATTTAATTTGTTTTGTGCAAATACCATACAAAAAAGAAGTATTTTAACTCATTATAATGCTTTAATCAGTCTGCTTTTTTGATGATTGAAAATTCATGAAGCAGCATGATTTGTAAATAACTTACAAAGATTACAGTATATCTTTCAGGATATCTTTACAATATATCTTCAATTTGTTGCACTCAGACAATTTGTGTAATGCATTACTCAGAATTGTGATGGGCTCTTTTTGACTCACTTGTAAAATATGTTACAACCGGTATAAACTTCTTGTCTCTTTTTTTTCTTGTTTTGTGTTACCAGCAGAGGAAAAGATTGTGATAGTTGCACTGAGGACGTGTGACATTCAATGGTTTTGCAAATAAGAGCTATTACAATTGTGAGATTTATAAGATTATTAGGTTTTGGGAATGTGTCTTTAATGTAAGGCCAAATGAAGGGGTTCATGTGACCTGTTCTGAAGTCTGCCTGACAGCAAGTCCAGGCAGTTTGCTTGTTAGACATTAAACAGGGCACAGTTTGTTTTACTGAGGGGAAGGTGCAAGTTGTTTATATTTGGAGACAACGGCAGCAGCTTGTGTGCAAGCAGTGGATAGGCTGTGAGTCTCTGAAGTCCCAGAAAAGTGTTGAGGATGTGGGGTTGTAAACAGTTGTGCTTTAAACTGTCCATTTACTTCCACAATAAAAGAGAGTTGGGGCCTCATGAATAGCTAATCAGCATTTCTACCTGGATACATGTGATTCATGTTGCCATGGAAATAGGCTTTGAGCAGGGAAGTCTGCCAGGATCCAGGAGAGGAAGAACAGCTATGGGCAGCAAGACGAAAAGACCAAATTCATAATCCGCTAAAATGAGGTTGGAAGAATTGCTTACCTTCTGCTAGAGGAAAAATCTCCAGGGAAGAAATTGACTGTAAAAGATGGTTCTGAGATTCAAAGCTCCCAGGCTGAGAAAGTAAAGGAACAGAAGTAAACCCTCGAGAGGTAAGAATCACCTTGGACTGGTTTCAAGAGAATTGAATGTCTACTTAAAGGACAGTGTAAAGTGTATTTGTGAACTGTATTTTCAGTTATGCTAAAAGAAAAGGGGAATGTTCTGTTTTTTGGTTTAAAGTACAAGTTGCCTATAAAGATATTGTTTAGTCAATAGTCTTTTACTGTTTTGTTCCTGTTGCTATGAACACTTCAATCACAAAAAATGGTCTTTCTTCAAGAATTAAGGACATTCTGGGAGAATTTGTGTTTTAAAATACACTTTCCCTTAAAGGGTTAATGCAGGATTCTGGTTGCTATTCCTGAAAAAACATCCTTTTACAAGAAAGGGTGATTAAACCGTTGAAAAAAAAACTGTAAACCTCTTGACCCTGGTGGACTGTGTACAAAGTGGGTCACATGGTTTTTATGGCTCTGAAAAAAACCATGCCTGGAAAACTGTTTTCAAAAGTGGGTTTTTGGTTTTGCTTTCAGAAGCTAAGGACCAACTGCTTGAGAAGGAAGACAGCAGCCTTTTTACAGTCCAGAGCCAGTCCACAGCCAGAAGTGAATATAAGCTACTTCTGAGCTGCTCTATATACTGGAATAGAGTACCCTCAAGTATTCCTCAAATCTGCCTGGAAAACAATGCCAGAGTCATTAACTGTTTTGCGGATCAGTGCTGAGAGATCTGGATTCCATTCCAAGAACTCCACAATCTGTCCTTTACCTTTGAACAATTGATATTTAACCTTTGGCTGAATTATTCCATTTCTATTTTTACGTAAGTGTTTGTGTGTATGAGTGTGTGTGTGTGTGAGAGAGAGAGAGAGACATAGGGTATCTCAAAAGAGTAATTAGTATAATTTCATATTCCATACTGTGTGTTGATAAGCTTTTTCTTTCTAGTCGACAAGACTGGTTTTATAATAAACTCATAAAAACCCATAGGTTTGTTGTTTATTGAAAGAAGCCTGATTAAAGTCTCTTTGATTCTGGGTAACAGCAGTGAAGATAAATAATTAGTCATTTTGGTGTGCAAATTGAACATTTAAACTAATGTTGCACCCTGTGGAGGAGTGGGGCTAAGTCAACTGCGCACTCCTCCCATCCTGGCCGTAACACTGTAGAAGTCCTAAAATGTGAAATCTTGTGTCGTCCTTTCAGCTATTAACTGGAAGTTTGAATTTCTTTTTAAAGGTTATTGATCTCTAAGAAGATCATAACTGAGTTCATGCCAGAAGCTGAATATTACGATTTTGCATGATAAAAAGTAATTCTATTTGCTGTAGGTTGGTGTTGAATCCCATAAATTGCTTTCAGATTATGTAAGCCATCAATCACCTGTTTCCCAACAAGGTAAAAATGAACCTGAGCCCAAGAACTGCAAGGCATTCAAGCTAAGTTGCCATTGTTTGATTTGGCTCTTATCCTATATGGGTGCCTGAGATGCATTATGATTACAGACACTCAGAGCTTAGAAAGTACAGAAGAATTACAAATTAGGAGCAGGAGTAGGCCACTCGGCCCCTCATGTCTGCTCCACCATTCAATGAGATCGCGGCTGATCTGATTGCAACCTTAACTCCACATTCCCCCCTACTCCTGATAACCTTTCACCCCTTGCTTATCAAGAATCAATCTAGCTTTGCCTGAAAAATGTTCAAAGACTCTGCTTCCACTGCTTTTTGAGGAAGAGTTCCAAAGACTCAAAACCCTCAGAGAAAAATTCTTCTCACCTCTGTCCAAATGGGTGACCCCTTATTTTTAAACAGAGACCCTAGTTCTAGATTCTCCCACAAGAGGAAGCATCCTTTCTACGTCCACCCTACCAATGCCCCTCAGGATCTTACATGTTTCAATCAAGTTGCCTTTTACTCTTGTAAATTCCAGTGGATATAAGCCTAGCCTCTCCTACCTTTCCTCATAAGACAACCTGCTCATTCCAGGTATTAGTCTAATAACCATTCCCTGAACTGCTTAACACATTTATATCCTTCCTTAAATGAGGAGACCAATACTGTGCACAGTACTCCAGATGTGGTCTCACCAATGCCCTGAATAACTGAAGCATAACCTCTCTACTTTTGTATTTAATTCTTCTCACAATAAATGATAACATACTTGCTGTACCTGATTATTAACTTTTGCTATTCATATACTAGGCACCCAGATCTGCATCTCAGAGCTCTGCAATCTCTCGCCATTTAGGTAATATGCTTATTTTATTATTCTTCCTGCCACAATGGACAATTTCACATTGCCCAAGTTATACTCCATTTGCCATAGCTTTGCCCATTCATCTAACCTATCTATATCACTTTGTAGACCGCTTATGTCCTCTTCACAGCTTACTTTCCTATCTTTGTATCATCAGCACATTTAGCAAACATATCTTCAGTCCCTTCATCCAAATCATTATATAAATTGTAAAAAGTTGAGGCCCCAGCGCTGATCCCTGTGGCACACCATTCGTTACATCTTGCTAACTGGAAAATGACCCAATTAGCTCTACTCTCTGTTTCCTGTTAGCTAGCCAATCTTCTATCCATTCCAATATGTTACCCCCGATACCATGAATTTTTATTTCCCACAATAACCTTTGATGTGGCACTTTATCAAATGCCTTCTAGAAATCTAAGTACAGTACATCCATCAGTTCCCCTTTATCCACAGCACATGTTACTTCCTCAAAGAACTCCAATAAGTTGGTTAAACATGGTTTCCCTTTCACAAAACAATGTTGGCTCTGCCTGATTGCCTTGAATTTATCTAAGTGCCCTGCTTCTAACAGCTTCTAATATTTTCCCTATAACAGATGTTAAGCAAACTGGTCTATAGTTTCCTGCTTTCTGTCTCCCTCCCTTTTTGAAAAAAAGGAGTTACATTTGCTATATTCGAATCTAATGGAACCTTCCCCGAACCTAGTGAATTTTGGAAAATTAAAACCAACGCATCAACTATGTCACTAGCCACTTTTTTTTAAGACACAATGATGAAGTCCATCAGGACCCGGGGACTTGTCAACCCGCAGTTCCAACAATTTGCTAAGTACCACTTCCTTGGTGATTGTAATTTTCTGGGCTTCCTCCCTCCCTTCCAATTCCTGATTTACAGCAATTTCTGGGATGTTACTTGTATTCTCTATAGTGAAGACTGATGCAAAATACATTCAATTCATCTACCATCTCCTTACTTTCCATTATTAATTCCCCAGATGCACTTTCTATAGGACCTACGCTCACTTTGATAACACTCCTTTTAAAATATCTGTAGAGACTATATCTGTAGTCTGATATCTGATATATCTATATCTGTAGAAATCTATAGAAAATCATAACATCCATCTCTATATTTCTAGCGAGCTTTCTCTTGTACTCTAATTTTTCCCTCATTAATCTTTAGTCATTCTTTTCTGTTTTTTATATTCTGTCCAATCTTCTGACCTGCCACCCATCTTTGTGTAATTATATGCTTTTTCTTTAAGCTTGATGCCATCTTTAACTTTTTCAGTTCACTACGGATGGTTGGTCCTCCCCTTGGAATTTTTCTTCATCGCTCGAATATATCTATTGTGTATTCTGAAATATCCACTGAAATGCCTGCCACTGCATATCTATTGACCTATCGCTTAACCTAAATTGCCAGTTCAATTTAGCTAGCTCTGTTTTCATTCCCACATAATCGCCCTTATTCAAGTTTAAAATGCAACTCTTTGACCTACTCATGTTTTCCTAAAACTGAATGTAAAATTCTGTCATATTATGATCACTGCAACCTACGGGCATCTTCACTGTGAGGTCATTAATTAATCTTATTTCGTTGCACAATACCAGGTCCAGTATAGTCTGCTTTCTAGTTGGTACCAGAACATGCTGTTTTCATGGAACTATCCCAAAAACATTCCATGAATTTGTCAATTAGGCTACCTTTTCAATCTGATTTTTCCAGTCTATATGTAGATTAAAATCCCCCATGATTATTGCTGTACGTTTCTGACAAGCTCCCATCATTTCTTCTTTGACACCTGTCATACCATGTAGTTACAATTAGGGGGCCTGTAGATCACTCCCACAAGTGATTTCTTGCCTTTATCATTTCTCAGCTCTAGCCAAATTTCTTCTGTATCTTGTTTTCCTGAACTTAGGCCATCTCTCTTTATTGTACTAATATCACCTTTAATTAATACAGCCACCCCCTTCATCTTTTCCTAGCTTCCTGTCCTTCTTAAATATCACATATCCTGCAATATTGAGGAATTAATCTATGTTACCTTTCAGCCATGTCTCTTTAATGGCTATCATTATTTATCTTTATTTGAAATATCAGTTTATCTGTTTTGTTTCGAATGCTACATGCATTTGGATACAGATCCTTAAGGTTCCTCCTTTTACTATTTTTGTAACCTTTTGTCTTATCTGCTGATTTACTCGTAGATTTGTACTCTCTGCCCCTTCCTGTTATGGTCTGTTTATCATTTCCCACATTAATACCGTTGTCTCTTGCCTTGCCTCTACTCTTCGATATACTGCATCTTTCCACATTTGATCCCTTGCCCCCACTATTTAGTCTAAAACCCTTTCTACTTCTCTAGTTATGCAGCTCGCTAGAACACTGGTGCCAGCATAGTTCAGGTGCAGGCTGTCCCAATGGTACAGCCCCCCATGTTTCCCAGTACTGGTGCCAGTGCCCCACAAACCGGAACCCACTTCTCCTACACCTGTCTTTGAGCCATCTATTCATCTCTCTAATCTTATTTGCCCTATGCCAATTTGCCCGTGGCTCAGGTAATAATCCAAAGTTCATTTGTGACTCTCCCTCTTAATTTGATGCCTAGCTTCTCACACTGACTATGCAGAACCTCTTTCCTTGCCCTGCCTATGTCGCTGATACCTACATAGACTATGACAATTAGATCCTCCCCTTGCCACTGCATGTCCGTCTCCAGCCCCAGGCAGATATCCTGTACTCTGGCATTGGAGAGGCAACACAGCTTTCTGGACACCTGCTCTCTGTTGCAGAGTGTCAATCCCCCTCACTATGCTGTCCCCTACTACCACTACATTCCTTTGTACTCCCCCATCGTTTGAATGGTTTCATGTACCATGGTGCCATAGCCAGCCTGCTCATCCACTCTGCAGACTTCTCTTTGATCCACACAGGTTGCAAGCACCTCAAACCTGCTTGACAATGCAAAGTCTGAGGCTCCTCCGTTACTGTCTGCTCGGTTCCATTACCTGCCTTACTCATGGTCACATCCTCCTGTCCCTTACTGCTGACCAAAACAAACGACCCTATTCTAAAGATGAGTGACCATCTTCTGGAACAAAGTGTCCAGGTATTTCTCCCCCTCCCTTATGCTGTGCAGTGCCTGTAGTTCGGTTTTGAGATCAATAATCCTGATCCGGAATTCCTCTAGCTGCTTTCACTTTCTGCAGGCGTATTTGCCCTGGATCACCTGAGTGTCCAGAGACCCCGCATTTTATAGCTGCAGCACAGCACCCGCCCTACCATTGTAACTTATGTTATTTAGTTCATTTAATTAATTCTTTTCTTAATTAACTCACAATAATTCCTATATATGCTACAAGTTACTGTGCTTATAAAATGGTAGCAGCAAGTACAAATAAAAGTTATCCATTTCTTAATTTCACAAGTATGTGTTTCAGGAATAAATTTTAATTATTTTATTTATTTTCCTTTAAAGTTGTAGTGCTTTTTATTTATAAATCTACCTTAACTCCAGTGTTCTAAGCAAGCTATTAACATACTGTCCCTTACATCAAGCACTTACTGGCCAATCAACTTACTAATCTCCTGATATGTCAGTTACTTATTATTCCTCAAACTGAGCGCACTGCTTTAAGGGTTCTCTCTCTCTCTGAACTCCAAGCTGCTTTATGGACTCTCTCTCTCTCTCTCTCTCTCGCCAAACTCCGCGCTGCTTTATGAGCTCTCTCTCTCTCTGAACTGCTTTATGGGCTCTCTCCTCTCTGAATTCCATGCTGCTTTATGGGCTCTCTCTCTCTCTCTCTCTCCGAACTCCAAGCTGCTTTATGGGCTCTCTCTCTCTCACTCTCTGCACTGCTTTATGGGTTCTCTCCTCTCTGAACTCCATGCTGCTTTATGGGCTCTTTCTCTCTCTCTCTCTCTCTCTCTCTCTGAACTCCGTGCTACTTTATCAACTCTTTCTCTCTCTCTGAAATCCATGCTGCTTTATGGGCTCTTTCTCTCTCTCTCTCTCTCTCTCTCTCTGAACTCCCATTGCTTTATGGGCCCACCTCTCTCTGAACTCCTGGTGCTTTCGTAAGAAAGTACAAGAAATGAAAACAATAGTGAATATCTTGGAACAAATGCACATTTTTTTTGTAAATCTACCTTTCTGACGGGTGGTTACTCCATACTGCCAAGTTTCTAGCTGATTAGGTTCTACAGGATTTAAGGCTTGCGAGTTGTTGTCTCTGCTGTGCTTGGTGGATTTAGGATTGTAACACCATCTATGGGCGACAAGCACTGAGATCCAGGGTTGGGGCAAGAGTTAGGGGCTGACTCCCTCCCAGTCCTGTTCGCATTGAACTTTTCTGCCTGATTTTAAAAAAAAATCATTTATGAACCTGGGTGTTGCTGGCAGAAGAGCATTTATTGCCATTGAGAAGGTGGTGGTGAGCTGCCTTCTTGAACCGCTGCAGTCCCTGTGGTATAGGTACACCCACAATGCGGTTAGGGAGGGAGTTCCAGGATTTTGAACCTGTGACAGTGAAGGAACGACGGTATATTTCCAAGTCAGGATGGTGAGTGGCTTGGAGGGGAACTTCCAGGTCATGCTGTCCCCATGTGTCTGCTGCCCTTGTCCTTCTAGGTGGTAGCAGTTGTGGGTTTGAAAGGTGCTGCCTAAGGAGGCTTGGTGAATTACTGCAGTGCATCTTGTAGATGGTACACACTGCTGCTACTGTGCTTTGGTGGTGGAGGGAGTGAATATTTGTGGATGTGGTGCCAATCAAGCGGGCTGCTTTGTCCTGGATGGTGTCAAGCTTCTTGTGTGTTGTGGGAGCTGCACTCATCCAGGCAAGTGGGGAGTATTCCATCACACTCCTGACTTGTGCCTTATAGATGGTGGGGAGTTACTCGTCGTGGGATTCCTAGCCTTTGACCTGCACTTGTAGCCACAGTATTTAAATGTCTAGTCCTGTTCAATTTCTGGTCAATGGTAACCCCCAGGATGTTGATAGTGGGGGTATTCAGTAATGGTAATGCCATCAAATGTTAAGGGTTAGATTGCCTGACACTTGTATGGCATGATTGTTACATGCCACTTGTCAGTCCAAGCCTGGATATTGTCCAGATCTTGCTGCATTTCGACATGGACTGCTTCAGTATCTGAGGAGTCACAAATGGTGCTGAACATTGTGCAATCATCAGTGAACATCCCCATTCTGACCTTGTGATGGAAGGAAGGTCATTGATGAAGCAGCTGAAGGTGGTTGAGCCTCAGACACTACGCTGAGGAACTTCTGCAGCAATGTCCTGGAGCTGAGATGAGTGACCTCCAACAACCACAACCATCTTCCTCATTAGAGTTTCAATTCCAGATTTTTATTGGATTCAAATTTCACATCTGCCATAGTGAGATTCGAACCTGGGTCTCCAGAGCATTACCTGTGGTCTCTGGATTACTAGTCCAACAACAATGCAACAATGCCACTATGCCACTGCCTCCCCTTATTCCAGCAACTCAGAACGCTGAGTAAAGAGTACAAGATTTGACTAGGGTGCTTCAGGCTACATTTAGCACCGAATATCTTCCAACCTAAAGTCCACAAAACCATCCCAAAATCTATAGCTAGCCAGTAAGCAGCTGACTGACGCACTAAGGGCAGCTGCAATGTCAGCAGCACTTTTCACAGTATCTTTACTGTGCAGGAGGAGGCCATTCAGCCCATAGAATCTGCACTGGCTCTCTGAAAGAGCATTCCACCTAGTCCCACTCCCCTGCCTTATCCCCGTAACTTTACACATTCTCTCTTTTCAGGCAGCAATCCAATTCCCTTTTGAATACCTCGATCGAACCTGCCTCCACCACCCTCTCAGGAAAGTAGTTCCAGGCTCCAACCACCCTCTGGGAGAAAAAAAAAATTCCCTCACATCACATTTACTCCTTTTGCCAATTATTTTGAAACTGTGCCCTCTAGTTCTTGATGTTCTCTTGAGTGGAAACAGTTCTCACTATTTACCCTGTCCATACCCCTCAGGATCTTGAATACCTCTATCAAGTCTCCTCTCAGCCTTCTTTTCTCCAAGGAAAATAGTACCAACCTCTCCAATCTATCCTCATAGCCAAAGTTCTTCATCCCTGGAATCATTCTTGTGAATTTCCTCTGTATTGTCTCCAATGCCTTCACATCCTTCCTCAAGTATGGCACCAAGAACTGGACGCAGGACTCCAGATGAGGCCCAACTAGTGACTTATACAAGTTCAACATGACTTCCTTACACTTGTACTCAATGCCCCTATTAATAAAGCCTAAGATATTATATGCTTTATTAACCGTTCTCTCAATATGCCCTGCCATCTTCAATGACTTATGTATGTATAACCAAGGTCCCTCTGTTCCTGCACCTCCTTTAGAGGCTCTGCCTTTATTTTATACTGTCTCACCATATCTTTCCTGCCAAAACGAATCGCCTCACACTTCTCTGCATTAAACTTCATCTGCCACTTGTCTGCCCAATCCACCAACATGTCTATAGCTTTTTGATGTTTAAGATTATCCCCACCACAGTTGATAACATTTCCAGGACTCTGGCATATGCAGGTTTGGCTTATATGGATAATAAGGAAATAGCAGATGTTAAATGAGTACATTCTCTTTTCACAGTGGAGCTAGAAGACAAAGTACCAGTGATAAATTGGAGACTGAAAGTCAGTGAAGGGGAGGAACTTAGTGGATTTACTTTTAAGTGACAACATGGTACTTTTGAAAATAATCACTAGGTTACTTGGGATGGACAATCTGTAGATCCTGAGGGTTTCTGCCCAAGGTATTAAAATAAATAGGTCAGGACTTTGCAGGTGCATTTGTCATAATTTTCTATAACTTCAGAGGAGATGTGCCTTTGAATTGGAAAATTGCAAATGTGACTCCATTATTTAAGAATGAAGGGAGGGGGTAATCAGATAAGTAAAGATCTGTCAGTTTAACATCAATTGTGTACAATGTTATACTTAATAGATTCTAAGAACTGCCATCAGAGGCAGAGTGGCTGAGCACTTGGACAAGTATGAGCTTATCAAAGAGAGTCTGCAAGGATTTAGGCAGGGGAGATCATGTCTGGTTTGTCTGGTTGAAATTTTGGGCAGAATTTTAAACTGATCGGGGGACCCGATCCGGCATGAAATTGCTCAAGATGACATCAGGCGAGTATCCCAACGTCATCCCATGCTCGCGCAATATTTCGGTCAGCGGGCACACACAAAAGTCAGAAACGTGCCCGCTGACAATTAAGAGGCCAATTAACGGTGCAACTGTCTTTAATTTTACGTTGCCCATCCAAACTTATGGTTGGCAGATGGGCAAATCAGCCAGGTGGCCTTTACATTTTTCATGAAACCTCATCCAAGGGCAGGGTGTGTTTTCCATGATGAAATAAAATTAAAATTAAAATGGGTGGACAACATTTTTATCATGTATATTTCCTGACTGGGATGCTCAGAAATATTTTTTATGCTTTTCAAAACTTTATTTGAGGATTTTCGGCTCTGCAGCTCCCTGAAGCAGCTCTCTGCCTTCAGGGAGCTTTCTCTCAGCGCTAGCCCACGTTGACATCAGCTCCCGCCCTCTTCCCGCCCCACCCTGGCAGCGCTGAGTTTCTCAGCGCACATTTCACACTGGCTGGCCATTAATTGACCAGACAGTTTGAAATTGTGGTCAGGGCTCCATTCCCTGGCCGATTCCGGGCCTGCCGACCTAAAAATTCTGCCCATTGATGTGGTCACCAGCATGGTGGATAGGAATCTGTCTAAGGATGCTGCCTCTCATAGGCTTTGAAGAGGCAGGACAAAGGAAAGCAGAAGGGTCAAAAAGGAGATGAAAAAGGAAAGTGAAAAGTAAGAAAGAGAAAATAAGTACAGCAAGTGAGAAATAGAGGGAAAACAAGATTAAAATTAGGAAGTGCAAGAAAATGAACGAACTTGAAAGAAGATCAAAATATAAGTGACTGAGCAGAAAGAAATAAGAGGAAGCAAGAAATAGGAGGAAAGATAAACCACGATAAAATATAGAAAGATAACAAAAAACAAGGTTACACAAACCATGCCTTGTGTTGTTTATCATTTTACTGTGACTTTTCTGCTTTTGCCATTTTACTGTAATTAATCCACAATTTCTCAAACATTTCATGACAAGATTACAGCTCACTGGAGAAGTTAGCCTGTCCTACTGTGAGATAGAAGATGAGGATCAGAGAAATAAAGTCAAGCGAGAGGAAAAAAATAGCAGAGGTCCTCTGAGCTAAAACATAATCCTTTTCCCCTCCACATATGTTGTCTGACCTGCTGAGCATTTCCAACATTTTTTTGTATTTCTGATTTTCAGCACCAGCAATATTTTATTTTTATATTAAAATTTGGGGTAGATTGGATAAGCAGAAAGGATTATAAGTCTAAAGAAAAAATTATTTATTCGCATATTTCAACTAATATGATATTAATCATTGCAGATTTAAATTTATGAATATAGGCTGTTCACAAAAGTAACTTATTAAATATAAATGTGAGTTTCACATTCTGGTCTCAGAGGACATTTTCTCCTAATGTGCGGTGTGTGTTCTGCATCCATTAAGATTTCTCAAAGGATTTTAATACATAATACTGAACCTTAGTAAACTGTTTAATGAGATTAAATATAAAACTTATCTGGTGTTTGTAAAGCAGCTTCAAGATTTTTTTTATGCTTTCCATTTAGACCAAGGGCAGAATCATCACAGATTTGCACTAAGTGCGGTAGCGGACGGGAAAAAGGATGTTTTACCCGTCTGCCACAATCGCGGCTTTTCATGCTGTATCGCCCCAATCCCGCCTCATTAATTATGCAGCCACAGGAAACACGCCCTCTGAATTGCCCGCCACGCCCTTACCTTGCCATTTCCTCACTCTGGGTGCCATATCTAAACTGCAGCCACGCACACACTTGTCAACGCTTGCAGCCTAGGACTGTTCCAATGAAGATATGGCCCTGAAAGCCAGGAAGAGTTCAGTGACCAGTCACTGGAATGCCTTTTGGAGGCTCGTCGTGATGTCCTCCACCGCTCGCTCTGGCCCAGCAATCTCGCCACTCAGGCTTGGTAGGCAGTGGCAGTGATGGTCAGTGCCTATATTGCACAGAAGAGGTTGGCCATCCAATGCAGAAAGAGTATGAATGATCTCATCCATGCAGCCAAGGTAAGGCAACCATCCCATCACTCTAAACTCACACACTCACAAGCCCATCACACATTCACCGGCATCTCACTCACTGCCAGTTCAAGGGACATCACCATTCACTCTCTCACACACACCCTCACATCTCCATCTGACCTCATCTCATCTGGAGACTGCCTCCTCAGGCCTCACCATCTTGAGGCCACTTGCACAGATCAACATGTGCCCCCACACACAGCTAGACATACCCCCCTTCCCCAGTACTGCCGTCACCCTGCAGCCTCTTCCCTTGCCTTCTCCCCCTTCTCCAAGCAAGCCCTAGCCCTGCAGCCATTGAAAGGCCACTCCGCGTTATGTCTGTTCTGGTAGGTAGAGACTTGCCCGTCAGCCCCCCTAAAAGCGATGTGGTGCTGCCTGTGAAGCTGGGTGCTGATGATCGTGAGCGTTGCCAGAAGCCAGGTCGGCAAATAAACCTCGAAGTTCCGAAGCTCACCAGGTGCACGTCGCTTAAGTGCAGTTATGAAACACGTCAGTGTGATTGCTGGATGATCCAGCATGGGGAGATGGTTCTAGCAAGCTGGGCTTATAATAATATGCAGACGTATTACAATGAAGTTCTCAACGTGCGACGACAAGAAACGTGGCCCACCGGTGACGGATTGTGAAATCGATTTTTGGCCTTCCCACCATATTGTCTGCTCATGCCCGCCATGACCTCCGACACCAGCAGGCATGGTAAATTCCACCCTCAGTGTTTTCAAGTTCAATTATGCAAGCATATACTTTCCTTTGTGATCAAAGTTAAACAAAAGTTATTTTATTAAACTGTCATTGTAAAGCAATGGTAGTTTATTTTAAAAATCTTCTTTGGTTTCACACACAAAGGAAAGTAACCCCAAGTCAGGCATTTTTATATTATTGGTATAGCATAGCCTATATAGTATGGTTTAGTGTGGATAATAGAATGATTAAATAGCAACCAGAGTTTTGATCCTAGTGAGTAGTATTGTTACTTCAGCATTTAGTTATAATGATGTTGATGCTAATTGGCTCTTTCCTGCTTTACAGAAAGAGCTTTGCAGATGTCCATGAGCAAAGTGGTTGGCATATGCCCCTCTCACACATTCAGGGTTTTGTTAATATGCCAAGTCAGCTATTAATAAGTGGCCAAAAATGAGTACTAGATTTGGAGAAAATTTCTTTGGGTTTAGACTTAACAAGGCACATTTATCAACCAGAAGAGAATTCAGCTAATTCCCTAAAATGTGTATAGTTAACAGAGCATAAATGCCAAATATTTCTCAAAAGTACGAAGTACTTGCCAGTCACCTGACATTTAAAAAAAGATTTCCAAACAAATTTTGAAATTGGTTCTACTTTGCTCATCAATATTTTAGCCTGCAATTGTTGGTATGACATCATATATCGTATATATACATACATAATTCAAATCATTACTATTTGGGGGTCAAAATCCAGATTGCAGATTGTCAGTATCTGCACATAAAAACAGTAAAAAGCAATGCAACTCTTTGCTAGTTTTATTATTGCGAGCTATATGATCAAAATAATTAAAATCTAGAATTTCATGTTAATATTTAATACTGTCACTGCAAGTTTCTACTTGCCAAACAGTGATCAAATAATAGGAACTCACGTTTTATGTTACCAACTTGTAGGGAAATTACATTGTGCATTGTTGTGCGAATGGTTAACGTGTATGTATAAAATTATTTTGTCTGCTTTTCAATGGAAACAGCAACCTATTTATTTTAAGCAGTGTCATATTACAGTATATTATGAACTTTCAATACTATAACATTTTGAACACAGACTATTAAAACGGTCGCTGCAAATCATATGACCTTTGGCATTTTGAGCTTCAGGTCGTCCTGAGTCTTAAGCAAATACCTAATCAAATATGATATTAGCAGCCATCTGGGTAATTCACACATCCATTGTTTAAGGATGGACCATCAACAAGATAACTATAGCATTCCAGCTGGCCTGTCTTTCAGTTTCACCATGGAGAAAAGAAACATTGAAACTCAATGTGAGTTAGACAAATAAAAATGGATCCCAATGACCTTCCACTGTGTTATGATGGTCCCTCATGCAAGCTAGATTGGGTGAATTTCAAGGTGTCAAACAACAACACAGTGTATGTAATCAACACGCCACCCCATTTTGGAAAAAGGATTTTGAATTTGTACACGTCACATGGTGAGGAAGCCATCTTCTTGTCTGCTTTTAAAATAACAGCAAGAAGCTGTTCTGCAAACAGGATTCCATCAGAATGCCATCAACTGGCTACAAATCATCTAATCAGCCAAGGTAATAAACAACAATATCTTTAAAGTGGGAGAATGACACTCCAACTTGTTCTAACTTCGAGTTCACCTGAGAACCAACCTCCTGGAAATTTGACTACAAGAAGCCTCACAGTTTATGAAAAACCTTCTGCTTTACAAGACTGTCACTTCAACTAAAGCATCAACTCATCTAAGAAGCTACAAGCCTACCATGAAAGAGATTGAAACAATCATAAATTATAATTGTATTGCTTAACCTTCATCTGTATCTAATCTGTGTGTATGTGTGAGATAGTGTGTGCGAGACGAGTGAGTGTGATGTCACGTTTTAAACATCCAGGGCAAGTGTGTGATAATAAATAACCTTTATTTTTTAAACTCAAAAAAAAATTGTCACTGGTATTATTTAATCAGGTCAATCACTCTTGAGGGCCAGAAAATACATACCCCTTGCATATTGATCATGGGTAGTAAAAGGCAACACATAACTTTTGTTCATGACAATAGATTAACACCTCTGTTCAAATAACAAGCAGATGAATTATACACAAAAACATTAAACATACGTATGATAAACATAGTGCTGTCTCTGATATCATGAAGTTATGTAGAAACTATTAACATTCTTTTGTACATAAACAGCAAAAAAAAATCAATCATTGGTTTTATGTGTTCCAACAGGCAGGACAAACCAGAGCCCAAAAATGGGGGGTACAGCAATGTACAGTGTAGTGGGTGGGAATGGCCCTACTTGTCCTCAACATTGGCTTTGGAGCCCACGAAGTCTCATGACTTCAGGTCAAATATAGGTAAATAAACCTACCGCCTGCAACTTCAACGATAAATTAATATTCCTCTATGTTGAACATCACTTGGAAGAAGGCTTGACGGAGAAGTGTGCAGGATATACTCTAGGTGGGGGGCTTCAATACCCATCATCAATTGTTAGTCAGTAGCACAACCACTGGGTTTGTGGCAGGTGTGCAAAGATCAATATAACAGAATAATTTACTTGACCACATCCTCTCCAAACAGAGAGGCATCTGTCCATGATGGTATTGGTAGGAGTGGCCACTGCACAGTGCTTGTGATAACCAAGTCCCATCATCAATGAGCAAACTATGGCACTCCCATTGTGCCAAGTGGGATATTGAGTAGATACTTTGCACCTCAAAACCTTATAGCAATAAGGACTATAGACCATCAGAACAAAAGCATTGTACTTCACCACAATCTGTAACAACATGGCCTGGCACATCTCTTACTCCAACAGACTTGAAACTGGGGTGCCAGTGTCATCAAGTTATAACAAAGGACTACATGAGTGCCATACAGTGAAAGCAGCATGCTATGGACAGAGCTAAATGATCTCACAACTAATGGATCATGTTGAAACACTGTAAACCCAGTCATGAGTAGCAGGAGGACGCTCAATGAGCATTCCCATCCTCAGTAATGGCAGAACACAAAACAACTGCAAGAGGCAAGGTTAAAGTGTTCACAATCATTACCAGCCAGAAATGTCAAGTCTGCCTCCTCCTGAGGTTTCCTCCATCACAGATGCCAGTCTTCGGTCACACTCTACACGATATAAACAATGGATACAGCAAAAGCTAAGAGTCCCAACATCCAGGCTGGAGTGCTGAAGACCAGCACTCCAGAACTAAGTGCACATCTAGCCAAGCTGAACTATACAGCTACTGCACAAGCATCGAGAAAACAATGTTTGCTGAGATTTGCCCTGACCACAAAAAAAGAGGCTAATCCAACAAAGCCAATTACCAACCTATCAACCTACTTGCAATAAGCAAAGTGATGAAAGGAATCATCAACAGTTCTATTAAATGGCACTTACTCACCAAAAGCTACTGACTAATGCTGTTTGGGTTCCACCAGGATCAGTTGGCTCCAGATTGCACTCTTTTTCATTCATTCTCAGATTGTGACTGTCCATGGTGTGATGGCAACATTCATCCTAGTGTGGCATCAAAGTGCCCAAAAACTGAAGTCAATGGGAATTGGGGTTAAAGTCTGCAGTTGATGGTCTCACATATTTCAAACTAAAGTAATTATAGTTGTTGAAGGCAATTCAGCTCAAACTCAGGGCATCAGTGCAAAAGTTCTTCAGGACAGTCTCCTAAAACCAACTACCCTCAAGTGCTTCAACAATATCTTTCTCTCCATTATAATGTCAGAGTTGGTGCTCTAGGCTGATGACTGCTAAGTTTTCAGCTCCATTTGCAAATCCTCAGATAATGAATGCCCACAGGCACCAAGACCTGGACAACATCTAGAGTATGGCTGCTAAATGGAAAGTAACATTTACACCACACATTGAATTGCCATCTCCAAGGAGAGAGAGCTCAGCAATCGACCTTTCGTATTAGTTGTGGCTATGAGAGCAGGTCAGAGGCTGGGTATTCTGCAGCAATTGGCTCACCTCCAGCTTCACCAAAGTCTCTCCACCACCAACAAGGCACAAGTCAAGACCATGATGGAATACACGCTACTTGCAAAGGTGGGTGCAGTGGCAAAATCGCCACCCAATCCACCAGTTTAAATATCCACTCTGCTGCACCTGCATATTGTGGCTGCAGTATTTACTACATACAAGATTTTTTTTTTAATTAATTCGCAGATATGGGCATCTCTGGCTGGGCCAGCATTTATGCCCATCCCTAGTTGCCCTTGAGAAGGGGGTAGTGAGCTGCCTTCTTGAACCGTTGCAGTCCATGTGGTGTAGGTGCACCCACAGTGCTGTTAGGAAGGGAGTTCCAGGATTTTGCCCCAGCAACAGTGAAGGAACGGCAATATAATTGCAAATCAGGATGGTGAGTGACTTGGAGGGGAACTTCCAGGTGGTGGTATTCCCATCTATCTGCTGCCCTTGTCCTTCTACATGGTGGTGGTCATGGGGTTGGAAGGTGCTGTCTAATTAGCCTTGGTAAATTCCGGCAGTGCATCTTGTAGATGGTACACACTGCTGCTACTGTGCGTCGGTAGTGGAGAGAGTGAATGTTTGTGGACGTGGTGCCAGTCAAGCGGGCTGCTTTGCCCTGGATGGTGTCAAGCTTCTTGAGTGTTGTGGGAGCTGCACTCATCCAGGCAAGTGGGGTGTATTCCATCACACTCCTGACTTGTGCCTTGTAGATGGTGGACAGGCTTTGGAGGGTCAGGAGGTGAGTTACTTGTCGCAGGATTCCTAGCCTCTGACCTGCTCTTGTAGCAGTATTTATATGGTTAATCCAATTCGGTTTCCATTCAATGGTAACCGCCAAGATGTTGATAGCAGGGGATTCAGTGATGGTAATGCCATTGTCATGAAGCTATTAATGTATATAATATTTTGGAAAATATTTTTTCTTTTAAAATAGAGGTTTGGTCTGTGGGTATGTCTTAACTGGATTAAAGCAGCTAGTCTGAGTGCTTTGATGTACTAGCTTGAGATGTAAACAGAGAGGTAGAGTCTATTTGCATTTTTTGAATAGAGCATTCAAGAAGTGGGGTGAAAACTTGACACCTTTCTGACAGTTACCAATCAATATGTTTATATTACTAATAAAATTGGTACTATGAAAGAGGTTTCATTGTTAAAAGTTGAAGGTCAAAGATGTTGTTGATACAATGAGAATTAACATTCAATGGGGTTGGTAGATATAACTTCAGTAGATTTTTGGGTATGCAGGGAGAGGCAACGTAAGATCAAAAGGCAGCTGTAGGCCTCCAACTTGTCCAACTGGCTCCACAGTGGAAAGAACCTCATTTTGAATTCGTAAGGTGAAAATGCTTTGCCTGGTGTCTGGTTAAGTCTATGGGTTGTTGTTACCTTAATGGAGATTAGATTGGGAATTTGTTAAAAGTTATGATAGTAGTAATTTATAGCCGTGTGTATATATTTTAACCTGTGTAATTAATAAAATGTTTCATTTAGTTTAATGTAAAGCCTCAAGAATTAGTGGTCTGATTCCTGAGTTTAGAGTCACATCTCAAACATAACACTTAAAATTGTTGATTGCGACCGTTGTCTAAACATTCCCTCTGGGATTTTTAAATAACTCCGCTTTACCAACTGCATCGGTCATTACAGCCATCGAACATCAAGGTGAGACGGTTAGATTCTGTCTTGTTGGAGATGGTCACTGCCTGGCACTTGTGTGGTGCGAATGTTATTTGACACTTGTCAGCCCAAGCCTGGATATCGACCCAGCCTTGCTGAATTTAGACATAGACTGCTTCAGTATCTAAGGAGTCGTGAATGGTGTTGAACATTGTACAATCATCAGCGAGCATCCCCACTTCAGACCTTATGATGGAAGGAAGGTCATTGATGAAGCAGCTGAAGATGGTTGGGTCAAGGACACTAACTACCCTGAGCAACTCCTGCAGCGATGTCCTGGAGCTGAGATGACTGACCTCGGTCATTCGATCAAATGTGGCTTTGATGTCAAGGGCAGTCATTCTCACCTCACCTCAGGGGTTCTTTTATCCATGTTTGAACCAAGGCTGTAATGAGGTCAGGAGCTGAGTGGCCCTGGTTGAACCCAAACTGGGCATCAGTACACAGGTTATTGCTAAGCAAGTGCCGCTTGATAGCACTGTTGATGACCCCTTCCATTACTTTACTGATGATCTAGAGTAGGCTGATGGGGCGGTAATTAGCCAGGTTGGATTTGTCCTGCTTTTTGTGTGCAGGACATACTTGGGCAATTTTCCACATAGCCGGGTAGATACCAGTGTTGTAGCTGCACTGGACAGCTTGGCTAGGGGTGAGGCAAGATCTGGAGCACAAGTCTTCAGTACTATTGCCAGAATATTGTCAGTGCCCATAGCCTTTGCAGTACCATAGTGCCTTCAGCTATTTCTTGATATCATGTGGAGTGGTTCGAATTGGCTGAGGACTCACACCTCTGATGCTGGGGACCTCTGGAGGAGGCCGCGATGGATCATCCACTCAGCACTTCTGGCTTAAGATTGTAGCAAATGCTTTAGCCTTATCTTTTGTACTGGTGTACTGGACTCCCCCATCATTGAGGATGGGGATATCTGTGAAGCCTCCTCCTCCAGTGAATTGTTTAATTGTCCACAACCATCTACAACTGGATGTGACAGGACTGCAGATCTTAGATTTGATCCGTTGGTTGTGGGATCGTTTAGCTCTGTCTATCACTTGCTGCTTATGCTGTTTGGCATGCAAATAGTCCTGTGTTATAGCTCCACCAGGTTGACACCTCATTTTTAGGTATGACTGGTGCTGCTCCTGGCGGGCCCTCCTGCACTCTTCATTGAACCAGGGTTTACCTCCTGGCTTGATGGTAATGGTACAGTAGGGGATGTGCTGGACCATGATGTTACAAATTGTGGCTGAGTACAATCCTGCTGCTGCTGTTGGCCCACAGCACCTCATGGATGCCCAGTCTTGAGTTGCTAGATCTGTTCAAAATCTATCCCATTTAGCACAGTGGTAGTGCCACCAGATGGAGGGTATCACTGTGAAGGCGGGACTTCATCTCCACAATGACTGTGCAGTGGTCACTCCTACTGATACTGTCATGGACAGATACATCTGCAGCAGGCAGGTTGGTGTGGATAAGGTCAAGTATGTTTTTCCCTCTTGTTGGTTCCCCCACTACCTGAGGCAGACCTAGTCTAGCAGCTATGTCCTCCAGGACTCCACCAGCTCAGTCAGTAGTGGTGCTACTGAGCCACTCTTGATGATGGACATTGAAGTCCCCCACCCAGAGTACATTCTGCGCCCTTGCCACCATCAGTGCTTCCTCCAAGTGGTGTTCAACATAGAGGAGCACTGATTCATCTGCTGAGGGAGGGCAGTACGTGGAAATCAGCAGGAGGTTTCTTTGCTCATGTTTGGCCTGATGCCATGAGATTTCATGGAGTTGATGTTGAGGATTCCCGAGTTTGCTGTTGTCATTTCTGCTGCCTAGGTCGATACCAGCTGATCCATCTGGTTTAATTCCTTTTTTATGACTTTGTAGTGGTTTAATACAACTGAGTGGCTTATTAGGCCATTTCAGAAGCACTTAAGAGTCAACCACATTGCTGTGGGTCTGGAGTCACATGTAAGCCAGACCAAGTAAGTACAGCAGATTTCCTTCCCTAAAGGACATTAGTGAACCAGATGGGTTTTTACAACAATTGGCAATGATTTTATGGTCATCATTAGACTTTTAATTCCAGATTATTATTGAATTCAAATTCCACCATCTGCCCTGGCGAGATTCGAATCTGGGTACCCGGAGCATTACTCTGGGTCTCTGGATTACTAGTCCAGTGGTACTACCATACCATGCCTTAACTTCCTCAAAACTGCAGCAAGCCACTAAGGATTCTTGTACAGTGCATCTCAAAATCTGCAATCTCTACCACCTCAAAGGCAAGGGCGTTAGGTTCATGGGACATCACCTCCAAGTCACACACCCTGACTCAGGCATGTATCACTGGGCCAAAGCTCTGGAACTCCTCTTCCGGCAGCTGGGTGTGAGCATCTTCACCACATGGATGCCAGCCATTCAAGGAGTAGACCAACCAGAATTTTCAGAAGGACAACTAAGGATGGGCAATAAATGCCAGCCTTGCCACAGGTGCCCAAATTTCAAGAATGAATGAAATTAATTGGTCTTGACTAACCACCAACTCTCAAATGACCTCTTTTATTCTTTTCAGCGGTGTCTTGCTTAATGCACTTTCACTTATTTTTCTTAATTGAAAATTGATTCCACCACTATAAATTCTTAATTGGCAATAAGGTGCAAACATATAAAGCCCATTGGATTTAATTTCTGCTTTTGAGTCCACAATTTGCAATCAGCATTTGATTCCTGTCCAAGTAGTCAGGCCTCCCAGGAATAGACAAACATCGATCTTCTGTGAATGTGTGAGAGCAGCACTGCTAATACACAAGTGGGCTCCAATTTTATTATGTGAACAGGGAGAACTGCCTTGGCATCGTTGTTAGCTCACAGTTCCCAGAGCTGAAAGTTCATTAGACGTTTGTATGCTTGGATTTTCTAAATTAAGAATGCAAATTATTGTCTAGAGGAGAAAAATAAAGACTTGAAACAAAAAGGAGCTCAAACACTTCCATTGCACCTCACAGCTACTCAAAATCCATTTTTAAAAGTGCACCTGTTGCTGAGGATAAATTCTTCTTGCATATTTATCTAAGAAAATGATTACAGAACACATTGTTGTCAATTATTAACAAAGCACTGTTCCTTCTAACAGCCTTCATCTATTTTCATATCTCAATTTCCCGACTTGAAAGTTTAATTTTAGTTAAAGCACAATAGTACCAGTGCAAAAGCTTACTGCAATAAATGAAGAGTGGGTCACAGAAAGAGTAAGTGATTTTTTTGTTCTTTAACATGATGAGCTTAAAGCACGTGTCAAGCATCTATCGTTCACAGTTATTGTAAAATGGTAGCAATATCCTTAAATTATCTTTCACACTGAACATTCTTAAAATTTCATGTTTGTTTAAAATCTAGAAATTAAAAAGATGAAGATGTTAATGGCAAAAATATGAACTGCTAACTGGTTGTCTGGAAGTCTAAACACAAAAATAAACAAACAGTCATGCAGAAAAACTCCCCAACCCTACAAAACTGACTAAATTACTGGTATTTTTGGTGGGATTTTGTTTTCTGTTGTGTAATGTTGATTTTTTTCCTTATACAAATTAATCTCCGGTATTCTCCAAGAACATCAGCACAAGGTTAAAAATGTCATATTTTCCCATGGGTTGAATTTTACGTCCTGTAGGCAGGCGCACACCTGACCCGATCGGGAGTAAAATAGTGCACGATGATGTCAGGCGAGCGCCCCAATGCCATCACGCACTTGCGTGATATTTCAGTCGGAGGTCTGCGTGAGAGTCAGCAGCGCACCTGCCAACAATTTAGAGGCTTATTAAGGCCATTAAACTAGCAATTGATTTGTATTTTTCATCGCTGGTCTAACCTTACGGTTGGCGGGCGGGCGAATAGGCAGGCGGCCTTTGTGTTTTTTAGGAAACCTCATCCACAGGTGAGATGGGGTTTCCAAAGGTATTTTTTTAAAAATTAAAAACTTTAAACATCATTTTTTAATATGTCCCTGTTCATGTGACTGAGTTACATGTGGGGACATGTTTCCATTATTTTTAAAATCCTTATTTTTCATTAGAAAATTCTTCAGCTCCCTGAGGCAGCTCTGTGCCTTCAGGGGGCTTTCAATGTGTGCTCCCCCACACATGCGCAGACTTTAGTGTTGGCACTCCTCCCGCCCCCACCCCAGCAGCGCTGAGGTTCTCAGTACATGTTTTATGCTGACTGGCTGTTAAATGGCGACGGTCCGTTTCGCAGCCATTCCTGGGCCTGCCCGCCATGCCCGCCCGATGAAGGGAAAATCCTGCCCCATGTCATTTTCTCATGCACTTTTCCTACATATAGTAAGGTGAAAGAAGTTTAAAAAATATTTTGCCCTGAACTCAAAGGAATTTTCAGAATTTCAGATAATGCTTTTTAAATTGACTTGTGTCAGGTAGGATTTTGATGTGAAGTGTGTTTTGTATTTTCTTTCTCTATGTATAATGAGGCTTGGCTGAAAGCCCAGTCATCCATTAGTCTGTTGAAACAGCTGCACCAAAGGGAAAGCATTGCTTGATTGACACATTTTTCTCATAGATCAATTTTCTCAATTGCTCCATGTTTATTTACACAAGTTAAAGTGTCAAATGTTTGTTGTTTATGCTATTGATGCTTTAAAGGTCTAGTAGATTGACACTTTTATACAGCTGTAGTAAAAGCAGTTTCTAAAGAAAGTTACGAATGAATTAATTGCTTTCAGAAGCTTTTCCACACATACCAATGACACCATAGGGTTCATTGGTTCTGTACAGAGCATATACAGAGTGAATGGGCATGGAAGTGTCATGAGTTGGTGTGGAGGGTATGGGACCCATTAGGGGTGGATGGAGGAGCATAGGTTGGCATGGAGCACATGAAGGGCCATGTGGGTGCGGGATGTGAGGGCATGAGTTGGCATTGATGGGGCATGGGAAATATGTGTGGAGGTGAGAGGGATGAGGGCTGGAGAGCCTTATATAAAATAAAACAATTGGAACAAAGTCCCAGGGCACTGAAGTGCTACTTTTAACCAGCCCAACTTGGCACTCTGTAGCCCCTAAGGCTGCCTCCAAAATGTTATTGGAGGTGGTGTGCCCGACTCCAGCATGGACCCGCCCCTGAACCCCCCCTCCACCTCCACCCCACCAACAAAATGAAAATCTGCCTTTGCAGGCACTTTCTCCCAAAGCAAGTGCATCGAGCCTGGAAGTTTCTCAATTTCCGCTACCTGTCTCTAGGGTGAAAATCCAGCCCTTAGTTTCCAGGTTTCAAAGTGAGGCATTAGGAACATTAGGGTTTATAAATGGTTATACTTTAACCTGTCTATTTAATTCCAGGATAGAATGGAGTTGGGTGTTTAGAAGGTAGTTGATTAGCATTTCTTGTTCTATACAAGGCCCAAATGACTTACATTACCGTGGAGATGGTCTATTGGGAGCAAAGAGTAGCTTTGGACTGGTTCCAGGAGAATAATGTATGCACTTAAGAGACATAGTAAAGTGTAATCATGGCGTGGGATTGTCAGCTGTTTTAAAAATCACATGGGGGGTCTTTTCCACATTTTGAAGTATAAATTGCAGATAAAAATAGCGTTAGTCAATGTTGCTTGTATTTTTATTACAGTAAGAGTCTTAAAAACTCGAAGTCTTGTGTGATATTTTCAGGCACTGAAGTTCAAATATCTTTTTGGAAATTATTGTCCTCTACAGAGATCGTAATGGTGCTCACTGACATACATTGGTTCCCAGTCAAGCAACGTCTTGATTTTAAAATTCTCATTCTTGTTTTCAAATCCCTCCATGGCCATTAATATCTCTATAATCACCTCCAGACCCACAACCCTTCAAGATATCTGCGTTCCTCTAATTCTGACCTCTTGCGCATTCCCAATCATAATTGCTTCCTGACTGGTAGCCATGCCATAAGTTGCCTAGGCCCGAAGTTCTGGAATTCCCTTGCTAGACCTCTGACTCTCTAGCTCACTTGCATCCTTTAAGACAGTCTTAAAACACATCTCTTTGACCAAGCATTTAGTCATCTGATCTACTATCTCCTTATGTGGCTTGGTGTGATATTTTGTTTTGTAATGCTCCTGTGAAGTGCCTTGCAACGTTTCATTACATCAAAAGTGGTTTATAAACATAAGTAGTTGTTGTCATAGGTCAGTTGTACTCCCTAATGTAACACCTCTGTAGTTCCAGAAGCATTGGAACTAATATGCTACACAGGGCATTTGACTATTTCCTCTTTAGGATGTAGAAACAATGGCTTATGTACCAAGTTGTCCATGAGCCCTGGTTATTCAGCCTGACAAGCCCTTCATTTCAGATTCCAGATAAACTTAAACTGCTCACTCCACTGGTTTCTCTTGACTGAATTTCCTGGGAATGGAGGTTTGGAATGGTTTGTTTTCACCATTGATGCTTCACTGGTGGAATAATCTTGAACATTAAGGCCCACAACTGTGAATATTAACAAATGGAGATATGTTGCTGACATTCCCACTTTAATTTCGTAAATGGTCTATGATGTTGTTTTGTATGAGCGAAGATGAATATTTTTCACACCCATGTTCTACTTGCACTTTTTCTTACAACTTTAATTGTATCTGAAACAAAAACAGAATTACCTGGAAAAACTCAGCAGGTCTGGCAGCATCGGCGGAGAAGAAAAGAGTTGACGTTTCGAGTCCTCATGACCCTTCAACAGAACTGAGTAAAATTAGGAGAGGGGTGAAATATAAGCTGGTTTCCACCTTTAACACCTCTTTGTTCCTTTGTCCGTGGCATCTTTTGATTATCTGCTCCTATCACTGCTTGCTTGTCTCTACAACCACCCCCCACCCCCCCACCAACTTCTCTCCACCACCCCCCCCACCTCACCTTAAACCAGCTTATATTTCACCCCTCTCCTAATTTTACTCAGTTCTGTTGAAGGGTCATGAGGACTCGAAATGTCAACTCTTTTCTTCTCCGCCGATGCTGCCAGACCTGCTGAGTTTTTCCAGGTAATTCTGTTTTTGTTTTAGATTTCCAGCATCTGCAGTAGTTTTTTGTTTTTATCTTAATTGTCTCTGTATTGATTTGACAGAGTGGACAGGTTTCAACAAGAAATCAATAACTTCATTAGAGAGAGCTTTTCAGGCACTACGTGCTCAATCAGGACTCTCGTCAGGAAGCCCCACCCACCCCCCCCGGACTGCCCACCCTTAGGGCTCATTGCTCGGAGCCTCCTCAGAACATCATGTGTCCCCTGATAGACAGTAGGAGAGGCTATACCCACAGTTACTACAGTATCCCTAACCAAATTATTCTCTGTTCATCTCTAACTTTTATACCATATGTTCACAACTTTGCAGGATGAAACATTTCTTCTAATCTCAGATTTTGGTTTAAGGTTAACTATGTTCTTCTTTTTTCTACTTCTGTGCCCACAATTCAAGTGAAGTAATCTACGTTTCTTCCTCTCAGCATTTTTAAAAATTGCATCACAGCTGCTCTCAATCATTATTTTGTTTTGTTTAGTGCTAGTCACTTTCCATAACTTACAGCATTCCCCAATACATCAATATCCCTTTGTAGATAAAGTGGCCAAAATTACACACCAATGATCCATACAAGATTAAAATAAATAGCTTCAATTCATATTCAAATATCCTTGGGATATGTTCCAGTGCATGATTAATTTTGTTGAGAACAGCATCACAATGCCTGAATGTTTGCAAAGCATGATCATTGATCTGTCTCTAAACCTCTTTCCAGCTTCGCTAATGGACATCTCTTCATCATATATATATATATATTATACATAGATTTCCTGTTCAAGAGTCCTGTTCCAATGTAACAGGCATTCCTTGGTTTATTCACTCAATTGATCCAGATCCCTTTGAATCCCATCACCCTGCTTAGAACAACCACAAGAATTGAATAAAGCAGCTATCCACTGCTCACCATGATAGAAACTGCATGATAATTTGGTGTATTGGAAAGATTAATGGATGCAGAAGAAGCACAAGAAAATTCATATCATCTTACAGTATTCCTCACACACTGTTGGAACTTTTCCAGCCTTGACACTGTTTTCCCTTCTTCATCAGATTCACTTGCAATGTAAACCCTGCTTCCACAATGACTGGGATATGTGTGACAGCTCAATCTTTCTTTGATCTACACTACCCCAAAATGTCATTTATTAATTAGTCCCTAACCATAAAACAAGACTAGTGACCCCAGCAAGGTCTGACAGCAGGGTTGGAAATTTTAGCATGTGTGGGTTGCTATTATTCAAAAAATGAAAACTTTTCAAGGTAGGTAATCTTACCCTCAAAATCACTCAAGCATCGTTAGGGCCATACTGAAGTCATACCAATTTAAGAAAAGGAAAGCCCAAACTGCTACACTTTAACATTTGCTGCCAAGAATGTGCCCTTGGTACTGCCCAAATTTAAACAGCAATATGTGGCAAATGTAGCTGTCATGCAGACATCGTGAAAGGAAATGTAACTAAGAAAAGCCAAAAAAGTAATCACATAACAAGCAGAATAACTTAAACTTTGACCTCCAGAGCACTTAGCACCCAAATGGTAAAAACAGCGATATACTCCAAAAAGCCATTATTCCTTATTCCACTTCATCACCAAAATACCAAAGGTCTTCTCTTCTTAAAACACAAATCATTATGATGAATTTCCCAAGTTCCAAGCTGACTGAAAATAAAAACAAAGGGGACTAAATTGGATAGCCCCAAAATTGTTTGCAGGGATTGTGATGCACCCATTCAAAATGATGAAGGCAGCACACAAACTGTTGGAAGGCTACATGCCTCAGCAGGGAGCCCAGGTTTATGTGAGGCTACCAACACTCAAGGCTAGCCTGCACTACTTAAAGCCAACCTTGACCTGTAAAAGGAGACTGCATTCTGGCTGCAGTGAGTGGGTGTACATCAGGAGCGGCAGTGCCTAACCGGCAGGTGACAAGTAAGGCTAGATATCCTCATGCCCATGGAGGCGATGCTGCTGGAAATCATTGGAGTGCTCGTCATTGAGGGTGTGGCCTGTAGCAGGGTTGAAAACATAACAGAATGTTCCTGCTTCATCCACCTCATTTCCTACTTTGCCCTTATCTCACAATCTTCAGGTGGTGTAACCATGCACCTCTTGCTTTTTCCCTCTTCGCTCACCTCTGCCTTGTCCTTGTGCCTTTAGCCAAGAATGGCCACCTAGTGAGGCAGTGATGCAGGGAGCTGAAGTCCTTGAGGAGAAGAAACCCCCTCACTCGATGCAACACTCGGAGCTACCAGGTAAAACACAAGTACCGCATGTTGGGAGGGTGCCGGTTACAAAACAGTGTCTCTCGAAGAAATCTTCGTAGTCTTCAGTAGGTTAACTATGGCCTGAATTTCACACTTGGCGTGTGCATCAAGTTGGCGGAAACAGAAGTGGAAACCGCTCTCAGCCGCGGTCGTGTTGCAAACGCGGTTTCAGCCTGGATGACCAGTTAAGCTCCGCCCAGCATGAAACGCGTCTTCTCAATGGTTGGAAAGGGCCAGCGGAGGCGGGGGTCTGTCCGGTGCCCAGGTGTTTTAAAACTGGCAAAGGCAGCTCCCTGGAAGGCTGCCAGGGGAGATTCTGTAGAGTTGGTCCAGAGACTGGAACAATAGCCTGACCAGCAGCAGGAAACGTCAGGCAGGAGGGCAAGTCAGGTGGGCACTTGGCCTCCCCAACCCTGTTTCTTAGATGAGTGCTTTGTGGTCCTCATGGAGGAGGTCGGTGTCAGGCAGGGCACTCTCGTATCCTGGGATGGCAGGAGGAGGCCACTGCACCAGACCCAAAAATACCTGGGAGGAGGTGGCAGCTAAGGTCAGCGGCCACGATGTTGTGAGGTGCACATGGGCGCATGCCACAAAAGGTTCAACAACCTGCTGTGCTCGGCAAGGGTGAGTATCGTGTTGGCCTGGGTCAGTGTGTTGATGTGTTAAGGTCTGGCCGTCCCCCCGTGGAGCTCAGGGTTGTTAGAGTCTGAGTGCCAACTGTCAATGATCACAGAATCACAGAATTTTAATGACACAGGAGGCCATTCGGCTCATCATGCCTGTACCGGCTCTCCAAATGAGCATTATGACCTAGTACCATTGCACATTGTTTCCATTCAAATAATCATCTAATTCCCTCTTGAATGCCTCGATTGAACCTGCCTCCGCCACACTTCCAGGCAGTGCATTCCGGACCCGAACCATTCATTGTGTGGAAAAGTTTTTCCTCATGTCACATTTGCTTCTTTTGCAAATCACTTTAAATCTGCGCCCTCTCGTTCTTGATCCTTTTATGAGTGGGAATAGCTTCTCCCTATCTACTCTGTCCAGCCCCCTCATGATTTTGAACATCTCTATCAAATCCCCTCTTAGCCTTCTTCTCTCCAAGGAGAACAGTCCCAGCCTCTCCAATCTATTCTCATAGCTAAAGCTTCTCATCCCTGGAAGCATTCTTGTAAACCTCTTCTGCACTCTCTCCAATGTGTTGAGGGGCACTGTGACCTTTAGAGTTACTGGCATGGGGTGTCCACCCACACAGCTGGAGGTGTTCTCAGGCCCAATCATATGACAAATGGAGGTCACGGTCTCCCCGGAGAGGCAGAGCCTCCTTCGGCATTGCACTTCAGCCACGTTGAGGTAGCTGCATTGCTGCCTGTAAATCCTGGCAGCAGGATAGTGGCGTCTTCTGTGGCCTCTTGGACTACTTGATGACGCTGCGCCCGTTGTACCTGCGCCACTCTTCCCACAGGTCACTCCCCTGGATGCTGTATAGGGACACCTGGCCTCCTCTCCCTTCTGCCCCTCTCTTCCTCTTCAGAGGAGGTGCCACCAGCGGAGACCACAATCCCCATTACTAGGATAACAGAAGGCTGCCTGGTGCCTGCAAGGGTCCATGCAGTCAAAATTCTCCAGGGACCTTGGAGACACCAATGAATCACCAATGAAATGAAGCCTGGAAATGCTAACACTGAAGTTCAGAACAGGGATAAAGCTGTCAAGTTCAAATAAGCAACCAGCAGCGAACTATCTCCGAAGCTCCTCACTACTCACAATGGCAATGCTGCTAACTCTTTTTATCCCGCCTTTGGATGAGGTTTCATTAAAAGTGAGCTGCCCGCCTGTCCGTTTTGCCCAAACAATGAG
The DNA here is from genome assembly GCF_964194155.1 of Cetorhinus maximus. NCBI lineage: Eukaryota > Metazoa > Chordata > Chondrichthyes > Lamniformes > Cetorhinidae > Cetorhinus > Cetorhinus maximus. Next base: position 55,991,884 of record NC_135884.1, read on the forward strand.
CATGCAATCCTGCAGGCAATGTAAAATCACAAACCATTGCCTTTTTAATGGCCTTAACCAGCTCTTTAATTGTTGAGCACGGCTCTGGCACCTACACACGCCCGCCAACCTGAAGATTGCTTGCGTGTGGGATGACATCGGGACGCTCGCCTGACATCATCTCACGCTATTTCTGTCCATTTGGGTCGGGGGCACACCCACCCATGAAGTGTAAAATTCTACCCTATGTCTTAATTAATGAGTAGAACTATTACACATGTACAGTAAAGAGTACAAGCTGGGAGCTATCTCCATGCTTCATCTGTCTCTGCTCAACACCACACTGACCCCTCAATCTGGGTCATGCGCCTTCTTACATCACTGTATGGGGGGGTACCGTACTCAGTCCCACGTTAACCCTGTATGTGACAGACCCTTAAACTACACCTCCCCCCAAGTCTTTATCCAATGTATATTGAATTACACAAGTTTACTTCATGTCTTACACTGTTATCAGTCTCATGCATTTTCATTGTTGTTACTACAGTATTGCTATTATTGATTTAGCATTATAACAATATTCTCACTACCTCATCTCCCCCCTTCAAGTCCTTGAATTTAAGGTTGAGGCAGCCTGGAGGCCTTATAACACTTCCATCTCTCATTCACTGTTCTGTCAGAGGAGTGGTTGGTTCTGTTTGTTCTGGTCCTTGCTGTTGGGTTGGAGGTTGGGCTGGCATTTGGGTATACTTCCATTCTTTACTTCCATTGCTTCATGTTGAACCGCATTTGGTCGGTTTGGCTGTTGCATTGATCAGTGGTTGCTACTAAATTGTTTCTTGCAGGATGGACGAACATTGTGCTCGTCTCTGTGCCACTTCTTTTTTATCTTCTTTCAATGTGTAGGCCATCTCGCTATCCTCTGAGGCTGAGGAACAGCTTTCTTGTGGCAAGAAGATAGGATTAGTGTGACGTGCACCTCTGTTTTTTGCTGACCATGTTGGGAGACTGCTACCAGGTTTCCACATTCCTTGTGGTCATGGCATGCTGACTGGAAGCTGCAGTGTGTGCGGGTGGATGCTGTGTCGACCATCTGTACCATTGTTGTTGTTGGTGGTAGAGGCTTCTCGGGCTGCTGATCACTCTTTTGTGCCATTTCCACTGGAGGCATTATGGTTATCTCATGGACAGTAGACTGTTCTGACCTTCTGGGGGCTTTCTGGGACCTGCACTGAGAGTGGGAAAACCTGCTTCGCAAAGAGAGAAGAGAGTTCAGAGCTAAAGTCAGATTCTGAATACTCTTTAGTGTTTGAGTGCTCGGGACTATACGATTCGGGACTGGTTGGTTAATGACAGTGGTAGTCTTGGCATCCTTTTAAATGGGTTTAATTTAGGTCTTGTGAGCTTTTAATGTTAATTAAGATATTGATGTTCTTGAAGAATGTCAGCTCCTGCCTTACTACTGGCAATGTTTTGATTTTTATAAATTTATGATCAATGCTTTTAGTGAAAAATATACTTAGGAGTTTTCACTAATGACATTGGTTTTAAATTTAAAAGAAATCCTATCATCACCAGTAATAACGCAGAAAATTCTTAGGCTTCATAATTCATATATGGAACCTTCTTTTAATCCTATCTAATGCAAGTCAGAATCCTTATGTTAATGAATGATGGTGGAGTGAATATAATCTATATAACCTGACTACGGGGGGCCGGTTAGCTCAGTTGGTTAGATGGCTACTTTGTGGATCAGATTAACGCTAACACCATTTGGGTTTGATCCCCATTCTGGCTGAGGTAAACTCGGGGCCTACCTCCTCGCCCTACCCATTGTAAAAAAATCATGGCCCTTTCTCATGGTTAGGCAAATAATCACCAAGGACTTGCCTTCTGGCAGAGAACTCAAGAAGTTTTTGACTATATTGGTCACAGCATGTCCCAGTTTATTATCACTTCACGATAGTATCAATGTTCAGCAATGTATGCAAATCAAAATTTGCATCATTGTTCATACACAATGAGCTTTCAGAACAAGCTGGGGCAAATTATCTGTGGTTAGTTCAAACTAAAAGGCATTTTTCAATGTTCCTTTCTTGTCATGGCAGGCTCAGTATAATGACCTGGATTTTGCTGTTGTAATGACTGTGAATCTGCCAGCTTTAGCCTTCATTAAGCCACTGAAACTGGCAGCAACATTGGGAGTTCAGACATGCGCAGAATAATGTGGAAATCCAGAAGTTGCTGTCAGTGAGACTACTCTCCTCCATTGGGTGTCCTAGATGTCTCACAGACTACTATTTCCATTGTAATGAAGAACTGACCAGAACTCACTCTAATGCTGTTAGCCTCATTGGAAAGAAACCCAGAAAGAGATTTTAACTGCATACTAACAACATAATTATTGTCAGACTCCCTTACTGGTTCTGAAAAGCTAATTTTATATTTATTAAATGTCAAATTTCTTCAAAACAGATTTTTTCCTTTTTTTTTAAAAGAAAAGATTGATTTTTATTTTAGTTTCTATCTTAGTGCTGTCATACATTTATTTCTCAAACTGAAAATGTAAATTGAACATGAAGGATTTTAAGTGTTTTTAACTTTCTGGTTTGCTGAACGTGCATACATCTACTTGATCAGTTGCCAATATGCTTGCTGACATCACTGCTACTGCACGCCAAGACATCCCCTTGGGTTGATGGCAGATTTAAAACACCGTGGGAAAAGGAGAAATTCCCCCCAAAGCAATTGCTAGATCTTTGTGGTAGCTTACTTCCAGTTCAACTTGTTTTGGCACTCCAGGTTGATATGCCATGGGGCAGAAAGTAGGAGGGAGTTGAATTCAATGATAAGGTTGCTGGGGTACCCTTAATTATTCACCATGGTCCAGAGCATCCATTGGTAATTCATCTGAAACCAGCTAAATTGGCATAAAATACCAAAGAATTTCAAGCGCAGATTCAGTTGAGTAAAAATTGAATTTTCATAATCTTAAACACTGGTTTGAAAACATCATGCTAGAAGATGGCCCCATCCACAAAACTGGTCATCCCCCCTAGACCGAAATAATGGGTGTGGCATGTTTCTGCCGATTTTGCACATCTGTGGCCATTCAAGGAGGGTCTTCAACATGAGCACACAGGCATGAGTAGCTATGTTATAAATGTTTTTCAATATCAAAATCTTTACCTTACTGTGAAAGTGACCAATGTGCACCATTGAAACAGGTAAATGATTCAAGATAGTGTTTTTTTGAAGTCATTTACAGAAATAGAAAATCAAGTTACCAACAAATGAAAAACTAGACATTCTGTTTAAAAATGTTCATTTCTGTGATAAGACCACTTTCAGAGGTTTTAATAAGATTGCATCAATGAATATATTTTGACACAAGAGAAAAACAATTATGTTCTATTACGTTCTATTAAAATTGCATTGGTCCGTGGAAGAGTTTAAATGTGTGATTATGCAAATTAACTTGGGGGAAACCTGAATCATAACTGCACTTCAGAAAAACCAGTGCTAGTTGTGCCCAAAGCAGAAACTCCACTATCATTACCAGTGAAGATTCAGCTCCCTTGTATAATTGTTGAGCTGACTAAATCTACCAAAATTATTTCCTTCATCTTGGCTATGCGATGTAATTCTTTCAAAAGATACAGAACGAGACAGGAAAGTAAAAATAATAAAATTAATTAGAATTCTTAACAACCATTTCCTTCAAATGGAGAAACAATTTTGTCCATCCCTTTTATGCAGAAAAACTTTTACGCCTATGACTTCAGCCTTGACTCAATGGTAACAATCTCGCTTCTGTGTCAGAAAGTTCTGGGTTTAAATTTCAGAGATTATAGCACATAGCACTCCAGTGCAGTACTGAAGGAGTAAAGCACTGTTGGAGGCAACATTTTTCAGGCAATATGTTAAACTCAGGAGTGAGCATAAAAATCCCAAGACACTATTTTGAAGAAGAGGAAAGGAGTTGTCCCCAATGTTTTGGCCTACATTTATCCCTTAGCCAACATGAGTGAGAGACTAAAGTAAATAATGGAATAGTAAAAAATTACCTGGTCATTATCAGATTGCTATTTGTAGGAACTTGGTGTAAGCACATTGGCTGCTATGTTTCTTAAATTACAACAGTGACTACATTTCAAAGTATTTTATTGGTCCTATTTCAATTTGGGATATCCTGAGGTCATTAAAGCCACTATATAAATGCAAGTCTTTGTTGTTTTCATCCATAAATTACTTGTTTAATTGTTCCAATGTAACTGTATTCCTTTTAATTAATACATACCTCCATAAACTATTTCAGCATCATCAGTGTGTGAATTGAAAACAAAAACTGTCACTCCAACAAAATAGGAGTTTCCCTAAAACTGTTAGCAATTTAGGAGTGCGATGGGACAATCACAATTACATTGCTACAAAACAATTTCAACTCTGCAGTGATGCAAATGTGACCCCATAACTGATCCCAACTGGACTCCAGAGCATAGTGAAATTCTTTCACATCCCATGACACATGAAATATAACTGTACTATAATGCAAAGTCAGATTTCAAAGTGCCCAAGGACCTCAAAGGCCTGCAATGGCACTTCAAAATCCAAAACCAATTTCTTCTTAAACATTTTACGATAACAGATGATCCTGTCCATGCACAAAAGTTGCCAGCTGAGACTAGTGCTCTCATCCAAAGCACATAGTATAAATTGAGTGATGTTGACTGCAAACTGTTCATTACTGTTATCAATGTCAATTTATTAGTATAGCAGAATCATAACATTAAGGTTAAAATTTCTACAATCATGCATTTCCGTCAGGTTGTGCATAACTTTACACAAGTGTAATTTATACAGCCTCCACATAACTCTTCAGGATCGGACTAATACTGAATATGAACTTTTTGTCAGTAAAAATAAAATGGACTTCTATTTCATATCAAGAAAACTGCTGTTGTGGAAATCGGCTCTTTAGTGCCCAATTTTTTTGGCATTGTGAGTTCCATTTTAGCATCAGAATTATGTTCATTTGCACATGCACTTCTAGAGTTACCATTTTGGTGAGGACATGAGTGCAGGCACAGCCAGCATCCAATGTATGCCGAGCAGACAGATCGTGATGTCGATCAACCTGTAATGCTGATTCAATGCCAATGCTGTGTATTTGGAGCCCAATGCTCCAGCTAATGCACACTCTTCATCTCAAACTGCTGTGCATATATTCAGCAGAGGAAGGAAATCCCCCCACCCCACCACCACCATTGGCCATATTTGAAGCCATCATCAGCTACTTTCAAATCAGTGCTAATTTATTTCCCAGCTGGCTTTTACTGAAATTGTAGAAATATTTTGTGGTTTCCAGAGTTGCTTAAAGTTACTGATGTCTCTAGGGAGTGGGGTAGCACGTGAAGTTTTTTTTACTTCAAGGAGTCTGAATGAGCCAGTTGCTTGCATGGGTGCAGCAGTACATATCACCCTTGGACTATTGCATGAATGAACAGAGGCAACACAGAGCAAGACAAGCTGCTGGAAGTGGGAGAGGAGGAAGGTCAGGAAGGCTTTCTCCAGGAGACAATATCTGCCATAGTTTTCATGGAGCAATTCTCCTACCTGAACTTCAGTAAGTGGTGTGCCAGATGTCTCAGCAGCCTCAGAGCAGGGTAAGACCATTGTGACTGTTAGGGTGAGTATGGCCATGAACCTTTGCGTGTTTGGCTCCTTTCAGGCTGCAACCGAGGATATTTGCAACATCTCTTATAGTTTGCCATCCATCATTGCATTAAGAAAGCCACTGAGTCTCTAAATCATAAGAAAATCAAATATATTTTGTTCTTTCTTTCTTCACAAAGATTGTAGGGTTTCCAATGTTGCGGGGTGTCATTGACTGCACGGTGCTTGCAAAGCAACCTGCATAAGTCAACACACAAGGTGTACTGCAACCAAAAAGCATTTTAATCTCTCAGTGAACAACTGGTGTGTGACCATACGCTATATCTCATGCAGTCAATGGTCGGTATCCTCGCAGCGGGCATACTGCCTTCATTCTATAGCAGCCAAAATACCATATGCATTTGAACCACTAAGAGAAACCACAGGGTGGCTACAGGGCGACAAGGGCTATCCTTTGAAGATGTGGCTAATGAGTCTGGTATACAACATACACCTGTGGGCAACACACACAAAATGAAAACCATGCTGTCACACAAAATGTGCTTAAGTACGTAAACAACCCTTCTGCTGTGGCTGCTCTGGGGAAGCCCTGCAACAAAGCATGTGAGGGCTTGTGGTGTTCTGCTGTATGCTGAAAAACCATGTCATCATGAGGGCACAGCCCTTGCCACCAGCTATATGGTGACCAGCTGAGGAGTTGGAGGAGGAACAGGAGGTGGTGAAAAGGACAAGGCAGTGGAGGAAGGGAGGAGGCAAAAAAAGACTCTTTCTGGCCAGGCTCTCTGTGATCCACTCATCCATTTGTGATACTAGTAATTGCAAGCCCAATTCCTCATGCATCAACTGTCTCACAACAAACCTTTGCTGTGCCACTGACCATCACAGTGTCTGCTTGACCACAAGGCAAAAATAAAAGCCACTACAAAATAACAATTCCAAAACCAAATTTATAAATCATACCCCGCCATGTTGCATGCTACCATTAACTAATCATCTTTGTGCATTCCCTGAGGCATGTCTTCCATGTGCCTCTGCTGACTGCTCCCAAGCAGTGCTACCCCAGTGGCTGCAGTATGGCGAGGAGAAGGTTGCTGACTTTCATTGGCGGAGACTGCAGATGCCTTACAGGATGACCTCATGCAGCTCTGGTCCTAGAAGACCCCGCTTTGGACTGCACCGCCTTGGCATAGGCGGCAGCACTCTGGGCTTGATGGCTGACAGGTAGCAGCAAGGGCACTGAAGGAGTGGCAGTGCTGGCTGGACGAATGCCATCATCCTGAGAGGTTCAAGGTTCACAAAGCCACTGCCACTCTCCCAGAGCAGCACTTCAATAATCCTGGGAGTAATGGTGGACAGGTTTGAGGCTGAGCTTCCACGGCAGCACCCACATGTTGGGTGGTTTGTGCTGCAATGGAGCTGAGACATCAACCACCAGATGCTTCATCATGGTTGAGTCAGCAAGCATGCTAATAAAATTAGCTACCACTTCTGCATTGCAAAAGATGGATCCAAACTCTGCACAATGCCATGTGCCAACTTGGTGCTGCACTCCTCCATGCACTTTGACATTGATTGTATGCTTTCTGGCAGGCCTGTTGGTGCACCAAGCATTTCACTGGACATACCAACCAGCCTTCTACCATAGGTCACCCCATTAAAGTCCACATCCGTGTCCTCCAGAACAGAAGTCATGGGCTACCTTGGCCTCCAGCAAGCTGGCACCTGTGCTATCCTTCCCCTGCCCCCTGCTCTCCTACTCTCATCGTAGGTCACTCATGCTGGTATCTCACCACCAGCAGAGAAAGGCACAGGGTAGAGTTGTGGTGATGGTGAAGGCCATGGAGGGTGTAAACAAGAGGTGCACCCTTACAACATCTGCAGCGTGTATTTCAGATGAAGTTTTGGGATTGGGGGGTGGTGGGGGCACATGAAGAGAATTAGGTATGAGGATACCATCCTCTTTGATAGTTACAGCCTTGTTGCTGGCCATGGACTCAGTCACAACTGCTCCAATGATGGTGATCACTATCTCCTTCAAGAGAGTAGTGACATGCGACTGTGTCTGTCTCCTGCTAGTTAGGTGTTACTGCCTGTGGTTTGTATCACTTTATCCTGCAAGAGAGAGAGGAGTGTCCATGAGTGTGGTGCAATGTGTTTGAGTAATATGGTTGTTATGATTAACTAGTGGATAGTATGTGAAAGCTGTAAAATGTGAATATGAGGCCTTCAGCAGTGCGAAATATGCGAGGGTTAGGTGAACTATGAATGTTAGGTATGAGGCATGATTGATAGAGATTGTTAAGTAAGTAATGGGTTGTGCTACATTCAGCAGTTTGAGGAGAGTAATGCGGCTGGTGGGATATGACATCTGAAGGCAAGTTCACTGATCTTGACCATGAACTTACCTGAGATCACTGAACTTCTTGCTGCACTGCATCCAGGTCCTTGATGCTCGAGTGGTGACATTGCCCACAGTGGCCAACTGATCCCACTGACTTCCCAAAGTTAGCCTGAAGGGCCACAAGGATATCTACAAGTAGATGACAGCTCTCCTCTCTCCTCCTCTCCACTGCATCCCACCCCCCCACCACCCCCCGCCCCCCCCTCCACTGCACACTACAATCATTGACGTCAACAGGCAACACATGGTGCCTGCATCAGAAGCAACGGGCGCAGGTTAATTGCACATCACGACCTTTGCTGCCTTCTTCAGAGTGATGGAGCCTCACATCATGTTTAGCTAGCTTTCGTAGAGTCACTTTGTTGTAGATTACATCAGGTTGACTGATGACTAAGATTGTGTCTGTTTACAGGAGACTGGACTTAATCATTAGGGCATGGGAATATAATGTGAAATACTATATAAAAATCTAACTGGCCTTAAATCCCTTCCCTGAGTCACTAATCTTATTCAAATAAATTAGATTAAATAGTTTACAAGAGAAATTTGATACTATCATTTATACAATAATGGTACATAATATAACTTCCAAGCTTTTGCATTAATACGGTCTCAAATGACTTTACAATATACAGTGTTATTCATAATGATGGTTTCTTAAAATGCATGTCATGCCTACTTAAAACAATGTCAACACAACCAAAGACACTGGTTAACATATGAGCAACAATGTCCTCATATTTGCTATTAATTATATTCTTACTAAGAGACAAAGAAACCATCAACTTAAAAGTTAAATTAGAAAGCCTAAATAATGAATTTAAACTGAGCGGTCTAGAGTGTTTTTTTTTAAAGTTGCAAACTTGAGAATGGATGTACTATTATCTACTGACAAAAGTGGGATCAATATCAATCTTCCCATGGTAACTAACAGCTTTACTATACCATTCTGTTAATAAACCTATTCGGTACATCTCTGCCAAAAGCACCAATAGCTCAGTTACTAATCGATCTAATGTGCTACAGAAAATCAAAGTCTATTAGTATAAGATCAAAATTATTTTTGTATTGATAGCCAAAGTTTGGTTGCGTAAACAACATACCAGCACTTTTCTCCTGTAATAAAAGTAATTTTGTTATTGATCATGCTCCAACCAGTTAGACTTACTAAGCCATGAAGAACTGAACAAAATATTGATGGTTGGAGCCCCATCTTTTAAGATAATTTTCAAATTAAATCAGAGGTCATTTCAAGCTAAAGACAGTGATGACATAAGAGTATTTATTATGCAGTTTCTAGAAAATGAAAGCCTGCAGGGTGGATGGGCGAACTGACCATGGCAGCGTGGTACAGCAAGTTATTCAAGTGGGCAGAATAAATCAGAATGTAGTGGTAATAGGGGACAGTATAGATTCGGGAATAGACACAGTTCATTGTAGTCAAGGGCAAGAGTCCAAAAGATGTGTTCCTTGCCCGGTTCCAGGGTTCAGGTCATCTGCTCAGGGCTGCAGAGGAACTTGCAGCGGGAGAGGGAGGATCAAGTTGTCATGGCCCACATAGGTACCAACGACATAGATAGGGTTAGGAAAGAGGTTTTGCTTGGGGAGTATGAACAGCTAGGGGCTAAATCAAGAAACAGAACCTGAAAAGTAATACTCTCTGGATTATTACCTAAACCATGAGCAAATTGGCATAGGTAAATAAGATTAGGGAGTTAAATACATTGCTCAAACACTGGTGTGGAAAAAAATGGGTTTCAATTCATGGGGCATTGGCACCAGTACTGGACAAAGAGGGAGCTGTCGCACTGGGATGATCTTCATGTGAACCGTGTTGGGACCAGTGTTCTCGGGAATCTAATGACTCAGGCAGTAGAGAGGGCTTTAAACTAAATAATTGGGGGGAAGGGATCATGTGAGGGAGGATGTGGTGAATTAAAGACAAAGGACAAGAAAGAGAGCAAGTTCGCAATAAGGGTAATGGTAATCAGTACATGGCAGGAACATAAGGGCTAAGAGCAGGAGTAGGCAATTCAGCCCCTCGAGCCTGCCCCACCGTTCATTATGATCATGGCTGATCTCATTTCGGCCTCCAACTCCAATTTCCCACCCTCCCCCCATAACCTTTCGACGCATTATTAATTAAAAATCTGTCTATCTCCTTAAATTTATTCAGCATCCCAGCATCCACTACACTCTGAGATAGTGAATTCCACAGATTCACGACCCTTTGAGAAAAGTAATTCCTCCTCATCTCTGATTTAAATCTACCACCCCTTAGCCTAAAACTATGGCCTCTCATTCTAGAATGCCCCACAAGGAGAAACATCTGCTCCATGTCTACTTTGTCTATCCCCTTTAGAATCCTATATACCTCAATTAGATCTCCTCTCATCCTTCTAAACTCTAGCGAGTATAGGCCTAAATTGCTCAATCTCTTCTCATAAGACAAGCCCCGCATCTCTGGAATCAATCTAGTGAACCTCCTCTGAACCGCCTCCAGTGCAACTACATCCTTCCTCAAGTAAGGGGACCAAAACCGTGCACAGTACTCCAGGTGCGGTCTCACCAATGCCTTGTATAGTTGCAACAACACTTCCCTATTTTTATACTCTATTCCCTTAGCAATAAATGCCAAAATTCCATTTGTATTCCTTATTACCTGCTGTACCTGCATACTAGCTTTCAGCGATTCATGCACGAGGACACCCAGATCCCTCTGCACTGAAGCATTCTGACGTTTCTCTCCATTTAAATAATAAGTCACCTTTTTATTCTTCTGACCAAAATGGATGACCTCACACTTATCCACATTAAACTCCATCTGCCAAATTTTGGCCCATTCACCTAACCTGTCCGTATCGATTTGTAAATTTCTTATTTACTTACTTACTTACTTTCCCACCTATTTTGGTGCCATCTGCAAATTTAGCTATAGTGCCTTCTATCCCTGAATCCAGGTCATTAATATAGATTGTAAATAGTTGGAGTCCAAGGACTGAACCCTGTGGCACTCCACTAGGTACAGCTTGTCATCCAGAAAAAGATCCATTTATCCCGACTTTCTGTTGGTTAGCCAATCCTCTATCCAAGCTAATATATTACCCCTAACTCCGTGTGATCTTAACTTGTGTATTAATCTTTTGTGTGGCACCTTATCAAAGGCCTTCTGGAAATCCAGATATACTACATCTACAGGATCCCCATTATCCACTTTGCTTGTCACATCTTCAAAGAACTTTAGCAAATTAGTCAAACACGATTTACTCTTCATAAAACCATGCTGACTTTGATGGGTTGCATTTTGACTTTCCAAATGCCCCATTACTACTTCCTTAATAATGGATTCCAACAATTTTCCAACAACAGATGTTAAACTAACTGGTCTATAGTTTCCTACTTACTGCCTCCCCCACTTTTTGAATAAGGGCGTTATATTACCATTAACATACAAACTTGCCAGAGTTTACAAAAACGGTAAAATGTCGGAACTATCTGAATATCTGAGTATCTGAATGCACATAGCATCCATTAAAAAATGGATGAGTTGTCAGCTCAAAGAGAACTAAATATGTATGATATGAAGCCATTACAGAGACATGGCTGCAAGCTAACCAAGACTGGGACCTTAAAGGTACTTAACATTTCAGAAGGACAGGAAGCTAGGAAAAGGTGGTGTGGTAGCTCAATCAATCAAGCTTAACATTAGTATAATAGTATTGAAGATCAAGATGTACAATCAGTTTGGGTAGACAGAAGAAATAGAAAAGGTAAGATGTCAAACAAAAAGCTAAAAGCTACTGCGGATGCTGGAAATCCAAAACAAAAACAAAAAACTTAGCTTCTTCCTTGAACAGAGGCCCGAACAATCCCCATCCACCACTACTCTCCTCCGTCTGGCTGAACTTGTTCTCACACTGAACAATTTCTCCTTTAACTCCTCTCACTTCCTCCAAATAAAAGGTGTGGCTATGGGTACCCACATGGGCCCCAGCTATGCCTGTCTCTTTATGGGGTATGTGGAACATTCCTTGTTCCAGTCCTACTCTGGCTCCCTCCCATAACTCTTTCTCCGGTACATCAATGATTACTTCGGTGCTGCTTCGTGCTCTCGTCGGGACCTGGAAAAATTTATTAATTTTGCTTCCAATCTCCACCCCTCCATCATTTTCACATGGTCCATCTCTGACACTTCTCTTCCCTTCCTTGACCTCTCTGTCTCAATTTCTGATGATAGACTGTCCACCAATATCCATTACAAGCCTACCGACTCCTACAGCTACCTCGACTACAGCTCCTCACACCCCGCTTCCTGTAAGGACTCCATCCCATTCTCTCAGTTCCTTCGCCTCCGTCGCATCTGTTCTGATGATGCTACCTTCAAAAACAGCTCCTCTGACATGTCCTCCTTCTTCCTTAACCGAGGTTTTCCACCCACGGTCGTTGACAGGGCCCTCAACCGTGTCCGGCCCATATCCCGCGCATCCGCCCTCACGCCTTCTCCTCCCTCCCAGGAACATGATAGGGTCCCCCCTGTCCTCACTTATCACCCCACCAGCCTCCGCATTCAAAAGATCATCCTCCGCCAACTCCAGCATGATGCCACCACCAAACACATCTTCCCTTCACCCCCCCTGGTGGAATTCCGTAGGGATCGTTCCCTCCGGGACACCCTGGTCCACTCCTCCATCACCCCCTACTCCTCAACCCCCACCTATGGCACCTCCCCATGCCCACGCAGAAGATGCAACACCTGCCCCTTCACTTCCTCTCTCCTCACTGTCCAAGGGCCCAAACACTCCTTTCAAGTGAAGCAGCATTTCACTTGCATTTCCCCTAACTTAGTCTACTGCATTCCTTGCTCCCAATGTGGTCTCCTCTACATTGGAGAGACCAAACGCAAACTGGGCGACCACTTTGCAGAACACCTGCAGTCTGTCCGCAAGAACGACCCAAACCTCCCTGTCGCTTGCCATTTTAACACTCCACCCTGTTCTCTTGCCCACATGTCTGTCCTTGGCTTGCTGCATTGTTCCAGTGAAGCCCAACGCAAACTGGAGGAACAGCACTTCATCTTCCGACTAGGCACTTTACAGCCTTCCGGGCTGAATATTGAATTCAACAACTTTAGATCTTAAACTCCCCCTCCCCCCATCCCCACCCCGTTTCTTCCCCCTCCCTTTTTTTTCAATAATTTATATAGATTCTTCTTTTCCCACCTATTTCCATTATTTTTAAATCTATAACTGTAATACCCTGTCGTCAGTCTTTCCACCCCACACCCACTAGAGCTGTACCTTGAGTATCCTGCCATCCATTCTTAATTAGCACTTTTCTTAGATAATATCACCACCTTCAACACCTCTTTGATCCTTTTGTCTGTGACATCTTTTGATTATCTGCTCCTATCACTGCTTGCTTATCCCTACAACCACCCCACCCTCAACTTCTCTCTCCCCCCGCCCCCCACCTTAGACCAGCTTATATTTCACCTCTCTCCTAACTATACTTCAGTTCTGCCGAAGGGTCATGAGGACTCGAAACGTCTACTGTTTTCTTCTCCACCGATGCTGCCAGACCTGCTGAGTTTTTTCAAGGTAAGATGTCACTTGTCAGAGTAGTTATAGGTTCCCTTTCAGTAACTACACAATAGGATAAGGTATACAGGAAGAAATAATGGGGACTTGTAAGAAAGGTACTGCAATAATCATGTGCGATTTCAGTCTACATATAGATTAAACAAATCAAATTGGCAAAAGTAACCTAGGAGAAGACCCTAGAAGGAGGATGCACCATCCGTGGCTAACTAAGGAAGTTAAAAATAGTAGCAAATTGAAAGAAAACGTGTACAATTCTGTGAAAATTGGTGGTTGGTCAGCAGGTTGGACAGAATTTAAAAAGCAACAAAGCATGACTAAAAAAACAATGAAGGAGAAATCAGAGTACGAGAGAAAACTGGCTAGAAATATAAAAGCAGATAGTAAGAGTTTCTACAAGTATTTAAAAAGGAGAGTAACTAAAGTGAGTGTTGGTCCTGTGCAAAATCTGTGAAATTAATAATGGGAAATAAAGAAATGATGGATGCATTGAACAGATATTTTGCATCTGTCTTCACCATAAAGGACACAAATAACATCCCAGAAATATTTGTAAATCTAGAGGTGAAAGAGAGGGACGAACTGAAAACAATTACAATCACCAGGGAAAGGGTACTGAGAAAACTATTAGAACTAAAAAGCTGTCAAGTCCCCAGGTCCTGATGGACTTCATCCCAGAGCATTAAAAGAAGTGGCTACAGGGATAATAGGTACATTGGTTGTCATTTTCCAAAATTCCCTAGGTTCTGGAAAGGTCCCATCAGATTGGAAAATAGTGAATGTAACTCATCTATTCAAAATAGGAGGGAGACAGAAAGCAGCAAACTGGGAAATTATGTTTGATTCATTTATTAGAGTTCTTTGAGAAAGTAACATGCAATGTGGACAAAGGGGAATCTGTATCTAACGTACTTAGATTTCTAAAAGGCTTCTGATAAGATGCCACATCAAAGGTAACTACACAAAATAAGAGCTCTTGGTGTAGGGGGGTAACATATTAGCATACATAAAGAATTGGTTAGCTAAAAGGAAGTGGAGAGTTGCAATAAATGGTTAATTTTCAGATTGGCAAGCTGTAACTGGTAGGGTACCACAGGGTTCAATGCTGGGGCCTCAACTATTTACAATCTATATTAATGACTTGGATGAAGGAGCCGAATGTATGGTTGCAAAATTTGCTGATGACACAAAGATAGGCAGGAGAGTAAGTTGTGAAAAGGACATAAGGGGAAGAACCTTCTACTCTCTGGCGGTGAGCTTGGAGGTGGAAAGGGCATGTAATTAGGTGGGATGGTGGCATACCAGAACACCACCACATTCCTGCCTCCACCAGAATTAAATGATTGGTGGGAACACCCATGGTCGATCTTCCCAGCCCGCTGCCTATTGAGGCCCTTAACTGTCCAATTAATGACCAGTTATGGGCCTTATCCCACCGCCACTGGTATTAACCTAGTGGTGGCAGGTATGCCAACATGTGGCATGCACGATAGATAAAACTGTGCAGCCAGCTTATCACCTGCGCCTGATCAAGGGGCTTGACACTGGGGACAGCGGGGGGGCTGCTGAGAGCCACCCCCTCTTTCCCCTTGCTGACGACCCGACTACACCCCTGTCTCCTTGACCCCCACCCTGAAAACCCTTCCCCCCCACCACCCCACATTACATGCCTGTGACCTGGGTCACTGCATGATCCTGGGACTCTGGGAGGTGTTTTTCCTGCCCTCCCCTGTGGCACTGCTGCGTATAAGAGCTGCCAGCCTCTGATTGGTTGGCAGCTCTTGGTAGGCAAGGCATCCGTCCCCAGGGTCTTGATTCCAGGGGAAGGCCCACCGCTGGCCTTGCCACGGTCTGATTAGCTTGTGGTTCGGTGGGCCTTCCCAAAAAGAGGCAATGCAGGTCTCTCACCAGCTCTCCAGCCGGCTGGTGAAACCCCCGATTCGTCAACAAGATTCCACCCAAGGAGTTTGCAAAGCGATATAGACAGATTTTGTGAGTGGGCAAAAATTTAGAAGATGGAGTATAATGTGGGAAAATTAAACTTGCCCACTTTGGCAGGAAGAATAGGAAAGTAGTATATTATTTAAATGAAGAAAGGTTCCAGAACTCTGCAGTACAGAGGGATCGGGGTGAACTGGTACACAAATCACAAAAGATTTATGTGCAGGTACAGCAAGTAATATGGAAGGCAAGTGGAATATTGGCGTCTATTGCAAGGAGAATGGAATATAAAAGTAGGGAAGTTTTGCTACAGTTATACAGGACGTTGGTGAGGCCACATCTGGAGTACTGTGTAGTTTTCTTCTCTTTACTTAAGAAAGGATATAATTACATCAGAGGCAGTTCAGAGAAGGTTCACTCAACTGATGCCTGGGATGAAGAGGTTATCTTAAGAGGAAAGGTTGGACAGGTTGGGCCTGTATCCATTGGAGTTTAGAAGAATGAGAGGTGATCTTACTGAAACATATAAGATCCTGAGGGGAATTGACAGAGTGGATGCTGAGAGGAGGTTTCCCCTTGTGGGAGAGACCAGAACTAGGGGACACAGTTTAAAAATAAGGGTTTTCCCATTTAAGACAGAGATGAGGAGAATGTTTTTCTCTGGGAGGATTAGTTGTCTGTGGAATTCTCTTCCCAAAAAAGCAGTGGAGGCAGTGTCATTGAACATTTTTAATGCTGAGTTAGATAGTTTCCTGATTGACAAGGGGATCAAAGGGAGTAGACAGGAAAGCAGAGTTGAGGCCACAATCAGATCAGGCATGATCTTATCAAGTGGTGAAGCAGGCTCGAGGGACCAAATGACCTACTCCTGCTGCTAATTTGTATGCATGTTCATATGTCCTTGATAAACATACAAAATTTATTGAATGGCAGTTGCGTGTGGTGCTGGTTGAATGGCCATTTATTCATTTGCAGCAACCACTAAAACAATTATGGGAGCAGGAAAGACAATGGTCATTAATACTCCCATTATATGAGAACAGCCACATAATAATCAGTCTTATTCTGGTCATAAATGTTTTGCACAATATTTCTGGTGCAGTCCACAATTCGTTTACAGCACCAGAAAGGCAACTGATCTAAGTGCTAGTTCCCCAATGTGCTGGTAGCAAATTTTAATTACAACCTCCACTGAGTTTCACATCTCAAATATCGCACACTAATTTCTGACCACTAACGTCTCCAGAGGCAACCTCTTACAGGAATGAAATAAATTAATTATGAGACCATGAGGTTCTTGTACATCTAAAACACAAACAAGTATTACATAGAATATGTAGCACTGAAACACCATTCAGGCAAGGTCTGTGCTGATGTTGATAATCCACCCAATTCAGCCTCCTCCTACTCTATTAACTTCATCTCACCCAGCCAACAAGTCTCTCTCATGTACCTATCTAACTTCCTTCTCTGTAAGTAAACCTACAAGCACATCCAGCCAATAAAGAATTTGTAGCCAGAAATTAATACTTCTCAGCTGATTTTGCACCGCAAAGACCTACACTAGGGCTGCCAATTCCTAAGAGTGGCCCTTGTGTAAACAGCTGCAAACTGAATATAAAACTGGCAGGATTCACTAAGACTGGCAGGTGTTTTCAGTTGCCATTCAGTGAGTCTCTTCAGATTTACATCTTGATTGCAGCTGGCTGTGGGAACCAGCAGTACAAGTGTGGGTCATGTGCAATGTAAAATCTGCAACAACAGATGTTATAAATCATCAGTCCTTGGTGAAGCTAGTTGCATTTATATACAGTTGAAGTGTTCAAACAAGTGGACTAAGCAACATTTTACATTATTTTGCAACTTCTCTGACACGAGAGGAGAAATACCCTATTTTCCCAGTGAGGATATAAAAGGTGTTGCCACATCACATCTTCTGAAAAGTAAAGTCACATTTGAACACTGTAATATGGCAGGTCCAATTCTTTCTGGTTCTCATTACATTAATCAGCAACAATGCATTTCCTTTGTGTTAATCAAACCTTTCCAAATTGGTTTTGTAACAAGTTTTGAACATGCACTTCTGATGTTTGATTCCAAATTGTTAATGAAAATTGTGAACAGTAGTTCCAGGTCGATCCTTGTGGATCACCACTTCCTACCATTTGCCAGTCTGAGTAGTTCATCTTAACCTCTGCTCTGTTTTCTGTTTTATAGCCAGCTTTCTATCCATTCTGCTACCTAGTCCCTACCTCCTCATGCTCTGATCTTGGTCGTGAGTCCACTATGCAGTGTCTTATCAAAGGCAATTTGAAGATCTAAATGTGTTACATCTACTACATTATCCTTTCTGTTCTCTTTCTACTCTTTCTGTTACTCTGTATTTGCAGTTGTTGGGTTGGAGGAAAGTGTTAATGAAAACATTCATTTAATAAAGTTGCACTTGCATTTTGTGTTTGCATCAAAAGCTTCTATTTTTCTATTGCAGGTACACTTAATAGCAAGAGAAAATCAGGATTATTTTTGAAACAAAATGTAATAGTACATGCTTCCTGTTGTCACAATGTTAAGTATTAAAGTTTAAGCTCCTAGGCAGCATTTCTTGCAACATAAAAATGCATTCCACGAAATATAAAAGAGTTTAGTTTGCATAGACAGTTCAAAAGAAACAAGAATTGCTTTCGAATTTACTCCACAGAAGGGAAGTAGCCGTCTTCTAATAGCAATGTTAACAGACAATTTTGCCAAATATTTCAAAAACTGTATGGGCCACACTTGCAAATAAAACATTTATGTCAAAATTTTGTTCCTGGCTACTAAGAATGGAGATTAAATAATTTACCTTAATGATGCTTCTGGCCAAATTGACTCAAGTTTCACTTATTCCACTGAAATACAGAAAGATATAAGTGCAAGTGAAATAATTAATAAAATAGACATGCATTAAAAAAACACAATTTTGAAGGAAAAAAATCAAAATCAAACATAAGAAGTTTCATTTTCAGATAATGTATGCCATACACCAAATCATCCTTTAAGTATACCAGCTGCTTGGTATATTAAAGTGCAATAATATTGAAGAACAACCTACAACACACTAATGTCTTTTGATAATGTATTATTTAAGTATTTTGAGGCAAAGCACTGTTTAAAAGATCTGAGTGATAGCAGTGAATTATTTAACATTGTTCAACAGTTGGAGAATACCTTAAGCCTGAAATTATGAGGCAACATTGCCAACACTGGACCTCTTGAAAGCTGAGGAAGGGTCAGACTTAGGCCAATATCGCAGCCCCAGTTTTTTGCCTTGGAATTTAACTGAATGAAGTTCAATGGCGGAAAACAACAGATGTCAGTGTAAAAGTTTCCAAATGTAACATATTTCCTTTTTAGGTATTCGGTTAGATGCTTCTTCCCACGGTACAACTAAAAGGAATTCCCATTCCACTCAATCAAATGTCTTCACTGATTTCAGGAAGAGCATTAGGATGAGAAGCGTTTTTACTGTTGGAATGGTGCCCCTTGTTCAACAATCATCTTATTGTTTCCCAAATGAAGGTTTAATATAAAGCCCATTTGGCTTTGCCTGGGCTTATGGTGGAGATCACTGTATCCAAGTCTACTGACCATTATCTTGTATTCAGTATTAAGCAAGGATACAGGTCAACAGTTAATATTTGTTCTTTTTGTGTAATTGTGTAAATGTAGTTGTCCTGCAAGTGTCTGGAAGGGTTTGCAGTTCTTACACATAAGGAAAGGACTTTAGCAGGAGGTGTGTCCATCCACAGAACAGGCTCTCGCAGCATTTGTCTTGGTAACTGTCCGTTCTAGAGACTTTTCCCTATTGGAACCTCTTCATTGCCAGTAGGATCTGTTTGGGTGACATTACAAAATTACTTCTAATCACGCATGCAGAATCTGCTACTAGAAAGAAGGATGCAGTCTTTTTTTAATTTATTGCTTCATTACTATTTCCAAGACTTTCACTTGTTCTGACGAGGAAGGAGGATTACAGAGATCTTTGTCCAGAGGAATTTATATGGATTCATTACAGACCACACAAAGTTTAGGTCTCTCTGAAATGGTCTCATTGATAATTAAAAGGGAGAAATTAGCTTTTGTGTTTCTGATAAGTTCTACTTCCCACTGCCAGACACTTATTTCCTATTTAGTGGGATTTTAATCTATGATAACAGTACAGCTATATGTGTCATAAAATGCAAATGTCCTTGCATTTTTAGACTCAAGACTCGACTGATAGCTGTCAAGTGCCAACTCTCTATAAGGAGAAGACGACTGACATAGGATTAAATTAAACTTGAATGTTTTTACAATGGACAAAGGTTGATCAGAGGTGGGTCATTGCTTAGGCAATGTATTTCTTGCAAGGCAGCAGTTCACTCAAAAGGGTGTAATTGCATAACTATTTTTTAGTCTTGCAAAGATTTCAACTAGTTTGAGATTGTGCATAAAATTGATATATTTTATGGAACATGATATCAATATGACGTACAGAACTTATAAATAGGTGTATCAGGATATGAGTTGCACTCCTAGAAGTTATTTGGCTCATAAGAAACAGTGTAGCAGCCAGGATGTAACAAGCTGATATCAATGTCTTAAAACTAATAGCAATTCACATAAGAAATTGATGAACACAACTTTAGCCCAAACTTCAAATACGCTTTTAATAAAACACCTGTCTAAAATGTTTCTCAACCAGATGTATGAGCTTTTGTACTGATATACTTATAACTTGATATTTATTAGAAATAAGAAGGTTCAGCTTTAATTGGTGAAAATACCGCTGAACCAGGCAGACCACAAATTGATTATGTTTAATTTGAAGATGAGCTGAACAGCTTGTTCCCCATGTGAGCAGCAGTCAAGCCTTAACAAGGAATCCTCGGGCAAAGAAGTTGGGTGAGGTTGGGAAAATAATTCATAACTCAACTGCTGTTCACCAGTGATTCAGTAACTTCTGATGAAAAGTGCTCAAAAGTGCAAGGCAAATCCAAAATCAGGATCAACAGAATTTTCCCTCCCTAAGACCCAATGAGCTTCCAATAACCCGTGTCCAGGCCCACACATGAGAAACTGCCACTTGGTGCAGGGCACTGGAGGACATATACTGTGAACCATAACCAGCATGAGTTGATGCGTGGGAACTGAAGGTGGAAAGTAAAATACCACAACAGTGGATTAAAACCTGGGTAAATATAGGATGGTGCTTGTGGTGTGGTGTTCAAAATTAGTTCACAATTCATGATTAGACCTAGGCCAATCATAAGGAAAGTAAGTCAATTGGAAAGAAAACAAACATCTAGTTCTATTATATTCATCAGTAGGTAAGCAACTTATGTAATGCAATTTTAAATAATAAATTAAACAAATACAATATTGAAGCACTGAGCACAATATCCTGAATAAACAATTTTAATCAAATACAGCAAATTCATTATTCCTTCATGAATACTAATAAACCAAACAAATTTGCAGAGGTATTCAGAACTAAGTATTTAATGCAAGTATTTCTTTTTGTCAGACTGCAAAAATGTTATTGCTTCAAACAAAAACAGAGGATCTAGCAAATGAACAAAAGGCCA
The DNA here is from genome assembly GCF_964194155.1 of Cetorhinus maximus. NCBI lineage: Eukaryota > Metazoa > Chordata > Chondrichthyes > Lamniformes > Cetorhinidae > Cetorhinus > Cetorhinus maximus. The sequence continues at coordinate 56,013,084 of NC_135884.1, forward strand.
TGGTGTTTTTTTTGGACCATTTTTAATCACAACACTGCACAATGTCAATTGTTCAGATTAAAATGAATACATGACACAAATATAAAACAGATAATAGACACAGAAAAGCAAATCCAATCATTGATTTCTCAACTGAAAAATTGCACAAAAGGAGCTAAAGAATAATGTGCAATCTATTCAGGCAATAAAAACCAAAGTGTACAGTTCTAAAGGGAGTTCACGAACAGAGAGAACTGGGGGTAGATGCAGTGCTATGAGGCAATGTGAACTCAAAGGTACAATTCTAAAATGCTGTGGCTGTGTGCACAAATCTTTGACAATGGCAGAGCAGGCTGAGGAAGTACTTAAAAGGGCATATGGGATCTTGGGCTTCACTAATAGAGTATAAAAGCAAGGAACCTTTATAAAACATTGGTTTGGACTCAACTGAAGTACTGAGCTCAATTCTGGACACTGCACTTTAGGAAGGATGTGAAAACCTTAGAGTGGGTGCAGAAGAGATTTACAAGAATGGTTCCAAGGATGAGAGACTTCAGTTACGTGAATAGATTGGAGAGGCTGGGGTTATAACTCCTTGGAGAAGGTTGAGAGGCGATTTGATACAGGTGTTCAAAGTGTGTCCGACCAGGTGAGGGGGAGTGAACTGACACCCCTCTATTCAACCTCCTTGGTTGGTCACAACAAACGTTTAAGTTTATTTCTCATGAGGATATGTCTTTTCCGAGTCTAAATTTATTTAACTATTTATGCAGTGAACAATAAGGAGCCAGTCAAACAAGGTTTTCTTCAGTTAAAGAAAGAGAAAATTTATGAACACTAAACCCGAAAAAAATAATAGAAATGTGATGTCACACAGATGGGTGTTAGAAATAAGGGAAGTTAGAGTTCAGTAAAAAGAAGTTCAAAGAATATACGGTTATGTGTCCTTTGCTTGTCCTTGAGGCATAGATTGTTATACATTGTGGCAGATTTGGATTAGCTGGTTTCGTTGATGTGGTCAGATGTGGAAAATATTGCAATTATTCAGAGATCTTGGGTTGCTGGTAGATTTCTAGTAAAGCTGTCTTCTGAACTGGTTAATACATTTGTTCCAAAAGAGAAAAAGAGACAGCACAGCTTTTCAGCCTGTTACCTCTGCTGAAAACTTTCTTGACACACCCTGTGTCATTGGGAATCTATCTGCAGTGGCTGCAGCATGGCCTGTTATACTTCACCCATTGTGTATTTCCAAGGGGTTTTGGATGGGTTTGTTTCAATATCTATCACTTTGCATTTTAATGTGTCCTTCTTAAACAGTTATGAGTTTCAATGGGTCTCTGAATTATAGGAAATATCCCTCTCTTCACACTCCCCTGAGGGTGTCTTGTTTGCCTTTTCTCCTTCACCTTGAAAGGCGGCCTTTCATTTTTAAGTTGTTTGTTCTATCTCATTTCAAATTGCAAAATTTCCAATCAGTTGAAAGCTGAAGTCATATTTTCAAAAATAAAGGGGTATAGCCTCGTGACAAGGGTCTAGACAGAACAGATAGAGAGGCGGTGTTTCTCTTTGGTGGAAGGGTTAAGAATCAGAGGACACAGATTTGAAGTGATCGGTAAAGGAATCAAAGGTAGCACGAGGAAAAAAATCTTCCTTATGAAGCGAGTGGTTACAATCTGGAATGCTCTGCTTGAAAGGGTGGATTTCAAAAGGGAATTCGATAGACACCTGAAGAGAAAAATCTTGAAGGGCTACGGAGAAAAATAACAGGGCGGGGGAGTGGGACAAGCTAAATTTCTCTTGCAAGAGACAGGATTGCTTCTACAACCATACGTATCATAAGCTTCAAAAGAAAAAAAAAAAGCTTATTAGTTTGTGCATACTTGATACTGTTGGAAACTATGCACTTCCACTAGTGGGGAAAACTAAACATCAAAGGTATAGACAGAGAGTCAAAGAGTAGTATGGCATGAATAGCAATCCCATTTGTTAGACAGTACCATGAATTTGTGGTATGCAACCTGAAAATCACAACATGCTTTCGGGATAGCAAAGTAAATTGCTCACCCTCCCATAAAGGTAAACAGCAATACTTAAAACTCTCTACTTACTTGTGCAGCACACTGTCAATACAAAGTTCCTGCACTCTTAACTCTGGCCAAATGTGTGTATGCAAGGACAGAGCATAAATAAAATTGATCAACTGATTTAACAATACATTCTGCCATGCTTACAAAATGGAAACAGTCGAATAAAAGAAACATGGCATCACAGGGTTTTCATTACTGTGTAGCGATAGAGAAAGTATATATCTTTTATTATCTGGTCCTTTGTGCTCATCTTTTATTCTTCAACAAATGTAAACATTATATCTGAAGAATAAACTAGTACTTCAAATGTTCCAAGACTGCTTTGCTTTGAGCAGATTATTAGTGTGTGGAAGGAAATCCAATTAATGGTCTTGTACGAACAGTTAATTTATTATCTACTAATTAATCCGTTAATTATGTAACTGTAGCTGCATTCTCTTGTATCTCCTCATGCATATTTATAAAACATTAGGCACTATATGACTAAAAATATATCAGAACAACTATATTAGATTGCTACAAGCATGGCCATTTACTAGAAATGACAAATTCCAATTTGATCTACTGTTACTTCAGCAAACCATTTACAGTCACTTACTCAATTCATTCAGTTAGCTCCAAAACTGCTGTGTACTCCCTAAAAGTTGTGATGAGGTATTTAGCCAGGCATGCTGGCCTACTTTCCTTTCAGTCTCTCAGAAAAAAAACTGTATGATTAAAATTGGCTGGTCCTCAAACGCCACCAGTTCAAAATTACAATACTATACTTGGTAAAAATGTAGTCTTTGTTCTACTCAATTTGCATATTTTATGCACGTAGAATTATATTTTACTGAGATCATTTCTGTTCATTGAATATTTTTCCAGCTTGATATAAATCAGCACAAAACAGCTTACACAAATATTAACAGGTCACTAGGTTACAATGCACAGAAGACTCTGGACAGAATTTCTGGGGGCTTCGGAGAACCGAAGTGCAGGTGTGTAATTTTTTTGCCAGTGGCCGGTTTACTGGCAGCAACCCGTCCCCAAGCCATTTTCAGGAAGGCGAGATCAGCACATAACAGCTACCTGCCAGTAAAACGATGAGTAGCTTGTTAAGGGAATTATAGGGCCAATGAAGGGCATTGAACAGAGGCCGACTGGGATTTTCCAACTGTTTGCTTCAGCACCATTTAATTGCTGAAATGGTTTAAAAGCTGGCAGAATACCCTGGATGGATACCCCCCCATTGCATCGGGGGCATATCAGCAGCTGCCTGAAGGTGACTTTTGAATGGCAGAACGGTGGGTTTCCATCGCTTCAGCATCACTCTGAGGCCCACCCCATTTCTACCCCACCTCCGGCTGCCTGTCTACCCTCCCCTCCACAATGGTGGTCTGGCAGGCCGAGGCCATTTTTTCGTTCAAGTAATTTAAAAGTGCAGAGAGGGCACTTCCATCTTGAGGTGCACTCTCTGTACTTATATAATATTTGACATTAAAAATGGCCACGGCTGTCAAACCACCATCGTCTCCCTCACCCTTATCTACAACAGCAAGATGCAGCTCCTTCAATGCTGGGGGGATCCTATTGGCCCCCTAACTTTGAGAGCCCACCCACTGTCTTGGTGACGGCACCCGCCAACTAGTGAATCGAGCAAAAATCACTGTTGGGCGAGTGCTCCCAACATTATGCTTGGTTAGAACCTGCATGTGACCCTAATGTCGGGGTCGTGACCCAAAACAGAAAATCCTGCCCTCTATTTCTGGAACCATATGTTTCTAACGTAATCGTGTATTTGCTGCAAATGAGATATCCTATTGAAAATTAAAGATTTTTTTAGGTTTGTCTATTATATTTGCATAATGGTGAAACAATGACCCCATTTAAGATCCCACAACATTGGCCAGATTAAAAACTAAATATACTGTATCAGGATCATATGAACACTACTTTATTCTTTAAAAGAATGACAAAACAAAAGTCCACTTTCAATTGGCGGTTTAAGCCAAGTTGTATGAGTAAGTGAATAATCTCTCACCAAGCTTGCAAATCACCTTGTGGGTGAGTCCAGCTGTACACTAAAGCATCACCATGTGAAAATAAATTCCATGAACTGGAACATTTCTCTTAGAAAGGAATATGCACTTCCTGTGGCAGTAGACGAGGAGGGGAGAAAATATATAGTGGGGAAAACAAACCATCATATCATCATTCAGAACTATCTTGATGCCCCATTCTGCCTACCAATACTTGAATGCCCTATGTTAAAAGGTTGGACTGGATAAGTTAATTAAAATGGTATGAAGAATGGGTGCATCCACATAAAAGGAGCCTGCCTGAAACAATGTTTATTCTTGATTTTGTTCAAATATCAACGGAAACAAGTATGTCAATTCAACTACTTCCAAGATGTCAGTACTCTTGGGGCAGAATTTTCTGGCCGGTGGGGGGGCCGGGGGGGGCGGGTGGGGGTGGGGGGCGAAGCAGGAACGGGCGCGGGCAGGCGTGGACCCGATCGCCGCCCACGATCAGGTCTGTGACGCCATTTTATGTGGGTGAGCCAGTTAAGGCCCGTCCAGCGTGAATCACGGCTCCTGAGGACAGTGGGAGTGGGCGGGCAGTGGCGGGACTGCAATGACCACCGGGTCCAATGGCAACCCAGTGGCCTGTTTTAAAAATTTGCTGCAGCCTTTCAAAGGCTGCGAATCATGGCCAATGGGAGGGCTCCCCAGAACGCTGCTGGTGAGCAGGCCAGGCAGGAGGATAGGGCAGGGGGGCACTGTGCCCCTCATTTCTCCAATGATTGCCTTGGTGCCCTCCTCAAGGAGGTGGCAGCATGGCGGGAGGCCCTGGTACCCCAGGCTGGGAGGAGGAAGCCCCCCCACATGACCAAATGTGCCTGGGAGGAGATGGCGGGGGTGGTGAGCTCCCGCGACGTGGTGCAGCACACCTGGATCCAGTGTTACAAGCGCTTCAACAACTTGTTGCGCTCAGGAAGGGTGAGTACTATGTTGGTATTGGTCACTTAACCCAGCAGGTAAGCTTTCCCCCCTGGTATCCCCTCCAAGTCTGAGTGCAGTGACTGCATTGAATCATTGACGGCATGTGTCCTTCGCTGCCAGCAGATATTGCCCATGCCGAGGTCACCCTGAGAGGGGGGCGAAGAGATGGGTTCTGCCCCTTAACATGTGGTACACTGAGACCCACATTACAGTTTTGGGGGCAACCTGGAGGAGATGCACCTAGGCGCAGTGCTGGAACTCCAGGACATGTCAAAGTCAGGGTGATGACATGCTGGGAGGGGAGCTTCAAGGTAGTGTTGGCACAGATTGATCTGCTGCCCTCTGCATTCCACTCGCTTGCGCCTCTTTGCTAAGGAAGGTTAGACCACCTGGTGCCTGATGTGATGTAGGCAGCATTTGGCCAAGGGGGTGGCAGGGGGGTAAGAGGCCCAGCATCTTTGTGTAAGTGTTCGGCAGCAACAGGGTGAGAAGACACTGGAGCCCTGTAATGTCCCACTCTGGTTGGGGTGGGCTGTCTGCAAAGAGAGTCCAGGTACAATTAGCACTAATCAATGCTCTTCTCTCCTTTTCAGGAGAAGAATACACATAATGCCACCGAGTGGGTGAGGACTGGCGGCGGCCAGGTGCAGATCGCCATTCTTAGCCGGTTCGAGCAGGAGGCCTTGGATTTGGAAAGGTGCCAAGTGCCTAGGTCCACTGGTGTCGGTGAGGCTGGGATGCCACGGCCAGGTATTTACGCCCAACGGTGAGGTCATCATTGTCTCCCAACAGCCATGGCAGTGCTGAACATTCGGTGATTGAAGTTTGCAACATGGATTGAAAATTGCTTATGGAAGGATGAGTGCATAATGATCCGGGGGACAGGGATGCACATTGACATTGTCTCCACGTTAACTGATCCACTGTCCTTGTTCTTCCTTTCAGCATCACCGGAGCAGGGCCGGGAGGAGAAGCAGCAGAGGCTCCCCCTCACACCTGAGGGCCCTGAAGTCTCACCAGCATCACACCATCTCTGCCAGGCAGGCACCAGCACAGATACTAGCACCTTGGTGGGAATTGGAACATCGGCTTGTGTACCGGGGCACAGTGGTGAGGGCACTTCACAGTCGCGGGAGGAGCTGGCAGAGACAGAGAGTGCCCATGGCGCCAGCAGTTGGAGGATTGCAGGGGACCAGGCACATGCACAGTCGGTGCCTAATGATGTGCCTCTGGAGTTGTTCACGACACAGCAAGTGCAAGAAATGCGTCCAGGTGTGTGGGAGCATCTGGTGGAGATACATGAGGCTATGCTTGGCTTGGTGTCCATGGTGGAGGAGTCTACGCGGACTATCGCCGAAGCAATGAGCCTCATGTCCAAGCGCTATGCGTCCTCCATGGAAAGAATGCCGACTCTCATGGAGGGGCTCCTCTAGGAGACCCATCAGGGCTACCTGGGGATGCGCTCGGACTGGCAAGTCCTCGCATCGGCATTGACCTCAGCTGGTCAATGCCAGTGTCGGAGGTGGTCTGGGTACCGAGTTTCCCAGCTTGGTGCCCATCCATCCATGGTGAGCAGGGAGGTCCGAAGTGACCTCACGTCAGCACAGCACCTGCCTGTTGTCTCTGCGGGCTCCTCTCAGGGTGCTCCGGATGAGTGCAGCAGGTCCTCCGCCCCTCTGCCAGTTGCATCCAGTGAGGCTGCGATGACTGGGGAGATGCCAGCTGTGGAACTGGCAGCTCCCTCTCAAGCGGGGCCAGCACAGGCTCCAAGAGCCAGAGGACGGCCACCAAGGTCATCGAGGCCAACAGGACAGCAGAGTCAGCAGGCTGTCTCAGATGCCACTTCCATCGAGGGGTCAGCACCAAGACGTAGCACCCGAAAACGTAAACATAAGGCACCCTAGGCACACCACGTGTTTATCACTGGTGCTTTTGTGTTGGCCCAAGATGAGGTCTTTATGAGTTGGTGTGTTATTTAACACTTTTTTCATTTTGTTTCATTAAGTTTCTTTGGTTGCAAAAATAAATCCAGACATGTCACCATGGCTGAGGGTGCCTCTTTGCTTCTGCAGGTGGATGGTTTCCAATAATGTAATGAGTGATTTGTGGGACATTCAGCTTTATTAACAAGGACCTTAGTTCATGTTCCTAACCAGGCAGATTTTGCACTTAGGTCTCGAATATGAAGCCTATAGCCCAGTCTTGTCCTGGAGGTCCATCTGTGGTATGCTCCCTGAAGGTTAATTGGATTAAAGCATCCCGGGTGTCCCTCCCTCCCTGGAGTATGCCCGGGTCAGCGTCTACCCCCTCAGCATTTCCCTGTGCATGCTCATCCTCGGACTCACTGCTGGGCTCATCATGTGCAGCCGCAGCCACTGCATCGACATCTTCTTCATCCACTGTGTCCCCCCTTTCCAGCGCAAGATTGTAGAGAGCGCAGCATGCAACCATTATCAGCGACACACGATCTGGGGGGTACTGGAGTGCCTGAACAGTCCAGACATTGGAAGCGCATCTTGAGAAGACCAATGGCTCTCTCCACCACAGCCCTTGTGGAGGCGTGGCTCCTATTGTACCAATGCTCAGCTTCTGTTTTTGGATGGAGGAGAGGCGTCATGAGCTACCTTCTGAGGGGATAGTTCTTGTCACCTACCAGCCAACCATCCAGCCGGGCTGCAGCACTGAAGAGCCCCGGCACCTGGGAGTGTCTGAGGATGTAAGCGTCATGGGAGCTGCCTGAATACCTTGCACAGACTTGTAGAATCTGCATCCTGTGATCACAAACTATCTGTGCGTTCATGGAATGGAAGCCCTTCCTGTTGACGAAGGCACTGGGTTCACCTGTTGGCGCCTTGATGGCCACATGTGTGCAGCCTATAGCACCCTGGACACGGGGGAAGCCAGCAATGGCCGCGAAGCCTCTGGCTCGCTGTGTCTGGCTTGTCTGGTCCCAACGGCAGAGGATGAAGTTCAATGCACACCTGAACAGAGCATCTGTAACCTGCTTGACACAAGTGTGGACAGCTGATTGGGAGACACCCACCGACCCCTGGAAGGAGCCAGAGACGAATAAGTTGAGGGCAGCTGTGACCTTTAGAGCCACTGGCATTTGGGTGTCCATCCACTCACAGTTCGCGGAGATCTCAGGCCAATCATCTGACAGATATAGTTCACTCTCTCCCTTGAGAGATGGGAGTTTCTTTCGGTACTGCACCTCAGTCATATTGAGGTAGCTGCTTCGCCGCCTGTATACCTGCCAGCAGGATAGTGGCGTCTTCTGCGTCCCTTCCGCCTTGGACTACCTCATGCCTCTGCACCCCTTGTGCTTGCGCCTGATCTCCAAAATGTGGCTCCCCTGGAGGCTGAATGTGCACTCCTGGCCTCCTCCCTCTTCTAGTCCCTAGCCCTCCCTTCCTCCTCAGAGTAGGTGCTTCCAGTGGAGAGTTCACCCCCCAATCCCAGGCTAAGGGAAGGCTTCCTGAAACATGCAGGCTCAAAAAAGATTCCTCACTGCAGAGTGCTGACCTGAAGGTTGTGAGTCCAGACCAAGCAATTGGTATGCGTTTTGAAGTATTGCAGATCACACAGGCAAGTATCAGTAACTTTGAAAATACAATATTTGACAGAGCACACTCTTGACCCCACTGAGTCTTCTTATCCCAACCATAGATGAGGTTTATACAAATGTGTCCTAACCGCCTGCCCATTGCATCTGCGCGCCGACCCAAAGATTGCACGAGCGCCAAGTAATCGCTGTTGATTTGGCGCCTCAAGGGCCTCAAGTGGCCCAGTAATTAATAGCAGGTGCGCATCGGAGATCATCGCGCGCCTGCCCAACAAAATATCGCGATGACGCGCAGTGATGTTGAGACGGTCGCCGACATCACCACGTGTCATTTTACATGCGTGTGTGCAGGGCCCGGGAGTGCCACATGAATATTCTGCCCTTGGTTGCTCAATAACTCATATTATTTCTTCCTAAAGCACTTTGCACCGGCTGTAAAGGATTGAGGTTCCCTGTCTTCATCTGCAATGACATTTTATCTGGTTTGAATTCAGTTAAGGTGGCTTTGGGCACTGCAAAAACAATTAGTGCATAATTTGGATTGGGAGTGCCCCTTGTTTTGGCACCACGGGTGAAGTTTGATGTCCAAACTGATGTCTGTGGTGCACTCACATGATTTTGGGGCAAGCCATATCGGAGAAGACATTAGTGCAGGCAGTGAACGGCCATTTGAAGAATGCAGGGTAGACAGATCAAAGCAATCTGTGCCAATTTGATGCCAGTGGTGCCATTTTTGAGCCAAAACTCCAGTTAATGCACTTTCTGAATCTTATACAATTGAGCAAGGTTTCACCAGCAGGAAGGACCCCTCCAACAGTGTTACTTACAGGTTAGTTGCTAGTTGATTTCTTCTGGCTGTTGTTTCATTTTTACTGCTGATTGGTGTGCTCTATACTTGTTTAAAGTTACCAATGTTTTCCAAGGAGCAGTGGGGCAGGTATTCAAATAGTTTTTGCTGACTTCAGGTGTCTGCACAAACCAGTTGTTCCCAGACCTGAGTGCACAAACAGCCATTCCCCTTGGAGTACAGCATGACTTGGAGAATGAACAGAATGAATAGAGGTCAAGCAGAGCAGGAACAGCTGGTGGAAGAGGGAGAAGGTGGGGGAAGGACTATTCACAGAAAACCAAATCCACCCCGGGTGTTCAGCCAGCTTCAATACCATTTTGGCAATTTAGACGGTGCTGAAGCAAATAGCACCATTCTGAGTTCACTTGCATTAGTGAACCCACAGATATATTACCATTGAGAAACTTGGTAGGAAAAAAGGAAATTCATAAGGTTGCACCATTCAGGCATCAGAACTTTACAATGCAATAATGTAAACTATATAGCTCAACTTAAATTTTGCAATTGCAACAAGTAGTCTGTGCTTGCAGTATAGGACTCACATATTGTCTGAACAGAATTAAGTAACCAACTTGCTCTCGGACATACTCCAAAGGCAGTCAAGTTACTTCTTCTGAATGCAGTTTAACTACTATGGTCTCATTTCATCAGAACCATGCATATTGACAACTTACTTGCTGATAAATATTCTTCCAGAAATAGCCTTGCTGATCTGTGCATGACGAAACACTAACCCACTTTACTGTCATTCACAAGAAAAATGCTCTTTGAGCAACAATATATAAAATGTGAAAGACACATACAAGAACAGTAAATGTTTGTGGATCTCTACGGTATAAATTTGGGATGGATGAATATGAATATACTAACTGTTCTGTAATAAACAGACAGTGATTAGCTTTCTTCTCATGGCCTGGGTGATAACCTAACAATTCATTCCATTGAAGAAAATTGAGAAGGTGTAAACAGTGGCTGATCTGCTCCATCAGATTACCGCCCAGAAGTTGAAGATGAAAATCTACACCACAGTGTCTCTCTCTCTCTCTCTCTCTCAAGTATGGACACCTCTTAACTGTGGTCAATATAATTTACCTAGGTTGCAGCATTCATGTTAAATTCAAATGTGAAGCACATTAAAGGTTGCAGCATTCATGTTAAATTCAAATGTGAAGCACATTAAAGCCATTCTGTACTCAGGTGCACCTGAATTACGTCAGCATCACGGTACTATATTTTATTTAACTATATTATGTACTAAATAAGTATCTCCAGGCACTATAATTCATTCTTTGTCTACGGAACCTTTGATGTACAACATAATAAATTGCCTGACATACTGCCCACAGTCCTTTGAGCAATACAAATTTTTTTTTGCATACACAAGATCTTCACAATTGACAGAGACATTTTGGGTGTGGGGAGCTGTGGAGGCAGAATTGCTCCTCTGAAACACACAGCTAGATTGTGACAATTAGCATACCAAAAAATGAATGGTGATGTTGACAAAGCAATTTACAAGGGTAAATGCTGACACCAAAGCATGAACTAAAAGCAGTGATAACAGGAACTCAGGTGTTTGGGATGGGAAGTATGCAGCCCAAGCAAAATTGCTAACAATATGTTGGGCAGCATTCATGGGCCAGGATTTTCCCCGCGGCGATTTGGGTGCGGGGCCCGTTCGCCGAGGGGAAAATGACGTGGGATGACGTCGGGAGGAACCCCCGACATCATCCCGGTTCCTTTAAATATTCACAAAGGCGGGCGGACAGCGAAATCAGCTGTCCGCCCGCCGACCTGTCAATGACCAATTAAGGCCATTGACAGGCTAATTAACATTATTAAACAACCTGCCCGGCCAACCTTAAGGCTGGCGGACAGGCCAGGAGCCTCAGCGGGCTGCAGATTATTAATGAAACTTCATCCACTGGCGGGATGAAGTTTCATGTCTGTTTTTAAAAATTTAATAAATTTTATGTGTTTATTATTAAAATATCCCATCTCGTGTGACATTGTCACATGAGGGGGACATGTTAATAATTTTAATATTTCTCTATTTTTAGAGTTCACTCACCTTTCACTAAACTCCCTGAGACAGCACTTTGCCTCAGGGAGCAGTGCGCTCTTTTGCGCGCATGCGTGAAAGAGCGCACTTTGACAGATGGGGATTCCCTTCACCCCCGCACAGGAAGCGCATAGCACTTCCTGTTGGGCAGGCTGCTGGGCGGGTCTTAATTGGCCCGCCCACTCAAAATGGCGGCCGGCCCTGTTTCGGCGGCGGGCAGGCAGCCGAACCTTGCCGGTGGGGCCCGCCCGCCAGCCAAGGGCTAAATTCTGCGCATGGAGAGAGAAACTAACTCTGAGTATTTCCAGCACTTTGTGTTTTGATTTCAAATTCCCAGCGCCCCCAGTACATAGCTTTTATAAAATTGTTAGTGGATTGATTGAGGCACTGCCTGATCTGTTATAACAATGTTCCCATGTGTTAAGTTATGAGTTGACTTGATGCACACTTACAAAATCAGTTCCAATATTCAAATTATTTTCCATTACAAGTGTAGGTCTAATATGGTATAAAAAGCAGATTAATGAATACAATGTTAACTATAATTAAAGATATTCCCACCAGGTAAAGTCTACCATTAATTGTTTCACTAGCTTTCTGCTACAGAAGGTAAATTACAATTGTTCTCATATCTGGCAGTTTTTTTTCCTCCCACAGAGAATCTATGTCGCTGACCTACTTTGTTATCAGTTGCATTTTATCTAAGCAGCCCCAACATATCACTTTTCCAGTTTCTAAAACATGGAAATGCTCATCGGTAATAGAATCTTCTATGCTCGATGAAAAGGATAATTTAAGTGATCCTAATAGCAAAGTTCAGAAAGGCATTTTTTTATTGTTTACACATTTCAAGTGCTTGGTTCGATTGTCTGCTACTGAAATCATAAAAATGCTTCATTAGCTTTGAAAATTAATTTACACTGTCATGTACATTCATATTTTTCATTCCTGACTTCAGACAATACACTGTCAACACTCCTGAGTTCAGATAACGCAGAGCACCAAGACTTGTCAAACCTTTTGCACCTGCACAAACAGACACCTCAGGTTGACTGAAAGCCAGAAGTATGAGCATCATGTCACGGTTCACACCATTAAAATAAATAGATGGAAAAGTGAAACTGGATGCACTGTAGACATGTTATCCTCCGCACCCAATATCCCAATATGCTAGCCCAGAACGATTTTTAAAAATTCATTCACGGGGTGTGGCTTCACTGGCTGGGCCAGCATTTATTGAGAAGGTAGTGGTGAGCTGCCTTCTTGGACTGCTGCAGTCCATGTGGGTACACCCACAGTGCTGTTAGGGATGCTCTGAATGATGAGCGGAAAGTCACTATATTATTTCTTAAAATGCCAATGACATTCAACATCTACCACATTTGTTAACATTAAGTTTCAAGATATATCTTGCCTATGAACAATATTTGCTAAAGGATTCTAATGGCATAAATAGACCAGTCATATTTCTGAGCTCAATAATTTTATTCTAAACAGGCTTATGTCTTAAAATGCATACAAAACCATATTGTTAATTAACAGCACTGAATATGACAAAATGACAGCAGTAAAAATCCAGATACTGGCATAAAGTGGAGTTTCTTTTGTTCCAGTGGTAAATGTATTTTTGGATGTTTTATTAAAGGGAGATTTTCTCAGACTGAGAGCCAGAAGCCCTCCCCCAAAGCTAGTGCAGAGCAAAATGTTGTGTAGATGTAAAAGCTGGAGAGCGGAACAAGGGTGTGTGGGAGTTGAATTATGCTTTATTGATGTTTTTCAAGTGGTGTGAGTGCAGTGTGTTCTGATTAACAAAGCAACACGTGAGTAAACTGGTCGATGGTTTTAAGTATTTAATCATCCTGGCTCTTCCAGTCTTTTCCTCTGCTTTGTGCTTCTCCATCAGAGGAGAGATTAAAATTCTACCAGCTTGCAGACGAGTTGAGAAACAAGTTTACTGGGAACAATGGAATAAAGAGAAAAATCTGAAAGTAAAGATCTGCAGGGGTAAATCGACTGCAGACATTAAATGTACTTATATTTTGCAGGACTGCATATGTGGAATTCATCTATTGTCAGATGCAGTCAAAAGTACAAACAGTGGAATTTAAAAATCTGCGTAGGACCCATAAGTGTCTAAGTTTGTGAATCTGGTTTTAGGTTAAGACAGCAAACTTCAGCAGAGTGAACATAGGTATCCATCACTCATTTTTAATATGGTCATTGAAATGGCTTCCAAGCATCTTCGTTGAAGCTCTTGCTATATGATTTGAGTTGTGAAAGACCCAGGTTGTATACAACATTGTAAATGATAAAATTAAAAAGACAAATGTTACATGTGAGCAATAATTCAAGAATAATATCCAATAATCTTACAAATCACACATTCATATCAATACATTTTAATATTTAATTTACTGTGGGTCTGCTTTTTTGCATATCTATACATGAAGGGTTCCATGCAATTCACCCATTACATACTGGTAGTCTTCCCAAATTGAGAGTGCTCCAGGCCCTTAAACTGATCTCTGATGGAGCTACATGGTGACTGGAAAGATAAAACATTGAAAGCAGGGATAATCCAGCTGTAGAAAAGGTGTAAAAATTAGTCCTGAGCTTGAAAGCAAGTAGGCTACTTGGGGAAAAGAAAATAACACTTTGGTCGATTCCCTGCTAGACTTTAAAGGAAAGTTTAAATGTTTTTGCAAATGTATTAAATTAAGTTTATAATATAAATTGTATAATTTACATCTATATACCCTATTCACTGAGAAAACAACACAGCTATGGAAGAAATCAGAAAACAAATTACTTGAGCAATTTCATTGACTCTCTTAAAACAGTTGCTGGTTTCTAATTGTAGCTTTGAAATAAAAGTTTGCGTGGTTTGTGATGATCTTTCTCTTACCATGCAGATTAGGACAAATCACAGAACAAAAAATAAAGACTTGCATTTATATAATGCTTTTCAGGACCACCAGACATCTAAAAGTGTTTTACAGCAAGTGTTTTTTGAAGTATATTCATTGTAGTAATGTAGAAATTGAGGCAATTTGCACACAGCAAACTCCCACAAACAGCAATGTAATAATCTGGTTTTTTTTGCGATGCCGATTGAGGGATAAATATTGGCCAGGACACCGGGGTAACTCATGCACTCTTCTTCAAAATAGTGCCATGGGATCTTTTACATCTGCCCAACATGCAGATTAACTTCTCATCCAAGAGACAGCACCTCCAACAGTGTTGCACTCCCTCCGCACTGTGCACCAGTTAGGGTTGATTTTTCTGCTCAAGCCCTGGGGTGGGGCTTGAACTGAGAAGTTTGTGACTCAGAGGAGAGATTATCACCTGGGTGGTGGAAATCAACATGGTTATCTAAATCAATCAGAAAGCAAGATACGCACCCTCTTGTACATTATGAGCACGTGGTTGATGCAAGTCTTCTAATTAAGTATATGGATCTAATTAAACAATTTTTAATAAATATTACAAGCTAAAACTCTTTTATATATCTTCTCCTCAGTCTTCCAGTCACCCAGTTCACAAACTACCTGCAGTCGATATGCACAGGGAAGAACACATCTTCTCACATGCTGCTCACAATATCTCAGTGCCAGAGAGCAACTCATGAACAACTCCTTCGTCTGATTCTTCCCTATTAGTTTCTAAGTTACAGTGAGTAACAATATCATCCAAAACCTCTCAGCTACATCTCAATCTTTGGAGTAGCTAAAACTAGGTACATGGCCTGGTTATTTAGAATCTTTAAAATATAGTATGAGATTGTAATCTTTGTTATTTCTTCGGCATAAAATTTGAAGTGCTAAAAAAGATTTGGAGGCTGATTAACAGTAATTAGCCCTGAAGTGAACAATAAGAACATTTTGATGGCTTCATTAAGTATTCATTTTATTTAACTATCCTGAAGAGCAACATTTAACTGCAGCATAATGTTCTTGCTGCTAATTTATGAGGTTGGATATAATTAGTTCCTATCTACATATTTTTATTTTCAATCTTCAAACTTCAGGAAATGAAATTTGAAAAGGTATCTTGCGAATTACATGTAATAAATAATGATGAGTATGAACTAAAACCTTGTGACACATTATTTTAACTAGTTCCCACATTATATTAAATTATAACTGCTTTTGCATGAATGCCATGTGTAATGTCACTTAGATCTACAGCTTTGATGATTTACATTAGAAATGATCAGTGACATATAGCAAGTCAAGGTGAAGTCATGTATATTGATTCATTGGTAAGGCTGTCTTGCTGGTATGATGTACTATTTATCACCCATCTGAACTGCCTGAGCTAATTTTTCTGATCTAAGAAATTTCATCACGATTTTACAACCAAGTACAAAATGAGACATTAATATGATAAAGCTGAAAATTAACAAACCAGTTCTGAGCATAATTTACTACTTTAGGGAAAAGCAAACTATTTACTGAAGCTTTATTAGTCCTCACTCTTCCAACATTCCTTGGATTCAGATCTAAAATCTCCAACTCCTTGAGGAGTTGTCTCTTTAAACTGTGCATATTAGACTCACGCTGATCATGAACAAGTCTGGCCAAAAATGAGCACTACAGGAAGGGCAGCCACTCACCTAACCTGTAATAGACTGACTCCACGTGCTCTTCAAAAAAAATCATTTGCCTGAAGAATGGAGGCAAGCTGTTCATCTGAAAAATGCCAATCATTGATGATGTTCCAATTGGCACGTGGGAAACCAAGTATTGCTACAGGAGTTAAATATCCACAGCTGCTTAAAAAAGGGTAGGGATCAGGGTTTCTTACTTTCAGCGCTTCTTTGGGAGAAATTCTGCACAAAGATTACCTTTTTTTTGGCAGTTGCAGGTATGCTTAGCTCAGTCTGTAAATTGGGGTTTTGGGTGTTCTCACATGGTTAGAGAACACTTCTTGGGCAGCCTGGTCTGCCTTGTGTCCTCTTTTGGTCTTCCTCCTCTCTCTCTCAAAAAAGTCCAGATTTATAGAATATATTTGAGGAAATGCATTGTGGTTTTTTGCAGCTTTTTAAGAGGGAAAAAAAAATGCTATGGGCAGAATTTTCTGCCTGTCAGGCGGACGGTGCGGGAGTGGGTACGGACCCGATCGCAGCCTGCAATCGGGACCACGCCGCCATTTTACGCTGCTCCCGAGGACAGCAGGAGTGGGCGGGCAGCCTGTTTTAAAAAGATGCTGCAGCCTTTCAATGGCTGTGAATCATAGGCAGTGGAAGGGCTCCCCAGAGCGCTGCTGGTGAGCAGGCTAGGAACGAGGGTAGGGCAGGAGGGCACTGTGCCCTTCGTTTTTCTGATGATTGCCTTGCTGCCCCCCTCGAGGAGGTGGCAGCAGGGCGGGAGGCCCTGGTACCCCAGGATGGGAGCAGGAGGCTCCCCCACATGACCAAACATTCCTGGGAGGAGGTGGCAGGGGTAGTGAGCTCCCGCGACGTGGTGCGGCGCACCTGGATCCAGTGTCGTAAGTGCTTCAACGACCTGTTGCGCTCAGGAAAAGTGAGTACCATGTTGGTATTGGTCACTTAACCCAGCAGGTAGGCTTTCCCCCCTGGTATCCCCTCCAAGTCTGAGTGCAGTGAATGCATTGAATCATTGACGGCATGTGTCCTTCGCTGGGTGGGCCAGCAGATATTGCCCATGCCGCGGTCACCCTGAGAGGGTGGTGAAAGAGGTGGGTTCTGCTCCGCAGCATGTGGTACACTGAGACCCACATGACTGTTTTGGGGCAACCTGGAGTAGCTGCACCTAGACCCAGTGCTGGATCTCCAGGGCATGTCCAAGTCAGGGTGTCGACAAGCTGGGAGGGGAGGTTCAATGTGGCATTGGCACTGACCGATCTGCTGTCATCTGCACTCCACGTGCTTACGCCTCCTTGCGATGGAAGGTTAGAACATGTGGTGCCTAACGTGATGTAGGCAGCATTTGGCCAAGGGGGCATGGGGGGGTGGGGGGTGGGCAATGTCCCACTCTGGTTGGGGTGGGCTGTCCACAAAGAGAGTCCAGGTACAAGTAGCACTAATCAATGCTCTTCTCCCCTTTTCAGGAGAAGAATGCATATGATGCCGCTGAGCAGGTGAGGACTGGCAGTGGGGCGGCACAGTTGGCGATTCTCAGCCACTTCGAGCAGGAGGCCCTAAATAGGGAGACGCGCCATGCGCCCAGGTCCACCGGTGTCGGTGAGGCTGGGGTGCCACAGGCAGGTATGTTTGCCCAGCAGTGAGGTAACCATTGTTCTCCCAACAGCCATAACTGTGCTGAATGTTCAGTGATTGAAGTTTACAACATGGCTTGACCGTTGCTTATAGAAGGATGAGCGCATAATGATCTGGGGGACAGGGATGCACATTGACATTGTCTTCACGTTAACTGATCCAATGTCCTTGTTCTTCCTTTCGGCACCAGCGGAGCAGGGCTGGGAAGAGGAGCAGCAGAGGCCCCCTCTCACACCTGAGGGCCCTGAAGTCTCCCCAGCATCACACCATCTCTGCCTTTTTTTTTTTGCAAAAATATACTTTATTCATAAAATATCTTCAGCCACATTCCAAACCATTTCAAAATCACCATCACAAAGGTACAATCGGTTCAACTTTTACAACATGTATCACAAGGTGCATCAGTACGAACAATGAATATTATAATCATTTTCAGACATTCATTTTGAGCTGTACAGCCCGAAGGGCTCTACACAGTTCCCATCCCCTAGGTGCACTGTGGCAGAAAGGTCGTAGGCAGCTGTCCCAAGCTTTAGTGCGTCCCTCAGCACGTAGTCCTGGACTTTGGAATGTGCCAGTCTGCAACACTCGGTCGGGGACAACTCTTTGTGCTGGAAGACCAACAAGTTTCGGGCAGACCAAAGAGCATCTTTCACCGAGTTGATGATCCTCCAGCTGCAGTTGATGTTTGTCTCGGTGTGTGTCCCTGCGAACAGCCCGTAGAGCACAGAGTCCTGTGTCACAGAACTGCTCAGGATGAACCTCGACAGAAACCACTGCATCTCTCTCCAGTCCTTCTTTGCAAAGGCACAATCTACAAGGAGGTGAACAACGGTTTCTTCCCCACCACAGCCACCTCGAGGGCAACGTGCCAAGGGGATGAGCCTCCTGGCGTGTAGGAAGGATCTGACGGGGAGGGCCTTTCTCACCAACAGCCAAGCTACGTCTTGGTGCTTGTTGGAAAGTTCTGGCGATGAGGCATTCTGCCAAATGACTTTGACAGTCTGCTAGGGGAACCATCCCACAGGATCCACCCTCTCCTTTTCCCTCAGGGCCTCTAAGACATTATGTGCCAACCACTGCCTGATGGACTTGTGGTCAAAGGTGTTTCTCTGCATAAATTTTTCCACGAGGGACAGGTGGTACGGCACGGTCCAACTACTTGGAGCGTTCTGCAGCAGCGTGGCCAGACCCATCCTTCGCAACACCAGGGACAGGTAGAACCTCAGCACGTAGTGACACTTGGTGTTTGCGTACTGAGGGTCTACACACCGCTTGATGCAGCCACACACAAAGGTGGCCATCAGTATGAGGGCGATGTTGGGCACGTTTTCACACCATCTCTGCCAGGCAGGCACCAGTGCAGATACTAGCACCTTAGGGGAAATTAGAACATCGTCTAGTGTCCTGGGGCACAGTGGTGAGGGCACTTCACAGTCATTGGAGGAGCTGGCAGAGACAGAGGCCAGGATTTTCCCTTTGGTGATTTGGGGGCGGGGCCCGCTCACCGAGGGGAAAATGACGCGGGATGACGTTGGGAGGAACCCCCGACGTCATCCCAGTCCCTTTAAATATTCACGAAGCCGGGCGGACAGCGAAATCAGCTGTCCGCCCGCTGACCTGTCAATGGCCAATTAAGGCCATTGACAGGCTAATTAACATTATTAAACGCCCTGCCCGGCCAACCTTAAGGCTGGCGGGCAGGCCAGGAGCCCCAGCGGGCTGCAGATTATTAATGAAACTTCATCCACTGGTGGGTTAAGTTTCATGTCCCTTTTTTAAACATTTAATAAATTTTATGTGTTTATTATTAACATGTCCCATCTCGTGTGACATTGTCACATGAGGGGGACATGTTAATAATTTTAATATTTCTCTATTTTTAGAATTTACTTACCTTTCACCAATCTCCCTGAGACGGGACTTTGCCTCAGGGAGCAGTGCTCTCTTTTGTGCGCATGTGTGAAAGAGCTCACTTCGACAGATGGGGAATCTCTCCATCCCCCCCCCCACACAGGAAGCGCATAGCTTAATTAGCCCGCCCACTCAAAATGGTGGCAAGCCCCGTTTCGGTGGCGGGGTTTGGCTGCCCGCCTGCCGCCGAGCTGGTGGGGCCAGCCCGTCAGCCAAGGGCTAAATTCTGCCCAGAGAGTGCCCATGGCGCCAGAAGTCAGAGGACTGCAGGACGCCAGGCACTTGCTCAGTCGGTGCCTGATGCTGTGCCTCTGGAGTCATCTGCGACGCAGCGAACGCAGGAAATGCGGCCGGGTGTGCGGGAGCATCTGGTGGAGATACATGAGGCTATGCTTGGCTTGGTGTCCATGGTGGAGGAGTCTACGCGGACTATCGCCGAATCAATAAGCCACATGTCCGAGCGTCATGTGTCCTCCATGGAGAGAGTGGCGACTCTCGTGGAGCGGCTTCTCCAGGAGAACAAACAGGGCTTCCTGGGGTGCGCTCGGACCAGCAAGCCCTCACATCAGCATTGACCTCAGCTGGTCAGTGCCAATGTGAGAGATGGTCTGGGCACCAAGTTTCCCAGCTCGGTGCCCAGCCATCCATGGTGAGCAGGGAGGTCCACAGCAACCTCACGTCAGTGCAGCAGCTGCCTGTCGTCTCTGCGGGCTCCTTTCAGCAGGATAGTGGCATCTTCTGCGGCCCCTTCCACCTTGGGCTTCCTCTTGGCCCTGCACTCCTTGTACCTGCGCCTGAACTCCCAAATGTGGATCGTTTGGAGGCTGAATGTACACTCCTGGGCTCCTCCTCCTTCTAGTGGTGCCTCCAGTGGAGAGTTCAGCTCCCATTCCCAGGCTAAGGAAAGGCTTCCTGAAACATGCGGGCCCAAAAAAAATTCCTCACTGCAGATTGCTGACCCGAAGGTTGTGTGTCCAGACTAAGCAGCTGGTATGCGTTTTGAAGTATTGCAGATCACACAGGCAAGTATCAGTAATTTTGAAAAATCAGTACTTGACTGTGCACACTCGCGACCCCACTGAGCCCTCTTATCCCGCCCGTGGATGAGCTTTATACAAATGTGTCCTACCTGCCTGCCCGCTGTGCCCTTGTGCTGACCTGAAGATTGCACGGGTGCCGAGAAATCACCGTCAATTGGCGCCTCAAGGCCCTTAAGTGGCCCGTTAATTAATGGCGAGCGCACATCAGATATCATTGCATGCCCACCCAACGAAATATCGCAATGGCACACGGTGACATCAGGACGCTTGCCTGACGTCGCTGCGCGTCATTTTACACGCGGGCATGCAGGGCCCGCCCCCGCACGCCAACGGGTAAATTCCCTTGAACCACTGCAGTCCATGTGGGGTAGATAAATCCACAGTGCTGTTAGAGGGGGAGCTCCAGGATTTTAACCCAGTGACAGTGAAGGAACTGCGATATATTTCCAAATCAGGATGGTGAGTGGCTTGGAGGGGAACTTCTGGGTGGTGGTGTTCCCATGTGTCTGCTGCCCTTGTCCTTCTAGATGTTAGTGGTTGTGTGTTTGGAAGGTGCTTCCACCATGCTTCTATAGTGGAGGGCGTGAATATTTATGGATGGAGTGCCAATCAAGTGGGCTGCTTTGACCTGGGTGATGTCAAGTTTCTTGAGTGTTGTGGGAGCTGCACTCATCCATCAAACTCCTGACTTGTGCCTTGTAGATGGTGGACAGGCTTTGGGGAATCAGGAGATGAGTTACGCGATGCATGATTCCTAGCCTCTGAGTTGCTCTTGTAGCCACAGTATTTATATGGCTCGTCCAATTCAGTTTCTGGTCAATGGTAACCCCCAGGGTGTTGATAGTGGGGAATTCAGCAATGGTAATGCCATTGAATGCCAAGGGACAATGGTTAGATTCTAACTTGTTGGAGATGGTCATTGCCTGACACTTGTGTGCCACAAGTGTTACTTGCCAGTTGTCAGCCAATTCTGGATATTGTCCAGGTCTTGCTGCATTTGGGCATGGACTGCTTCAGTATCTGAGGAATCCCAAGTGGTGCTGAACATTGTGCAATCATCAGTGAACATCCCCACTTCTGACCTTATGATGGAAGGAAGGTCATTGATGAAGTAGCTGAAGATGGTTAGGCTTAGGACACTACCCTGAAGAACTCCTGCAGTGATGTCCTGGAAATGAGATGATTGACCTCCAAAACCATGACCATACTCCTTTGTGCTCGGTATGGCTCCAACTAGCAGAGTGACATTTCACCCAATTCCTATTGGCTCCAGTTCTGCTAGGGCTCCTTGATGCCACACTCGGTCAAATGTTGCCCTGGTGTCAAGGGCAGTCACTCTCACCCCACCTCACCATATTAGCAATGATCTCAACCAACTTCAGCCAATGGCCCTTCACTGATCAGACATCAAGTTACAAGGTCCAGTCGGCACAGACCTTCCAATCAAAAGCAGGATTAATGCTCCTCTTATGTACAAGGGCCGACAGATCATTGATTGTATGTTCTCCACAGTCTACATACATCCTTGTTGAGTGGAAATGTTGGCATGCCTCGAGGAATCCTAGAAAAACCAGATGATGCTCAGCATTTGAATGTCTCACTGTCTTTCCTACAACAACCTTTTTATTTAGAAGCAGTGGAAATTCAGACTTCAGAAGTTGAGGAAGTTTATGCATTCAGCAGTAAGTTCAATTCTTTCACAGAGACACCACCCACTAGACCTGGAGATGGAATTTATGAATCACTCAGTTCTTCACAAAGTAAGGCTAGAGGTGGTGGATACAAAGGACACTGATGAGGAAGAATGCCTTTCAGTACTGAGTGATCTCTTGGAGGTTGAGGTCCTAGAGAATAATTAATTTTTCTTGTTGATGGATACACCTTATGAAGTCTCTGCTGTCTTTTTAGAAGATCTAGCTGTCCTTTTAGTGGCTGAGCAGTATTCAGATCTTATATCCACTGAATTGACCAATGTAATGCCTACCTTATCTCCTGTTGTTCATGAAGGGTCTTCCGCAGAGAATGCTTTGCCTGAGTTCAGGTTAGAGTCCATAGAGGATAATACTGGTACCTTCCCAGATGAAAATCAATTGCCACCCATACTTCAGTTCCAGCTCAAGTCTTCCTCCTTCCAGAGCTGGAGGGCAGCACAGAGCTACAGTGGAATCTTTAGCACTTCTGAAGCTGCAGAATCCTGTACAGCAATCTTGTTCCTGTGTTGACTGTCCACAGGAAATTCATCTCATTACAAAATATGAGGCTGTCTTGTCTCTAAGCCTCTGCAAGTCTTCTCATTGTCCATTGTGGAGCAACTTCACAGAGAGAGAAGTGTAGCTCTCTTACCACTGCCTACAGAATGCAGACAGTTCTCCCATAATATCATTGGGAAATCATCTCTTCTTCATTTCCTGACAGTCTTACAGGAAGCTGGTTATATTTTCCTTTGTCGTTTAAGTTCATTGAAATTTCGGATCTTCAATGCCTTTCTGGTCTTTGATACAGCAGTGGATGATACAGCTGTGACAATCCTTCCTGGAGCTGAAAGCATTCTTCTTCTGAAGCTTCTTCCCAGGGTCCTTTGTGGGAGCAACAAGTCTCTTAGAGTGTCCTGAGTTCTTCTCTTCTCGTCCCAGAGGGTCCAAAGGTCAATTCTCTTCAGTCTTCTCTTTTGGGTCAGTCTTTCCTTGAAAAGTCTTTGTTGTCCTTGCAGCTCAGTCATCCTGAAACCTACACACAGATTCCCAGCTACACTGACAGTCATGCTGCTAAATTGTTGTCCTATTCTGCAGATAATGATGATGTCCTACCAGATGCAGAAGAAAGCTCTCCAGGGTGCCTTCCTTAAGGACCTAGAACACTGTGGGAGATTGAATCCCCCAGGACTGTGAATTGAGGAGGAGAAGAGTAGGAGCTTGAGTTGACTAGAATGTGTAGTTGTAAGCAGGGAGTTACAGAAATGTAATATAAATAGTTAAAGACATAGGCCGGGATTTTCAGTCCCCGTTGCAGGCGGGACCCGCCAGGGGCAAGGCGGCGCCCCAGCCAGAAGCCCATTGACTTGCGGCGAGACCCGAAGATCCTAGCGGAAAATCCTGCCCATAGTTTCATATTGTTCTTAAAAAGGATAGTATACTTGAGGTGGTGGTGTAGTATAAAGTGTTAACAAATGGGTTATGCTAATGTATGACATAGATGATCATGTACCACTGACATCAATCAGTCAGGTGTTAGACTCTCAAGAAAGAGAGGTTGGAATCATGCCTAGGAACAACATGCCTACTCTGTAACAAAAACAGAATTACCTGGAAAAACTCAGTAGGTCTGGCAGCATCGGCGGAGAAGAAAAGAGTTGATGTTTCGAGTCCTCATGACCCTTCAACAGAACTGAGTAAAATTAGGAGAGGGGTGAAATATAAGCTGGTTTAGGGTGGGGGGGGTGTGGGGGGAGAGAAGTTGGGGGGGGGCGGGGGGGGCGGTAGTTGTAGGGACAAGCAAGCAGTGATAGGAGCAGATAATCAAAAGTTGTCACAGACAAAGGAACAAAGAGGTGTTGAAGGTGGTGATATTATCTAAACGAATGTGCTAATTAAGAATGGATGGCAGGAAACGCAAGGTACAGCTCTAGTGGGGGTGGGCTGGAAAGACTAGCAAAGGTTGTCCCTACAACCACCGCACCCCCCCAACTTCTCTCCCCCCACACTGCCCCCCCACCTTAAACCAGCTTATATTTCACCCCTCTCCTAATATTACTCAGTTCTGTTGAAGGGTCATGAGGACTCGAAACGTCAACTCTTTTCTTCTCCACCGATACTACCAGACCTGCTGAGTTTTTCCAGGTAATTCTGTTTTTGTTTTGGATTTCCAGCATCTGCAGTTTTTTGTTTTTATGCCTGCTCTGTAACCTGATTAGAGGTAGTGCTAATAAACATGTGCTAAGCAGATACCAGAGTATGTCTACAGTCTGTCTAATAACCAAGTCCCACATCTGGGGCAGAATTTTCTGTTCATTGAGCGGACGTGTGCCCAACCTGAACGAGCGTAAAATGACGCGCGATATTTCGGTCGGTGGGCGCATGTGGCAGCCTGCCCGCCAGCAATTAAAAGGCTTATTAAGGCCATTAACAATCAAATTGAATTAAATTTTTTGCTGCCCGTGCAACCTTATGGTTGGCGGGCAGGCGAAAAGGCCAGGTGGCCTTTGCACTTTTTGCGAAACCTCATCCACGGGCGGGATGAGGTTTTGATCCGTCATTAAAAGAATTTTTTAAAATTTCATACTAATTTCTAACATGGCCCTGCTCATGTGACAGAGTCACGTGAAGGGACATGTTTTTTAACATCTTAAAATGCTTCGTTTTTAATTTTTCATATCTTCATCACCCTGAGTCAGTTCTGTGCCTCAGGGAGTTTTTCCTGTGCGCACCCACGCGCATGTGCGAAGCTCCCCACTCACCCTCTTCCCCCCCACCACCTCACACGGGCAGAGCTGCAGTGCGCGTTTCATGCTGGGCGGGCCTTAATTGGCCCACCAGCGTGGAACACGATGCAGCCCGATCGTGGACGGCGGTCGACTTCCCGACTGCTCCTGCCTGCCCCCGCCGAGGGCAAAATCCTGGCCCTAGAGTCCAAGGCAGAAGAACACATCACAGAACATTAATGACACACCATATTGTCCCAACAGTTGAGTCAAAGACAGCATAACCGCTTTTGTTCACCAAGACAAAGGTCTTCTTCTCCCTCAATACTGTGTCTGAATCAGTTGGTGAAATTTCTAAGACAAGGCACCGGTTCAAATCATCCTAGGATAAAAATGTATCACAGCAAATTAGGTTCTCAGCAAATGCCTGCTATACAATTTCTGCAAGTGTGTTCTGCATATGTTCAAATATTAAGGAAACAAAAGAATCTGCTATTAAGTTAGTTTATTTCATTCAGTTTCACTGATATATAAACTTGACACTGCAAAGTACTGATTTGATTACTGCCCAATGTTAAGTGAATTTTTATGACCACCTTCTTGTATTGCATTCAGCTAGATCTTAGGAGCCTAAACTATACAATATTACCATAGTAAAATTTCTCAAAAATGAAATCGGTGCAGAAAAACCCTATTATAAAAAACCTCATGCTTTCTCCACCTGCTACTACAATTTAATTTTTAATACTTTCCACTATGAAATTTGATTAGTGATAACATTTCTGCATATCTGGATCTAGCTGACATGACAATTTCAGGAGTGGGTTTCAAACTCTAGTTTGAAAAATCAGAAATCTGCAAGATGGAGGTCAGTTATAGTCAATTCTATTTAAAATTGTTGCTGTCTTCTTGGTGTTAATTTTCTTATTGAAAACATGCTCTGCTTCATCAAAATCTCAACCTAACTCCATGGCTTAAAAATTGGATTAGGCTGGTAAAAAGACATGGGGATCACAATGCATGATTAACCCACGCCCATTCATTGAAAACCTTGTGCTGCCTGCAAATATAATTGATAGTGGTGCACCACCTAGCTCCAAGCACGCTACAGAGTGGACACCTCAGCAGGGGGCTCAATTCAAATGAAGGAAACACTACTTGAAGCCAGCCTGTACCTCAAAGTCGAGGTGCATTCGGGCTGCAGCAGGTGTTGGAACTGGGTACAGAAGAGTCTCTGAGCATAAGGATGATTGGAAATGGCGCAAAGAATATGCTTTATGGTTCTCTGATGCATCATTGAAGGCCTTGATGCAGCAAATGGAAAGGAAGAAAAGGTGCTCTTCGCTCAACAACCCTCCAGAGAGACAAGGAGGCAGCAATGGGAAGAGGTAGCCTTTGTAATATCTATTGGAACATAAATCCTGCAAATATATGATCCACACAGTGCTCCTGGCTTAGGTTGAGCTAAGACAAATGCTCCCAAAAGATATTAGTTGGTTATGGCCTCCTCCTGAGAGCCCTTCTCCCCATCCCTCTTTGATCAGTTTGTTCTCTTCTTTGCTGCCTTTGCTCCATCTCTACTTTCATGCTGCAGCCCAAGGAGGATGGTAATCACAGCCATCATGGCTGTGAGCAACTAGTCGGACCAGAACCCTTGAAGTCAGAGTAATGGTTTCCCCACTTGCAGCACAACTTCCTGTTAACTTGAACTTTAAATAACTCTGCAAACCACCAAACAGTCTTACAAACTCCAACAGGATTAATAGAAATTAATCAGCAATAACCTGAGAGTGGCTGGTGATCCTTTTATATAGCACCAGTGGTGGTGGAAGTGGTTGGGGGCCGGGGGCGGGGGGTGGTCTCCCAACAGTTGAATGCATGTTCACCTGTGCATGTTTAAGAAAGACCATCAACTGGAGCAACAAGGTTAAAAATAGCAGCACTAGAGTCAAATCAGCATTGCACGCTGATTGACCTCACAATCTGCCCGAACTGCATACTGCACATGTACTCATAACGCCCACATTGACACCCTCACCAAGGTGGCATTCAGGTGCACCAGAATTTTGACACCAAAATGTATCCATAGCCCTAGGGATCCCAATTTCGCAGCCCATAGGTCCTGAGTTGTATTTCAATACTTCATCTTGAGTAACTGTTTTGAAAAGTAATGGACTCCAAAAGTTCTTGGAACTGATAAACATTTTTGGATCACACAATGTGAATCAACAAATGGTGCAGGCAGAAGAAAGAACTTATGTTTATAAAGCACCTTTCTTAACCTTGGGATGCCTAAACACTTCATAGCCAAAGAAGTGCAATCACTATTATGATATTAAGAAATGCAACTGTGCACTGCAAGATCCTGAAAACAGTAATGAGATATTTGACATATTAAGCTTTTATTTGTAGTACTGGTTTAGGAATAAACGTTGGCCAGAACTCTGTCCTTCTTCAAATAATGCCATGGAACCTTTTACGTTCATCCAAAATTTAGATTCTCATCCAACAATGTGGACTCCCTCAGTACACACTGAAGTGTTAACATAGATTACATGCTCATGTCTATGGAATTGGCCTGGAACACACAACCTTTTGCGGCAAGATTCCAACCACTAAGGCAAAGCTGACATTAAATATTGGCGCTCAAGTTTCACTCACCAGATGCAGATACAAGCTTCATTGGAATAGTCACTGATTTGAAGGAGCAGTTTTCATTGCAATTGTTTGCCAAACAACTCACAAATAGTCAGATCTACTTGCTGAGTTTAAAAATATATTTATTGCAAATAACTTGATTTTTATCAATACTTGGGCATGAACATTTTGATTGACAAAGATGTTGGGTTTAGCAAACGTAAACCCTGCCCATAAATCTGCTTTTCCAATTCACCAATATAATTTATTTAATTAAAGTGTGTTTGTAATACACCCCTATTCCATTTTAAATGACCTGAAGCGTTTTAATATCTGCTCATGTCAACGCAGTGTTCCAAATAAATGCTACAGCATGACCCTACTGATTATTAATGAACTACCATCTGCTGCTTCATGTAACAATTTGTGGTTTTCTCTCAGTTTTGCGTGTAGCTTCTATTTCATGGGAGATTCTTGGCAAATGGTTTGCATAATCTTTGAGCAGACAACAAACACAGTAGCCGGTAAATTGCAGTCAGCGGCAAAATGATGGTGCTGGCCACTGATTTCGAACTCATGTGCGAGGTTACCTACTGCAATGACGGGGTGAGAATTTCGCTTGCGCCGTGGGAGCACTTCATCACAGAATGGACCTCAGCACCGCTCTGCTGCACTCTCTAACGTGGACGAGAACGACAGATACGACAGGTGTAGTGAATAAAAGCCATGCCCACAGAATGTCAAAACTAAGCTGTTGCAGCACCTGCCATAATAGACTCATGTTAAAAAAAAAAATCACTGGAACAAAATAGTTTCAAAAGAATCATAAAAATTTAAGTCAGTTAAATGTCAGCCATTTTAAAAAGCTAAATTTAGACATTTTTTAAAAGGCCAAATAAATGATATCAGAAAGATACTCAGAATTATATATATTACAAGCATTTATAAAGTTAGATCCATAGAACCATAAAAAAGTTAGGGCACAGAAAGAAGCCATTCAGCCCATCGTGTCTGCACCAGCCAAAAAATAAAAAAATAAGAAACTAGCTGCCCATTCTAATCCCACCTTCCAGCACCCGGTCCATAGCCTTGTAGGTTACAGTATTTTAGATACCTGTTAAATGAGTTGAGAGTTTCTGCCTCCACCACCAAGCTAAGCAGTGAATTCCAAACACCCACCACCCTCTGGGTGAAGAAATTTTTTCTCATGTCTCCTCCAATCCTTCTACAAATCACTGTGCCCACGGGTAAATGACCTCTCCGCTAGGGGAACAGGGCCTCCCTGTCTACTTTACCTAGAGCCCTCATAATCTTGTACACCTCAAACAGGTCACTCCTCAATTCCAAGGAAAACAACCCCAGCCTATCTAATCTTTCCTCAAAGTGCAATTTTCAAGTCCTGGGGCAGGATTTTCCCATTGGCAAGTTGGGGGCGGGGCCCGCTCGCCAACGTGTAAAATGACGCGCGGTGATCTCGGGCGGAACTCTCGACGTCACCACACCCCATTTAAATTTTCCTGTAGGCGGGGGCACAGCAAAATCAGCTGCGCGCCCGCCGATCTGTCAATGGCCAACTGAGGCCATTGACAGAGTCATTAAATTAATTAATGGACCTGCCCGTCCAACCTTAAGGTTGGCGGGCAGGCCAGGAGCCCCGGCGGGAATTAGAAAAAGCATGAAACCTCATCCATGGGTGGGATGAGGTTTCAGGTAGTATGGACATGTCCCAACTCATGTGACAGTGTCACATGAGGGGACATGTCAAGAATTTTTTTTTCTATTTTTAATATTTGTGACAAAACAGCTGATCTCCCTGAGGCTGCACTTAGCCTCAGGGAGATGAGTGCGCTCTTTCATGTGTACGCGCGAAAGAGCGCACTTTCGGGTTTAGGGATTCCGCCCGCCCGCACAGGGAGCGCATAGCGCTTCTGAGCGGACATCGTGCTGGGTGGGCCTTAATTGGCCTGCCCATGTAAAATGGCGCCACGCCCCCAATTGGGGGCGCTGATCGGAGGCGCTTCAACTTCACACCCGACAGGGGGAAAACCCTGCCCCTGGAAACATTCTTGTAAATCTCCTCTGTACTCTCTCCAGAGCAATTATGCCCTTCCTGTATGATCGCTCCCACAGTTGTTTTGAATTTTGAAATGCTTTCCAGTATTATTATCCTCATTGGCCAGGTGACTTCTGAGGCTCCTTCTGTCTGGAAACAACAAAAATGTTGTCGTGAAAACACTTAATTATTAGGGCACAGTCAGCACAAAATTCTCGTCTGGGCCGTTATTCAATAGTTCAAAAAGAAACCTTTATTGAAGTTTTACTGCTAGATCTGTCATATCAGAAAAAATGAAGCAAACAGACCAGGTTTGATCCTCAATCTAAGTTAACTAGTCACAAAGCAACCAACATCGCTAGGTTAGGGAGATAAAAGCCGGTCAGGATTCCCATTCCTGAGCACCATTAAGCTATACCTGACAGAAGTGTGTACATCAGAGGAGGGTAGGATTAGTCTCTCCGCTTGCTGAAATAACCGGCTGGCACTCATTATCAAGGCATACACATGAATAATGATTCCTTGAATAAGGTGCCCTAAAACACCAGGAAAACTGCCCCACCACACAGAAATGCATAGCAGCTACTACATGGAAACAGACAGCCAGTACAGATTTAATAGTAGCCTTCAAGAATGAATTAGATAAATACTTAAAGAAAAAATGCAGAGATATGGGGAAAGTATAGTGGAGTGGGACTAATTGGATTGTTCTTCAAAATAGCCAGCATAGACTCAATGTGCTGAATGGCCTCCTTCTGTGCTGTAATGTTCCAGATTTGGTCCAATCACTCCAAGCCAACATTTAACCTATACACAAGCAATTTATTCTAATAAAATTTACATGCGCCATGTTTTCATATCCCTTCAACTACTTTGCCTCCATTCACCTGAGTCAATACCTTCAGGAGAGAGCAAAAGAAAATGGTGACAAATTAATTGCAAATTTGCTTTCTTAATTATGTCAGCATGTTATATAGTTCTACTTCAACAAGTATTTTCTTTTTCTCTCTTTCCTTTTACCAGATTCCAATGCCACACACCATTACGTGATCAACTTGCAGAAGTGATTGACTCAAGGCCATCAGTATTGAAATCTGAAACTTAACTCTGCTTTGTTTCCATTCCTATAGCTATTTAAAATCAGGAACATTTCCAACTTGGTCACTATTTAAACATATTTTCTTGCAAGTATATCTTCTTGGAAATCAGCAAAATCTAATGCTGTATTTTCTATCACTGCTGACAATGAATGAAGTAATTATGGAGATTGAAATAGCAGTAAGAAAGTAGTCCCAATCCCCATAGATGAATAAATTATTCAAATGAGATCATAAAACAACAAAAATTCTCCCATTTGAAAACCCACATTTGTGCCACTAGCTGTTTGAAACCATCATTATAGCCCACATCTGAAATGTCATGTGAAGCACCAAGTGTCATGGGAACAAATCTTTCCCAATACAAAAGACAGAAGAAGGGCAATTAAAAATGATTTGCTGGTAGAAACCGAACACTACACTGAGCATAGGGTTTTTATTCCACTATTTGGATATTGATGCAGAGTAAAATATGTCATAAAAATGACAGCAAAAAATACACAAGTTTAAATCTGATTTCAAGGTTAAAAACAGGTAAAAGGCATCCATTCCTAATTATTTCCAAATATTGACTGATTCTTTTACAGGTGGGAGATCAAGAAAAAAAACATGCTGCCTCCTCATTTTTGCCTTCAGCTATATTCAGTTCATCAATATCCTTCCCTCCATCAAAAGATCTGAAATGGGGCTATTCACTGATGACTGCACCCTGTTCCTCTCCATCCACAATTCCTCAGATAATAAGATGTTTCCTGCACCCGTGCAACTACATCTGGTCTGGCAAATAGCAAATAGCAATTGTGCCACACAAGTGCCAGGCAATGACCAGATCTAGTAACGGAGAGCTTATTTCCCTCCCTTTGAAATTCAATGGCATTACTCATCACCGATTCCTCCCCCCCCCCCCATCTTCATCATCCTGGGGATAACCATTGTCCTTCTAGGCAGTGATGCCAAAGAAGTTGTTGCAGTGCATCCTATACTAAGTATACAGTGCAGCCACAGCTCCACAATGCTGGGGGGACTGAATCTTTTGTCTATTGGATGAGGTGCTGATGAATTGAACTGCATTGTCTTGGGTGGTGTCGATATTTTTGAGTGCTGATGCAGCTGCATCCATCGAGACAATTGGAGAGCATTCCTTTCCACTTTTGACTGGAGCCTTGTAAGTGATGCAGAGGCTTTGGGAAGTCAGACAATGACCCTCAGTACCCAGCCCCTAACCTTGCCAGTAGCTGCAGCTTTTATGTGCTTAGTCCAGATGTGTTTCACCTACAAGGTGCCAGTCAAAAGCATTGCTGAGCTGTGGCTGTCTTGTATACTAACTACAGGATGCAATGCAACAACTTACCAAGGCTTCTTGGGCATCACGTCTCAAACACACAATATCCACCACCTAGAAGGACAAGGGCAACAGACACATGGGAGTACCACCTTCTCCGGCTGTCACATGTATATTGTCATTACTTCATCATCACATCCTGTAACACCGTGTCGATCAGCACTGTGGGAGCAGTTTCACCACACCAGCTGCAACAGATCAAGAAAAAGATCCACCTGCACGTCCTCAGGGAAATTAGAGGTGTATAATAAATGCCAGCTTTGCTCATGGTGCCCAGATCTTGAGGATAAACAGAAACAAAGTTTGATTTGTATTCAAAGTATTTCCAAATTCAATCACACATCATTTGAGTTGGATTTAATTGCCATCCTCCCCATATGCATTCATCTAAGTGTTTGCCAATGATCATCTAATTTTTTTTACATAACAAATACTCAGAAAATTTCAAGCCCTAATTTCTAATTCAGCAATCTCACTACATTCAATGACAGCAGCCGAAATTTATTAAAGGCAATTACATAAGGCTAATATTGCTGTTACCAGAGGCAAGATATTTTAAAATGGCAGATCCAGAGGCCAATGAAGGCTAATCCCTTCCCATAAAAAAGCGGGAAGGACTTAACGGAGGGATACTCAAGATGGTGTCACTGTCACATCCTGCCTAATGTGTCGGCAGGTAGAATAACAAGGCAAGAAACCAAGTGCCAATCATTATCCATAAAAAGTCAGCTTTTAATTGGAAAAAGCTGAACTAATTGTTGGTTCAGCAAGTAGGTCTGCATTCTCAGACCATTAAGCAACAAGGTGATTGTTACAAATTCATGGATACAGCGCCCTTGTGTTACATGTTAACAGTCAGGATCCTGGAAACCCGTAGCTACTAAAGTTTGCTGCCCTCCAATTGCAGCCTAAACAGTTCAGCCGCCATGGCGTACTTCTTCCTTCATTGATAGCACAAATTAAAACTCCCCCAACAATACAACCAATCCTCCATCACCCCATGCTTTGATTTTTTATTTAATAAGCTAAATTTTAAGGAACACTAAAATCATTTTAAGAATTATTTTGAATGTTTTTTTGCCATTCACACTTGTAGCTATTTATAAACTGCTTCTTCAGAACATGCACTGGATTTTGAAGTTTTTATTCTGCTCCTGTGGCACCAGGACATCTCACGGCGCAGAATTCCTTCACAATGAGCTAGAATTCCTGTCTTCTTTCTTTCACCTGATTGTCACATAACCGAGGTTGTCAGGGTAAACTCAGGTATTATAATTTCACAGACGCAGAGTGAGACCATGGGCAGAATTTTGCCCTTGATGGGCGTACGGGCCTCACCGGCTCGGCAGCAGGCGGGCAGCCGACCCCCGCCGCCAAAAAGGGGCCCACCACCATTTTGAGTGGGCAGGCCAATTAAGGCCCGCCCAGTGGGCTGCCCAACGGGAAGTGCTTTTCCTGTGTGGGGAGGGGGGAGGGATTCCCCAACTGTCAAAGTGCGCTCTTTTGCATATGCGTGCGAAAGAACGCACATCTCCCTGAGGCTAAGTGCTGTCTCATGTCTCATGAGATGGGACATTTTAATAAGAAGCACAGAAATTTTATTAAAATTTTTAAAAACGGACATGAAACCTCATCCCGCCAGTGGATGAGGTTTCTTGTTTTTTCAGAAGCCCGCTGGGGCTCCTGGCCCGCCCGCCAACCTTAAGATTGGGTGGGCAGGGTCTTTAATTATCTTAATTATCCTGTCAATGGCCTCAATTGGCCATTGACAGGTTGGCGGGCGGACAGCTGATTTCGCTGTCCGCCCGCCTTCCTAAAGGTTTAAATGGACCGGGATGACGTCGGGGGTTTCCCAAAATGTCATCCCGGTCGGCGAGCGGGCCCCGCCCCCAACTCGCCGACGGGAAAATTTTGGCCCATGAATCTAAAGAGGCATCACACATAAACATAATTGGATAATCGCAGCTCTCAAGCCTCCATGAAATCTCTCACTCAGATCCCGAGTTGCAGCAGAAGGGCAAAACTACCCTCAGGAAACTTCTTGCATGCACTTGTAACATTTAAGAGTGATTTATTTTCAGAACTGTGTAATTTTTGCATTATAAGTGAATGAAGAGAAGAATGATTTTTTTATCATAATGTTTTCAATGTTCATACAGTTTTATTGGTTCATGGGATGTGCACATCTCTGGCAAGGACTGCATTTATTTCCCATCCCTAACTACCTTTGAGATGGTAGTGGTGCGCCACTTTCTGAACCGCTGCAGTCCACATGGTGTAGGTACACCCACAGTGCCGTTAGGGAGGGAATTCCAGGATTTTGACCCAGTGACAGTGAAGGAAAGGCGATATTTTTCCAAGCCAGGATGGTGTCTGACTTGAAGGGGAGCTCGCAGGCAGTGTTGTTCCCAAGTACCTGTGCTCTTGTTATTCTGGGTGGTAGAGCTGGCAGATTTAGAAGGTGCTGTTGAAGGAACCTTGGTGAGTTGCTACTGTGCATCTTGTAGCTATGGTGTGTCTCTGGTGGAGGGAGTGAATGTTTAAGGTTGTGGACGGGTGACAATCAAGCAGGCTGCTTTGTCTCGTTTGTGCCATCAAACTTCGTGTGTGTTGAGCTGCACTCATTCTGGCAATTGGGGTGTATTCAAACACAACCCTGACTTGTGCTTTGCAGGTGGTAGACAGGCATTGGGGAGTCAGGAGGTGAAATACACACTGCAGAATTTGCAACCTCTGACCTGTATTCATGTGGCTGGTCCAGTTAAGTTTCTTGTCAATGGTGATCTCCAGGATGTGCAATAGTTGCACTGAAGTTACTTTTTATTGCTTAAGTAAAATTTTGATTCAGAAATGCTGTACAAACGCATTATAGTAAACTGCTTTGTCTAAATGATTCGCAAAAATGTTGACATTCAATTTGTGCACACAGTTATAAACTATGGGGCAGATTTTCAACTTGTTACCACGGTGTAAAATTAGCATTGTGGGTTAGCCTCACAGGGCAGAAAGTGCTCTATGAAATCCATAGATTTCAAAGGAAATGATAATTAGGTGGTTTCTATAAATGGGTGTCTGGAAGCACCTAGCAGCACTTTGGGTGTATGTACACCACATGGACTGTAGTTGGTCATTAAGATGGTTCACTGCCACCTCCTCAAGGGAAATTAGGGATGGTTAATAAATGTTGGGAAGGAGGTCTTGTGGTGTCCTGGGTAGCATTCCTGCCTCTGAGCCCAGAAGCTCTGGGTCCAAGACCCACTCCAGGACCTGATGGCCAAGGAAGGTGCATTCACAACATGGCCAAACAGGTTGAATATCAACTTGTAAATCATTCCAACAAATGTCAATGGCGGGCAGTACAAGCAGGAGAGATTCCTGGTCAGCCATGTGATGGAAAAAAAATTGGAGCCTTTACCATCACTATCTATAGTTCCAGGCTACAACATGCATGTAAAAGTATGTAGCCACAGCAACTTGGGATCCTTTGGGGCTGGGTAACTCAGTTGGCTGGATGGCCAGTGTGGATCAGACTGGTGCCAACAGCATGGAGTCCGATTTCCGTTCCTGTAGGGATGGATTCAGGACCTGCCTCTTTGCCCTAACCATGGTGATGATCACAACGCTGTGTGTAGGACTTGCCTTCGGGCAGAGGGAAAAAGCAACGATGACGAAGGTGACAGCGATGACGAAGACAAAATGCTGGTC
This sequence comes from Cetorhinus maximus, assembly GCF_964194155.1. NCBI lineage: Eukaryota > Metazoa > Chordata > Chondrichthyes > Lamniformes > Cetorhinidae > Cetorhinus > Cetorhinus maximus. The sequence goes on from NC_135884.1 coordinate 56,049,063, forward strand.
TTGCCAACTACGTCCACATCCCAAGAACGAATAAAAGAATGAGATCTACAACATCAACTTTTCGCCTGTGCTCCAAGTTGAAATTTTACCCGAGTGTATCTTGAGTTCTACTAGTACATTTAGCAAGTATGCCCATAATGTAGCAGCAAAATACATCTGACAGTAGTAAATTTAATGGGATTTATTTTGCGCTGGCTGTGAATAAAAGCAAAATCTGATTTCTTTATCAGTTCTCTCTGAAAATGGCACTGTACCTCCTGAAAATAAGCAACAGCTTTTTGGGATTTCCTACAGAAAAATTGCAAATTCTGGGAAATATTTTAAAAATTTTATGATAATTTATTCTATCTTTTACTCATGTATGGAATTTTGTGAGAATGAAAGCAATTAAAACAAACCAATGTGCCAAATGAGCAAATTTCATTGGGCTGAATTTTCTGGCTGGCGGGAGGGCGGAGCAGGAGCGGCCGCGGGCGGCCTGCGATCAGGTCCGCGCCGCCATTTTACGCGGGCGGGCCAATTAAGGCCCGCCCAGTGTACTTCACGACTTCCGTGCATAGCGGGAGTGGGCGTGCTCAGCCCGCCGGGCCCAATAGCGATCCGGCACCCTGTATAAAGAAAGGCCTGGCAACCTTGGAAGGGCTGCTCGCAATGGCTGGGCAAAGGGCTCTGCAGAGGGGCAATGGAGGTGACGCAAGTCCGGAGGGTAGGCCATTGGGGCAGGCCAAGCTGGAGGGTAGGGTGGGGGGGCCAGTGTGCCCCTCGTTTTTCCGATGATTGCTTTGCTGCCCTCCTCGAGGAGGTGGCAGCACGGCAGGAGGTGCTGGTTCCCCAGGACGGGAGGAGGAGGCCCCCCCCACATGACAAACATGCCTGGGAGGAAGTGGCGGAGGTGATGAGCTCCCGTGATGTGGTGCAGCGCACCTGGATCCAGTGTTGCAAGTGCTTCAAAGACTTGTTGCACTCTGGCAGGGTGAGGACAATGTTGGCATTGGTCACTTAACCCAGCAGGTCGGTTTCTCCCCCTGCTGCACCACCTCCACCACAAGTCTGAGTGTAGCGAGTGCATTGAATCACTGACGGCATGTGTCCTTTGCTGGGTGGGCCAGCTGATATTGCCCATGCCGAGGTCAGGCTGATAGGGTGGTGAGGAGATGGGTTCTGCCCCCGCAGCAAGTGGTACACTGTGACCCACGTGACTGTTTTGGGGGCAACCTGGAGGAGCTGCACCTAGGCGCAGTGCTGGGACTGCAGGACATGTCAAAGTCAGGGTGATGACATGCTGGGAGGGGAGCTTCAAGGTGGTGTTGGCACCAATCAATCTGCTGCCCTCTATGCTCCACATGCTTGCGCCTCCTTGTTATGGAAGGATATGTGGTATGTGGTGCCTAATGTGATGTAGACAGCATTTGGCCAAGGGGGAAGATGGGGTTTGGGGAATAGGCCTAGCATCTTTGTGTGAGTGTTCGGCAGCAGCGGGGTGAGGAGGCACTGGGGCCCTGATATGACCCACTCTGGTTGGAGTGGGCCATCCGCGAAGAGAGTCCAGGCACAATTTGCACAAATCAATGCTCTTCTCTCATTATCAGGAGAAGAATGCTCATAACACGGTAGAGTGTGCAAGGACTGGTGGCGGCCAGGCACAGATCGCCGTTCTTAGCCGCTTTGAGCAGGAGGCCCTGGATTTGGAGAGGTGCCATGTGCCCAGGTCCACTGGTGGCGGTGAGGCTGGGGTTCCACGGCCAGGTATGTTTGCCCAGCACTGATGTCACCATTGTTCTCCCAACAGCCATGGCAGTGCTGAATGTTCAGTGATTGAAGTTTGCAACATAGCTTGACCATTGCTTATAGAAGGATGAGTGCATAATGATCCGGAGGGCAGGGATACATTTTGTCATTGTCTCCACATTAACTGATCCAATGTCCTTATTCTTCCTTTCAGCGTCAGCTGAGCAGGGCTGGGACGAGGAGCAGCAGAGGCTCCCTCTCACACCTGAGGGCCCTGAAGTCTCACCAGCACCGCAGCATCTCTGCCAGGCAGGCACCAGCGCAGATACTAGCACCTCGGTGGGAATTAGAACATCGTCTAGAGTCCCAGGGCACAGCGGTGATGGCATTTCACAGTTGCTGGAGGAGCTGGCAGAGACAGAGAGTGCCCATGGCGCCAGCAGTCGGAGGATTGCAGGGGGCCAGGCACATGCTCAGTCGATGCCTTATAATGTACCTCTGGAGTCGTCCGCGATGCAGCAGCTGCAGGAAATGCGGCCAGGTGTGCGGGACCATCTGAGGGAGATACATGAGGCTATGCATGGCATAGGCGGAGGAGTCTACGCAGGCAATCGCCGAAGCAGTGAGCCACATGTCCAAGTGCATGCGTCCTCCATGGAGACAGTGGCGACTCTCGTGGAGAGGCTCCTCCAGGAGACCCATCAGGGCTTCCTGGGGATGTGCTCGGACCAGCAAGCCCTCACATCGGCATTGATGTCAGCTGGTCATTGTCAGTGTGGGAGATGGTCTGGGCACCAAGTATCCCAGCTCGGTGCCCATCCATCCATAGTGAGCAGGGAGGTCCAAAGCAACCTCACATCAGTGCAGCAGCTGCCTGTTGTCTCTGCGGGTACCTCTCAGGGCACTCCGGATGAGGGCAGTAGCTCCTCCACTCCTCTCCCAGTGATCATAGCATCCGGTCATGCTGCGACGACTGGGGAGATGCCAGCTGTGGAACTGGCAGCTCCCTCCCAAGTGGGGCCAACACAGGCTCCACAGGCCAGAGGACAACCCGCAAAGGTCATTGAGGCCAACAGGACAGCAGAGTCACCAGGCTGTCTCAGATACCACTCCCAGTGATAGAGCAGCACCAAGAAATGAAACATAAGGCACCTTAGGCACACCATGGGTTTATCACTGGTGCTTCTGTGTTGGCCCGAGATGAGGACTTCATGATTTGTTTTGAATTGGAACACCATTGCTATTTTTTTGGCTTAAGTTTCTTTGCTTGCGATATTAAATTCAGACATGTGGCCATGGCTGAGGGTGCTTCTTTTCTTCTGCATGTGCATGGTTTCCAAAAATGTTATGAGTGCTTTGTGGGAAATTCAGCTTTATTAACAAGGCCCTTAGTTACTGTTCCTAACCTGGCAGATTTGGCATTTGGGTATCGAGTATGGAGCCTACAGCCCAGGCTTGTCCTGAAGGTCCATCTGTGGTGTGCAAGCTGAAGGATTGTTGGATTAAAGCCTTCCGGGTGTCCCTGTCTCCCTGGAGTATGCCCAGGTCAGCGTCTACCCCCTCAACATTTCCCTGTGCGTGCTCATCCTCGGACTCACTGCTGGACTCATCGCGTGCAGCCACAGCCACTGCGTCGATGTCTTCATCATCCACGTGTACCCCCCTTTCCAGCGCAAGATTGTGGAGAGCACAGCATGCAACCACTCTCAGCGACACACGATCTGGGGGTTACTGGATTGCACCCCCTGAGCGGTCCAGGCATCGGAAGCGCATCTTGAGAAGACCGATGGCTATCTCCACCACAGCCCTTGTGGTGCCGTGGCTCCTGTTTTGGCGCTGCTCAGCTTCTGTTCTTAGATGGCGGAGAGGCGTCATGAGCCACCTTCTGAGGGGATAGCCCTTGTCACCCACCAGCCATCCATCAAGCTGAGCAGGAGCACTGGAAAGCCCTGGCACCTGGGAGTGTCTGAAGATGTAGGCGTTATGGGAGCTGCCTGGGTACCTTGCACAAACTTGTAGAATCAGCATCCTGTGATCACACACTATCTGCACGTTCATGGAGTGGAAGCCCTTCCTGTTGACGAAGGCACCGGGCTCACCTGCTGGTGCCTTGATGGCCACATGTGAGCAGTCTATTGCACCCTGGATGCAGCAGATATCATCGTGCACCTGCCCAATGAAATACCGCAATGGCGCACGCTCGCCCACCGTCACCGTGCGTCATTTTACACGCAGACATGCGGGGCCCGCCCCCGCACGCCAACGGGTAAATTCTGCCCATTGATTTACATTCACTACATTCTGACTTTTTTTTGCCTCATGCAGAGCCAGTTTAAGTATAATTGGCACTGGGTTTAGAATCTAGGATGGAGCCACCACCATTTATCAAAATAATTTCACATACTGATCTGCAACAGCTGTTGGTGAAGGCAGTGTATAACTAAGCTATACGGCCTTTAAGGTCCCAGATTTGATCAGATTCTTTGTACGATGCAGATCTGAATCGAGATGGCAGACAAGTACTATAAATGGTCTTCTCGTCCTTTAGGAAAGGGAGACCAAAAAGAAAATCTCAGCCAAGGGTCACTATCCTGCAGTTTGTGCAACCAAATGTGTGAATGACAATGTTGGTGAATTGCCTGCCACAATCTGCATGTGGATTATATAAATAGTATAAAACTAGCTCTATTTACTTTTAATGAACAATTACACTATGCGAAGAATTTTAGGGTCGGCGAGCGGGGGCGGGGCCCACTCCCCGACTCGTAAAATGATGTGCGGTGATGTCGGGCGGGCGTCCCGACATCACCACGCATCATTTAGATTTTCTGTTCAGTGGGCGTGCAGCCATGTCGGCTGCACACCCACCAAACTGTCAAAGGCCTATTATGGCCATTTAAATAGACATTAAAACAATTAATAGGGCAGCCCATCCAACATTAAGGTTGGCGGGCAGGTGAAGAACCCTGGCGGCCTTCGCATTTTTCATGGAACCTCATCCACGGGCGGGATGAGGTTTCATGAAGGTTTCATTAATTAAATAAATTTTTAAATCAAAATTCATGAACATGTCCTAGCTCATGTGATACTGTCACATGAGGGGGCATGTCTTAAAATATTTCCTTTATTTATTTAAATTTTTAAACATTAAATTAACCTCCCTGAGGCACAAAGGCGCCTCAGGGAGATTTATGCGCTCTTTCGTGCATATGCACGCACAGGAAGCACTCAGCACCTCCGGGCGCACCTTAATTGGCCCACCCACGGAAAATGGCGGCACGGTCCCGATTAGGGGTACCGATCAGGTTTGCACCCGCCCCCGCACAACCCCCCCAACGGGGGGAAATTTCTGCCTCACTAGTAAGTGAGCAGTGATGTATGGAGGACTGCACAAACGCTTCTAAAGTTCATATGTGAAAGATATTTGAGGTTTTTTGTGCATCAATTCTTTGCATTAAATAATAAATGCAATGCTGGTTGCATACTTTTTTTGGTGTCCTTTGTTATTTACAATTTTGGAAAGCTCCTTTGCAACTGAGTCAACATATGCTCTACAACACCTGAAGATTTTCCAAAGGCAAATCAGCAGTTAGCAGTCTGATTTACCTTTTCATTAATCTTCGCTCTTGCTTTTCTGTATGATAGGAAAGCTAAATTACTTCTTGCTCACTTAAGACTCAAGCCACCGTGCTCCTACCAGAACTACATACAATATATAAATCAAATATCTTCTGAACTATTATGGGATATCACTTCCCTTTTCAACACAATCTGTTGAATGTTCTACTTTCTCAGTGTCGTGATTTTATTTTTATTCATTCATGAGACATGGGCATCACTGGCTAGGCCAGCACTTATTGCCCTTGTTTAGAGGGCATTTAAGAGTCAAGCACACTGCTGTCAGTCTGGAGTCACATGTAGGCCAGACAAGGACAATGGATTTGCTTAAGAGCATTAGCGAACCAGATGGGCTTTTTTTAAGACAATCGACAATGGTTTCATGGTCATCATCAGACTTTTAATTCCAGATTTTTATTGAATTCAAATTCCATCATCTGCTGTGGCAGGATTTGAACCTGGGTCCCCAGAGCATTACTCCAGGTCTCCGGATAACTAGCCCAACGACAATACCACTGTGCCATCGCCCATCGCCTCCCTGATCTTAATGACAATAAAAAAACACAAATATTTAATAATGAAAAAGTTTATGTAAATTAATCAATAATATTTTTCATTTCTATAATATTTTTCATTTCTAATTGTCAAAGAAAGAAAAGCACTGAACCTGCATATTTATACAACTGGGGTCCATCACACATTTTTTTCATCTCCGGAACCTGGCTTCAAATTCAGTTCAGAGTGGCAAGAAGTCACAGCTCCCTCGACTGTTATAGTCATAAGTGAAATAAACCTGTTCAGCTTAACCTCATTCTTCATTTTTACTTTTTCACACACACGTCATTTAGCCTTAATTTGCTCTCACTCCAAGGTCACAGGGGATGGCTACTGTGCAAAATTGAAAGTGGCACAGTCATGGGGCAGAGTAGACGAGGTTGGTGACAAACATAAAGGACTAAATATGCTAAGTGTTTCATTCCTCAGCAATGACATCTCTTTCGCCAGCCCAAAACTTATTAAGCAGTTTTGGAATCACAGTCCAGAAGGCAGAGAGTGTGAAACTTCTTCACAATGTTTTAATTTCTTCACACGTTTATCCAAAGAAAAACAACAACTGATGCCAACCTAATCCTGGCTTCTAATCTTGGCTATGGATCAATGTGGAAAGTATCTTTCTTGCAGCTTTGAATTTTTGTTTCATTCATTGAACTGGGAATGGGCTGAACACACTTCTTCATTTTTATTATGAAATACATCATTACAGCTCAAATTAGTCAATATTTTATGAGCTCTTTGAGCCACCATAGCCTGGGGTTCTTCATAAAGTTTTGTACAATTGACAGAATTCAAAGGTATCACAAACCAGAAATTACTAGAGGCCCCAGTAATGAATATTAGTGTGAGGAGACTTTAAACTTTTACCAAATGGCTATACTGGTAAAAAGAAGCTAGCTTCACCATCCCAATAGCTAAACTGAAGCTCCGTTTGCAAAATTATTGAATAAGTGCAGGAAAAAACTAATGATAGGTCTGCATCAATTCAAATACAGTACAAACCACTGCTAGACTCTCCACCAAAATTCCAATGAATAGCACATATGACCTTCAGGAATCCAAACCAGACTAATGGGATTATCCTTTTGCCAGTTCTAAAAGTCTTCTGTGAATTGGTTCCGGCAATGTAAACTCAATTCCTGGATAACTTAGGTCCATGGATCAAAACTGTTCATAATTTGACAATAATTGACAAGCTTACTCGAAAATTTAAAAGATGGATGGCTGATATTGGAAATACAAAATAACAGGCTTAACAGCAAAGTTAAAAAACATACAATAAAAAAAAACCAATGCCAGTGTGGATATGAAGCTGGCTGAGCGACAGGAAATAGAGAGCAGTGAACGGTTGTTTTCGGATAGTAGAAGGTATAGTGCAGTTCCCCAGGGATCAGTATTTGGACCACTGCCTTTCTAGATCTGTATTAAGGATGTAGACTTGGGTATACAAGGCACAATTTCAAAATATGCAGATGACACAAAACTTGGAAGTAATTGTGAACTATGAGGAGGATAGTGACAAAATTCAGAAAGACAGGCAGGCAGGTGGATTGGGTGGACATATGACAGATGAAATTTATTGCAGACAAGTGTGAAGTGATAGATTTTGGGAGGAAGAATGAAGGGAGGCAATATAAGATTTAAAAAATAATTCTAAAGGGGGCAGGAGCAGAGGGACCTGGGGGTATATGTGCGCAAATCTTTGAAGGTAACTGGGTAGGTATATGGGCTTTATGTTTCAAAACATAAGGGTACCAAAGCAAGGAAGTTATGGTGAACATTTCTAAAATACTGGCTTGGCCTCAGCAGTATTTACCTCAATTCTGGGCACCACATCCTAGTAAGGATCTGAAGACATCAGTTAGGGGGCCAAAAAGATTTGCGAGAATGGTTCCAGGAGTGAGGGACTTCAGTTTCAAGGATAAATTGGTGAAGCTGGGGCTGTTCTCCTGAAAGAAGGAAATGGTTGAGAGATTTGATAGAGGTATTCAAAATCATGGGGGCTTGGACAGAGTAGATAGGGACAAACTGTTCCCATTGGCAGAGGAGTCAAGAACCACAAGGCAAAAGAACCAAAGGTGACATGAGGATAAACTTTTTAAGACAGTGAGTGGTTAGGATCTTGAATGCACTGTCTGAGGGTTTGGTGGATTCAATAGGAGCTTTCAAAAGGGTATTGAAGAATAGAAAAAAATGCAGGGCTCCAGGGAAAAGGTTGACGAGTGGGACTAGGTGAGTTGCTCTTGCAGAGAGCCAGCAGTTGGACACAAGGAGCCAAATGGCCTCCTTTTGTGCTATAATCAATCTATAATTTTTTTTTTAAATGCCATGGTGGCATCATGGCATATGCGCTTTATAGAGTGAGACTGAGCAAGACAGTTGGCTCAGCTGATAGCACCTTCACCTCTGGATTAGGAGTTTGTGGGCATCAATCTCTTTTCAAAGATTCACCTCTTAATAGTTGTTGACATTTTGGTTCTTTTACAGTTTAGAGTGCAGTGCAAGGGCAACAATCTCCTTAATTTACACTAAAATCACATGACCATTCTCACTCTCAACCAGTGGCAAAGAGTACATTCCAGGGCAGCTGTGTGGATGCAATGTAGCTGCAACTCACCATCCACCCTGTAATTGCTTCATGACAACATCAATAGTTGATGACCTGGCTCTCGTGTTTCTACAATAATATAAAAGTACCAATCACTCATAAGGGATTGGGTAAACACATTGTGGGTTCAGAACACACACAGACATATATATATATATATATATATAATATATGGATATATATATATAGATATAGATAGATAGAAAACCTTTAGACATCAGCAGCAGAGGCCACAGTGAAACTGAGAATGATCACATGACACACTTCCCTTCTCGTGATGGCACGCTACTATCCCTTAAGGGCACATTACAACATTGAAAAATAAATGCCCTGAGCATACTTCAGCACCTTGCATCATGATGTCACTTGAGAGTTCTGAAAAATTTTTGCAGTTTGTGCAGGAAGAACTAAAAGCTAATGAATGCCAAGCCTTCCTGGTCTTTGGTCGCACAGATCTGGTCATTTTACATTTGCCCGATTACTGGCTGAGGGAGGTCTGAGTTAATTCAATGAGCTGAGAGTAGTGTATTGAGGAAATACTTGCAGCATCAGAAGTGAGACAAAAGGCCCGGAGTCAAGATGAATGTTGTTTTTTTTTTAAACACTGAGTTGTTATTTGGAATGCACTGCCTGAAAAGGTGGTGGAAGGAGCTTCAACAATAAAAGGGAATTGGATAAATATTTTGAAGGGAGAGATTTCCCTGGCAACATAGAAAGGGCAAGGAAGTGGTTCCTCATTGAACAGCTCTTTCAAAGAGCTGGTACTGGCAGAGTGAATCAAATGCCTCTTTATCATTCCATGATTCTATAAATAGCAACACCATTTGATTATTTTAGTAATCTAGGGGTACATAAAGGTCTGGTTCTATTTAACCAAAGTAAGAAGTTATCCTGGTGTGTGAAAAGGTTGCTGTGTTAACATCTGTGTTGATTTTATTGGAAAGCTTTTCAGATGTTTCTCAGAGATATAAGACACTACAGAAATGCAACATTTCTTAATTACAAAATCTTTACATGCTGAACTGAATAAAAATAAATAGTATTGCGGTGGCCTAACTGTATAAAAACAACAGTCCTATGTCTATGAGTAATTAAATGCTGAGTCTAGGTAACTTTAGTAAAAATAAATATTAATTTGTAAAATTGCATAACCCAAAGACAGTAGCTGCTTAATTTAACAGGTTGCTAACTGGCAAAATAGATGGAAGATTGAAAATGAAATCAAAGGCAATCCAGGCACAGTTTCATGCTGCAGAGAAAACCTCACAAGTTGATCACTGCAATTATTAAGGGACCGGATGAAACTGCATGCCTAGCAACAGGACACTTCGAGGGGTTTGAAGAATAACTGGCCAACCAGGGACAGTCAGAGGCCACAATTAAGCATTCTGAGAACTTGTGACGTTCCCTGCAGCAACAGAAAAACAAACCAGCACCAAAAAAAAGTCAGCCTGTCCCAAGTAGCATCAGAGAGGGAAGTAATAGTCTAATATTTACATGTGTTAGAAAAAGTATAATGTCTTAATGAAAGATTGTTAGGCAAATCAAATCTCTCTGGTGTACTTAATATCTATTGCAATGCTAATGAAGCAACATGTATCAAAATATACAATTGCATCATATAAACATCAATGATATTTATTGTCCAATGAAAATGATACATGCCTAGTTTGTTTTTCACTAACCCAAACCCAGAAAAAAAGATAGCCTCTATAACTTTTTCTAGCACTGTTAATATTTCCAGCCGCTTTTTGAAATGAAGTTTTCAAGGCTCTTATAGATAGAAATGCACATATCAGCAACTTGCACATTGAGGTGATTGAAGTGTACACACCAGCAAGTCACATTCCCCTGCAGAAGATAACTGCACAAATACCAACTTCAGAGAAGCATCTCCCTCAATCTTGGACGGCAAGTGTAATCTTGAAATCAATAGTGAAATTCCTGTTCTGATTAAGCCACGTGTCACTAAATGTTATACTTCTAAGATCAGTACTGCAGTGAGGTATCCAAGTGAGTTCAGTGTTTAAAATGCGTCGTTCTCATGTCTTCGCTACAAAGTCTTTGAAAGACAGTCTCTGGTACACAATGCCAGTTTCTGGCTTACAGAGCTTGGTCCATCTCTATCCTGTATAGAATTGTAATAAAAATTGCCTGCAAGGCCTGACATTTATACATTGGAACCCTTTGCATGTACCAGGGGGCCTTTTGAAATGTGTTCAATGCATAGAATTTGAAGAGACTACCATTTCAGTAAGCATGAGATGATGGTTTATAAATAGTCTTTCCTCTCAATAAAGTCTAGTTCCTAATAATCAACAGAGGGGAATTACAATTTTAGAAAGCCATTACCAAAATTAATTCATAAACTAATTCCAAGGAGGATTCTGTTGAAAAAAAAATGTTTTGGGCACCAAGATGCAATTTCAAAACAAACAAACATGTAGATTCATAATCTGTGTAGATTGTCTGCATTACAGTCAGCTATGTGAATTGGCTATCTGCAGACTAAAGCTGTCACAGGACAAGGAGGGGGAAAAATGGTTAAGGCCCGAAAACAGGCACAGGCATCGTGATGTGCGGTTAACCCACACCTGTTCCTTCCAATGCTAATTTTGTGCAGCCTGCTAATTTATACGATAGTAGCCTGCAACCCAACACTAAATATGCTTGAGTGGTTGCACACCTCAGCAGAGGTCCAGGTTTGTGCAAGGCGAGCACCACTTGTCAGTGGAGGTCAGTGACCAACCAGTGGTTGCACCTTCCAATGCCATATCCTTATAACTAAGTCACCAGCATCAAGCACTGCTTAATTCACCATCCTGCCTCCTTTACTCGCCAACCAACAATCTCCATCAACCATCACCCCTTATTTAGATTTTCACCACTTGCACACACTTAGCACCGCTGCAAGCTTCAGCCACATCCCTCAGCTTGCCACACTGACAGCTATTGAACTACAAGTGGCACACCACCCAAACAGGCTGTACCACACTCACTGACACTCTTCAATCTCTCTTGCAGGGCAAGGTGCCATGTAGCTTCAGGCAGCAGCATCTAACTGAAGAAGGATAGATGTGGCTGTATGCCCTCACCCCGAAGGAGGAAACAGTGCTCGCCATCACTGGAGAGGCCACAAATGAGGCTGCTGCTAGCAATGAAGCTGAAACCATTGAAGCTGTTGGTAGACTCTTAGCTAATACTCCTTTTTGCTTTCCCCTTATTCCCCTTTCCCCTCATTCAACAATCTCTTCTGATTTATTAGCTGCAAATGGTGAGCGCATGCTTTACACTACTCCCCTCACCACATCCCCATCATTGCTCCTTCCTGCTTTCAGATTCCCAAAATCTGTCATCTGTCCAGGCTGTGGTGCAGGACAGTCAGGAACAATTAAATCATGATAATGAGATACCATCACTGAATATCATACTCGTTGCCACAAGCTCAGGTACTGGTACTACACGCAGTCTAGGGGGTAGCATAAGGATTGGATCTATAATGTGGTGAACCACTGAGCAGAAGTGGGATACTGTCAGAGCAGGGGGCAATGATAGTGCAAGTGCCATCTCCCCAGACAGTGAGGATTCACACGGTTGTGCTGCAGAAGGTTTAGATGAGCATTTCAATGGGATGGCATCAGCTCATCTGCTGCTGAAACTCTTGTCCATGCCTTTGTTAATATTAGATTAGATTATTTCAATGCATTCATGACTGGGCTCCCAACTTCTATCCTTCCATAAACTTAACCTCATCCAAAACACTACTATCCATATCCAAACTCTCACAATTCCTGTTCATTGATCACCTCTGTGCTCACTGGTCTACATTGGCTCCCAGTCCAGAAACACCTCTAGTTCAAAATTCTGATCCTGGCCTTCAAATCCCTCTGAGGTTCTGTATCTCTGTTATCTCCTCCAGCCCTATAACTTCTAAAATCTCTGTGTTCCTCCAACTCTGGCATCTTTCACATTCCTAGTTTTATTTTCATTCCTCTGGCAGCCATATCTATAGCAGCCTAGGCCCCAAATTTCTAGGATTCCCTCCCCAACCAACCTCATCCGCTTCTCTAACTCTCTCCCTTCCTTGAGAATGCTCCTTACAATCTATTTCTTTGACCAACTTTTAGTCACCTCTCCTAATATCTCCTTACGTAGGTCAGTGTTAAATTTTGTTTGATAATCGCACCCATGAAGCACCTTGAGACATTTTACTATGCTAAAGACACTATACAAATGCTATTTAAATGCTGCTGACAGGAAGTGGTCAGCATAGCAACACTAAATACATCCTCAGGTTTCCTGTGCAAGGCTGCTGGAGGGATTGCCCAGTAGGGTGTGAAAAAATGGATGTAGATGTTAGCCCTGGTATCACAAGAGCCCATCACCAATGTTTAATTTCCATCAAATGATACAGACACAGTGGGTTACTGCTTAATAAATTAATCTGCCTTGATTCTGCATAGCAGCCATTTACATGGATAATATTTCTGTGGTTAAACACCTCTTAACCATTAAGCGCAAATCCTTTCTATTCGTGTAGACCACAGGAGAAATATGAGGAAACTTGATGCCAACATGTGTGCCTCCATGTTATCTGCACTTGAGGAAATCTTGCCGCCATTCAAAGATTGCACTCTGCCCAGCTGATAGCCCTTTACCATGCATATCATGATGAAGCCTGTTATCCCTTGGAAACCTTGCATATGTCACTTGTTTGATATGTGTGCACTGCACACTTCCTGGTGTGACAGGTATCCTCTGGAGTGGCTTAAGGCCAGCTGCTGCTGCACTGCCTGGAATGAAGGTGCTAAATGCACAGGCTTTGTGTACAGATCTATAGATATAGATTATGTTGTGATCATAGAGACTGATAACTTTTGAAAAGAGATGAATTTTTCAGTGACAGATGGAAAGGACTGAAGGACAAAATTCCACGTTTTAAGACTTTTAACTGTAACAAACTAAAATCAACAAGATCAAACATTAACAGGCAACTAATAGATCAAACTAATGAAAAAGTTAAGTTGTGCATTAACTAACTGAAGCAAACAAAGTATGTCTGATGAAACCTTTGCACTGTGTGCTGCACTTCCAGCAGATATGTAGCATTTCAGGAACAGTCCCACAATCACTCTCAGCTCTCTTGCAGGTTCATTTCTCCACATCCCGCCAGGTTGAAACTTCCACTGTCCTTCGACAATTATTCCACTCAGCCTGAGTTTTCCTGATACAAATACCACCAGGAAGACAAACCTTGACAACTCACTGTTCCTGAAATCTTCAACAGCTCTGTCTTGCTTTGCCATTTCTTTTGAACAGAAACAGAATTCTCACCAGCATCTTGCTTGTTAGGTAGCACAAAACCATCCACCTGCTTCTTTGTCCCTGCGTCTCAAACAGCAGCCGTTGTTTTTTGTGAGAAACTGTGTAAAGGTTTTAAAACTGGCATCTGACACTTCAACGGATTTCTGTTCGAGTTTATCTCCTCATGGCAACCAGAGCCCATGGGCCTGTCTCCAAGCAGAGGTGTTTATCCTGAATTCTCTGTTTTACTTTGAGTTAAAGGTACATGTTGTAAAGTTTAGTATTCACAGTAATACACACACGATAATGTTAAGGCTGTGGGAGACCTCACGTTACTGCAAGATACTCTAATCACATATACATTTATGCATAGGATTAGGATTTGGTTTAATATAATATGATTATTATTTTTGCTTTCCTTTCACTTATAAATACCTCGTTACCTCATAGCCAGAAATAATAAAATGGTCTATTTGCTGATTCACAGAATGCTTCATTGAATGCGCCATTAGCAAGAAAGAGCTTTATGAGCAAAGAGAGAACTTTTCTGAGCGAGGAAAAATGAACAAGTGGTCAAAATTCTTCCACATAAGCGAAGAGAATTTATTACAAACAATTAATACAATGATCAACAAAAGAAAACTCAAAAATAGCTAAACTTGAATACAACTCTTATCACACTGTAATGAATCATCATTGGTACAAACATGGGTATGAGTAACCAGAGTCCTAGAAAGATTTTAAGCATTCCTTATTCATAAAGAGAGGTTTGAAAGCAATGGTTAAAAACCAGATGAAGAATGGGGTAATATTGTTTATTTCTCTGTATGACTACTGTTTAAAGCATTGAGCTTGTCAAGACTGGGTTGAACTCAACAAAGATCATTTGCAACCAAAAATTGGTATCAAGTCTAAAATCTTATGTTTGCTTACAGTTGCTGAGTTCAGTCACAGAGTAATTATCCATATCCATTAACAATCTTGTTTTTCACCTCATCATACATCCTCCATGACATTCAGTCTAATTTAAGCAATCAGCTGAGTATTCCAGAGAGTGGGTCTAGAATAAAAGCTGTTTTTACAGTGGCAGAAAGGTAAACACATAGCCATAAAACAGATAGATACAAAAACAACTACGCAAGGCTAAGATGGCAACATGTAGTTGGTACAGCCTTGCAGGTTTGAGTTCATTTGTTGTCATGTTACAAACATTTCTTGCTTGAACAGATTCTGTAAAAACCATCTTTTAATTCCAAATGGGGCCCAGAACATAAAATGGATTCTTTCACCAAATCTTTCCCAACAGTCAAATCCAGTAAAGCTTCATGCTGTAGTAACTTTGAATTATGCAAGAAAAATCATTCCTGTTACAGATGCTATTTGCAGATCATCCTGCAGCAGATAGAAGAACTCCAAGACATTCTCATGAAATGGAGGTATTAAGCACAAGTGGAGGAAGTGTCTGTAAATGCAGCAATGACGGATATAGATAGATAGCTGAGGTTTTGCAGCACTTGCATTTATTGTCTCCCTATCAAACTGTCTTCCTGATATTTCATCAGCAGCACTATGGGAACCCACGAAGCAACTGCCAATCTCTCAATGATTTGGGTGCCATTTAAATGTCAACAGCAACCAAAAGTAACATAGGACAGCAAAAGGAAAAAATGCAGAAAACCCAGCAAAACCAGTTCATGCATGAAGCAAAATCTACTGGCAAACACAAAAACAGTTAACAAAGTAAACAAAAATCTCCTTTTAAGAAGCTGCAACAACTTGGAGCTCAGCCTCAGATATTCTCTCAGGGGCAATGCTGATCAGTTCCATAAGCAGTCAGAGCACCTTGCATTCAGCAGTGTATCTAACCTTCCTGATACCTAAAACTATAGTGTAACTCAGGGATTTTACGCCCTTATGATCTCAATGGGATATCTTTTCTTTAATGTATTCTTGCACGTACCTCTTCAATTTTTCACAAAGCAAATTCTGGTATTATTCTTACAAAAATGCAGAAAGTCTGAAATAAAAACAGAAAATGCTGGAAAAAAGTCAGCAGGGTATAGCAGCATTTGTGAAACAGAAAGCAATTAACATTGCAGGTCAATGGTCTTTCGTCACAACTGGAAAAACAGATGTAACAGGTTTTAAGCAAGAACAGAGGCAGCGGAAAATGGGGCAAGGGACAAGAACAAAAAAAAATGTCTGTGATAGGGTGGAAGACAGGAGAGACTAAATTATAAAAGAGATGATGGTGCAAAGCAAAAAAAGATTGTGATGATACAAGGATAGAATTCCAAAATGGGTCTAAACGAATTGTACATAGGAATTACAGAATTATCATCACCAACAGCTATAGTCCATAAGAAGGAGGCAAAGTTTATGATCTGAAATTGTTGAACTCAATGTTGAATCTGGAAGGCTGTAAAGTGCCTCAATGAAAAATAAAATGCTGTTCCTCAAGCCTCATTGGTACAGCACAGGAGGTCATGGACAAATGCCAGAGTGGGAGTGCGACAGAGAATTAAAGTGACATACAGTCAGCAGCTCAAGATCACGCTTGCGCAATGAATGGAGGTGTTCCATAAGGCAGTCATTAAACCTCTGTTTGGTCTGGCCAGTACAGAGTGGACTGTATTGTAAGTAGGGAATACAATACCAAATTGAAATAATTACAAATAAAATTGTTGTTCCACGTGAATTTGGCATCCAGGACAGTAAAGGGTAGGTCTTACATCTCCAGTGTTTGTATGGGAAAGTGTGTGTATGGGAGGTGATGTTAGAGGTGATAGAGGAGTGGCCCATGGTGTCGCAGAGGGAACAGTCCCTTAAGAATGCTGAAAGGAGAGGGGAGGGGAAGATGTGTCTTTCTGAAAAAGAAAAAGACATGCTGTCGAAGGTTTTCCTCTTGCACTCATCAGGGCAGATTCACAAGAATACCAATTGTAAAGGAAACAACAATTTATACTGCGTGAGAAGAGTGCGCTGATTGGTTGGCAAGCGGGTTCTGATTGGCAGATGCATTGCCATGGAGAATGCACCAGGGAACAGCTAACTGCCAAGCTTCTGTGCCAAGATTATATCATGCTGGAGTAGTGGAAATGAATGTTGAATGTGGGAGCTGGAAGCTGAGGACAAGGGGGATCCTATCATGGTTCTGGGATGAGAGAAAGGGGTGAGAGAAGAAAGGTGGAAAATGGAACAGACATGATCAAGGGTGCTATCAACCAAGGTGGAGTGGAAACTTCAGCTGAGGAAAAGGCCAACATATTGGAATCACTGATGGAATCATCAGAACAGATGTGGTGGAAATGGAGAAACTAGGAGAATAGTACAGAGTCCTTAGAGGAAGCAGGGTGTGAGAAAGTGTAGTCAAGATAACTGTGGGAGTCAGTGGACTTATAATGGATATTGATCAATGTGCTGTCCCCATAAATAAAGGCAGTGAAGCCAAGACAGGGAAGGAAAGAGTCAGAGATGGACCATGTGAGGAAAAAGGTGGAAATTGGAGGCAAAGTTGACTAAATTTTCCAGTTTAGTGCAAGAGCATGAAACAGCACTAATACTGTCAACAATACATCAGAAAAAGAGATGGATGGGGGGACTCATGTAGGACTGGAACAAAGGATATTCCACATACCCCATGAAAAATCAGGTAGGCATAGCTAGGACTCACATGATTTGCACAGTAACACGGTTTAATTGAAAGAAATGGATGAAATGAAAGGAGATGTTGCTCAATGTGAGAACAAGTTCAGCCAGATGGTGATGGATGGGGACTGGTTGAGCCTCCATTGAAGGATGGAGGTGTAGAGTATTGCTGAAAGGAGACAGTTGGACCAGAAGGCTGTTCAAGTGAAGGAGGGCATCAGGAGAGTCACAGGTGTAACATACGAACATACGAATTAGGAGCAGGAGTAGGCACTCAGCCCCTCGAGCCAACTCTGCCATTCAATAAGATCATGGCTGATCTGAATGTAACCTCAGCCCCACATTCCCATCTACCCCCAATAACCGTTCATCCCCTTGTTAAACAAAAATCTATCTAGCCTTAAAAATATTCATAGATTCTGCTTCCACCACCTTTTGGGGAGGAGAGTTCCAAAGACACACAAACCCCAGAGAAAGAAATTCTCCTCATCTGTCTTAAATGAGCGACCCTTATTTTTAAAGTCATCCCTACTT
Source organism: Cetorhinus maximus (assembly GCF_964194155.1). Classification (NCBI taxonomy): domain Eukaryota; kingdom Metazoa; phylum Chordata; class Chondrichthyes; order Lamniformes; family Cetorhinidae; genus Cetorhinus; species Cetorhinus maximus. The sequence continues at coordinate 56,067,058 of NC_135884.1, forward strand.
CTAAATTCTTCCACAAGAGGAAACATCCTCTCCACATCAACTCTGTCAAGACCACTCAGGATTTTATATGTTTCAATTAAGTCACCTCTTACTCTTTAAAATTCCAGTGAATACAAGCCTAACCTGTCCAGCCTTTCCTCATAAGACAATCGGCCCATTCCCAGTATTAGTCTAATGCTCCTAATGCATTTACATCTTTCTTTAAAAAAGGACACCAGTGCTGTACACAATACTCCAGATGTAGTCTCACCAATGTCCTGTACAACTGAAGCATAACCTCCCTATTTTTGTAATCAATTCCCCTCACAATAAAAGATAACATTCTATTAGCTTTCCTAATTATTTGCTGTACCTGCATACTAGCCTTTTGTGATTCATGCACTAGGACACCTAGATGCCTCTGAATCTCAAGAGCTCCTCAATCTCTCACCATTTAGATAATGAGCTTCTTTTTTAATTCTTCCTGCCAAATTGAACAATTTCACATGACTCACATTATACTCCGTTCGCCAGGTTTTGCCCACTCACTTAACCTATCTATGTCACTTTGTAGCCTCCTTACATCCTTTTCACAATTTACTTTCCTATCTATCTTTGTACTGTCAACAAATTTAGCCACCATTCCTTTAGTCCATTCATCCAAGCCATTATATAAATTGTAAAAAGTTGAGGCCCCAGCACTGATCCCTGTGATACACTCTTGCCACAGCCTGCCAACCAGAAAATGACCCATTTATGCCAACTTTCTGCTTCCTTTTAGCTAACCAACCTTCTATCTATGCCAATATGTTACCACATACACCATGAGCTTTTATTTTCTACAATAACCTTTGATGTGGCACTTTATTCAAATGCCTTCTGGAAACCTAAGTACAGTACATCCACTGGTTCCTCTTTATCCACAGCACATGTGACTCCTTCAAGGAACTCCAATAAATTAGTTAAACATGATTACCCTTTTACAAAACCATATTGACTCTGCCTGATTGCCTTGAAATTTTCTAGGTAAATTTTTCATCTTTAATAATAGTGTCTAACATTTTCCCTATGACAGATTGTAGGCTAACTGGCCTATAGTTTCTTGGGAAAAGGGTGGAGACGGGTTGAAAAAAAAGTTGAGTTAGGAAGAAATCAGTTCTGTGGAACAAGAACCGACTGAAATTATGCATGTATGAGGACAGTCCTGTTTGTGGATCTTGAGAACAAGGTATTAGTGAGTTGTGTTGAACTGGGGACCATGAGGTTGGAGGCCAGAAAGAAAAGATCTCCAGAGGAAACAGGATCAGTGACAATCTTGGAAACAATGGTTTGATGTTTGGTGATGGGGTCATGGTTCAGGAAAAGTAATAGGTGTTGTCAGAGAGGTGTGATTCATCTCCCACTAGGTACGGGTCTGCTCAAATGTTCCCTCTAAGTTGGCCCATTTAAGATTAAAAAGCACATGCTCAACTGTGCAAAACAATTTAAAGGTATTGTACATTGAAATGACTAGGCCACGCACAACATTAGAAGTTAGTTGGAACACTGGTCTGTTCACCAAACAAAACCAGCAGCAGCCTTGTCAGCAGGTTTAATGATGATGTTAAGGTTGGACCTGAGAGAACAAAGTACGTCAAATTCAGAGGAAGATGGATCTGGATTCAATATTAATTTCAGTTTTAAGTTCAACAATTTCAGATCATAACCTCTGCCCTCATTCTTTTGGGCAGCAGCTGTTGATAATTCAGTGAATTCTCATGTGTACCTTTAAGCAGGTATAGCCATAATTATAGTACAACTTGGAGACAAGAGAATAAAAATCAATAAACTTCCGACAAAAGGTTATCAACCTGAAATATTAACTGTTTATTTCTCTCTCTCCATATATGCTGCATGATCGGCTGAGTATTTCCAGCATTTTCTGTTGTTATATGGGGAATCATTTTCATGAGACCTACCAGGCCTACCCTACCTAAATATTTTGACATGGTTTGAGATCCTTGCATCCACCAGTGTTCATTTGCGCTCATTTGACATCAATTGCACTCAAAGGAAATCATTTAGCTTCTCATTTGACATTGCAAGTGGCGATCAGCTAACATCATTGTCATCAACTGCCATCATACGGCAGTGCTCAAACATTTGCAATTAGCAAAATTACCTTAAGCATTCCAACACCAAAAATGATCATAGAGTTTGTTCTCCATGGGCAAAATTTTCCGTTTGGCATGCAGGTGCTTGCCCGACCCGCTCAGTGTGAAATAGCGTGAGATGACGTCAGGCGAACATCCCGACATCATCAGGCACTCATGCGATATTTCACTCAGTGGGCATGCGCTAAACTTGGAAGCGCGTCCGCCGACAATTAAGAGGGAAATTAAGCCCATTAACAGTGCAATTAGAGATTTTTTGTTGCCCGTACAATGTTACGGCTGGCGGACAGGTAAATTGGCCAGGCAGGCTTTCCATTTTTTGGAAACCTCATCCACCAGTGGGATGAGGTTTCCGTTATTAAATTTAAAAATAAATAAATATGTATGGACAGAATTTTCATCATGTATATATTCAGGTGACTGATTCTGATGCGTGGGCATTTTTTTCCCAGATTTTAAAATCTTTATTGATTGCGGGGGAGGTGGTGGCATAGTGATATTGTCACTGACTAGTATTCCAGAGACCCAGGATAATGCTCTGGGAGCAGATCGTGAAAGTCGAATTCAATAAAAGCCTGGAATTAACAGCAGCATTTTCCCATCGGCGAGCAGGGGGCGGGGCCCACTTGCCGATGCGTAAAATGACGCACAGTGGCATTGGGCAGGTGTCCCAATGTCACTGCACATCATTCAGATATTCAGTTCGGCGGGCGCGCAGCCTATTAAAAAGTAATTAAAGTAATTAACTGAGCTGCCCGTCCTACCTTAAGGTTGGCAGGCAAGCGAAGAGCCCAGGCGGCCTTTGCATTTTTCATAAAACCTCATCCACAGGCGGGATGAGGTTTCATGAAAGGTTTATTATTATTTTTTTAATTTTTGAAATAAATAATGCATATGTCCCAGCTCATGTGACAGTTTCACATGAGGGAACATGTCCTTAAATTTTTTTCCCACCTTTATTCAAATTTACATGACTTAAACAAATCTCCCTGAGGCACCTCCGTACCTCAGGGAGATATTTGTGCTCTTTCGCACGCATGCGCAAAAAAGCGCAGGGAATCCCCCCGCCTGCACAGGGAGCACTCAGCGCTTCCGGGTGCGCGTCATGATGGGCGGGCCTTAATTGACCCGCTTACGTAAAATGGCGGCGCGAACCTGATCGGGGACACCAATCGGGTTTGGGCCCACCCCCGCACAACCTCCCTAACAGGGGGAAATTTCTGGCCTAAAAGTCTGATGACGGCCATGAAACCATTGATGATTGTCATAAAAACCCACTGGTTCACTAATGTCCTTTAGGGAAGGAAATCTGTTGTCCTTACCTGGTCTGGCCTACATGTGACTCCAGACCCACAGCAATGTGATTGACTCTTAAATGCCCTCTGAACAAGGACAATTAAGGATGGGCAATAAATGCTGGCCTAGCCAGTGACGCTCACATCCCATGATCGAATAGTAAAAAAGTAAATTCTTCAGCTCCCCGAGGCAGCTTTCTACCTTCAGGGAGCTTTCATTCCGCACTTCCCCATGCCTGCGCTGGCTTCAGTGCTCGCCCTCCTCCAGCCCCAGTCCGGCAGCACTGAGCCTTTCAGCGCGCGTTTCACGCTGGCTGGCCGTTAATTGCCCAGCCAGCATGAAATCGTGGTGGGCAGCCTGTTCCCGGGCCCGCCAATCGTGGGCGCACACCGAACTAAAAATTATGACCCACAGTTCTGAATTTCTATAGCTTCAAACATCCTAGAACTGAGTTAACTTTAGAAAAAGCAGATTCTGTCTCAACATACACGTTTTGACAAGCTAACTTTATGTCTTCCTTCATAACCTATAACCAGTACAGCACACCCCTGCCCATCCCCTCCACTCCACCCCAGGTTACTGCACTTTTGCCCCCCAACCAGCCCCACCCCAGAGCAATTTTCTCCCGCCCCTCCCCGACGGCCCCACCCAGATTGCAGCAATTTTCTTCCCCCATCTCCACCCTCCCTCTTCCCCTTTCCTTCCGCCCTCTCTCTTACCCCCTCTTTCTCCCCAGCTTTTCCCTTCTCTCACTCTCTTCCCCATCCGCCACCTTCAGAGGGCTCAGGTTGCGGGACCGGCTGGAACCAGAAGCAACACTGGAAGGCCTCTGCTGCAGTTTTTCGGCCGTCATGGCCCAGCAATGGCTGCAAGGTAGAGGTTGAGGGAGTCAAAGGTGGAGAGAGTCATTGGGAGGAGGGGGGGTTGGGAGGCGAGAGTCATGAGGGTGGGATAGAGACCGTCGCTGGGGGAGGGATTGGGGCCCAGAGTTCAGCAGCCCGAGGCCCAGAGTTTGGTGACGTAGGCCCGGGCCCGAAGGTCAGCAATGGACGGAGAGGCTCGAAGGTTGGCAGCGGAAGCCCAGACCCAAAGATTGGTGGCAGGTGGAGAGGCCCCGGAAACAGTGGGGCTGGTGGTGTAGGCCTGAGGCTTGGGGGAGGAGAGAGAATTGTTGGGAGGTGGGGGTTGGTTGGGCTACTGGGAGGAGATGGGGGAGGGAGGGCAGGGGAAGTGAATCAGGAGGAAACACAGAGGACATCAGTAGAGGGAGGGGTGGTGATGAGGGAGGCACCAGAGACAGTGAGGTTCACGCTGATCGTCCTGCATTCCAGGTATTTTCTACGAGGACAGCAATTAACGAATTAATAAAATGAATTAAGAACTGATAGGAGATTTGGTGATGCTCTCAAGCATGTAGAGTGGAAAGATTTTTTTGGACTAAATGAAAAAATTTAATAAATTCAGATATTATTTCAGGAGTTAATTTTCTTGTGTTTTTCAATGCAGGTTGCTGATTATATCTGATGCCTTAGAATGCTTAATTTTAATGCTTTCAAGCACGGTTTGCCTTTGATTGCATTTGATGTCAAAGATGATAAAATTCTGCTGACTGTATGCAAAACTCATTCCAAATTAGAACATTTTGATGTCAAATGATCGCTGATCACTTTTGAGCACATTTGAATGCAAAAAATTCAAAGTTTTCTGGTAGAGAAGACCAAATACAAATAAGCAAGCTGTCTTTTTTTTTTGACAGCAAGGGAACATACAAAGTGATAGCTGTAAATGAAGCTCCTGACTTCGCTACATTTTCACATTTGTCCTCAAAAAAATTATAAATTTGTTCTGTCGCTTCCATTGGCTGACCCAATGTTTGTGACATTGGTTTCCTTTCTAGACAGCCTCTAATTGGAAAAATCTGACCTCTTGCACCTTAGCATCCAGGCACAGATTCAAAGCTGCACCTCCTGGTCTTTTGTTTAAAACCTGATAGACTACTCATTTGCCAGGCTTTCCTTTTCTCTCCATGAATTCACAGTAAGTGGAAAGCTATAGCTCTCTGTGATTTTTCAGTATGCCTGCCCCTGAAACCAGTGATCTTTCCCCTGTCTGGCCCCAGGGCTGTGGGCCTCAAGAGACCTTCTCCTGCTCTTGCCAAAATGAATAGAGGCCACCATGGCTAAATGAGCCTGGGATGGTCAATTTTCTTATTATCTCACTTTGATATTTGCTAAGCCACAAGATTCCATAAACTGGCTTGCCTAGTTTTACAAATCTTCATCTTCAATGCCCAGGCCCATTACTATCGTTTTGTTTCAATGGATGCAGCCTGCGACCTTTTCCAAAATATACAAAATCATTGTTTCCAATAAACACTGAAGCACAATTCATCATCGAATCCTTTCAGTGAAGGAATAAACAGATCAAAAATCCCAAAACCTAAAGGATGGTGAAAAAATGTGCATGGCTATGGGGAAAGGAAGGGAAGTGGGATTATTTGGATTGCTTTTTCGAAGAGTCAACACAAGTACAATGGTCCGAATAGCTCCTACTCTGCTGTATCATTCAATTATTCTACAATTCTTAGGCAGAGCGCAGAATTCCTAACACGGGGCAAGGTGTGCTGGAAGTTGAGCCTCACCCGGCTACCTAACATTTATATAACATAATAAATATTCAACATTAATGAGCCTTGTGCTTTTTTGTAGCACAATTTCATTCTGCCCTGCCCTCCTTCCTGGGATCTTAGGCTACAAAATGCAATACTTGTACTCAATTTTACACTGTAAGCTGACAACTACTAAAATCTCATCTTGAAGTCAGCCTCTGGGTCTGACTTAAGTGATATTACAATCTTTATTGAAGTTAACCTCCAGGTCTATACACCACCAGGTGTATAGAATCATACAGCACAGAAGGCTATTCAACTCATCATGCCTATGCTGGCTCTTTGGTAGACTGTAATATTATAATTTTTATTGAAGTTAACCTCCAGGTCTGACTCATGTAATATTGTTATGTTTACCCCTCAAGACTACAATTTGCATGCACCGGTGCAAATGCAAAACGAACATGCTTATTTCCACAATAAAAAATGGTGGATGCAATCACTTCTCAGGTTGATCAAAACTATATTGACAATAATCTTTAATTCTACAAAACTACCTACCTGCTTTCTATCTTGAATATAGACATTTAAAATAATAAAATTTGGTATTATCTAATCACTATACCTTAATATTGCTCACCTTTTCTCCTACTCTTCTTGATCTTGATAGCACATTCACTATGGGTGTTGAACCTTCAACCAAGTTTCTCAAATCCATAAAGCAGTTTACACTGATTATAACAAATTAAGCTTTTTTTCCCCAGATCTCCCTTTTCCTGACTCAGTAGCTGTTGACTCAATAGTAATGCCTTACATCTATATTATCATAGTTTTACAGTCATTGGTTGGGTTGAGATGCACTGGGACATGAAGGACACAGAAGCAATAATTGCAATACACATGTGTATGAACATCACATCTATTTGAAAGATGAGAATATGAAGTATTCCTGAATTTTGTTAAACAATATTCCCCAGAAATCAGGATATCAAATCAGGTGTAGTGCCCCTTAACACAAATGTTTCAAAGTAGTAGGATTTAGGGAAACCAAGCTGGAGCAATGATTTGAAATATCTAGAGAGTTAGCACTCTGTACCTCTGATCACTCCCATATGCAGATCTTACTTCCCCTATGAACCTTTGCAGTTCAGTGTCTAGTTAAATAATGACATTGGCTTAATGCACATTCTGGATGCCATAATCTTACCAATGCCACCACATGTTTTTTTAGCTGGCTTTCCAGAAGGTGGACGAAAAAGCTATATAGCAGGACAAGGCATGACTATAACGTAGTAAACGTGTTTATTTCTCAGCTTATAGTCTCTGACTGACAGACAAGGGCTCTCTCACTCTTGTCTAAGTTTGTAAGTGTACAACGAGCCCTAATGGGAAGCAATAAATGTTGGCCAAGCCAGCGATGCCCACATCCGATGAAAGAATTTTAAAAAAACTAATGCATAATGGGTTTTCTACTGAAAATAAAAGAGACCAATTAAGTTGAAGCTTGGTGGTTGAAGGAATTTTCTTAATCATATGACCATTTGCTGCTTGATCCATCCCTATCAGAAAATGTTGTCATCATTTTGTGCTTAACAGCATTGATTTGTGCTCATTTGCAATGATCTGTGTTCGGAAGCGATCATCATTTCAGATCTAATAGTGATAAAATAAAATCACTGACATGAAATAAAGTCACACATGCTCAAACCACATCAATTGCAAACATTTATTTCCCTTCAAAGTGGTTAAAAGTGTTCAACTGACATAATTGGTGATCAACTGCTTGCTGAAATAACTTCATCCAGCATCAAAATGCTCAGCAGAAGGTACAACTAAAGTGATTTTGGTGCTGTTGCAGGAAACTCTCAAGTTCTATAGTGATTACAAAGTTTCAGACACCAGATTCCCTCTCTCTCTCGTCCTTGCAGGGGAACGGGTGTCAGGGATAATTGGAAGCTGGCTCAATCCACAAGACTGTGGTTTTGAGTTACACATTGGGCGATATATTTTTTCTTAAAGATGTATTGTGAATAAAACAGTATTAATGTTTTTCTAATCTTGCCCCTTCAGGCGTAAACCTTGCTGGGATGCCTGGTTTTCTTGGGCAGTATCACAGCCTGAATGTTGGGTCGGACCCTGCCCCGGGCTATGGTGACTCCTCCCAGCAGCTTGTTGAGCTTCTCGTCATTGCTGATGGTGAGCTGCAGGCAGTGGAGGAGATACGGGACTTCTTGTTGTCCCAGCCACTTTGCCTGCCAGCTCCTGGATCTCGGTGGTCAGGGGCTCAAGTACAGCGGCCAACTAGACGGGGGTTGTTAGGAAGTGAACTCCAGGGTTTTGATCCAGCAGCAGTGAACGGTGAAATCGGTGCAAGTCAGAATGGTGTCTGGCTTGGAAGGGAACTTGCAGATGGTGATATTCCCATGCGTCTGCTACACATTGTTCTTCTAGTTGATGGAGGTCATGGGTTGAAAGGTGCTGTCAAGCACCATGGTGAGTTGCTAGCTTTCTTATTTAATTATATACTTATAAATTTAATTTCACTGCAGTCTTACTTCTCAATGGTGCCACATTCACTGTTACTTACATTGTTGATCATTTCTTTATCACCTCAAACCCCAACCCCCCTGCTCCTTCAGATCAGCATCCCTTGCTTCTTTCCTCCAGAGTTGGTGACCCTGGCATAAGCAGCACAGCAGAGGTGCCAGAGAATGACCAGAAAGAAGGGGGAACATGCCAGCTGAAATAGAACAGGTGAGGGAAGTTCTTGGGGAAAACATTGAAAATAAGTGGTAAGATTTGTTTATTTTTCCCATCATAAAGCTGCACTGATATCCTCATGATCGCTTTCATGCCTTATGCATTTTTATGCATTTGATGCCTAATGCCTAATGATCGTTTTCAAAAACTAATGATCGCTTCTGCAAATTTAACAAGCTGTGATGGCTTTTGAACACTTAAATTGATGATTTCTGGAATAGGAGGATCATGATGTTAATTAAGCACTTAGTTGATGACGAATGAGCACTGTTTTGCGAGCAAGACTCATTCCAAATTATGCCGTATGATGTCAAATAATGCACTGACTAGAGTGCAACTGAACGCAGAATTGATGTCAAAATTTTCTGATTGGGATTGCTCCTCCAATTTGTTTAGAAACTAAATTAATATGCTAATATGTTAAAGTAAACACATTGATGGCTCTGCTATCTCACCTTTGAGAACCTTAGTGATGTATCAAATCACTCTCATCCCATGCTTTCTGGGTTTAAATGTTAAGTCAGAAAATGCTTTATATCCTTGCAAATCTACGATCTGTGAACTGAATCTAACTATGTCCTGGCCAATATTTATTCCTTAACCAAGATCATCAAACCTGGTAATCTGGTCGTTGTCGCACTGCTGTTTGTGGGAGCCTGCAGTGTGCAAATTGCGTTTCCTACATTACAACAGTGACTACACTTCAAAAGTCACTTAATTGGCTACAAAGCACTTTGTTATGTAATGAAGTCCTGAAAGGCAGTATGTAAATGCATGTCTTACTTTTATAAGTGAGATCATATAACTCAAGACAAATACCTCACAGTCGATACAGCAAAATTTCAAAATTACTGCAGTTATATTAGCATTTTCATAAATTACATCAAGCCTAAAGAAATGAGGCAAATTAACATTCAACTTTTTCCAGAATATTACAATCCTTTGTGTTGGATTCTTTCTCAGATCTCCTCAATTGTACACTGTTATGGAAATGCTGTTTGCCAGGAACTGGAGAAAGGATATATATTGCAAGGTAATGATGAGTGTCTAAACCAAGCAAGCAGATTAAGAAGAAATCATGGGAGGCCTGAAATTCCAAATCCATCCAATGCCTTTACTTCACCACTCAAGCCACCCTAAGGTCCTATGCAAGTGAAAAATGACATGATAAGTCCAAAAAATATGTATAGAGCCACATTCAATGCTGCAGTGCATCAAAACTTTTGCTGTTCCATTCCTCTGAAACCATGTCTGTTGCCAGGGACCCTATTTTATCATCCCAAGCACTTGCCTGATACAAGTAGAGCACCATCTTTCTTAAGCTTGTTGGAATATTGGCCTGCTCCCTCCCCGATGCAACCCTGACTGAGATCATGAATGGTGGAAAGGCAGACCTACTCTTTTCAATGCATCAGCCCTTTGCTTGCCCTTAGATTCAAGGGTTTAATGTTTCTCACAACGACATGTACTGGGGCTATTCCTAAGTAAGTCAGTACAGGTCAGGTTGTAACACTGTTTTGGACACAAGAACAACCAGACCATCAACCCAGATCAGGGTTCCAACTTCCATTTAGCTAAACTCCCATACTATAGTTTCTTTTGCACCCAAGTGTTGCAACATCTCCTGCATGATTTCTTCCCATGTCAATCAGTTTCCCATCTTGAGCAACACTAGGGGCAGAATATTTTGTTCGATGTGCCCTGCACGTCCGCGCATAAAATGATGCACGGTGACGTTGGGCGAGCGTCCCAACATCACCGCATGCTATCGCGATATTTCGCTGGGCGGGCACGCGATGAAGTCCAACACGTGCCCGCCATTAATTAGCAAGCCACTTAAGGCCCTTTAGTCTTCAATTGATGCCGATTTTTTGGCGCCCGTGTGATCTTTGGGTCGGCGCAGGGGCGCAACAGGCTGACGGGTAGGAGACATTTCTATTAACCTCATCCACGGGCAGGATAAGAGGGCTCAGTGGGGTTGTGATTCTGGTCTGTGAAGTATTTATCAGAGAAAGTTTTTTAAACTTGCCTGTGTGATCTGCAGTACTTCAGAATGTATCCCAGCAGCTTATTCTGGACTCTTAGCCTTCAGGTCAGCACTCTTCAGTGAGGAATCTTTTTCGGGCCTGTTGCTTTCAGGAAGTCTTCACTTAGCCTGGGTATGGGATATGATCTGTCCACTATAGGCAGCTCCTCTGAGGAGGAAGGGAGGACTAGAAGGAGGAGGAGGCCAGGAGTACACATTCAGCCTCCAGGGGAGCCATCTTTGGGAGGACAGGTGCAGGCACAAGGGGGGCAGGACCAAGAGGTAGTCCAAGGTGGAAGGGGCCGCACAAGATGCCACTATCCTGCTGCCAGGGTTTACAGGCGGCGAAGCAGCTACCTCAATATGTCTGAGGTACAGTGCCGAAGGAGGCTCTGACTGTCAAGGAGACAGTGAACTATATGTCAGATGATTGGGCCTGAGATCTCCCCTAACTGTGTGGGTGGACACCCCATGCCAGTGGCTCTAAAGGTCACAGCTGCCCTCCACTTCTATGTCTCTAGCTCCTTCCAGGGCTCGGTGGGTGATCTTTGCGGTGTCTCCCAATCAGCTGTCCACACTTGTGTCAAGCAGGTTACAGACGCTCTGTTCAGGCGTGCATTGACCTTCATCCACTTCCATTGGGACCAGGCAAGCCAGACACAGTGAGCCAGAGGATTCGTGGCGATTGCACCCTGGACTTCCCCCGTGTCCAGGGTGCAATCGACTGCCCACATGTGACCATCAAGGTGCCAGCAGGTGAGCCCGGTGCCTTCGTCAACAGGAAGGGCTTCCACTCCATGAATGTGTAGATAGTGTGTGATCACAGGATGCTGATTCTACAAGTCTGTGCAAGGTACCCAGGCAGCTCCCACAATGCCTACATCCTCAGACACTCCCAGGTGCCGGCGCTCCCGGCTGGATGGTTGGCTGGTGGGTGACAAGGGCTATCCCCTCAGAAGGTGTCTCATGACGCCTCTCCGCCATCCAAGAACAGAAGCTGAGGAGCGGTACAATAGGAGCCACGCCTCCACAAGGGCTGTGGTGGAGAGAACCATTGGTCAACTCAAGATCCGCTTCCGATGCCTGCACCGTTCAGGGGTCGCACTCCCGTATCCCCCAGATCGTGTCTCTGTGATAGTGGTTGCATGCTGCACTCTCCACAATCTTGCGCTGGAAAGGGGGCACGCTGTGGATGATGAAGACGTTGATGCAGTTGCTGCGGCTGCACACGATGAGTCCAGCAGTGAGTCCGAGGATGAGCATGCACAGGGAAATGCTGAGGGGGTAGAAGCTGACCCGGGCATACTCCAAGGAAACAGGGACACCCGGGATGCTTTAATCCAACGAACCTCAGCTAACACAACATAGATGGACCTCCAGGACAAGCCTGGGCTGGCGCTTCGATCCTCGACATCTAAGTGCAAAATTTGCCAGGTCATCAGCACTAATAGCCTTGTACATAAAGATGATTCTCCAAATAAACACTCATGACACTTTTCTTAAATATACACATGCAGAAGAAACGAGCCACCCTCAGCCATGGTCACACATCTGGCATTTAATGTGTGAATCAGAAGTTCTCACAATTATTAAACAATCATGTAAACAATCCAAAATAAATTTTAAGGGCTTAATCTTGGGCCAACAGAAAAGCACCAGTAAGAAACCCATGGTGTGCCTAATATGCCTTATGCTTTCGTTCCCGGGTGCTACGTCTTGGTGCTGCCCCATCGTTCGGAGTGGCATCTGAGACAGCCTGCTGACTCTGCTGTCCTGTTGGCCTTGATGACATTGGAGCCAGTGCTGGCCCCGCCTGGGAGTGAGCTGCCAGTTCTACAGCTGGCATCTCCCCAGTTGTCGCAGCCTCGCCGGATGATACGGTCACTGGGAGAGGGGCGAAGGAGCTGGTGCCCTCACCCAGAATGCCCTGAGAGGAGCCCGCAGAGACGACAGGCAGCTGCTGCACCAACATGAGGTTGCTTCGGACCTCCCTGCTCACCGTGGATGTATGTGCAACAAGCTGAGAAGCTTTATGCCCACACCATCTCCTGCACTGGCAGTGACCAGCTGAGGTCAATGCCGATATGAGGGCTTGCTCGTCTGAGCGCATTCCCAGGAAGCCTTGATGGGTCTCCTGGAGTAGGCTCTCCACGAGAGTCACCAATTTCTCCATGGAGGACACATGGTGCTCGCACATGTGGCTCATTGCTTGGGAGATCGTCCGTGTAGAATCCTCCACCGTGGAGACCAAGCCAATCTTAGCCTCATGTATCTCACCCAGATGTTCCCGCACACCTGACCACATTTCATGCCCCTGCTGCATCGCAGATGACTCCAGAGGTACATCAGCAGGCACTGACTGAGTATGTGCCTGCTCCCTTGCAGTCCTCCGAATGCTGGCACCCTGGGCACTCTCTGTCTCTGCCAGCTCCTCCAGTGAGTGTGAAATACCCTCACCACTGTTCCTCAGGGCACTAACTGATGTTCGAATTCCCACCGAGGTGCTAATATCTGCGCTGGTGCCTGCCTCGCAGAAATGGTGTGACACTGGTGAGACTTCAAGGCCCTCAGGTGTGACAGGGGGCCCCTGCTGCTCCACCTCTTGGCCGTGGTCTGATGATGATGAAAGAAAGAACAAGGACAGTGCATCAGTTAGCGTGCACACACTGACAAACTTCATGCCTGTCCCCCTGGCTCATTATGCACTCAACCTTCCAGAACCAATGGCCCAGCAATGTTGCAACAATAACTAATTTAACAATCTTCAGTGCTATGGCTGTTGGGAGGACAATGCGGACCTCACTGTTGGCCTTGAATACCTGGCCGTGCCACCCCAGCCTCACTGACACCAGTAGACCTGGGTGCATGGTGCCTCTCCAGCTCAAGGGCCTCCTGCTTGAAACAGCTTAATATGGAGAGCTGTGCCTGGCCACCTCCAGTCCTCACACGCTCGGATGCATTATGAGCATTCTTCTCCTGAAAAAGCGAGAAGACCATTCATTAGGGCAAATTGCACATGGACTCTGCTCGCGCACACCACACCCCAACCAGAGTGGGGCATATCAGGCCTCAGTGCCTCCTCTCCTCGCTGCTGCTGATCACTCAGACAAAGATGCTAGGCCTGCTCCCCACCCCCCCAATGCTGCGTACATCACATTAGGAACCACACGGTATTTCCTCCCATAGCAAGGAGGCACAACTGCATGCAGCATAGAGGGCAGCAGATGGTTCCTTGCCATGACACCTTGAGGCTCCCCTTCCCCCATCTCATCACCCTAAATAGGACATGTCCTGGAGTTCTGAGTATGCGCCTAGGTGCAGCCCCTCCAGGTTAGTCATGTGGGACTAAGAACATCACATGGTGCGGGGAAGAACTCATCTCCTCATGACCCACTTAGGCTGACCTCAGCATGGGCACTATCTGCTTGGCCACCCAGCAAAGGAAAAATGCCCCAAATGATTCAATGCAGTCACAACAGTAAGATTTGGGGGGGGAGGGGGGTTGGTTGCCTCAAAGGCTACCTGCTGGGTTAAATGCCCAATGCCAACATGGTACTCATCCTGCCAGAGCGCAACAAATCGTTGAAGCGCTTGTGGCACTGGATCCAGGTGCGCCGTACTATGTCACGGGAGATCACCACCTCCGCCACCTCCTCCCAGGCACGTTTGGTCATGTGGAGGGGGGGGGGGGGGGGACTCCTCCTCCTGGGGGACCAACACCTCCCGCTGTGCTGCCACATCCTCAAGGAGGGCAGCAAGGCATTCATCAGAAAAATGAGGAGGCGCTTTAGCCCCCCCGGTGGCCTGCCCTGCAGCCTGCCCTGCTCCTCTGGCCTACCCTGCAGCCGGGCCTGCCCCTCTAGCCTTCCCTCCAGCCTGGCCTGCTCCTCTGGCCTACCCTGCAGCCTGGTCTGCTCCTCTGGCCTACCCTGCAGCCTGGCCTGCTCCTCTGGCCTACCCTGCAGCCTGGCCTGCTCCTCTGGCCTACCCTGCAGCCGGGCCTGCCCCTCTAGCCTTCCCTCCAGCCTGGCCTGCTCCTCTGGCCTACCCTGCAGCCTGGCCTGCTCCTCTGGCCTACCCTGCAGCCTGGCCTGCTCCTCTGGCCCTCCTTTCAGCCTGGCCTGCACACCCAAACCCCTCTTCTGCGGTCTAGAGCTGGCCATTGTGAGCAACCTACAGAAGGCTGGCAGGCCTTCTTTTAAACAGGCTGCCAGGTCACCATTGGACCTGGCAGTCTGTGCACACCCGCCATCGCCATAAAATGGCAGAGCGGACCCGATCATGGGTGGCGATCGGGTCTGTGCCAGCTCCCCCCAACCCCACTAAATGGAAAATCCTGGCCTAGGAGTCATTATGCAGAGTGTTGTGTGCTTCTAAAAATACAAACTGAATAAACCAGCTGAATACATCAGAGAAGCATATAGAGAGAAGGGGAGACAAAGAAGACAGGGAAGGGAAGTGTTAAAAAAATTCCAGAGAAAAAATGTCAGGCACGTATATGAAAATGTCTCAAGAAAATTGATGTGAAACCAATAGAGAGAGAGAATTACAGAGTGATGAAAGAGGGAACAAAATGGAAAAAATGCAAGATGGGGAAAGAGCAAATTAGAAGGAAAACACTGAAAGAAACAAACAATGGAGACAGAAATTAAGGCAGCACAGAAGACAAAACACATTACTTAGAGGGGAACAAACAAAGAGAGAGTTATGGAAAGGGAGAGAATTAGACAGAGGTAGATAGACACTGGCACATTTTATTTTAAATTCCCCATAAGCATTGCCACAGGAAATCAACTAACAAAAACATAAGTATTAAATCAATTGTCCATCTTATCTTTGATGATGCAGCAAAGTGAAACATGAAAGACACACCGGATAACAGAGTTAAGAGACATAGAAAAATGAACAAAATGTTTGGAAGTCATGTAAGCAGGCAAGTCTGACAATTTTCAGGTGAAAATCAATAAAAGCCCCTGAGAAATGATTTTCAATCTGGGGAAATTGTCAGAGGAGAAAGATAAAAATCAGTAAAAACAGAAAATGAAGAACCTTCAAAATGGAATCATTGTTGATATCTCTCAATTCTGGAATAATTAATCTGTAAACATTGGTTTGATTAGATTACACAACTAACTTGATCATAAAGTACAGCTAGATTGCTATTTCAAAGAGAGCAAGATGGATAAGACACGCGATGAAAATGACAATGAGGCACTGAGACAACCTGCAATTGGGCTTGAAATAAAGTCTGCTGGCAGAAAAAAAATGTAGAAAGTCAGAAGTGGTTAAACAGACTGATGTATAGAGAAACAAGGACAGCTTGAAAGCTTCACCCATTTGAGATTTGTAATTTGCCATGGGAACAATTCTTCCAATTCATACAGGTGCACTAAGAAATGACAGCTATATGGAAATATCCAAATAATTCAAATGTACAGTTTAAACAGAGTTGGGAGACCAGAAAGAGGCAGTTCCAGCATTTTATGCATTTTCAGGAAACCTGACAAAAGATCTAATGGGGAAAATAAACAGGAAAGTATTAAGGAGAAATCAAGAACAGTGACAAAGATTAAAGAACGGAGTGTTGGGCAGGGTGACAGTCTCAAAACACATACATACTTATTTGCAACTCACCCAGGTGTGAGGAATGGATAGAGAATGCCACCAAGGAGATTCAACTAGACTAGATGGATAGTGATGGCCTGATTTTAGAATATGGTACTTGCTGGGCTGATAACAGCCACTTGATATGGGAGCTGCCGGGTAATCCAGCTGAGTGATACTGAACTTAACATTAGTGCTATAATAAACACCAAAATGCTGGCAATAATCAGCAGATCAGGCAGCATCTGTGGAGAGATGAAGGCTAAAGGGATGAAGTGGGAGGCAGTGGCATAGCTGTATTGTCACTGGACTAGAATTCCAAAGACCCAGGGTGATGCTCTGGAGACCCAGGGTTTGAATCCCACAATGGTAAGAAATTCAAATTTAATAAAAATCTGGAATTAAAAGTCTGATGATGACCACAAACCATTGTTGATTGTCATAAAAACCCCATCTGACTCACTAATGTCCTAGGGAAGGAAATCTGCTGGCCTATATGTGACTCCAGACCCACAGCAATGTGGTTGACCCTCTGCACAAGAGCAATTAGAGATGAGCAATAAATGCTGGCCTAGCCAGTGATGTCCACATCCCATGAATGAATTAAAAACCTAAAAGACTAATTCTGTTTCTTTCACCACAGCTGCTTCCACACCTGCTAAATATTTCCAGTATTTTCTGTTTTTATTTCAGATTTCCAGCATCTACAGTATTTTGCTTTTATTGAAATTTGGACGAAAGATATCACAAAAAGGAAGAAAGTGAGAGTAAGAGAAAGAAAGATTTGCAATTATGCAGTGCCTTACTGTGTCAGAAATAACCCAAGGTGCAATAAGGTTGGTTAAATATAAAATTAATTTTGTGGTGGTCAAGGAAAGACAGAGATCGCAAGAGAATACAAGTTGTCCGGGGAAGCCAGAGTCCAGGAGTCAAAAATGACTATGCTCAAAGTGCTTGTGTTTAATATTTGCAACAACAGATGTTCATTCTGTTGTCAGTTTGTAATGTGAAAGGCATTTCAAAACATTTTGCCAGTGCCGATCTAACTCTGATTCTCTTTCTTTCCATATACCGTCTCTTTGCTTGTTCCCCACTATGTAATTTGTTTGGTCTTTTACACTGCCTTAATTATGTCTCCGTTGTTTGTTTCCTGGTCTTCCTTCTAACTTGCTCTTCCCCCCCACCCCGCTCCAGTCTTCCATTTACAAGTAAAGCTTGCATTACAATTATGGCATTATTAAAAAGAGCTGATTCATATTGCTAATTTATTTCTTTATAATGAAGAATTCTACAGACAACCTAAAAATAGCTATTAAGCAGAGGATATACTTTTATTTTTAGAGGTACAAAGTTCAAGAATCTTTACGTTAAGCCTGATCATTTTTTCGTACCACAACAACAGCTAATTTCTGCTTTCAGCTAATTTCTGCTTTCTGCTGAAGATTGGTTTTCACCAATTATTTTCAGCACTTAGATTAAAGGGACAGACTTGCATAGAGTGACACAAAAATACTATCAAAGACGTAATGTTGTAAGCAAATATATAGCAACAAGAAATTAGAGTTTCCATTATCTGCCATCAATTTAAAAATGTCACCGTTACCTTTTGGAACTGTATTGTTTGGGTAAAACAACACAAACTAGATTATTACAACATAGCTTAAAAAACATTATTAATTTAAAAAAAATAATATATCAATGAGCTTTATCTACCATCGGTTGTCTTTATGCACGTCCATAAAAAAAGAACTAACTGGGTGTTTTAATATTGCAGTTGAACAGAAAATTTCAACAATTTAATATGCAGGTTCCTTCTGCTCCCCTTTCTTCATTTCATTATTGCATCTTTCCTTCATGTATAGGCAGCTTAAGTGCTTTTACTTTACAAGCACCCAACTTCAAACAGTATTTCTCCCTCTATTAGCTGAACATTAACAGCAGTGCAGACCTACATAAATGTGTGTCAAACATGTTGTTTTAAAGATAGCTTGTTCCACCAATGTAATGCAGGAAGCCAGTATCATGCATTTATATTATGAGGGCTAAAAATTGGACATGGCCCATTTGCGGCACAGGGGTTGCGATCCTATGTTTGATTAAGGTAATGCAGACAGCACACAAACTCTGTGTGGTCTGCCCATGATTAGGGCATGCAATACAGCACTACATCCACTCCTAACTGGCTGCACGCGCATTGAGGACCCAGGTTCATTCTGTCAGCAACAGATGCCGGAACTGGTAATGGAGAGTTTCTCGGAAGGGAGGTAATGAAGCATTGGGACAGCAGACCAGAGTGCGGGCCACCAGTTCTCTGATGCAGCGTTGAAGGCTTTGGTAGTGAAAGTGGAGAGGAGAGCTCATCTATCCAAAGAGGGCCAGAAGGCTCTCTAGAATTACAGCTGAAAGGGAGCAGAGAGCCATGGCAGACAATGCAAGGGTCTGGCTCTGAAGACCTGGACATAGTCCGGAAATAGTTCAATGACTTCTCACAAGCAGTGACATCCAGTGAATGCATTTTCAAATGCCATCTCCTACCCACTGCACCACCAACCTCAATGTACCATACCCTTATCACTCAACCGTCAACAACCTTGAGCAATCAGGACTCATGGCAACATTCATATGGTCCACTTCACTCTCACAAACTTATCACTACTACAAATCTTGCACGCAAAAATCTTGCAGCTTCCGCATGCTGCCAATTAGTCAGCTGTGACAGGCACATACCATCTGACCACCCAGTCCAGGCTGACATTGAAGAGCCAGCTGACAGCAGGAGTCTGCTGAAGAAGCACCATCACTTGATTTGATGATTGCAGTCACCAACTCAGATACTGGCACTGCCTGTACTTTAGAGGGCAGCATAGAGACAGGAGCTGCATTTGGTGAGTCACTGGGCCTTAGTGGACGGCAGCTAGGCCCGAGGGAAAGAATATTACGTGCTAGATCCCAGAAAGGAAATGTCACACACATTCTGCTGTAGAGGACTCAGATGGAGGGCATCCAAGAAAAGACTGATGGGCACAGACACACAAATGCTTGGTGCATTGGCAGGCCGAACAGAGCCTCATGTTACTGTTATGTTACAGCGGATGGTAAATACTCAAATCCCAGAGGGAAACTTGAAACAGCTGCCACAACAGTTTGCAATTCGTACTTTATTTCGAGATACGTGCCTTGAATTTAGTAGTAATGAGCCCACCAAGACTTAGAGGTTTTTTTTACAAAACTAAACATTTATTAATAGAAGAAAAGGGCTTTTAAGCACATACATAGGTCTACAAATTACTATTATAATAACTCCTAAATCTCCTAATTAATCTAGCTCCCAGTTACACCTCCATTAAGGCAACAGTAAAACAAGGTAGATTTTAACAGTCCCAGGCAAAGCACAGAATACAGTGATATTCACAATAAGTTTTCTTAGCTTCGGTTTCTGTAGACAGCAACTTGGTGCATAGAGGCTGGAGGCTTTTCACACTTGTTTGATCTTAGACTGCCTTCCTCCTTACACATAACCTCAGCTCCTTTATACAGGTTTCTCCCTTTTTAAGGTAAATTCCATGGTCCCAATATGTGCTTTGCAATTTTACTTTTTCCCTAATATAAATCTTCCATAGCACTCATATTATCAGTAATCTTTGGGAAAAATAAACACACTATTTGGCTTAGCCTCTTATGGCTAGGAATAACACCTTACGACCTCTTTGAAATTCACTACTCTGGTTTATCTAAAAATGCAAGTGTCCTTCACACCTCACATTCTGAAACTTCAGCCATGTTTAGGTATTTAGCATTTCAAACCTAGCTTCCCTTTTGATAACTCAGAAGCTCCAGACTAGCTGTCTGCAATTCAATTTAAACGCCCACACACACAACCCCACACAGAGAAATTAATCCAAACCCCATTATTAACCTGCCTGTACAATAAATCACAATAATATTATGAAGATTATTATATATTTTCATGACATTACTATCAAGGAGCATGGAGGAGTCCAGTTCCATTTTGACAGAGCTTGGAACCCATCCTCAACAGTGTGGAAGTGGTAGCCAAATACAGGGCCCAGGCATGCTGCAGCATCTGATGGTTGATGCCTTTCCACTGCAGCATAGGTAGAACGCACTTGACACTGCACTGCAGTGGAAGCTCAGACTGAGGTCATGAGATCCATGCTTGTTGCTATGCAATTCAGCTTGGTGTCATGCAGGCTCAGACTGCTCCCATCATGGCTGAAAAATACCAGTGTTCAAAGGAGCTTGCAGGATCTCGCAGCAGTCCAGCAATCTGTTTCCAATGGTTTACTAGGATGGCTGAGATGTTTACCCCAGGGGAGTGGCAGTGGCTCCATGATACATGGACTTGCTGTCCTCCCTGTGGATGATAGCTTCATGCCACTTCACTGCCACTCCATCAATGACCTTGCTGATGTCTCTCAGCTAGCCCTGAGGTGTTGCAGTCCAAAGTTGAGCTCTCAAGGCCCAGAGCTGCTTGAGGTCATCCTGCAATGCCAACTGCAGTCTCACCCACTAAAAATCAGCAGTTTTTCATTGGCCATGTTGCAGTAACTGGGTTGGCACTGCATAAGGGCACTTAGCCAGACAAGTCAACCACAAGATAGGCACTAAGAGTAAACACAAATGAGAATAATTGTTATTTTATGTATTAGTTTGAAGGATTGCTATAAAAGAGGGATGGTAAGGTGGGCAAATGTGGAACAACAATAATCTGAGGATTTTCTCAGGGGAACCAGAATCTGAAGAGAAGCTCAAAGACAGCCTGTTAGGAGTGATGACGCCCCGGATGTTTCCTCCTCATCCTCCACCTCAGGTAGCTGCTGGAGACCTGGGGGCAAGAGCTGTGCTCTCATGATTGCCAGGTTGTGGAGGATGCTACAGACTGTCAGAAATCAGGAAACATGCTCTGAGCAGTCCAGGCAACAGAACCACTGTTTGGGTCAGCGTTCCTGGCCGCAGCATGGCTCTTGGTGTAGATGTGCTGGCCACATTTGGTTGGGTGAAGAAAGGGAGTCATGAGCCATATGTACAGCAGGTTGCCCTCATCATCAAGCAGACGCCTTCTGGTTCCACATGGTGGCTCTAAGATGGCGGGAACTGATGACTGGCATAGGGTGAAAGCATTGTGGCTGCTGCCAATATTCATCAACATGATGGTTTGTTTATGGTCGCGCACCAATTGCATGTTCAGTGAATGGAACCTTTTGTGGTTCTGGTAAATTTTCTCATATAGAAATGGCACATGCAGTTGATGGCTCCCTGTATGAATGGGAAGCCCACTGCACTGGCAAAGCCACATGTCCACTCCTGCTACATCTTAATGTTTAGCAAGACAATGAAGTCCCCTCTCCAGGCACCAAGGTTCTTGATCCCTCCTGGATGCAGTGATGTACAGCAAACTGAAAAATATTGGCAATGGTGCCAGCTCTGCCTGGAAGGATCCACAGTGTAGAAATTGAGGGCCATGGTATTCTTCACAGCCCTCTGGCAGAGCTATGAGGAGATGGCACTGTTCAGTGACCAACTCCTGGGTGAAGCATTGCCATCTCAAACTGCTTCTGGCTAAGGTAGGGGCAGGTAGAATGCTCTCTGAAGACCCTAAGGTGGTATGGACTTCTTTTGAGAGCCTCCGTCTCCTTCCTCTATGAACAGCTTCTCTCTGCAGCCTCTGTTCCACCTCAATGTCATTCTACAGTCCAAGAAGGACTGCCATGTTCGTTCCCATGACTGAGAGCATGTTTTCTACTCAGAAGCCTTCAAAATCAACTCCATTGCTTGCAAAGGTCCAACACCACTCAAAGAACATGTGTGAGCTTCTCCAAAAGCATAGTACTTCCATAAATTCTGCAGAGGCAAAGGAAAGTCAAAAACACCTCCTTCAAGTTCCATGACGCTCCTTTTAAATAGCACTGGTTGGGGACCTCTCCTGTCACTGTGTGTGTGTTCAGCTGTGCATGTTTAAGAGAGGGCAGTAACATGACCTGTGACATCCCAAACGGCAAGCTGGGTGTCAAATTAAATTTAGACACTGACTGATGTCACAATCTGCCCACTCTGCCAGCTTCCAGCACATGCATGGGATGCCCGCACTAGTATCCTTCCTAACATGGCCCACACCATTTTTTTTTAACTCCAGGCTCCCATAGCAGTGGTGCTAGAGATACATATTTGTACCTTAGACTCTGAAAGAAATAGTGGAGCCCAAAACAGAACAGGAATGAGCAAACCTGATAATATACAAGCAACTTCAGATGAATGATATTCATTCTTTATGAAAGGCCTAGGTGAGAATATTAATCAGTACTTTAGGACTTGAATCTAGATTACTGTGTTAGGACTTGTTCAGCTTTTTACAATCAAGGGTCAAGCATGCTTACAATATTATAACAGAATATTAACCCTTGCCACCTGAATATATTAAATCATAGCTTTACCGACTTCTCAAATTTATGAAGAGTTCTTTGAAGCTTCCGCTAATGACAATTTTAAATTACAGGGTCTTTTATTTTGCCTTATTCTCATTCGTGTGGAGATAAAGACAAAATATGTCACTCTCAACCTACAGAAAAGAAGCAAAATCTGCCATCACTGAACAAAAGTTTGGAAGACAGCGGCCAAAAGACATATTTAAAACTTTGAAATGAGTATATAAATCTTGGCCAACATACACTTAGAAGGAAGAGGCAACTTTGATAGAAGTATGGCAGTCCAATTGCCTAGAAAAGAACATCAACGCAAAGAATAGCATGGAATTTTAAATTTATGAAACATTTACGTGGGACAAATTTGCTTTATCTTTTTCCCTTCTAACATACAATGCATACAATTGTTGACAAGCTAGTCGATTTAAATACTGATGGGGAAAACAAGGACTGCTGAAAATTTGGAAGTACACAAAATGAGGAAAATGCACAATGGACCAGGCAATAGGAAAAAAAGGTTGACGTTTCATGTGAGGGTCTTCATCAGAACTGATGAAGTTGGACTAGCATTGGAACCATTGGTTCCACTGAGGATGAATAGTTTTGGATGGGAATGGTGAAGGTCTCAAGCACCAAAAGTTTTTAGAATTGCAAATTAGTACTCACAGCAACATGACATGAATGATATGACACCATAAACACAGGTTTTCCAATTTTAGATTCAAGTATTTTCAGTATTTATATTTTGATGAGTTCCAGTAATACGTATGAAAACACTGACAGGCATAACCAACAATACAGACATATCACAATGCACGGATATTAGTTTCCCTATTTTGAACTTTACCATGATTTAAGATCATCCACTGTGGCAGTCTCAAGCATTTTTGGGGAACTCCTGAGTTTTCCTCTGATCTACAGGATGGACTATTGTAGCTGTTCCACCTCATCCACAAAATACAATCCCACAGAAATCATACATCAAATGCATCATGCATAAACAGAACGAATTTCAAATGTTATAGAAGAACAATTGATAAAATACTCAAAGCTTCACTCTTGGGGCTTAACTATATCATTGGAACCATTCAACTGTGTTACATGCTTATAACAACCCATTCACAGAAGATCCATTATTCCTTATCTAGTTAATGGAATGGCAGGTAGGATCATTGACCAATTACATCTTTAGAAAATGGCAAAAAAAAACGTATTCACTTTAGCTCAGCGGAGAGATATATTATTCTGGTCAATCTAATGGAATTATTCAGTTTACATTGAGTCAGAAGTGCAACAATTCTTTGGAAACCATGTAGTAAAATGAAATCTCACACTCAGTGTACCTTTTTTGAAAACTGTTTTCAAAGTGAGCTGAAGTAAAAATGATTTAGATCACGGAAAATGTTTGATATTTCACATCAACCAAATATTTTTTTAATATAAACTACATATGTATATTAAGACTTAAAATGATGGGCACCACACTATAGGAAGGATGGGAACGCATTGGAGAGAATGCAAAAGAGGATTACGTGAGTGGTTCCAGGAATTAGAAACTTCAGTTATGAGGAAATATTAGAGACGTTAGGACTGTTTTCTTTGGAGAGGAGAAAGCTGAGAGGAGACTTGATGGAAGTTTTCAAAATCATGAGGGGTCTGGGCAGAGTAGATAGGGAGAAACTGTTCCCACTCATAAATGGATCAAGAACATGAAGGCACAGTTTTAAAGTGTTTTGCAAAACGAGCAAATACGAGGTGAGAAAATATCTTTTCACACAGTGAATAGTTAGGGTTTGGTATGCACTGCCTGGGAGTGTGGTGGAGGTAGGTTCAACTGAGGCATTCAAGAGGGCATTGGATGATTATTTAAATAGAAACAACGTGCAGGGTTACGGGGAAAAGGCAGGAGATTGGCACTAAGTTAAAATACTCAGTCGGTGCAGACACGATGGGCCGAATGGCCTCCTTCTACACCATAACAATTCTGTGATTAGATAAGAAATACAATTATTTTCTGTATATTTTAATCACATCTTACAAACTATTCTTAACATTTTTATGGGATCAATAAGCATACTTAGCACAGATTGAAAATTCACACTATTATACTGCAATGTTAAAGTAGAACTTGTTTCAGGTTATGTTCTCATAGGGATCCAATGGTACAATTAAAAGGTGCACATGAGATTGGCCCAGTGTCTTGTCCAACATCATTGTCATTCCTACATTTACAATCTTAACATTTGAGAAATACGCTGCAATATTCTCCTACATTAGCAGACCTGCATGTCCAAGAAATGTAGAGGGCATTGATTTGTTTGGAGGGATGAGAAAAATTTGCTATATATATGTACTTTTTTTCCATTTGCACTGAGATCCAGAGAGATGAATTTCAGTTGCTTCAAAATTCCACTTTTGGAAGTTAGATAAATCAAAGATTCTATACGCTAGCACATATCTTTTAAGAGTACCATGGATTATGTATAAGAGTCTTTAGCCCCAAGTGCTAGAAAAATAGCAGAAACACATACAATTTAATACAAGCACAGATATGAAATAGATAATTTAGCACCCAAAGAAAAAAAAAAGCTTAATCTGCCAATGTATGCCCTAATTTTTGTGTTTGTAGTGCGCAGATCCTTTCAATCCTTGTGTGTGACCGCATGGGCATGGCAACTTAAAGGGGCCAACTGGCACATGGCCTGCGCAGAAACCTTTGTGTTGCAACTGCACAGAATGGTGCCAATTCTAGTTAATTGCTGACAACTGAGGAGGAGCAATCTTCGGCAATCATAAGAACAGGTATCAATGTTCCCTCATTATTATTATTATTCATTTTGACAGGCAACCCTTATATCCTGAAACAAATGCTTCATTTTCCTGCAGCCATAGCATCTAGCACAATTGCCTTCCTTACTCTTATGCAACAGTAGAGGGGAGATGGTGGCAGACTTGTATTGTCACTGGGCTGTATTCCAAAGATCCAGGATAATGCTCTGGGGACCCATGTTCAAATCCCACCATGGCAGATGGTGAAATTTGAATAACCTAGACCCTGAAATTAGATACTGGGATATTAGAAACATGTTCATCCAAAATCCTCATTTCTGCTATTTAAATGTTAACATTACAATACTTTGGGTTAACAGACACTTTACACAAGTGTGTCAGGAACTTATATGCTAATGTCCCATACTGTTATTTTGACAGTCCTAACATCGATCTAGAAACATCCAAGTTCTTTACATCCACTGACTTCCCTTCCAATCAATGGATCTGTTGGACTTTATACATTAGTATTGTATGCATAATAAAATGAAATTTCATCTGAAAATTTATTTAAATAACACTTCCAATCATTATCTATTGTTAACATACATTTTTGAAGCTTTAGACTCTTCTAAAGCAACCAAAAATACTTCATATGCCAACAAACAATAAAGGAACTTGAAGGAAAAAGTCACAGATATTCTCGCAAAACTGATTTCATAAAATGACCCAAGCCCTGCAGTTTCTTTATTGTACACTAAGGGCAGAATTTTGCCTTTGGCTGGTGGGTGGGCCCCACCGGCTTGGCGGCGGGCAGGCAGCCGAACTCCGCTGCCGAAACAGGGCCCACCGCCATTTTGAGTGGGCGGGCCTTAAGCGGCCTGCCCAACAGGAAGTGCTATGCGCTTCCTGTGCTGGGGTGGGGGGAGGAAATCCCCAGCTGTCAAAGTGCGCTCTTTCACGCACTGCTCCCTGAGACTAAGTGCTGTCTCAGGGAGATTAGTGACAATGTAAAAATCATGAAAAATAGAAAAATTAAAAAATTATTAACATGTCCCCCTCATGTGACAATGTCACACGAGATGGGACATGTTAATAAATCTCACATAAACTTTATTAAAGTTTTTAAAAACGAACATGAAACCTCATCCCGCCAGTGGATGAGGTTTCATGTTTTTTCAGAAGCCCACTGGGGCTCCTGGCCTGCCCACCAACCTTAAGGTTGGACAGGCAGGGTCTTTAATTATCTTAATGACCCTGTCAATGGCCTCAATTGGCCATTGACAGGTTGGTGGGCGGACAGCTCATTTCGCTGTCCACCCGCCTTCCTAAAAAATTAAAGGGACTGGGATGACGTTGGGGGTTCCTCCCGACGTCATTCCATGTCATTTTCCCATTGGCGAGCGGGCCCCACCCCCAAATTGCCGACGGGAAAATTCCAGCCTAAATGTAAACTAAAATGGGGAAAATAGGTCCTCAAGGGTTATAATCTCCGGATTACTAGCCGAGCCACGTGCAAATTGGCATAGGGATGTGAGAATAAGGGAAGTAAACACGTGGCTAAAGGAGTGGTGCGGGAAAGAGGGGTTCCATTTCGTGGGGCACTTGCATCAGTATTGGAACAGGAGGGATCTGTACTGTTGGGACGGACTCCACCTGAACCGATCTGGGACCAATGTTCTAGCGAAAAGGGTAAATAGGGTGGTCAACAGGGCTTTAAACTAGGAAGTGGGTGGGGGGAGGGAAGGGTAAAACTCCAAGAAGTATAACTAATTGGAAACAAAGCAGCAGGTTAGCGTGTGGGGGGGTGGATTCAACTTCATGGAAAATTATGAAAAAACTGAAAAGAAAGGAGAGCCCAGGAGAGGCTATTAAAGTCTCCAGAACACAAAATAGGACAGAGTGTTTGGAAAGGGCTAGGAATCTAACTTCAAGCACATCAGATAAAGGGACGACAATGAGAAAGGGGACGGGAAATACAGGACTGAAGGTGTTGTATCTGAATGCACGCAGTATATGAAATAAGGTAAATGAGCTTGTGGTGCAGATTGAAATTGGCAGGTATGATGTAGTGGGCATTACGGAGACATGGCTGCAAAGGGATAAGTACTGGGAGATAAATTTCCAAGGATATACATCCTATCGAAAAGATAGGCAGGTTGGCAGAAGGGGTGGGGTTGCTTTGTTAGTAAGAAATGAAATTAAATCGATAGCAAGAAATTATGTTGGGTCAAATGATGTAGAATCTGTGTTGGTAGAGTTGAGGAACCGCAAAGGTAAAAAAAACCATAATGGGAGTTATGTACAGGCCTCCGAACAGAAGTCAGGATGTGGGGCACAAGATACACCAGGAGATAGAAAAGGTGTGTAAGAAAGGCAAGGTTACGGTGATCATGGGGGATTTCAATATGCAGGTAGACTGGGAAAATCAGGTTGGATTGAATCCCAAGAAAAGGAATTTGTGGAATGTCTACGAGATGGCTTTTTGGAGCAGCTTGTGGTGAAGCCCACGAGGGAACAGGCAATTCTAGATT
Source organism: Cetorhinus maximus (assembly GCF_964194155.1). NCBI lineage: Eukaryota > Metazoa > Chordata > Chondrichthyes > Lamniformes > Cetorhinidae > Cetorhinus > Cetorhinus maximus. The sequence continues at coordinate 56,095,227 of NC_135884.1, forward strand.
TAGTGATGTGTAATGAGGCAGATTTGATAAGGGAGCTTAAGGTGAAGGAACTCTTAGGAGGAAGTGACCATAATATGATAGAATTTACTCTGCAATTTGAGATGAAAAAGCTGGAATCAGATGTAATGGTATTACAGTTGAATAAAGGCAACTACAGAGGCATGAGGGAGGAGCTGGCCAGAATTGACTGGGAGTTCAGCCTAGCAGGAAAGACAGTGGAACAGCAATGGCAGGAGTTTCTGGGAGTAATTTGGGAGACACAGCAAAAATTCATCCCTAGGAAGAAGAAGCATACTAAAGGGAGGACGAGGCAACCATGGCTGACAAGGGAAGTCAGAGACAGCATAAAAGCTAAAGAGAAAGCATACAATGCAGCGAAGAGCAGTGGGAAACCAGGGGATTGGGAAGCCTACAAAGACCAGCAGAGGACAACTAAAAAAGAAATAAGGAGGGAGAAGATTAAATATGAGGGTAATATAAAATTACCAGTAATATAAAAGAAGATTGCAAGAGTTTTTTTTAGATATATAAAGGGTAAGAGAGAGGCAAAAGTAGACATTGGGCCGCTGGAAAATGACGCTGGAGAACTAGTAGTGGGGAACAAAGAAATGGCGGAGGAACTGAATAGGTACTTTGCATCAGTCTTCACAGTGGAAGACACGAGTGACATCCCCAAAGTTCAAGAGAGTCGGGGGGCAGAGGTGAGTATGGTGGCCATTACCAAGGAGAAGGTGCTAGGAAAACTGAAAGGTCTGAAGGTGGATAAATCACCTGGACCAGATGGATTACACCCCAGAGTTCTGAAGGAAATAGCTGAAGAGATAGTGGAGGCGTAAGTGGTGATCTTTCAGGAATCACTGGAGTCAGGGAGGGTCCCAGAGGACTGGAAAATCGCTAATGTAACCACCCTGTTTAAGAAGGGAGTGAGGCGAAAGATGTGAAATTACAGGCTGACTTGCCTGACCTCGTTCATTGGTAAGATTTTAGAGTCCATTATTAAGGATGAGATTTCAGAATACTTGGAAGTGCGTGCTAAAATAGGGCAAAGTCAGCATGGTTTCATCAAGGGGAGGTCATGCCTGACAAATCTGTTAGAATTCTTTGAGGAGATAAGGAGTAGGTTAGACAAAGGAGAGCCAATGGATGTTATCTACTTGAACTTCCAGAAGGTCTTTGAGAAGGTGCCGCACAGGAGGCTGCTCAGTAAGATAAGAGCCCATGGTGTTAGAGGCAAGGTACTAGCATGGATAGAAGATTGGCTGTCTGGCAGGAGGCAGAGAGTGGGGATAAGGGGGTCCTTCTCAGGATGGCGGCCGGTGACTAGTGGAGTTCCGCAGAGATCAGTGTTGGGACCACAACTTTTCACTTTATACATTAATGATCTAGATGAAGGAACCAAGGGCATCCTGGCTAAGTTTGCAGGTGATACAAAGATAGGTGGAAGGACAGGTAGTATTGAGGAGGCGGGGAGGCTGCAGAAGGATTTAGACAGGTTAGGAGAATGGGCAAAGAAGTGGCAGATGGAATACAACGTGGGGAAGTGTGAGGTCATGCACTTTGGTAGGAAGAACAGAGGCATAGACTATTTTCTAAATGGGGAGAGAATTCAGAAATCTGGAGTGCAAAGGGACTTGGGAGTCCTAGCCCAGGATTCTCTTAAGGGTAACTTGTAGGTTGAGTCGGTAGTTAGGGGAAGGCAAATGCAATGTTGGCATTTATTTCGAGAGGACTAGAATATAAAAGCAGGGATGTGCTGCTGAGGCTTTATAAGGCTCTGGTCAGACCACATTTAGAATATTGTGAGCAATTTTGGGCCCCGTATCTCAGGAAGGATATGCTGGCCCTGGAGAGGGTCCAGAGGAGGTTCACGAGAATGATCCCAGGAATGAAAGGCTTAACATATGAGGAATGTTTGAGGACTCTGGGTCTATACTCGATGGAGTTTAGAAGGATGAGGGGGGATCTGATTGAAACTTACAGAATACTGAAAGGCCTGGATAGAGTGGATGTTGGGAAGATGTTTCCATTAGTAGGAGAGACTAGGACCCGAGGGCACAGCCTCAGAGTAAAGGGAAGACCTTTTAGAACAGAGATGAGGAGAAACTTCTTTAGCCAGGGAGTGGTGAATCTATGGAATTCATTGCCACAGAAGGCTGTGGAGGCCAGGTCATTGAGTGTATTTAAGACCGAGATAGATAGGTTCTTGATTGGTAAGGGGATCAAAGGTTACGGGGAGAAGGCGGAAGAATGGGGTTGAGAAACTTATCAGCCATGATTGAATGGCGGAGCAGATTCGATGGGCCGAAAGGCCTGATTTCTGCTCCTATGTCTTATGGTCTTATGGTCTTAATAGAAGGGAGCCTTTTGGTCAATTTATTTCATTCTTCAAATTCATCTTCATTAATTATGATTAAAGAGACCTCTCAAACAGAGGCATAATAAACCATAGAGTATCTTTTATGAAGTCAAGCTTGGGGGTGGTGCTTTGCCCTTTAGGAGAGTGTAACAGCAATCTGGAACTAAGGGCAGCAGCTCCACAGAAATCCCATACCAATTAAAATTGTATTTTCATGCAATTTACTAGTGTTTCAAGAAACTTCTTCTGACAAGAGAAAGTCTTTCACAGATGTTTTCTATGGAAAGTCTTTTTCTGTTGGATTTAGTACTGGTTCAGATTCAACATAGTTAAATTATGTTCTTCTATTAAGGCAACTGAATACTAATGTCCTTTACTTAAAACATCACTTGTGTCAGTTAGGTCTGTTCACCGAAGGACAAAAAAAAGAACATTTAATTTGTGTAGCATAATGATGCTGAGGTACTGGGTAATGGGAAGGTAGAGTTGTGGCTTCTCCTTCCCTGAAGAAGAAGGAACAGGAAGTTGGCAAATCCCTAGAAGTACTATATATGCTTAAGTGTATATTTATATATTATATTCAATAGAGCACAAATTTCATTGAAAACTCTTTTAGGTAGCACAGTGATCAATGCATATTTTCACTGTGAAAGGTGTCATATTGTGTCATATTTATCTCAAGGGTATGTTATCCTGCAATGAGCAGTCTGGCGACTAGGTCCGCACAAATTGTTCAAGATGTTTTCAGAACTTTTTCAATCCACTATTTTCCTCAAGAGTAACTGAAACTTTTAATGTCCTAATCATTTAGCCAAAATAAAAAATTCTATATTTCCTGATAACCTGATATTTTTCCACTGAATTTTATTTTTGTGCCGTTTAATACTTTTGATACATTTGAAATTATTACTTGAAGGCGTCAGCTTCTCAAGAAACCTGGATTAGAACTCAATATCTTTGTCCACAGCTCTAACATTGTGAGCTGAATTTTGATTTTGCAGTTTGAACTAGAGAAATGCACCTAATTTCCCAGTGTACCTGTACCAGTACCAGTCAGTTCCACTAATGGAAAAGTAAAATACTCCAAGGCCAGGAAATTTAGGTCGGCAAGCGGGGGCGGGGCCCACTCACCAACATGTAAAATGATGCGGGATGACATTGGGCGGAACTTCTGGCGTCATCCCGCATCATTTCAATTTTCAGGTCGGCGGGGGCACAGCAGAATCAGTTGTGCGTCTGCCGACCTGTCAATGGCCATTTTTTGTGGGCAGGGCGGGAGCCCTGGCGGGCTTCAGAAAAAGCATGAAGCCTCATCCACGAACAGGATGAGGTTTCATGACGGTTTTTAAAAATTTAATAGAAGTTTGATTAAAAGTGATGGACATGTCCCAACTCATGTGACAGTGTCACATGAGGGCACATGTCAGGGAAATTTTATTTTTGTACATTTACCATTTTAAAATTTGGCGCCAATCTCCTGGAGGCAGCACCTAGCCTCAGGGAGATGAGTGCGCTCTTTTGTGCACATGCTCAAAAGAGCGCACTCTCAGCTGAGGGAATCCCCCCCCACCCGTCCGCACACGGAGCGCATAGCGCTTCCTGGCGGACGTCACGCTGGGTGGACCTTAAATGGCCTGCCCACATAAAATGGCAGCGCGACGCCAATCGGGGGCGCCGATCGGAGGTGTGCCTGCACGCGCCCGCTCCTGAACTTCCCCAACAGGGGGAAAATTTTTCCCCAAATGCTGGAAATACTCAGCAAGTCAGGCAACATCTGCGGGGAGAAACAGAATTAACATTTTAGGTTGATTAGTTCTACTAATGGATTACTTCTCTTTGTCTTTATCTTCAAATACTTTTGAGCAAATTTCACTGGGTTTATGAAGTCAGAATTAGGTAAAATATATATTGAGCATTTTGCTTTAAGAATAATGGAACCATGTGTGTTACAGAGAAAGATGACAGTATTCTCATAATATACCTGTAGTAGCTTTTGTTATGGTTTTGTACACTTTAAAAAGTACATTATGGCCAGCATCTTCTGGTTGGCAAGCGGAGGCCGGGCCTGCTCACCGATGCATAAAATGACACAGGGTGACATCGGGCATGTGTCCTGACGTCACCCCGCATCATTTAGATTGTCAATTCGGCGGGTGCACATCCAACTCGGATGCGTGCCTGCCAACCTGTCAACGGTCAAAAAACCAATTGAACTCATTAATGGACTTGCCCGTCCAACCTTAAGGTTGGTGGGCAGGCCAGGAGCCCTGGCGGGCTTGTGAAAAAACATGAAACCTCATCCACAGGTGGGATGAGGCTTCATGAGTGATTTAAAAAATGCAGAATATTTTACAATAAAAGCCATGGGCATGTCCCAACTCATGTGACAGTGTCGCATGGGGGGACATGGCAGGGAAATTTTTTTCTAATCTTTATTCAAAGTTTTAAATCGGAGTCGATCTCCCTGAGGCAGCACTTTGCCTCAGGGAGATCTGTGCGCTCTTTCGCACGCATGCGCGAAAGAGCGCACTCCTGGCTGAGGGAATCCTCCCCCACCTGCACAGGGAACGCATAGCGCTTCCTGGCGCACGTCACACTGGGCGGCATAAAATGGCGGCGCACCCTCAACCGGGGGCAATGATCGGAAGCACACCTGCTCGCGTCCGCTCCCGCACTTCCCCCACAACAGGGGGAAAATGTTGCCCAATGTGGAGAATGAAGCATATGAATAAATATGATGGGGAGACTGTCACTTAAAATTAGTTCAATTTTCAAAAAATTCAAAGAATTCTATAACCAATAAAATATCTACATTGATGTCTTGATGACAGAAAATGTCCTAGATGCTAATCTGTACGTCTCTAAATTTAAAATCCTCATGAGACAGAGCATAAATGAGCGAGTGAGCCTGTCCACATGAAAATACGAAGTGTCTTGCAGTTGATGACTTGTATCCTTGTTGCCAATAATTACACATATATAACTGTTTTGGGAGCTGTATGTGGCAGTTGAAAACCCTGTTATATTGTGCTTGCATGAATCTTCACAATTAAAACAAAGAAATCAGTGCATTTTAGCAACAATATGACATTGCATGCTATGGATCTGCATTTCAGCCATTACAAATTTGTTGACCAGTGTTTCATATGCTGCATTGTTCTTGTTATGGAATTCTGTTCCCAGAAAATTGCATAGAGGTACTTTCCCATGTTCAAGTGTTAAGGCTTCAAAGCAAATGCTCTTAAAATGGTTCTTTTCTGTACAGACATGCACACAATCATTTCATCTGATTCATAATACACACAAAAAGGATGTGGTCAGCACTTGCCTTTGGAGTTAAGTAGTTTGAAAGATACAGAAAATTACAGTCATTTGAATTTCACAAACTGATAATCCAACCTCCTTGAAGATTGATAGAATTTGACCTCATCATTCCTCTAATAGAACATTGAGCTTTGGAGCATTTATTGACTGGTTGTAGCAATTTCCTTACACTTTTAATCACAAAATATGTTCTGTGCAAAGTGCAAGTTGAGAAACATATTTTATTTTCTAAAGGGAAATTGCATCACTGTTGATTCCTTCTTGCTAAATAACTTCAATCCATTTTAAATTGTTACATTTACAGGACTCCTCACTGGAACTATATATTCCCTCCAAGATATCAGAAAAACTGAAACCAATAATTAAAAGATATCTATAATTTTAATACAAAAGCTCAAAATATGTTATTCGAATGTACAGCATCTTTCCAGGACTTTTCGCTTCCAGGAGGTTTATTGGGAATATCCAATCGCCACAGGTATACACATCCAACTATTTTATCTGAATGCATTCCTCCAGGTGATGTAGGGCTTGTGGCCCGAGATGTAGAAATGGTAGGTTTGGTGGGAAGATGGTTGCTCTCAGTTGGTATAATCAGCATGTAATTGATTACAGCCTCCATAATCCCAGGGTATATTCTGTTCCATTAGCTGCACAGACTAATCAGGTGGGGGCACAATGGCATACAGTCAGGTGGAGTGACTAGGAATCTTCAGCATTGATTCCAAACCCATGAGGTCTCATGTCAAGGATTCATTTCCCACTTCATCAGGAATGTTTGGGCGCAGAATATACTGCATGTGAAGAATTCAATGTCATCATCAAGGATGACTTAGTAGAAACGCCACTGACCAAGCTGGTCAAGTCCTAAAAAGCATAGTAACCATTCTGGGTCTGTATTAGGTGGTGAGGGAACCCACTGAAGAAGTTAACAACCTGTCCTCATCCTCAGCAGCCTGCCTAGTGCAGATACAAGTCTGCACTAATACATAGGAAGTGAGCACTACACAGCAAAAAAGGTGAAAGCACCTGTCCTCTACATCAAGGCAGATTTTGATCAAATATGGTACCAGAAAGCCCAAACTGGAATCAATGGAGGTGAAAGGGAAAATCTTCCACTGGCTGTACTCATAACAAATAATGAAACTGTTGTGGTTAACTAGTACTGAGGCCCATCATCTCAGCCCAGGACTGCAGGTTTCTTTCGGGAAGTGAATTCAGTTTAACCATCTTCAGCTGCCTCAGGAAGGTGGGATTAGAAAGGGCACCTGGGTGTCCTCAGACTGGCATGGACAAGATGGGCCAAAAGGCCTCCTTCTGTGCTGTGACTTTTCTATGGTTCTATGGTTCATCAGCAGCCTTCCCTTCTTCATAAGGTTAAGAATGAGGCTGGTTGCTAATCATTGCAGGATTCAATTCCGTTTGCAATTCTTCCAATAAATCAGCAAAACATGACAACTACAACAGGACCTGAGAACAACCAGGCTTGGGCCAACATGTGGCAAGCAGCAATCACTCCACATAAGTATCAGGTACTACCCATCCTGGACAGCTGAAAGCCTCACTATCTCCTGCTTGCCTTCAACAGTACCACCATCATGGAATCTTCCTCCATCAATACCTTGGGCGTCAATATTGACAAGGAGCTGAAAGGAAAAAGCCATTTAAACACTATAGCTACAAGTTCAAGTTGGAGGTAACAGCTGGTTCACTTTCTGACCACCTACCGCCCCCCCACCCCCACCCCCCCGCCGCCCCAAACTCTCCCCATCATTGCAAAGCTCAAGTCAGGTAATTTGAAGGAATTGTCACCACTCATCTGGACCCTCACTTTTTGCTTCATTCTGCTTCTCTCCATTGTTAAAGACATTGCTTCCTCCCCCCTCAGTCCTTCTTACTGCATGATCATTTCTGCACACCACACATCTATGCTGTTAAAAACTCTATGAGCATCAGGAGTGTTGTGATATAAAGCCCAAATTATTGAACAAAATACAATCAGTTGAAGAGAAGCAGAGGTGAGAGAAATTGTAAAAGACCAATGTCAGTGCAGTGACCAGTGAGTGACCCCGAGTCAGCTCTTGAACTATGACCCACTGATGTGTATGGCTCTGTGCTGGTGAAGGGTGCAGGTGAATGTAGTGATGGCTCTACAGGTGTAAAGGGGTCTTCCTCCTCCTCTGAGGTGGCCTGGGGCTTTCTTCAGTGGAGGAGGTTGGTCTCCCCCTTGTAGTAGTAGGGTCTGGTAAATGCAGGGTTAACGTAGGACTGAGTACAGTAACAGCCACACAGCTAATGTAAGCGAGCACATGACCCACAGCCAGATCAGTTGAGAGATGGGCAAAGATGTGTAAAGACCTAGGATGGAGTCAGCTCCATACCTGTAGCCTCTACTGTATATATGTATATAGCTGTGAGTTGTTAATAAAGACTTGCTGTTAATATACTCAAGACAACGATGCCTACTTCATGGTGTCTGAAGCAGGAATCTTCATCATGGCTGCGTTCGGATCAAAAACCTTTGTCCTCACAAGAATGCAGAAAAATTAAGAAAAAGAACACCTCATCAGATTCGGAACTGAAACAAATTCCCAACTAACTCAGAGAAAATTCAGCAGAAAGGAAAAGCTCCAGAGAGAGAAGAGCCTGGAAGCAAAAAGGTAGAAGTTTTGCTCCAGTATAAGACTCCACTGAATCTCCCTTGGACGTCTGGCTTCAGCAACTCACAGTCTGCAAGGGTGAGATTTTTTTTAAAATTCCAGGCTGCAGCCAATCCTAAGAAACCCCTTTCATTCATCCAGTCAGAAGCGCCGTTTGAAAGAAACCCGTCACTAATCCTGATTCCCAACTCAGTTTCAAGAGGTGGCTCCCAAATTTGGCAAAGAAATAAAAAAATTAATCAGTTGTTTCATCTACTTCAGGTACCTCACGACTGTCTGATTTCCTAACCAGCAAGCCTGTGGTTCTTTTCTACACGTCCCGACTCACAACGCAATAACACTGATTAAATTAAGTTGGCAGCTGGCCGACCCTCACAGCCTTTACAGACCCTTCTTCAGGCAGAAGCCTGCCGCTGCTATTTTGGAAAGTCTGCCAAACATGGGAAGATCCACTGTTCGGCAGTGAATGCCGGCGCCATCTTGGAAGCCTGTAATCTCTTAAAGCTGGACACACGCTTTCAAAAACCTTCAAAATGGATCACAATTCCACATTGTTGGTTCCATGGGGTTCACCCATGCGCCCATGGCCCAGATCAGTCACAGAATTGGAGTCCCTGGAGGGAACTATTTTTATGTGACAGCGTTGCTCCAGACTTCAGTAAAAATTCTGCAGACCTGCAAGCTAGAGGCTATCTTACCCTAAGACAAGGCAATCCAGCTAGTTAGACTGTCAGGGCTACATGAACAACACAGGACCATCCTCAGAGGGGAGAACACTATGTGGGGTGCAAATGTAACCCTCAGTTCACCATATCAGGTCACAGCAATGCAGGGGCCATTCAAGTCAAGGAAAGCAATCCTGAACTGCAGAGCAGAGCGACCTTGCCAGTGCTGCGGTGCAAACCACCCTCACAGGAAAGATCAGTGCCCTGCAAGCACTGCCCAATGTTTCCACTGCAACCGACAAGGACACTTTAGTAAACTGTACAAATCAAAACCCCAGCACCACACAGACATCCCAAAGGGAATCCACAAGTTTGAGACCAAAAACCCTGAAGACAAACATTCATGCTTCTTGGGTAACATCAGAGAATGCAGCTCTTTGTTTTGGAATGCCGACAGTCCCACATCATTGGTCATCTAACAGATTTTAAATTAGATTCAGGAGCCAGCGGGACAGTCCTGTCAGGCAAGGTCTTTGGATTTGAACAACAGACACTCCACTTTATGGAGCAAGGGGAATCCGACTCCCGGTCATCGACATGATCCTTGAACCACTGAGGTAAGGCAACAAACAGATCTTTGAGTTGATGCATGTTGTCCAGAATCAGCCTCTCTCTCTTCTGAGCAGCATTATGACGTGGCAGATGATGTGTGCCAGGTAGACCAAATCCACGAGGGAAACTTGGTTGCACTGTCACAAAGGAGTTGCAATTTGTATTTATTACGAGATGTGTGCACAGAACTCCGAAATAAGAAGTCCACCAAGACCTTTAGAGATTTTAAAAATTAAATTAAAATATTTTTTAACAAAGTATAAAAGATTTCAAGCACATACATATAACTCCTAAAATTCCTAATTAACCTGACTCCCAGTTACACTCCCTTTAAGGCAAAGGTCCAAAATATATTTTAGATTTAAAACAGAACCAGAAAATTAATGCAATACCCACTTGACAGTGGAATTCCAAATGGCTTTTCCCCAACTTCAGTTTTAGCAGATTTAGGCACAAATGCTGGGTGCTTCAGTAAGGCTAATTCACACACTCCTATTAGAACTTACATGGCCTTCTAACACATAGCCTTTCATTCTTCATATATGTTTCCCTCTCTTTGATATGTAAATCCTATTGTTCCATATGTTTTTGAAAATGTATCATAAAAACTTTCATGTTGTCAATATTGCCAGTAACCTTTGGGAAAAATAAACACATTCTTTAGCCTTGGTTATCTGGTTAGTTGTAAACAGATTAAGATCCCTTTGAAACCCAAATATTAGTTCATTTATGTAAAGATTCAAATTCCCTTCACACCTTACATGCTAAGCCAGCATCCATGTTTACTCATTAGCATGTCAAGCACCTAGCTTCTCTTGCTGATTTCAAACTTGCAGTCTGCTTGACTCCAAAAGTAATTAAATCACACACAGACAGATTCATTTGTACTTACTCTCAAAAACCTACTTTACAATAAACCACAATAATATAATGAAAAAAATGTTAATTTCATGACAACATTTGCCTGCATAGCCCAAGATCTTCTCCAAATGGCAGAAGATGTCCAGACTACCACTGTTGATAGCCAATCAGAACAGCACGGTCCTGAGTCCTTAAACATTAAAGAGTATTCAGACTCTGATTTCACCTGCGATCGCTCTTCTCTTTTTGCAAAGCGGTTTGTCAATCATCATTCCAGGTCCTGCAAAGTCCCCAATGGTCAGACCAACCGACCGCACATGAGATTACCATAGCACTTCCGGTAGAAGTGGGTCCAATGAAGAATCAACAGTCTAAGGAGCCTCTACTTCCAACTATGATGACAGTACAGTTGGCGGACACACCAATCACTATGCACACACGGCAGCTTCCAACCAACGCGCCAAAACCACAAGGAATGCTGGAACCTCGTAACAGTCTTGCACCATCAACAACAAAAAAGAGGTGAGCATGCTACTCAATCTTCTTCTTGCCACAGGAACGCCCTTCCTCAGCTTCAGAGAGCTTCCCGACGGCCCAAATGGAAAAACAAAAGGCACCAAGCAGCAGACAAATACCATTTTTGTCCACTCTGTAAGAAATGATCAAGATTCACACCAACCATGCACCACCAAACCAGCCAGACCAACCAGGCGTGGTTTAACATCAGGCAATGGAAGAAATGGATGGAACCATACCCAAATGCCAGTCCAACCTCCAAGTCAACAACACAAACCAGAACCACCAGAGCCTACCTCTCTCCTTATAGAATGGTGAACGAGATGTGGAAGGGTTATAAGGCCTCCAGACCACCTGATCCTCTAACTTCAAGGACATGAAGGGGGGAGATGGGATAGTGAGAATGTTGTTAATGTTAATACTGTGATAATAATAATGTTGGAATAGCCTTAAGGTTGTAGCAATAAGGTAAGACTTATAACAATGTAAGACTTGAAATAAACTAAAGTAACTCAATATCCATGGGACAAAAACTTGGGTCTGTGTGGGAGGGAGGGGGAGTAGCAGGGTTTGGCACATACAGGATTAATGTGTGACTGAGTACAGTACTGCCCGCACAGTGATGTAAGAAGGCACATGACCCAGAGCTAGGGGCAGTCTAGAGATGGACAGAGATATCTAAACACTTAGGATGGGTTCAGCTCCATACCTTCTACTGTATATATGTACACAGTTATGAGTTGTTAATAAAGACTTGCTGTTAATATACTCAAGACTACAAAGCCTACTTCATGGTGTCTGAAGCAGCACTTTTCGCCCTTCTGCCAGCTGGCACCTGAAATGAAGAAAAGAGAGAATGAGTGACTGCCTATGCTGCCTCAGATATTACACACATCACGCAATCTCTTGTTCGAAGTTGTCTCTGACTCCTCACTGCATTGTCGGGAGTGGCCGACCTCATCATCAGCACAGGCACGGTCTCTGTTCTCCCCTGCCTGCTCTGCAGCCTGCTGCTCAAATTGCGTGAGATGTCACAGCTCCGCCATTCCACCTCCCATCTTCTCTCTCTCCCTCCTGTTGTGGACCACTTTGTCCTGAATGAAGACAGATGGATTGAGTGTGAACACGTTGGAATGAAAGAGCAGGTCAGAGGCTGGAAATCCTGTGGAGTATACCTCACCTCCCAACTCCACATAGCCTGTACAGCATCTACAAGGCACAAGTCAGGAGTGTGATGAAATGCTCCCCCCTTGCCTGGATGAGTGCAGCTCTAACAACAATGAAGAAGTTGGACACCATCCAGATCCAAGTATCCTGCTTTACTAGCACCCCATCCACCACCCTCAACATGAACTCCCTTCAGCACCGACGCAGTAGCAGCAGTGTGTACCACATACAAGATGCACTGCAGCAACTTTGATAGTGCCTTCTAAACCCGCAACCTCTACCACCTAGAAGGACAAGGGAACATAGGGATGCTGCTACCTGCAAGCTCCCCTCCAAGCCACACATCCTAACTTGGAGCTGCACCGCTGTCCCTTCACTGCTGGCGGGTCACAATCCTGGAAGTTCCTCCCTAACAGCACTGTGGATGTACCAATGCCACATGGACTACAATAGTTCAAAGAGGCAGCTCACCACCACCTTTTCAAGGGCAACTGGGGATGGGCAACAGAATTGCTGGCCCAGGCAGTGATGCCCACGTTCCATGAAAGATGAAATATTGCTGATGCGAGTTTGGAAAGTGGAAGGCTCACTTACCCTAGCAGAGTGGATGGGATCATTCATCCGTTTCCTGCACTGCTGGACTGTCCTCTTTTGGACCCCACTGGCACTGACCATCCTGGCGACCTCCTCTCAGGCCACTGCAGTCAGATGGGAGGGCCTCCTTCTCCCATCTCTCAGAAAGGAATCAGAAAAGAAAGCTGAAGCGCGGGTCCAGAGCTTGCTGCCTTCTACTCAACATATTCGGGCTCCAAAGATCCTGGCACGACCAATGAATGGCTATCCGGGTGCCTTTTAAATATGGCGCCCGGACATGATGGCAGGGCAGGCAACTTCCTGCCCACCCCACCACGCTATACAACATGATCCTCGTGGCTGTATAATTACATGATTTGGCATGCTCACCCGCCCCGCTCTCCAGCAGAAGTCACTCCGACTCCTTGCTCCCGCCAGCAAGCTTACTGTTGGAGCAGAAAGTTCCAGACATTGTTTCTGAACAGCTTCAAGCCAATAAATTTAAGAAAGTATAGACAGGGTTTTGTGTTTTAGGTCAGGACACTGGAGTCAGGGTCAAATGGATCCTGATCCCACTTTTTGTTGGGAACAGTCACTCATTGCCACACTTCCAGGCCACCATTGTGGAGGGGGAACCTTTCCACGCCAGCAAGGCTGGAGTGGGGGGGGGGGTTGGAAGTCTTCCTTGAGCACTCACCCCCCATCGCCACCCGCCACCCCTGGTCTGCTCACAGGAGGATGCCTCCAGGCAGTTACTATGCTGCAGACATTGCAGGAGACCTCAGGCCAAACTGAAAATTCCAGCCTCTGATCGTTGGCCTTAATTGGCCTCTTAATCACCTTAATTAGCTACCCACTGCTTGTGGGCAAGTTGCAGTTGCACCCCCAACCACCTTGGGGCGGTGTGGGGCACAATGGTGCCATTAAAACAGCACACTGTTCGGCAGGGCAAAATTCCCATCCATTCCCACCACCATATATGTTTGGAAATTCTGCCCAAAATCTTCAAAATGATTTGAAATAGTATTACTGTAAAAAGGTACAGACTTTCTCTGTTTCCCTTAAGCTAGCATCAGTACACATGAATTGTGATTGATTAAATATGACATATCTTCATAGGCCCTCAAAATTTAGAATCTAGGCCATTGCAAAATACTGCATTTTGCCAGCCTTTAGCAATATAAACTGAATGAGGTTTCCAAGTAAAACATTGTAGCGCCCATCAATTAAAACATTTTCTTAGCCTGTTGCTTAAATGTTCCACTTTCATATTTCTAATCAGCAAAATGTCCAGCTGATGTAGTGATATAACTTTCAACAATCCTGGTTACAATACAATTATAGCACTAAACTGTTTCAGCAATCACTTGTCAATCGCCAGGAATCTAAATATTTATTCTCCATTCCTTTCTGAATCAAAATGTGAAGTATTAGATTTCCTCTCACTTCTTTCTTCATCCTCATTATCTTGTTCAAAGTTTAGCAAGGTGACCAAAAACACAAGTTAACAAATTTAACAGAGAATACTTCTAATACATTCTTAAATGATTCTTCTCACCTGTATGGATGTGTTCTCCAGAATAACTAGGAAGTGTAGTGTTATAAAATGCACAACAATTCCATACAGCAAGGTTAGAATATGGATGAAAAAGCAGAATTACATTTTCACAACGCCTGAGCCAAGTAAAACATAAAAGAACTTCCGTTTCCTACACTACAATGGTGACTGCACTTCAAAAGGTACTTTATTGGCTGTAAAGAGCTTTGAGATGTCCAGAGGTCATGCAAAGCACTACATAGATGCAAGAGTTTCTTTTTCTTTTTTTCTGTTCCAAGTGAGATAACATTAACAAAAACAGAATTACATGGAAAAACTCAGCAGGTCTGGCAGCATCGGCGGAGAAGAAAAGAGTTGACGTTTCGAGTCCTCATGACCCTTCAGCAAAACTGAGTGAAGTTAGGAGAGGGGTGAAATATAAGCTGGTTTAAGGTCGGTGGGGTGGGGGGGGAGAGAAGTTGGGGGGTGGGGGGTGGTTGTAGATGACATTAATACTTAGGCAAATGCTGGAAACATTCAGCAGGTCAGGTGGTAACTGTGGAAAGACAGTTACCTTTTCAGATCGATGACTTTTCACTGGAATTTCTGATGAAAGGTCATCAACCGGAAAAGTTAACTCCGTCCTTCTCTCCACAGATGCTGCCTGACCTGCTGAGTATTCCCAGTATTTTCAGTTTTTTATGAAATTAGTACCTGTTGCTAAATCAACTGATTAAAACAACATTATGAAATACAAGTAAAGAACCATTTCGGTACAATGACCTCGTATTCGGGTATCAATCAGCATATTTGAAACTCTGGATTACCAACAAACTAAACCAAAAAGTGACCCCAACTGGGCTCTCTCAGATTAAATTAGGAATATAAATGTTGTCAAATTTGGAATATTTAAGACAAATGAGTCCTTTAGCAAGAAACTGTTCAGATTGCAAATACTTCATGGGCTGAATTTTGTGTTTGTCAGGTGGCGGGCCCGACCTAATTGGCAGCGGGCGGGGAGCCGATCGCTGCCGCCGAAACAGGCCACGCCGCCATTTTGCGCGGACAGGCCAATTAAGGCCCGGCCAGCGCGTTTCAGACTCCCATGTTCAGCGGGAAATTCAAATCTGCGGCAGGCATGTTCAGACCGCTGGTTCCAATGGGGAACTGGCAGTCTGTATAAAGAAAGGCCAGTCTCCTTTAGGCTGTTCACCATGGCCAGCGACCAGGCACCAGAAGAGGTGAGGGCAGAGGAGGAGGAGGGGGCCAAGCTGCAGGGTAGGCCAGCGAGGGGGCCAATGTACCCCTCGGTTCTCCGATGCCTGCCTTGCTGCCCTCCTGGAAGAGGTGTCAAACCATCGGGAGGTGTTGTTTCCAGAGGATGGGAGGAGAAGAGCCCCCCCACATGACCTGGCAGGAGGTGGCGGAGGCAGTAAGCTCTCAAGATGCTGTGTGGCGCACAGGAACCCAGTGCCGTAAGCGCTTCAATGATTTGTTGCACTCAGGAAGGGTGAGCACCATGCAGGCCTTGGCCATTTTACCCAGCAGGTAGCCTTAGCCTTTGAGGCCCCCCCCCCACTCCCCCAACGTCTTAGTGTCGTTACTGCATTGGGCATTTGGCGCACGTTGGGTGAGCAAACAGATAGTGACCATGCTTACATCAGCCTTAGTGGGTGAAGAGAAGATGGGTTCTTCCTGCAGCATATGTTGGTGTTTGTCGCATTTGAGTAGTCTGGGGGCAACCTGCAGGGGAGGCAGCTAGACACACACTCAGAACTCCAACACATGTCTTATTGATGGGGATGAGATGGTGGAAGGGGAGCCTCAAGGTGTCATGGTCCGAGCCATCTGCTGGCCTCAGTGCCGCACCTAGTTGCGCCTCCTTGCCATGGGCGCTAAGACCTGTGTGTTATTCAAAGTGATGAACGCCGAATGTGTCCAAGGTGGCCGTTGGGGGAGGCGGTTGGGAGCAGCCATTCTACCTTCTGGCGACTGATCACCAGTAGAGTGGACAGGAGCCGCTGGAGGCCTCAGATGGGCCACTGCGGTTGGGGTGCGGCGTGCGCGTAGAGAGTACATGAGCAATCAGCCCCAATAAATGTTCTTCTCTGTTCTGCAGGCAAAAACAGAGAACAATATGAGGGAGCGTCTGCGGACTGGTGGCGGGCACACCGTGCTGCAGCACCTAACCACATATGAGGAGCAGGCCATGGAGCTGGGGAGGAGGCAAGCGGCCAGGTCGGCAGGTGTCGATGAGGCTGGGGTGCAACGGCCAGGTATTTAAGGGCCACAGTCCCATCCACTCTGTCTCCCCACCATCCAAAGCACTGATGGTTGCTGCAATCGTTAATGCAGCAACACTGCTCATTCACAGACTGATACAGTCAGACGTGTGAGTCATACACAAAGGTCCCTCGGCCCCTTGAGGATGCACGTCTCTAGCACCTTCCAAAGTTACCTTATCCCATTTGTGACCACTATCCCCATGGCCTAACGTGCCATGGCATCGCTGCTGCACATCCAAAGACTTATTGCATCTTAGGAGGGTTTGTACCTCCACCACCCTTTCAGCCAGTGTGTCCCACATTACTCTGTCCAAAAGGTCCACAGCACCTCACCTGTCTACCTCTTGGGACTCAACTTAAATAAATGCCACCACGTTAGTCATCCCTACGCCAAGGGGAAATGTTGCCTTCTGTCCAACCATTCTATGCCCCTCATAACGGTATGAAGGTCAATAATGTGACCTGTCAATCTCCTGTGCTCCATGGCAAATGTCGCAAGTGTATGCAATGTTTCCTCATCACTCCAACTCTCCAGGCCAGCATGCATCCAGGTCAGGAACCTCTGCACTCTCCCCACTCCAATGACATCCCTCCCGTGAAGCGCAGGTCACAACTGGACGCAGAAGTGTAGATGTGGCCTCGACAGCGTTTTTTGCGCTTGTAACATGACCTCACTTTTCCTACATTCTATTCCTCGGCTAATAAAGGCAAGTTTGGCTTTGACCTTGTTAAACGCCTTATGTTCCTGTTCTGCTACCTTAACGGGTCTGCCCAGCAAGGTCCCTGTAATCGTCGTGACTTCCCATGGTCCTACCATTACTCATGTATTCCCGTACCTTGTTTGTCTTGCCAAAGTGCTTAACCACACGCTTATCCACATAACATTCCATGTGGCATTCCTTAGGCCATCTGACCAGCCTGTCTGTATGTGCGTGTTATGTTTGAGCCTCCTCTTGACTATTTACCACCCCACCAATGTTCGTCTCCTTAGGTTCTTGAAGGGTGAGTGACTTATGAGGCTGTGGGGGAAAGGGATGAATGGTGTTACTGACTGAACGCTAACTGATGCACTGTCCTTGTTGTTAATTTCAGCATCACCACCACATGGCCACCAGCAACAAGTCCAGAGCCCCCCCTCCACACCTGAGGGGCATCACTTGCAACTTGCGTCACATCCTTTCAGCGAGCCAGGCACCAGCGCAGCGACTACCACATCGGTGGGGATTATGATGTCGGCTAGTGTCCCGGAGCGCAGTGGAGAGGGCACTTCACAATCACTGGAGAAGATGGTACGGACAGAGGGTGCCAATGGCGCCAGCAGCCGGAGGACTGCAGGGGACCAGGCACATGCTGAGTCGGGCAGTGATGATGTGTCTCTGGAGATGTCAGCCATGCAGCAGCTTCAGGACAAGCGGCAGGGTGCGCAGGAGCATCTGGCAGGGTTGCATGAGGGTGTGCTTCACTTGGTCTCTGTGGTGGAGGAGTCCAGGCAGTGTAAGTGAAGGCATGAACCTCAAGACAGAGCTTCAGGCTTCCTCCATTGAGAGATTGGCGACTCTCATGGAGAGGGGCTTCCAGCAGATTGAGAATCTTCTGATTGGGTTACGCTCTGACCTGCAAGCCCTCACAGCGCTAATGGCCACAGGTGGTCATTCGCAATGTGGGATATGTTCTGGGCACCAAGTGTTGCAGCTCGGTGCCCATCCGTCTGTGGTGAGCAGGGAGGTCCAATGTGACCTCACGTTGGCGCAGCAGCTACCTGTCATCGCTGCGAGCTCCTCTCAGGGCGCTCTGGATGAGGGCAGCAGCTCCTCCGACCCTCTGCCAGTGACCGTTGCATCCGTTGAGGCTGCGACAACTGGGGAGGTGCCAGTTCTGGAACTGGCCACTCCATCCCAAGCAAGGCCAGCACAGGCTCCACGGGTCAGAGGACGCGCGCCAAGGTCATCGACGCCAACAGGACAGCAGAGTCAGCAGGCTGTCTCACAATCTACTCCGAGCGATGGGGCGGCACCTGGACGTAGCACCCGCAAACGTAAGCATAAGGCACGTTAGGCACCCAACAGCTTTGTCACTGGTGATTTTGTGTTGGCCCTAGATTAGGGAATGTTTCATTATGTGCGTCAGAGTGACGTTATGTTGTTTATTTTGGTGGCAATAAAGTCCACATTTCTGACCATGGCTGAGGGTGTTTCCTTTGTGCTGCATTTGTAAGTTTCACAGACATATCATGAGTGTTTGAGTGGACATTGATGTTTCTGTACTAAGCCCTTAGTTGCAGCTAATGATGTGGAAGATGTAGCACCTAAGTGCCACGTCTGGAAGCACCAGGCAATGCTGGTCCTGCAGATCCATGTGTGTGGAGCTAGCTGAAGGTTCATTGGATTAAATTGTCCCGGGTGTCCCTGCCTCCTTGGTGTAATAGCAGGTCGGCGTGCTGCCCCTCATCATTGCCCTGTGCTTCCTCATCCTCTGAGCCACTGCTGGATTCATCATGTGCAACCTCATCCAGTGCGTCAAGGTCTTCATCGTTAACTGCATCCCCTCTTTCCAGCGCAAGATTGTGAAGAGCGCAGCATGCTACCACTATCAGAGAGACACGATCTGGGGGGTACTGGAGTGCGCCCCCTGAGCGGTCCAGGCAACGGAAGCGCATCTTGAGAAGACCAATGGCTTTCTCCACCACAGCCCTTGTGGTGCTGTGGCTCCTATTGTAGCGCTCCTCAGCTTCTGTTCTTGGATGGCGGAGAGGCGTCATGAGCCAACTTCTGAGGGGATAGCCCTTGTCACCCAGCAGCCAACCATCCAGCCGAGCCGGAGCACTGAAGAGCCCCGGCACCTGGGAGTGTCGGAGGATGTAGGCGTCATGGGAGCTGCCTGGGTACCTTGCACAAACTTGCAGAATCTGCATCCTGTGGTCACACACTATCTGCATGTTCATGGAGTGGAAGCCCTTCCTGTTGACGAAGGCACCGGGCTCACCTGCTGGCACCTTGATGGCCACATGTGTGCAGCCTATTGTACCCTGGACACGGGGGAAGCCAGCAATGGCTGCGAAGCCTCTGGCTCGCTGTGCCTGACTTGTCTGGTCGCAGCGGAAGTGGATGAAGGTCAATGCCCGTCTGAACAGAGCGTCTGTAACCTACTTGTCACAAGTGTGGACAGCTGATTTGGAGACGCCGCAAAGATCACCCACCGAGCCTTGGAAGGAGCCAGGTGCATAGAAGTGGAGGGCAACTGTCTACCCTGGCAGCAGGATAATGGCGTCTTCTGCGGCCCCTTCCCCCTTGGACAACCTCTTGGTCCTGCGCCCCTTGTGCCTGCCCCTGGCCTTCCAAAGGTGGCTCCCCTGGAGGCTGATTGTCCACTCCTGACCTCCTCCTTATTCTATCCCTCCCTTCCTCCTCAAAGGAGCTGCCTCCATTGGAGATGTCAGAACCCATACCCAGGCTAAATGGAGGCCTCCGGAAAGCTGCAGGCCCGATAAAGATTAATGTCTGCAGACTGCTGAGCTGAAGCTTCAAAGTACAGAGAAAGCTATTGGAAATCAATCTGAACTGGTAACAATCACACAGGCAAGTTTAAAACACTTTCTGCAATAAATACTTCAGATAAAACTTTAACAACCCCTCTGAGCCCACATATCCCGCCCGTGGATGAAGTTTGTTAAAAAATCAGTTTGCCGCCTGCCTGTTGCACCTGTGCACCGAGCCGAAGATCACACAGGCTCCTCAAAATCCTCATCGATTGCCAAGTTAAGGGCCTTAACAAGACCTTTAAATAATGGCAGGCGCACACTGCGCTTCATAACGCGCCTGCCCACCTAAATATCGCGATGCCGCGCGCTGATGTCGGGACGCTCGTCTGACGTCAGTGCGTGACATTTTAAGCGCTGACATGCGGGCTCCGCCACCTGCACGTCAGCCATAAAATTCTGCCCCATACTTCTGTGGATATTCTGTCATCATTTCCACACAAGCATGGTAGAAACTGTTCTCTGATTTTAGCTATGAACTCAAAGGTAAATTACAATTTTACTGTAATGTTCACCTACAGGTTGCTGAATAGGTAGCTCCAGTTCCTGGCTGTGCAATGTGAGGCATGCACCTTTTTTTCCTGCTGGTATACTGAGGCAAGAAGAAAGATTCAAACTTTAAATTGCCAGTGGTAAAGTATGAATCACATTTCCTTGCAGTGCTGTCGTAGAACTCTTGTTTTTTTTCGTGGGCGGAGAAGTGGGGGAAATTGCTTCCAAGTATTATGATGCAGGGAGAGGTCATGGGATTCAATGCTCGCCCTTGGAGGTGAGTTTGGAGGCAGATGGGGACTATTTTATTGGGTTGGAGGGTACAGGATGGAGACCCCACTGCCTTTCCAACTCCCCACCCCGATCAAGCTCTGGGTGGGATGGGTGGAGGGTGGCCTTCCCACCCAGAGGCAAATTGAAGCCCTTCAATAGCCTCTTAAAGGTCTTATCTCGCCACTGCTGATAGTCAACCAACAGCAGTTGGGGAATTCATTTTCCAAGACCCATACATCAGGTTTGGCTTCAGCCTAGTGTGTGTGTGGGCATTTGTAGGATTGTTGTGCCGAGGGATGGCGGGGGCTTGGGGGAGCGGGGGGGGCGGGGTGGTGTGGCGAGGATATGGAAAGCTAACCCCTGCCCTAGCTTTCGAATCCCCTCTCCCCTTCACCAGCAACCTCATCCTGTGGTCCCCGTCTTCCCTACACTTATCTCTCTGCAGAGATCAGCGTTGATCCCTGGTTAAGGCCCGAGTGCAATACTCACAGTAGTTCCCTGTGAATACAGAATACTGCATAACACCTCACTTCCTAGTTTTTTCTGGAAAACACATCCATACAGATGAGAAGAATCGTTAAGCGTAAATTTGAAGTATTCTCTGTTAAATTTGTTAACTTTCATTTTTGGTCGTCTTGCTAAACTTGGAACAAGATAATGAGGATGAAGAAAGAAGTGAGGGGAAATCTATTTCACTGGTGGCACTGATGGTACTGAGATGTGCCAGCCTCTGACTGGCTGACAGCTCTGCTCTCAGGGGTCGGATTTCCGCCTTAACTTGGAGGCTTAATTTGACAGCGGTTTGACGCTGGCCCGGCAAGTCCATTGCCTTGGAAAAGCATTGGACCTCCTGCAGAATAGTGATGCATGATTCATACCGGTTTTCTAGCCGGTTGGCACAGCCCCCTATCCCCCATCACCAATATTTAATTCCATCCATATTTCTGAAATTTCATTCAAATTGACTTTTTGGGGAATTCCTGGGAGAAATGTTGCAATATACATGTTCATAAGTTTACATGGTTACTGCTCATGCAATAGATGCTAATACATGGGCTGAGAAAAAAAACTTGCTTTACGGGTTAATTTTTTCATGCTCAGCTTATTATTTTATGCCAATTACTCATTTTGAATGTTTCTTTGAAAGAAACAGCATCACATTGAAGAAAATTCTTGGCATAGGCAATTTCAGTTCACCAGCCAAAAGTAAGACAAATAATCTGTTAAAGATTTAGCATTCTTTGAGAGGTTTTATTGAAAGACTGAATCTTTTGAATTGGACATTTGTTGCCAGTTCCTGTTACACAATATAATAAGACTATAGTGCATGATTAAGTGAGAAAGAACTAAAGCACGTACAAAACAGGTTGCTATTTACTCTCTATTCACCATTGTCCAAGCAAAATCAAACTGCATAACTTATGCACTCAACACATATTAATTTCAGTTAGATGTACAAATTCTACTGCTCATTTTACAACTGTTTTATTGTACACATATATCTAGACAATTTATTCGCTCATGATTAATGACTTTAGTTTGGCAATCTACTAGCATCAAATATTGTTTTCTTTAAGGTAATCACATGCAATGAGTTAACAAAGTAAAAGCACGTAAAATCTTAAACTACTTCTTCTCAAAAGTACCAAAATAGGCTTAAGGTAGAGGTAGAGACAGAAATAGATTTTTGTTTAGCAAAGGAAGCTGCTTGGCTCTTCTTCTCTGCACAGAATTGAAGACTAATATTTGTACTTTCCATGGTGCAAAGCAGTTAGCTTGGATATTACTTTAGGAAAGCAGAGCAATTTAATAACATGTGCCTATCTCCTCTTATTCTATTTGCATACTACAGCAAGTGTATACTGCCATTGTACGTTGTTGCTGATGACTCAGTGCTCTGAAACCTTGCTAAAGGATTCAGTACAATGCTGTGTAACTACAAAGCAGTTAATTACTATATAAATGTACAAAATTATTCAGTCTGCAAGATCACACAACGGGAGATCAACTGATTTGCAGATTCAGCTTGCAAACTCAGAGCACACTTCCATAAAACAGCCAATCAAGAAACATCTCCATTGAGGATAATTGTAGTAAGGAAGGGGAAAACATAGAAAACACATCCAAGCCATCAACAACATGAGGCTGAATTGCAAGGTCCACACAGCACACAAAGTAATTTAAAGGTCAAAGATTCCAGAACACATACTGTCTGGTGCACCAATGTGCTGCTTATTATGTTTAAATTTTCCCATAAAATTATCTTTTTGAGCAGGTTCAGTAGAATCTTTATATCACAGATTTTATTAAAAATGATCCATGCTATTAAGAAAGTCACCATTATCGACTACGAGAGACTCTGTTACCATGACTACCCAAGTTAAAAATGTCAATGCCTGGCTTGGTCTATTCACAAAGAAAATCTGATAAACATTGGATGAGCAGAAAATCCAGTAGATGGTGGTTTAACAAAGCAGACTTCAGTAAATAACTTGAAGCTAACCCACTGCAAAATATTGGGGGACCATATTTCCCAAATAATTATTGCAAGAATTGAGTAAAAGCGATTTAATTTTTTAAAAGCACCAGTTAGTACAGCATACTGCCACATCAATCACTGTTATCCGTCACTACAATGACACGTGTATCGAAAGGTCCCAAGACTCTTTTGAAAAAGGTCAAATTCAAGTGGAAAATGTTTACATCAGTGTCCTTGGCAACGTCTATGAAGCCCTCAGAGAATCCAAATATCAAAATGGCTCAAACCAGCGGAAGCAGCATTCTAACATGTTATTATAGCTACACAGAAAATCATAGCTGGGTGTGCAGTTAAAACTAAGTGACATGAGCTAGGTAACAAAATTTCATGCAGGAATCCCTAAATGGGATATCACCTTGGTGAAAAATAAAGCTGCTCTTGACTTGAAGGTCTATCTGTAGAAAACCAATCTCACATGCTTCTTAACCACCAAATATTAATGCTGGATGACAATTTTTTGAATGAAGAGCTTAAGTGCATTAAATACAATTTTTAAAATCTGAAAGGCATCTTGCTAATTCCCGTACGCTGGATAAACTGCTTTGTGTATGTTAGCAAGGCAAATTATTTGCAGAATAACACATTAATTGGATATCCTTCTGGAATTCGGAAACTACTGATGATTGAATGACCAGGTCCAATGGAAGAGAAGAGACTCTGCACACACTCATCCCTCAATGTGGCCTGATGCTTGGCATAAGAAGGAATGAGAAATCAACCCTGACGCTGCTGCCACAAGCACAAACTGTCAGCATTACTGGTCTCTGCAGTAGAAATAAAGCCCACTGGTGTCACCTTGATTGGAATACCACTCAGGTTTGAGTCAAAAAGCCATTGCTGGCAGCCACATGGCAAAACAAATGAGACAAAAAGGGAGATAAAGTATGAAGGAAACACAGGGAAAGAGGGAATCAAAGGGACTGGGGAGGGAAAATGAGAAAAAAGGAACAAAATATGAAGAGATCAAGACAAGGACAGAACATAGGAATGAAGAAAATGAAGGGGAAAGAAAGAATAAAAAGGGAAAGGGAAAGCAAAATATAGAAAAGGAAAGAATGAAACAAGAAAAGAGGGAAAGATGTAATGAGACATGGAAAAATGAGAAATGAAAGAATGAGAATAAGAGACAAGTAGGAATGTGAGAAATATCAAGAGACAGTGGATGTACTAGACAGGAAAGGGAGTGAGAAAGATGCTAAAGGTGTAGATTAGGGTTAATTTGTGGAGATAAAATTATGTTCCTTTTTTGTTTCTTTTCAACAGTGCAAATATTTTTACCTTGATCATTTTCTCAATTAAGATAGGTAACACCTGCTGCTCGAGTTGGGAACATGGGCCAGAATTTTATGTTGATCGGGTGAGCACGCGCCCGACCCAAACGCACATGAAATTGCGGGAAATGATGTAAGGCATGCGTCCCGATGTCATCACGCACGCAAGCAATATTGAAGTTGGCAGGCGTGCACGGGATTCAGTGTTGCGCAATAGTTAATCCACTGTCATCATAATCTAGGACTAAAGACACAGTGAAGCCAAAAATAGGTAATTATAAGTCGTTCTGCTTCTTCTGCTGCTGCTACTTTAGTTGTGTCAGCATCACAGACTCATATTCTTGACTGTTTTTACAGTTCCAATGAGCTTTGGCAGTGCCAATGGGTTTTGATAGTTCTCTGACAGCTTTGACTGTTCCAATGCACTTAATGCACTTTTTACACATAATCATATATAATTTTAACAATCACAAAGGGACCTGACTTGTCCCAAAGGGTGCCTTACCTCTCCCAAAGGTGTTCTGAGACCATTTGCAAAGGGTACCTTACCTCTCCAAAAAGGTACCCTGGCTATCCAAACAAATCCACAAGGTTCAGACCTGCATTTACCTTGTCTAATCTGTATACTTCGGGTTTCAGACATTTACCTCACCAAAATCACACAAGCGGAGGCAACTGCTGATCTATATGGGCAACTGCATCCACAAACAACGGATGTGGAATTCAGAATCCACCCCCATTTCACCCCCTTCAGAAATGGTGGAGGGCGGTTTGGGGGTGGGGCTTCCAATTTCAGGCCTTTGTTAGCATTTTTGTGCAGGCAGAGAGCCTCTCCATCTGCTCAAAAATTCAGACCCATTTGTTTCCAACAATTGTATCAACAATCTTTCTTCCCAAGGCCAATCCCACAATAAAACAAGCTGCCCAAGGAAATTTTTTGAAAAGTGTGGGGTTCTTTTAAAAAAAAATCAGTGCTTGATATTTCACTCTGTTGACATAAGCCTAAAGGCTACCATTATAGGATTTGTGCTGCAAGACTGATTTTACAAACTAAAATTATTATAGTGGGCTGCCTGTAAAGTGAGTGGTTTGATTAACAGCTACAAGTAGTTATATAATAGAAATGTTTGTTTTCATAAGAGATTAGTTGAGGGAATTTCAATGCATTGAATGGGTTTTATCAACAAAAGTGTTTTGTTAAATAGTGACATCATCAATAGATACATAACTTTATTTTATGTCAACATGGATCCGGAGGTTTGCCCATGGTGGATACTAGGTGAATTTGCATAGAAGGGGCAAGAGAAAAGGATGATGGGTGGGGGCATGAGTTGGCACTGAGTTGGCATAGTGGCTATAAAAGGCAATGGGGATGCGGGGGTCATGGGTTAGTATAGGGGAATGAGAGGTCATAAAGGGCATGTAGAGGGGTATAGAGTGGCATAGCGGGTATGAGGGTCCATGAGGGTGGGTGGGGGCATGAGGTGGCATGAATGGGGCATGGGGAATGTGTGAGGGGGTTGATAGGTGAGGGCTGGAGGACTGTTTTTTTGTGTTGAAATTTTTTTTAAAAAACGAACAAAAAAAGTGCCGGTGCAAAGCGCCTTCTGCCCAGCTCACGTGCTCAACTGGCAGCCTCTGTTCTTGTTTCGGGAGTGGCAGGCCTGACTTCTAATCCAGGCCACCCCAGCACCATCCCTGGCATGAAAATCTTACCTTCCAGGCCACTTTTTCCTGGGCTGGGTTCGCGAAGCCAGGAAACATCCTGTCTCTGCGCTCCTCAACCAGGAGCAAAAATCCGGGCCATGATCTTTGTGGTTTGTGTGGATGGCTACATCATGTTTTGTCATTGCCATAGGGCACCAGGTACTTGTTTCTGTCAATTCCCACCAGTCCATTCCATGTTTTATAAAACATAGTCATTCTATTTTTCTCTGTCCTTTGCCGTAGTGATTCCCCTTCTAAATCTTTGATCGAGGGTGTGAGACTGGTATATTTCCCCTGCTGATTCATGCAGAATAGTGCAGCAAGTCTTTGGATTGCTTCCCTCCCCTCCCCTCTCCCACTCCACCCTCACCCCCACCCCCCCAAATAGCCAGGCAGTAAGAAAGTACTAGTACGAGGCTTAGTGAAAAAAATAGGTAGCAGAATTTTTGTAACTGCTAGGATTTATAAAAAAATGTTAATTGAGGGCAAAAAAACACCCAACTAAATCTCGATTAGAACTTTGCACGGTGGCAGCTTGGGGGATTTTTTTTTTTTAGAACTGCCCATCAAGGAGCAGTATGAGGACGAGAGATGCAGATGGCATGCTACCTGCAGCAAGATGTCACTTCAGATTGAAGTGACCTTGCAAGAGGAACTTATGGCCCGGGGATCAACTTTAGTTTCTCTGGCATGGATAATATCCATTGAGCTACCTGACAGGTCTAACCAACTGATTCGATTGATAATTGTGGTTCACAATGCTTTTTCTGATCTTTAATAAGGATTTAAATGCATATAAGAATTAAAAATTGATAAAAAATTTAACAGGCCATTATTTCCTCCAGCATGGGGGTGAATGGCATCCGTTATCAGTTAAATTTGTTCTTTCAATTGTAATTGTATTTTGTAGCACATGTTCCAGAAAGCACAAGTAGATGACCTCATGGTGAGGGACCAGAGTGAACAGGACAAGCAACTATGTATCTCCTTAACCAATCGGATTGGAGGTTTGTGAAAATAGTAAGACTGAGGAGGAAGTATAAATCCAGGTGGGTGAATTAAATACCTATTCAGGTACAGAAAGAGAAATAAGGAGAAAGAAAGAAACAGTGGATTGAGAGGGAGAGGAGAGAGAAATAAAAGGTTTTAATGCTAAAATTGATTAACATCTCTAACAACAATTAGAAGCTGAATGAATGATATGCCACACTGGTAACTGTTAATTTTCAGTGCCAGAGAGGCTGCTCGTCTGTGATTGATACTTATCATGTGGTTAAAAGGTTACTTAGCCTGAAATGGCCAAGAATTAATTCTCTGTGTCAAGTTTAAATTGTATCTGCTGCACAAGCACAGCAACTTCACACCATTCAATGCTCTGCACCGGTGAGGGAGGCAGTGAGATGCAGCACATCCCGGGTAGCAACGTTTGGATTTTCACATTTAACCACACGCACAACCTCACTTTAAGTTGTTGTAAAGTTTGCACATTAATAGAAGAAGCACCATTGGCCTCATCTGTATTATGGTTTCTATTTCAGAAATAAAACATTCAAAACAGTTAAAATACCTTATATAAAAGCAAAATATTGCAGATGCTGGAATTCTGAAATAAGAACAGAAAATGCTGGGAAAAATACAGCAGGTCTAGCAGCATCTGTGGAAAAAGAAACAGAGTTAACATTTCAAGTCCGTATGACCCTTCTTCAGAGCTAAAGAGAAGTAGAAATATGATGGATTTTATACTGATTAAGAGGAGGTAGAGCAGTGGAGCAAAATAGAAGGTCAGGGATAGGTGCGAGCCAAGGAGAAATTTGAAAAGAGATGTCATGGACACAGGACAAAGGGAATGTTAGTGGTAGTGCTAAAGACTAAAGAAGGTGCTGATACTCAGAAAAAGGTAAGACAGCAGGATGTGTTAATAGCAGAACAAGAGCCAGCGTTCTGTGAAAGCACAACATAAAAACAAGTGACATGGCCTTATGGGTTGAGCACCAGGGGGATGGGGGGAAAAGGGTATGTAGGAAACTAAATAAATAATTGGATTTAAAAAGGGTGTTAAAGAGGGAGTTCATGGTCTGAAGCTGTTGAACTCAACATTAAGTCCAGAAGGCTGTAAAGCACCTAATCGTAAGATTGCATTGGGCTTCACTGGAACATTGCAGCAGGCCAAGGACGGACATGTGGGCATGAGAGCAGGGTGGTGTGTTGAAATGGCAAGTGACAGGAGGGTCTGGGTCATGCTTGTGGACCGAGTGAAGGTGTTCCGCAAAGCGGTCACCCAGTCTGCGTTTAGTCTCCCCAATGTAGCGGAGGCCGCATTTGGAGCGGTGAATACAATAGACCAAATTGAAGGAGTGCAAGTGAAGCTGCTTCACCTGAAAGGAGTATTTTGGGCATTGGACAGTAAGGAGGGGTAAAGGGCAGGTATTGCACCTTCTGCATGGGAAGGTGCTATGGGAAGGAGATGAGGAGTTGGAGGTGATGGAGGAGTGGACCTGGGTGTCACAGGGGGAGCAGTCCCGGTGGAATGCTGACAATGCTGAAGGGAAGATATGTGTTTGGTGATGGCATCATGCTGGAGTTGGCAGAAATGGCGGAGAATGACCCTTTGAATACGGAGGCTGGTGGGGTGAAAAGTAAGGACAAGAGGGACCCTATCATGATTCTGGGAGGGAGGGGAAGGGGTGAGGGCAGAGGTACAGGAGATGAGTCAGACACGATTGAGGGCCCTGTCAACCACAGTGGGGGAAACCCTCAGTTCAGGATAAAGTAGAGCATGTCAGAAGCGCCATTTTGGAAGGTAGCATCATCGGAATAGGTGTAATGGGGAGGAGGAACTGGGAGAGTGGGATGGAGTCCTTACAGGAAGCAGGGTGTGAGAAGCTGTAGTTGACTTAGCTGTGGGAGTTAGTGGGCTTGTAATGAATATTGGTAGACAGCCTATCACCAAAATTGGAGACAGAGAGGTCAAGGAAGGGAAGTGTCGGAGATGGATCACGTGAACTTGAGAGGGGTGGAGATTAGAAGCAAAAGCTAATAAATTTTTCCAGGCCCATACGAAAGCATGAAGTGGCACCAAAGCATCAATGATGTACCATGCAAACAGCTGTGGGAGGGGACCTAAGTAGGTCTGGAACAAGGAGTGTTCCACATACCCCACAAAAAGACAGGCATAACTGGGGCCCATGCGGGTATCCATAGCCACACCTTTTATTTGAAGTACGTGAGACAAGTTGAAGGAGGAATCGTTCAGTGAGAGAACAAGTTCAGCCAGGTGGACAAGAGTGCTGGTGGATGGGAATTTTTTGGGCCTCTGTTCAAGGAAGAAGTGAAGAGTCCTCAGACCGTCCTGGTAGGGGATAGAGATGTAGAGGGACTGGATGTCCCCAGTGAAGAGGAGGTGGTTAGGGCCAAGAAACTGGAGTTTGTATAAAATACATCATTTCTATTTCTATTTCTCTTTAGCTCTGAAGAAGCTATATGGACTTGAAATGTTAACTCTTTCTCTCTCCACAGATGCTGCCATCTGCATTTCCAGCATTTTCTGTTTTTATCTATGTTAAAAATACCCTGCTCAACTGATCAGCAAGCCCTGCTTTTGTGGAAGTGAGGCATGCAAGAAAGGTGTTTAATGATGGTAGAATAGAAATTGTTCCACATAATTAATTGTGGGTAGTATGACCTGTCAGCAAACTATTGCCGCAAGACTACTGTGCAGCCCATGAAATGGCAGCTGATTGAATACTGTACTCCTTAATGAGCACCCCTGGGACTTGTGGTTGATGCAGAGTTGAGAGAACATTTACCAGTACCACACTGCATTTCCAAATATTTCCAGGGCATTTTTTTGAAGATGACCTATGTAACCTAGAAAATAAAGACTATATTGAATAAAATCCTGACATTGGAATTTGACTTTGGTGACACATTCAGTCATTTTACTTATGAAATCATGAGGACCCAATGATTACAAAAAAAAATCACTGGTTGAACAGAATTTAAATTATGATCTCAAATAAGAAGCGACTTCAAGATGGTGCTTTGCCATCAGAGCAAAAAAAAACAAGTGCCCCCTTCACTATCCCCATTCATTTTGGTTGAAATTTAAGGTTTTTCTTGTCTAAGCAGTCAAATCCAATTACATCACCAGAAAAACTAGCTCAGAGGAACTGCTGCATGATGGTGTTAGAGTGTTGAATTAACTCTCAGATTTGGAGTGATATGATTACTGAAGCATGTACTGAAGATTAATAACTGCATTTGCACTGATGTTAATTTAGATCGCTCACATGTTGAACTCTAACTTCTCTACCCCAGTTCCCCAATGAGAAAATTATAATCACATTTGAAGCAAAAAAATTTGCACATATATTAAAACATCTGCAGTTGGAAATGATAGAAATGTGTGGCAAGTCCTTCAGCATTTAATGCAGAAAGCAAGGTTAACCTTTCAGATATGACCCTTTATTGGAACACAGTGTTTTCTCTTTCAGATGTTGATTGAACTGAATTCTAGCTTTCATTTCAAATTTTCAGCATTCAGTGTTTTTCTTATTTTATTCTTCTCCCCCTTCAGTGGTTTTGCTCCTTTATCAAGGTAACTTCACGTTACAATTATTACATTGACCATACATTATGGTTTCTCTTATTAAGTCTTTAACAAATATAGATGAAAGCAAGCCATGTGATCTGGCATCAAAATAAAGGGAAAGTTCAACTTACTTCACGCCTACAAGGCTGTTTTTTATCCACAAAATTAACTGTATCAAAACATCCAATGTATATACGCCAATATTTTCAAATATCTGGGTTCAATTTAGATGTTGACAGAGCAACCAGAATGTGGAATCTCAAAGGTTAGAATTGTCCTGGGCTCAACCATTTTCACCCGCCCCCTACAGTAGTCCTGAGCTTGCACACTACTCCAGTTGCTCTACGGGCTGTTCCCAGGGACACACATCGAGACAAACATCAACTGCAGCTGGAGGATCATCAACTCGGTGAAAGACGCGCTTTGGTCTGCCCGAAACTTGTTGGTCTTCCAGCACAAAGAGTTGTCCCCGACTGAGTGTTGCGGACTGGCACAATCCAAAGTCCAGGACTACGTGTTGAGGGACGCACTAAAGCTTGGGGCAGCTGCCGCAAAGGCGCAATGGGGAAGGGTCGCTGTCTAAGACCTTTCTGCCACAGTGCACTGAGGGACTGGGAACTGTTTAAATCCCCTCGGGCTGTACAGCTCAAAATGAAAGGCTGTAAATGATTGTAATATTGTTTGTACTGATGCACCTGGTGATACATTTTGTAAAAGTTGAACCGGATTGTACCCTTGTAATGGTGTTTTTGAAATGGTTTGGAATGTTATTGAAGATATTTTATGAATAAAGTATATTTTTGCAAAAAAAAAAGGTTTCTCTCTGATTTCCCCTCATGCCCTCTGTGAAGTTATCTCATCCATGAGACACACCCCCTGCTCCCTCAACCTTGTCCTGAATTTTTCTCACGTTAGGTGGGCTCAGCAGGAGCGGGCGGTCGCAGAGCCGCCCACTGCCCATGATCGGCTCCACGCCGCCATTTTACATGGGTGGGCCAATGAAGGCCTGCCCAGTGTCATATGTGAGCAGTAGTGCTCAGCGCTATCTGTGCGCGCAGGGGGAGGAGGGAGAGTCGGAGCTGCCTCAGGGAGATTGAAGCGCTTTTGAAAACAATAAATAAAATCAACAAAAATTTAATGAAACATGTCCCCTCATGTGGCTGTGTCGCATGAGATGGGACATGTTTTTATTTTTCAGGAAAACTTTTTATTTAATTCATAAAAGCTTTGGGAAACCTCATCCCGCTTGTGGATGAGGTTTCCTAAAAAACGTAAATGCCACTTGACCTTTTCGCCTGCCTGCCAACTGGGAGGTTGGACGGGCAGCGTAAACTTCACATTCATTACTTCATTAATGACCTTTTAGTTATCGGTGGGCGTGCCGACTCCAGGGCGAAACATCGCGAGACAGCGCGATGATGTCGGGATGCATGCCCGACGTCATCGTGTGTTGTTTTACTTGCAGGCGTGTCAGGCCTGTCCTCGCAGGCTGACTGAAAAATCCTGGTCCTTATTCTCCTCCTGGTCCTCATATTAGCCAAAATTGTTAACAGTTATTATGAGTGTGAGGTTTTATAAGGTGATTATTTTTTGGACTGTCTCTTTTAATTTAATGTAAAACAGGATGCCCTGGAAAAAGGGATGGTGTGAAGTTGCATTGGACTCTGCCTGGCAACAGGCCAGATGATGGTTACCATGGAACCAGGGGCTCAGGTTGAGTGCAATGGAAACGCATCTACCAGGTTTAACACCGGAACACAAAGGGACAGGCAGATATTTTTTCTATTGCAGATTTACTGGGTGGAAATTAATGTCCACCCCTGTGGCAACTTTGGTGACAGAGGAGCGTTTAATCAGGCGGGAGGGTGGCGGGTGCAAACCCTGGTGCCTTCCCATCTCCACCCCAATGAAATCCTGGCCTTCCAGCACCACTGCCATTTTAGCCCAGCGGCAGGTAGGGTCTTGTAATGCAGGGAGCACAACAAGCAGGCACATGTGAGATTGCTTGTGGGCTCCTGGAGGGAAGGAGTGGGCCCTCATTCAAAGGCACTCAGTGCTTGATCAAGGGATCTACATCAACAGAGATGGCGGGGTGCAGCTAACAGCCACAGCCCTGCCCTTGCTGTAAAGCCCCCTCTCCCTGATGACCACCCTCCCACCATTACTCACCTGTGAGACTCAGCAGTGATACTAGACCTTGGGTCGGCATCATACTGGCCACTGCCACTGCCTCGCTGGTGATGCTGCCATTCAACAGAGCTGCTGGTTTCTGATTGGCCAGCAGCTTTTGATGGGCAGGCCTTCCACTCTCGGGGTCTTTGATCCGTCTGCTGTCCAGTTTGCGGCTGGCCTTCCTGAAAAGAGGCAATGCTGGCCTCTTGCTGGTTCTCCAATTGATGGGCAAGATGCCTGTTGCCTCTATTTAATACCACCCACTTCTCAGAGATTTGAAGCAGCAAGAGGTGTCCCCTTGAGAGAGGCAGAGAGGTGGGCAGAGAGAGCGGCAGAGAGCGCGGCAGAGAGAGGGACAGAGAGAGGGACAGAGAGAGGGACAGAGAGGGGGACAGACAGAGAACAGCTGCTGCAGTTAGCAGAAGAAAAAAATGTATTTTTTTGCTGCTGGCTAACAGACAGGGGGCAAAATTTTGACGTCGGCGAGCAGGGGGCGGGGCCTGTTCGCCGACGCGTAAAATGATGGGGGATGAGGTCGGGCAGAACCCCCAACGTCATCCCGCCCCATTTAAATTTTCAGGAAGGCGGGGGCGCAGCAAAATCAGCTGTGTGCCCGCCGACCTGTCAATGGCCAATTGAGGCCATTGACAGGATCATTTATACAATTAAAGGACCTGCCCGTCCAACCTTAAGGTTGGTGGGCAGGCCAGGAGTCTCAACGGGAAGTAGATAAAACATGAAACCTCATCCACTGGCGGGATGAGGTTTCATGTAGGGTTTTAAAAAGTTTAATAAAGTTATAATGTACATTATGAACATGTCCCATCTCATGTGACATTGTCACATGAGGGGGACATGTTAGGGGAATTTTTTTTTTCTATTTTTCATATTTTTGAACGTGGAAGCAATCTCCCTGAGGCAGCACTTAGCCTCAGGGAGATGTGCACTCTTTCGTGCACTTGCACAAAAGAGCGCACTCTCGCTTTTGGAGAATCCCCCCTCCGTCCACACAGGAAGCGCATAGCGCTTCCCACTGGGCATCATTCTGGGCGGCCCTTAATTGGCCTGCCCATGTAAAATGGCAGTGCGGCCCGCTTCTCTGGCGGGGATCAGCTCCCCGCCCGCCGGAGATTGGGTCCGGCCCACCTGCCCGACAGGCAGAGAATTCTGCCTAGAGTGCGGGCAAGAAGACGTCCTCTGGTTGAAGAAGCAGAAGCCATGGCAATTTACTGGATTCTGGTCGATTTGTCCGGGTGTGGCTGGGGGGAGGAATCATCAGAGTGAGCTGTGTTGCTGAAGGGCTGTAAGGGATTGCAGCGGTTCAAGGCGGCAGCTCATCACCACCTTTCCAAAAGTAATTAAGAATGAGCAGCAAATGCTGGCCTTACCAGAACCCTCACATCCCATGAAAGAATAAAACAAAATTTCCTTTCCTTCTTTAAAACCTACCTCGTTAACCAAAACTTTGGTCATCAGAGTTAATATCTCCTTGCATGGCTTGGTGTCATATTTTGTTTCATAATGCTCCTGTGAAGCGCCTGGGACATTTTAGTACATCAAAGGTTCTATATATATTGTTATGTTGTTGCTTCAATGATCTCCTGCTATCATAAAGCCAGAAGTGGGGATGTTCACAGATGATTGCACAGCGTTCTGTTCCATTCACATCTTGTCAGATAAGGAAGCAGCCTGGGTCCACATGCAACAAGATCTTGGCAACATTCAGGCTTGGGCTGATAAGTGGCAAGTAACATTCGCACCACACAAGTGCCAAACAAGGACACTTTCCAATAAGACAATCAAATCATCTCCCCTAGACATTCAATGGAATTATCATCGCTGAATCCTCTATCATCAACATTCTACAAATTACCATTGCCCAGAAACGTAAATGGACCAACTACATAAATACTGTGGCTACACGAGCTCGTCAGAAGCTGGGAATTCTGCAGCAAGTAACTCACCTTGTGACTCCCCAAATCTTGCTGACCTTCTCCAAGGCACAAGCTATAAGTCCAATAGTAAAGCCCACACTTGCCTGGGTAAGTGCAGCTCCAAAAACACTCAAGAAGCTCGACACAATCCAAGGCAAAGTATGGCAATTAATGGCATCCCATCCACCATTTTAAGCATTCTCTCCCTGCACCACCAGTGCACAGTGGCAGTAGTGTGCTCCATATACTCGTCTGCACTGCAGCAACTCACCAACATTTCAACAGCACTTCCAAACCCATAAAATCTATTGCCGAGAACAACTAAAGCAGCAGGCACATGGAACACCGCCACTTTCAAGTTTCCCTCCACTCACACACCATCTTGTCCTGGAAATATACTGCCATTCCTTTATCATTGCTGGGTTAAAATCTGGAACTCACTGTGTAATATCATGGGGGTGTGAAACCACACCACACTGACTGCAATGGTTCATCATCAGCTACTCAAGGGCAATTAGGGATGGGCAATAAATGCTAGCCTTGTCATTAACCCCCACATCCCATGGGTGAAAAAAAGTAACAATGGTCTGTGCACGAGGGAACTCTTGCAGCTTAGTACAAGCTGTTCAACATGTCCTGCTCATTTCACATTTCCAACAAAAAAGTAATGAAGCTTTTGCTCCTTTCAAGAAAAAAAAATTATTATTCACTTGATGCATGAAACAGATTTTTGAAATGGCAGATGTCCCTGTAGTAAGTTGGATGACTATAGGGACATTAAAGTCGCAGCGAGGAAGAAGGATTGTAGGAAATGGATAAAAAACCATGGTTAACCAAGTAAGTCAAGGATAGTATCAAATTGAAAGAAAAAACATACAATGTGGCAAAGATTAGTGTAAGCCAGAGGATTGGGAAAGTTTTAGAAAGCAACAAAAGATGACCAAAAAAATAATAAAGAGGGAGAAAATAAACTTTGAGGGTAAACTAGCAAGTAATATAAAAATGGACAGTAAGAGCTTCTTTAAATATATAAAAATGAAGAGAGAGGCCAAAGTGAACATAGGCCCCTTAGAGAATGAGGCTGGGCAAATAATAATGGGGAACCAGGAAATGGCAGAGGAGTTGAATAAATACTTTGCTTCAGTCTTCACGGCAGGAGATACTAATAGAATTCCAAAAATACTAAATAATCAAAGGGCAAAAGATGGGGAGGAAATAAATACAATAACTATCACTTAGGCAAAAAGTACTAGGGAAACTAATGGGGCTAAAGGCCCCATTAAAGGAAATAGCTACACAGATAGTGGATGCACTGATAGTAATATTCCAAGAATCCTTAGATTCTGGAAAAGTCCCACCCTTATTCAAAAAGGGGGCAGACAAAAAACAGGTAACTATAGGCCAGTTAGCTTAACATCTGTCATTGGGAAAATGTTAGAGTGTATTATAAAGGATGTAATAGCGCAGCATTTAGAAATGCATAATATCATCAAGCAGAGTCAGCATGGCTTCATGAAGGGGAAATCATGCCTGACAAATTTATTAGAATTCTTTGAGGAGGTAACTAGCAGGGTAAAGGGGAACCAGTAGATGTAATATATTTGGATTTCCAAAAGGCGTTCAATAAGGCACCACACATAAGGCTGCTTAATAAAATAAGAGCCCATGATTTTGGGGGATAGTATATTAGCATGGATAGAGGATTGGCTAACTAATAGAAGACAGAGAGTTAGGATAAAGGGAGCATTTTCAGGATGGCAACCTGTAACTAGTGGACTGCCACAGGGATCAGTGTTGGGGCCTTAATTATTTACAATATAGATTAATGACTTGGATGAGGGAAGTGAATGTACTATCGCCAAGTTTGCGGATGACACAAAAATAGGTGGGAAGGCAAGTGGTGAGGATGACACAAGGAGTCTACAGAGGGATATAGACAGGTTAAGTGAATGGGCAAAAACTTGGCAAGTGGAATATAATGTGGGAAAATGTGAAGTTATGCATTTTGGCAGGAAGAATAAAGGTGCTGAATATTATTTAAATGGAGAAAGACTGCAGAAAGCTGCAGCACAGAGGGATTTGGGGTTCTCGTGCATGAATGACCAAAAAGCTAACATACAAGTCCAGCAGGTAATAGGGAAGGCAAATCAACAATGGCCTTTATTTCAAAGGGAATGGAATATAAAAATAGAGAAGTCTTCCCAAAACTATACAAAGCACTAGTTAGACCACATTTAAAATACTGGGAACAGTTTGGTCCCCTTTTCTAAGGAAAGATATACTGGTATTGAGGCAGTCCAGAGAAGGTTCACTCGGTTGATCCCGGGTATAGAGGGATTTTCTTATGAGGAGAGGTTGAGTAGGTTTGGCCTGTACTCATTTGAGTTTGGAAGAATGAGAGGTGACCTTATTGAAACATCTAAGATTCTTAGGGGGCTTGACAGGGTAGATGCTGAGAGGTTGTTTCCTCTTGTGGGAGAGTCTAGAATCAGAGCATAATCTCAGGGTAAGGGGTTGCCCATTTAAAACAGAGATGAGAAGGAATTTCTTCTCTGAGGGTAGTCAATCTGTGGAATTATTGACCACAGAGGGCTGTAGAGGCTGGGTCGTTAAGAATATTAAAGGCTGAGATGGGCAGATTTTTAATCAGTAAGGGAATCAAGCGTTATGGGGAAAAGGCAAGAATGTGGAGTTGAGGATTATCAGGTCAGCCATGGTCTCATTGAATGGCAAAACAGACTCAATGGGCTGATTGGCCTACTTCCGCTCCCACGTCTTATGCTCCTACACTGTGGTTAAACATTCCTTTAATGAAAAGATCTGTCTCTGTTCAAGGTATTGCCTGTAGGTTGTCCTATGGCAGATGTGGTGGTCAATCTTGTGAACCAGAGACAAGAAAGCATGTTTCACGCAATACATACATATGGAGAAGTCTATGAATGTGGGGTGCAGGGTAGTGATGGGTGCAGACAAAATGCATGGGATGTCATTGCACCTGAGCTGATCAAGTTCCAGGGTTATTAACAGCCAAGCTCATATTGACAAGGTGGATGTATTTTCACCACAGTGAAAGCTTCATTGTAGGAGAGCCTTGGAGGATTGGCACTAAAATTTTCACCAGGGTATTATTAAGAAAGGCTTTAAAAAAGCAAGAGGTGGGGAAAGATATGTAGCTAGATAGCATAGGGTTTTGAAGGTAGTCAGCAATCTTGCAGAGGAGATTTACTGGAATAGTACCAGGGATGAAGGTCAGTTATGTGGAGAGACTGGAGAAGCTGGATTTGTTTTCCTTTGAGCAGAGAAGGTTAACAGGAGATTTAATAGAGAAGTTCAAAACCATGAAGGGGTTTGATAGAGTAATTAAGGAGAAACATTTTCCCCTGGCACGAGGTCAGTAACCAAATGACAGAGATTTAAGAGAATTGACAATAGAACCAGATGGAAATATAGATTTTTTTAAAAACACAGTGAATTGTTATGATCTGGTATGCACTGACTCAAAGAGTGCTGGAAGCAGAGAGAACAATGACGTTCAAAAGGGAACTGGATAAATACTTGTTGGGGAAAATATTACAGAGCTATGGAGAAAAAGCAGGGAAGTAATTGGAACATGCTTTCAAAGAGCCAATTCAGGCACGATGGGCTGAATGGCATTCTAAAATGCTTCATCATTCTTTGATTCTATGGCATTTCTAACAAGTGAATTTGAAATTGAATTTGCAAGTTTTTCAATGAGTTAGAACATTATTTAGTATTCAGATAATAGTGCCAAGCTTTGAATACCTGGACTTCAGGTAGTGCAGAAGGTTGATCAATGGGAAAATAATTGTTGTCCCCAGTAACTACTTGGTACTTAAAGACTCCCATTCAAGAATTCAGCCGTCAAGCATGCAGAACAAATCTCAATTATTATGTAGGTTTTTCTTCCAACGCATTCCCCAGGGCATGACAACAATTATCTTTCAAATAATTATATCAATCTTTTTACAGACAATTCTAATTAAAATTCTTTGTTTATACAATACACCCCCAAGCAAAGGTTTATATTGCAAGCATTAATTGTAGGTCAAACAAAGATAACAGCAGCATCATGGCCAATTTCAATAGGAGGTACAGCGATACTGGATAGTTGTCATTACTTTCTATCAGTCCTGACTCTGATCATAATTAAACTTGAGAATGGGCAAGGTACAGTATTGTCACCAGGTTTATGAATAACACTGTAGATAGAAATGATGGTGCCAGTGTGTTTCTAGGGTAATATACTTCGTAAATCATAGCAAACTCATCCCACTATGGCTACTCCTAGTGGCAGACCTGTAATATCTAGTACTTTTCTCAAGCATTTTTTAAAATTAATTCATGGGATGTGGGTCTCTCTGGCTGGGCCAGCATTTATTGCCCATCCCTAGTTTCCCTTAAGAAGGTGGTGGTGAACTGCCTTCTTGAACTGCTGCAGTCCATGTGGTGTCGGTACACCCACAGTGCTGTTAGGAAGGGAGTTCCAAGATTTTGAGCCAGCGACAGTGAATGAATGACAATATATTTCCAAGTCAGGATGGTGAGTAACTTGGAGGAAAGCTTCCAGGTGGTGGTGTTTCCATCTATCTGCTGCCCTTATCCTTCTAGGTGGCAGTGGTTGTGGGTTTGGAAGGTGCTGCCCGAAGGAGCCTTGGTGAATTCTTGCAGTGCATCTTGTAGATTGTACACAATGCTGCCACTGTGCGTCGGTAGTAGAGGGAGTGAATGTTTGTGGATGTAGTGCCAATCAAGCGAGCTGCTTTGTCCTGGATGGTGTCAAGCTTCTTGAGTGTTGTGGGAGCTGCATTCATCCAGGCAAGTGGAGAGCATTCCATCACACTCCTGACTTGTGCCTTGTAGATAGTGGACAGGCTTTGGGGAGTCAGGAGGTGGGTTAATCATCGCATGATTCCTAGCCTCTGACCTGCTCTTGTAGCCATAGTATTTATATGGCTGGTCCAGTTCAGTTTCTGGTAAATGGTAACCGCCAGGATGTTGATAGTGGGGGATTCAGTGATGGTAATGCCATTGAACATCAAGGAGTGATGGTTGGATTCTCTCTTGTTGGAGATGGTCATTGCCTGACACTTGTGTGGTGTGAATGTTACATGCCACTTGACAGCCCAAGGCTGGATAGTGTCCAGGTCTTGCTGCATTTGGACATAGACTGCTTCATTATCTGAGGAGTCACGAATGGTGCTAAATACTGTGCAATCATCAGCGAACATCCCCACTTCTGACCTTATGATGGAAGGAAGGTCATTGATGAAGCAGCAGGAGGCGGTTGGGTCGAGGACAGTGCCCTGAGGACCTCTTGCAGTGATGCCCTGGAGCTGAGACGACTGACCTACAACAACCACAACCATCTTTCTTTGTGCTAGGTATGGCTCCAACCAGTGGAGAGTTTTCCCTATGATTCCCATTGACTCCAGTTTTGCTAGTGCTCCTTGATGCCACACTCTGTCAAATGCTGCCTTGATGTCAAGGGCAGTCACTCTCACTTCACCTCATGAGTTCAGCTATTTTGTCCATGTTTGAACTAAGTCTGTAATTAGGTCAGTAACTGAGTGGCACTGGCAGAACACAAACTGGGCATCAGTGAGCAGGTTATTGCTAAGCAAGTGCTGCTTGATAGCACTCTTGATGACCCCTTCCATTACTTTACTGATGATCGAGAGTAGACTGATGGGGCGGTAATTGGCCGGGTTGGATTTGTCGTGCTTTTTGTGTACAGGACATATCTGGGCAATTTTCTACATAGCCAGGTAAATGCCAGTGTTGTAGCTGTACTGGAACAGCTTGGCTGGGGGTGCAACATGTTCTGGAGCACAAGTCTTCAGTACTGCTGCCGGAAAATTGTCAGGGCCCATAGTCTTTGCAGTATCCAGTGCCTTCTGCCATTTCTTGATATCACGTGGAGTGAATCAAATTGGCTGAAGACTGGCATCTGTGATGCTGGGGACCTCTGGAGGAGACTGAGATGGACCATCCGCTTGGCACTTCTGGCTGAAGATTGTAGCAAATGCTTCAGCCCTATCTTTTGCACTGATGTGCTGGGCTCCCCCATCATTGAGGATGGGGATATTTGTGGATCATCCTCCTCCAGTGAGTTGTTTAATTGTCCACCACCATTCTCGACTGGATATGGCAGGACTGCAGAGCTTAGATCTAATCCGTTGGCTGTGGGATCGCTGAGCCCTGTCTATCACTTGCTGCTTATGCTGATTGGCACGCAAGTAGTCCTGCGTTATAGCTTCACCAGGTTGACACCTCATTTTTAGGTATGCCTGGTGCTGCTCCTGGCATGCCCTCCTGCACTCCTCATTGAACCAGGGTTGATCCCCTGGCTTGATGGTAATGGTAGAGTGGGGGATATGCCGGGCCATGAGGTTACAGATTGTGTTTGAGTACAATTCTGCTGCTGCTGATGGCTCACAGCACCCCATGGATGCCCAGTCTTGAGTTGCTAGATCTGTTCGAAATTTATCCCATTTAGCATGGTGGTAGTGCCATACAACAGGATGGAGGGTATCCTCAATGTGAATTCGGGACTTTACTTCCACAAGGACTATGCGGTGGTCACTCCAACCGATACTGTCATGGACAGATGCATCTGCGGCAGGTAGGTTGGTGACGATGAGGTCAAGTATGTTTTTCCCTCTTGTTGGCTCCTTCACCACCTGCTGCAGGCCTAGACTAGCAGCTATGTCATCTAGGACTCAGCCAGCTCGGTCAGTAGCTGAGGTACAAAGTAAGTACTTTGCATCTGTCTTTACCAAGGGAAAATGCTGCCAAAGTGCTCCAGACACTGGAAGGGCTAAAAATTGATATGTTTCCAGGACTGGAGGAAATGCATCCAAAGATACATGGGGAAGCAAGGTTGGAAATTGCAGAGATACTGGCCATAATTTTCTAATCCTCCTCAGATACAACAGTAGTGCCAGAGGACTGAAGAATTGCAAATGCTATACCCATATTGAAAAAAGATGTAAGAATAAACCCTGTAACTGAGGCCAGTCAATTTTACCTCATTTGTGGGAATGCTTTTAGAAATGATAA
Organism: Cetorhinus maximus; assembly: GCF_964194155.1. NCBI lineage: Eukaryota > Metazoa > Chordata > Chondrichthyes > Lamniformes > Cetorhinidae > Cetorhinus > Cetorhinus maximus. Next base: position 56,137,377 of record NC_135884.1, read on the forward strand.
TCTGGGACAAAATTAAGTCATGTGGACAAATGCGGATTAATTAAAAAACACCAGCACCGATTTGTTAAAGGCAACTCATGTTTAACTAACCTGATTGAGTTTTTGATGAGGTAACAGAGAGGATTGATGAGGGTCTTGAAATTGTTGTGGTGTATATGGTCTTTCAAAAGGAGTTTGAGGAAATGCCACATGACAGGTTTTTCATCAAAGTCAAAGCCCATGGAATAAAATGGACAATGGCAGCATGGATGCAAAGTTGGTTAAGTGACAGGAGTGTTGAACAGTTGTTTTTTTGGACTAGGGGAAAGTTTATAGTGGGATTCCCCAGGGTTCAGTAGAAACAGTTATTTTTCTTGGTCTGTATTAATGACTTTGACTTGGGTGTGCAGGGCACAATTTCAAAATATATGGAATGACACAAAACTTGGTAGTATTTTGAACTGGGTGGGGGACAATGATAGACTTCACAAGGACACAGACAGATTGCTGGAATGGGTGAACAAGTGGCAGATGAAATTTAAAACAGAGAAGTAGGAAGTGATATATTTTGGTAGGAAGAATGAGGAGAGGAAATATAAAATAAAGGATACAATTCGAAAGGGGGTGCAGGAGCAGAGCGACCTGGAGGTATAAGCGCAGAAATCTTTGAAGATGGCAGGGCAGGCTCAGAAAGCAGTTAATAATAAAGCTTTATGTGCAGTAGCATAGAGTATAAAGCAGGGAGATTATGGTGAACCATTATAAAACACTGGTACATCACCAACTGAATTATTACGTCCAATTCTGGCACCACATTTCGGAAGGACCTGAAGATACTGGAGACGGTGCAGAAAAGATTTAGGAGAATGGTTCCAGGCATGAGAGACTTCAGTTACAGGGAAAGATTGGTGAAGCTGGGGCTGTTCCCCTGAAAGAAGGGAAGGCCAAGAGTAGATTTGATAGACATGTTCAAAATCATGAGGCATCTAGACAGAGTAGAGAGAGAAATTGTTCCCAATAGTGGAAGAGTTGAAAGCCATCGAGGAAAATGGCAAAATAACCAAAGGCAACATGAGGAAAACCTCAATGTAGCAAGTGGTTAGGATAAGGAATGCACTGCCTGAGAGTGTGATGGAGGCAGATTCAACTGTGGCTCTCAAAAGCCAATCGGATAATTACCCAAATTGAAAAAAATTCAAGGTTACAGGGAAAAGGCAGGGAGTGGGACTAGATGATTGCTTCTTGGAGAAAGCCAGCATGGACACTGTAGTGACTGTAGCTTTAAGGAATGTAGTAACTATAGCTTTAAGACTTGTTGTACTGTGTAATATGATGTGATGGCATGAACGAATCAGCCCGAAGCACGGGGAACCTTAAGGGGGAGTTTGTGTCTAGTTGTGGATCTTGATGGAACCATGTAACTGCTGCTGAAGCCCTGTAAATAAAGTTCACTGTTTCTTAAGAAAAACCTGTCTGGAAAATCAAGTTCATAACAACTGGCGACGAGGATAAATTTGTTCCGGTGCTATCCCTCACCCAGTGAATGTGAGTATCTTGTTTTAAACAGAAGAAAAGGAAAATATACTCACAAGGTATGCCACTTTTTGGCAGGATCAACCCCTTCGACTCATCCACAGAGGATTGGAATCAATATATAGAATGCCTCGGTTTCTTTTTCCAAGCAAACAAAATAACAGTGGAGGAAAAAAAGGAAAGCAATTTTCGTAAGCGTCTGTGGGAGTAAAACTTATAATGAAATCTGTATTTGACGGACCCAAATGCTCCCGATTCGAAGACCTTCAGCAAATTGGTAGAACTCATAAAGGGTAATTTCCAACCCAAACCTTCCGTAATCATGCAGGGGTTCAAATTTAATTTGAGAGTAAGAGCCCCGGGGGAGACCATAGCAACATACGTAGTGAAGTTAAAACAGCTAACTGAGCATTGTGACTTCGGGGAGATCCTAAACAATGTGTTAAGGGATCATTTGATCTGTGGGGTGCACGATTATGCCACTCAACAACAGTTATTAGCTGAAGTAAATATCGATTTTAATAGAGCATTGGAAAGAGCGCTTGTGATGGAAAGTGCCGAGTGGAATTCACAAGCCTTACAGGGTGTACAAAATGGAGCTGTTTTCCAGTTGGGGTGGGAAAAGACCACCGGGCGTGGCGTGAAAACCAGGGAGTCAGCTGCAAAGCAGAAGACAGTCCTGATAGTCAAAAATTTTAAAAATATACAGGAGACCGCTCAGCAGCAAATCTGAAAATAAACTGTTACCGATGTAAAAGTAACCATATCCCTGAAACTTGCCTTTTTAAAGAGGTGGAGTGCCATTATTGTCATAAAAGACTGAAGTAATGTAAAACAAGATTGAGACGGCCTCCCAGGCAGCAAACTAAACTGATTGAAGTACATATGTAGAAGAACCAGGAACCACTAATTCCGATGTTTATTCTCTATTTAATGTGAAAGAAGGGAAAACAGCCAATCACTGTTACTCTGCAGGTCAATGGAAAACCTTTGATTATCAAAGTGGATGCAAGTGCATCAACCACTGTAGCAGGGGAGCACACATTCAAGTATTTAAACAAGGTTACTCAACAATCGAATATGGAGCAGACTTCAGCAAAATTGAAAATGTATACTGGTGAAGCCGTACAAGTGAAAGGTATTACCACTGTACCTGTTTATTACAAGCACCAGACAACACAGCTCCCTGTGATTGTAGTGGAAGGTGAAGAACCAAGCCTTCTAGGTCGTTATTTGTTGAAAGAAATTAAACTAAATTGGTCTGAAATTTTCTAGCTGAGAGCTGGAGGACTGCCAGAGCTGCTAAAGAAATATGACAAGGTCTTTCGAGAGCACCTGGGGAGAATCAAGGGCCTGCAGGCAAAGATCTATGTTGACTCTGAAGCAAATCCTCATTTTTTTAAAGCCAGGCCTGTGCCTTATGTCCTGAGAAAGAAGGCTGACACCGAATTAAACTGTTTAGAGAAGCTGGGTATTGTTCAACACCCATAGTCCCTGTCTTGAAACCAGATCAGACCAGACATATCTGTGGGGATTACAAGTTAACAGTAAACAAGGCTGCCAAGTTGGACAAGTTCCTTATCCCCAGGATTGAGGATCTATATGCCAAATTAGCAGGAAGGAGAACTTATGCTAAATTGGATATAAGTCATGCATATCAACAGCTGGAACTGGATGATACATCCAGAGGATTTATAACCATAAATACACACAAAGGGTTACATCAATGAACGCTTCCACCTTTCAGTGTTTCTTTGGCCAACACAATTTTCCATAGGATGATGGAGAGCTTGCTGCAAGGACTACCTCAAGTTGTGGTCTACCTGGATGATGTCCCAATAACTGGATTAACAGAAATGGAACGCTTGGCTAACTTGGAAGCAGTCTTAAAATGATTCTTAGAAGCAGGGGTGCACTTCAAAGAGAAAAAATGTACCTTTCAGGCAAGTGATGTCATTTACTTGGGCCACTGGGTGCATGCCCAAGAGTCACACCCGGTAGAAGAAAAAGTCAAAGCTATTAAGGAGGCACTCTTGCTTACAAAGAGCTCAAGTCATTCTTGGGCATGGTAAATTACTATGGTCGATTCCTACCCAACTTATCAACGGTTCTAGCCCCTCTACACTCATTATTAAAGAAAAACCAACGTTGGTCTTAGAAGTTAACACAAGAAGAAGCCTTCATGAAAGTTAAACAGCTCTTATGCCCTTTGAACTTATTAAAACACTACAATCTGACAAAGGAATTGGTGCTAACTTGAGAGGCATTCCCCAATGATGTGGGAGCGGTACTCTCTCACAAGATGGATGATGGTTCAGAAAGGCCAATTTGCTAAGTATCCAGAACCTTCTCTATGGCCGAGAAGAGTTATTCACAAATCGAGAAAGAAAGATTATCGATTATTTTTGGAGTTAAAAAATTCCATCGGTATGTACAGGGCCGACACTTTACTATAGTATCTGATCACAAACCGCTCTTGGGTCATAGATCAGGGATCCATATAGCCAATGCAGGTGTCCTAAGTCGTCTTCCTTTGCAGGAGAGCTTTGAACATGCGCCAACTCCCCAAAAGATCGTATTGGCGATGAATTTCTGCACAAGACAAATAAGAAACTGGACAAGCCGTGATCTAGTCTTGTCTAGAGTACCAGACCTGAGGGAAGAAATTTCTCCCCCTTGGGCGGGCCGGTCGGGAGCAGAGCCAATCGCCACCCGTGATTGGCTGCGTGCCGCCATTTTGCGTGGGCGGGCCAATTAAGGCCTGCCCAGTGTGACGCGTGCCCGAAAGCACTCAGCACTACCTGTGTGGGTGGGGGAAGGAGGGAGAGTTGGAGCCTGCGCTCTTTTGCGCATGCTCGCGAAAAAGCTCAGAAATCTCCTTGAGGTACGGAACTGCCTCAAGGAGGTTACGTTGTTATAAAGATGGCAAAAAAAAAATTCAGACATGTCCCCTCATATGAATTAGGAGCAGGGAGTAGGCACTCGGTCCCTCAAGCCTGCTCTGCCATTCAATAAGATCATGGCTGAACTGAATGTAACCTCAGCCCCACATTCCCACCTACCCCCAGTAACCTTTCACCCTTTGATTAACCTTGTTAATCAATAATCTATCTAGTTCTGCCTTAAAAATGTTCAAAGATTCTGCTTCCACCACCTTTTGAGGAGGAGAGTTCCAAAGACACACAAACCCCACAGAAAAAAATTCTCCTCATCTGTCTTAAATGAGTGACCCTTATTTTTAAAGTCACATCTACTTTTAAGTTCTTCCACAAAAGGAAACATCCTCTCCACATCAACCCTGTCAAGACCCCTCAGGATTTTATATGTTTCAATTAAGTCACCTCTTACTCTTCAAAATTCCAGTGAATACAAGCCTAACCTGTCCAGCCTTTCCTCATAAGACAGCTGGCCCATTCCTGGTATTAGCCTAATGCTCCTGATGCATTTACATCTTACTTTAAATAAGGAGACCAGTGCTGTACACAATACTCCAGATGTGGTCTCACCAATGTCCTGTACACTGAAGCATGGCCTCCCTATTTTTGTGATCAATTCCCCTCACAATAAATGATAACATTCTATTAGCTTTCCTAATTATTTGCTGTACCTGCATACTAGCCTTTTGTGATTCATGCACTAGGACACCCAGATCCCCCTGAATCTCAAGAGCTCCTCAATCTCTCACCATTTAGATAATGAGCTTCTTTTTTAATTCTTCCTGCCAAATTGAACAATTTCAAACTCACATTATACTCCATTTGTCAGGTTTTTCCCATTCACTTAACCTATCTATGTCACTTTGTAGCCTCCTTACATCCTTTTCACAATTTACTTTCCTACCTATCTTTGTGTCGTCAACAAATTTAGCCACCATTCCTTTGGTCCCTTCATCCAAGCCATTATATAAATTGTAAAAAATTGAGGCCTCAGCACTGACAGTGTCACATGAGCTGGGACATGTTTATGAATTTTCATGAAAATGTTTATTTAATTAATAAACACTTCATGAAAACTCATCCCACCCTTAGATGAAGTTTCATGAAAAATGCAAAGGCCGCCTGGGCTTTTCGCCTGCCCGCCAACCTTAAGGTTGGATGGGCAGCCCTGACAATCACTTTAACAGGCCTTTGACAGTTTGGCGGGCGCGCAGCCAGCTCCGATGCACACCTGCCAAACTAAAGATCAGAATGACGTGTGCCTGACGTCGCCGCGCGTCATTTTACACATTGGCATGCCGGGGCAGAAGATTCTGCCCTAGTATTGAAAGGATGGTCCCAGGAACCAGTCCCCAAGGAATTGAAGCCATTCTTCACCCAAAGGAATGAATTCAGTATTTAGGATGGTCTCCTATTATGGGGCGCATGAGTCGTCGTTCCTTCACAAGGAAGGGAACTGCTCTTAACTGAGTTGCATAGCATGTATCCCAGAATTTTCAAAATGAACATGCTTGCAAGGAGCTATATCTGGTGGCCAGGTATGGACAGTGATATAGAAAAAATGGTTAAACACTGTCTCCAGTGCCAGCAACTACAGAAGTTGCCTATTGCAGCTCCACTGCACCCATGGGAATGACCTGGTCGACCCTGGTGAGACTGCACATAGATTATGTAGGTCCATTTCTAGGCACCATGTTTCTACTAATAAGTGATGCACATTCCAAATGGTTAGATGCGTAAGGAGTTAGATCGCCAACGTCTGGTGCGACTATAGAAAGGTTACGCCAAAGTTTTTCTAAATGTGGATTGCCAGAATCATTGTCTCGGATAATGGTACTGTGTTTACTAGTGCTGAATTTCAAAGGTTCATGAGCCTAAATCGTATCAAACATGTAAAGTCAGCACCGTATCATCCGTCGTCTAACGGATTGGCCGAGAGAGCAGTACAAACTTTTAAAGTTGGGATGAAAAAATTATTGGTAGGATCACTGGAGACCAAACTTTCACGTTTCCTGTTACACTATGGGCAGGATCTTCCGGTCAGCGGGCAGGGGTGGGGCCCGCTTGCTGACACGTAAAATGACGCAGGGTGACGCCGGGTGGAACTCCTGATGCCATTTCCATTTTCAGGTCGGCAGGGGCACAGCCGAGTCAGCTGCGTGCCCGCCGACCTGTCAACAGCCTACTGAGGCCATTGAAAACTAATTAAAGTCATTAATGTACCTGCCCGTCCAACCTTAAGGTTGGCGGGCAGGCTGGGAGCCCTGGCGGGCTTTGGAAAAAGCATGAAACCTCAACCACGTGCAGGATGAGGTTTCATGAGGGTATTTAAATTTTTAATAAAGGTTTCAATGAAAGTTACGGACATGTCCTAACTCATGTGACAGTGTCAGGGAAATTTTTCTATCATTTGTATTACAAATTTTAATTCGGAGCCGATCTCCCTGAGGCAGCACTTAGCCTCAGGGAGATCTGTGCGCTCTTTCACGTGCATGCGCAAAAGAGCACACTCCCAGCTGATGGAATCCCCCCTCCCGCCCACACAGGGAGCGCATAGCAGCCTTAATTGGCCCGCCCACATACAATGGCGGCACACCCCCAATCGGGGGCACTGATTGGAGGCATGCCCGCGCCCTCTCCCGCACTTCCCCCCCCTATAGAATTACCCCTCCCACACTATTACAGGTTCAACACCTTCAAAATTACTTATGAAGCGTCACCTTCATACAAGATTAAGCCTGGTACTTCCCAATTTGGAGGGGAAGGTAGAGAACAGTCAAGGGAATCAAAAAGTGACTCATGATTTGCATAGTCGAGAGCGAGAATTTACTATTGGTGAAACAGTGTTTATACAAAACTGCTGTGACCGGACCATTGTCGTACCACATAGAAGTGGAGGGTTGGATCACCCAACAACACGTGGATAATTTAAGAAGGGAGATACCCTAACAGACTGATATTCCACCTGTATTCATTGTAGAACCAATGGCCCCCATTGTGATTGATCAACTAAGGATAGACATACCAGATGTCTCTGTCGGAGTGGATAACACTGAACTGCCTGTGCCTAAGGAGGTACCTGTGTTGCTGCTGTTCCAGAGAATGAAGACTCAGTCAGAGATTCTAAAGTCATGGAGCTACGATGTTCCACCCAGATCAGGATACCACCTGAGAGACTGAACTTATAATTTCATAACCCGTGTATGTATTTGTAATGTCGTGAATGTCGTTGTTCTTATAAAACAAATTGTAAAAAAATTAACAGGGAAGGAATGTAGTGACTGTAGCTTTAAGGCTTATCATACTGCGTAGTATCACATGACAGTGTGAATGAATCAGCCTGAAGCACGGGTAACCTTGAGGGGGAGTTTGTGTCTAGTTGTGGATCTTGATGGAAGCATGTAACTGCTGTTGAAGCCCTGTAAATGAAGTACACTGTTTCTTATGAGAAACCTGTCTGGAAAATCAAGTCCACAACAGACACGATGGGCAGAGTTTTCTGCCTGTCGGGCGGGCCGTGCGGGAGTAGATCTGATCGCTGCCCACAATCGGTCCGCGCTGCCATTTTATGCTGCTCCTGAGGAGAGCGGGAGTGGGTGAGTGGCGGCAGGGCTGCTATGACCACCAGGCGACCCGGTGGCCTGTCAAAGGCTGTCAAACATGGCCAGCAGAAGAGCTCCCCAAAGCGCTGCTGGTGAGTAAGCCAGGCAGAAGGTTAGGGCAGGGGACCACTGTGCCCCTTGCTTCTCAGACAATTGCCTTGCTGCTCTCCTCAAGGAGGTGGCAGCACGGCAGGAGGTCCTCGTTCCGAGGGACGGGAGAAGGAGGCCCCCCCACATAACCAAATGTGCCTGGGAGGAGGTGGCGGAGATAATGAGCTCCTGCAAAGTGGTGCGGCGCACCTGGAGCCAGTGCCGCAAGTGCTTTAATGACCTTTAGCGCTCTGGAAGGGTGAGCACCATGTTGCCATTGGTCAGTTGACCCGGCAGTTAGGCTTTCCCCGTGGCCACACCTCCTGCAACTCTGAGTGTAATGACTGCATTGAATCATTGACAGCATGTGTCCTTCACTGGGTGGGCCAGCAGATATTGGCCATGCTGAGGTCACCCTGAGAGGGTGGTGATGAGATGGGTTTTGCACCCGCAGCATGTGGTACACTGAGACCCACATTACTGTTTTGGGGTCAACCTGGAGGGTCTGCACCTAGGAGCAGTGCTGCAACTGCAAAACATGTCAAAGTCAGGCTGCTGACACGCTGGGAGGGGAGCTTCCAGGTGGCGGGGTACTGATCCATCTGCTGCCCCTTGCATTCCATGTACTTGCACCTCCTTGCTCTGCAAGGTTGGACCTTATGGTGTCAAATATGACGTAGGCTGCATTTGGCTGGGGGGAGGGTGAGGTGGCTGGAGCCGGTGGGGGATGGGGGTGGGGTACAGGCCTGGCATCTTTGTGTGAGTGTGCGGCAGCAGCGGGGTGAGGAGCTCTGCAATAGAGTCCTGCAATGTTTCAGTCTGGCTGGAGTGGGACGGCAGTGAAGAGTTTCCAGGTACAAGTAGCACTAATCAATGCTCTTCTCGCTTTTCAGGAGAAGAATGGTCATAATGCTGCTGAGTGGTTGAGGTCTGTCGGAGGGCCAGCCCAGCTGGCCATCATTTCCAGGTTCAAGCAGGAGGCCCTCAATCTGGAGAGGCGCCAGGCGCCCAGGTCCACCAGTGTCAGTGAGGCTGGGGTGCCACAGGCAGGTATGTTTGCCCAGGTCGCTATTGTTCTCCCAATAGCCATGGCAGTGCTGAATGTTCAGTGATTGAAGTTTGCAACATGGCTTGACAATTGCTAATGGAAGGATGAGCGCATAATGATCCGGGGGACAGGGATGCACATTGACATTGTCTCCACGTTAACTAATCAAATATCCTTGTTCTTCCTTTCAGCATCAGCGCATCTGGGCCGGAAGGAGGAGGCACAGGGGCCCCCTCTCACACCTGAGGGTCCTGAACACTCTGACCCACCAGCCTCACACCATCTCTGCCAGGCAGGCATCAGTGCAGATACTGGCACCTCGGTGAGAATTAGATCATTGGCTACTGTCCCAGGGCACGGTGGTGAGGGCACCTCACAGTCACTGGAGGAGCTGGCGGAGACAGAAAGTGCCCATGGTACCAGTCGGAGGACTGCAGGGGATTAGGCACATGCTCAGTCAGTGGTTGATAATGTGCCTCTGGAGTTGTCCATGAGGCAGCAAAGTTTGGAAGTCCAGCAGGAACAGTGCGGGAAGATCTGGTGGTGATACATGAGGCTATGCTTGGCTTGGTATCTGTGGTGGAGCAGTCCACGTGGACCCTCGCCAATGCAGTGAGCCTCATGGTCAAGTGCCATGCACCCTCCATGGAGAGAGTGGCAACTTTCATGGAGAGGCTCCTCCAGAAGACCCATCATGGCTTTCTGGGGATGCGCTCGGACCAGCAAGCCCTCACATCGGCATTGACCTCAGCTGGTCATTGCCAATGTGGGAGATGGCCTGGGCAGCAAGTTTCCCAGCTCAGTGCCCATCCATCTACGGTGAGCAGGAAGGTCCAGAGCGACCTCACGTCAGCACAGCAGCTGCCTGTTGTCTCTGCGGGGTCCTCTCAGGGTGCTCTGGATGAGGGCAGCAGCTCCTCCGCCCCTCTGCCAGTGACCGTTGCATCCGATGAGGCTGCGAAGACTGGGGAGATGCCAGCTGTGGAAATGGCCTCTCCCTCCCAGGCGGGGCCAGCACAGGCTCCACAGGCCAGAGGATGTCCGCCAAGGTCATCGAGGCCAACAGGACAGCACAGTGAGCAGGCTGTCTCAGATGCCAGTGCCAGCGATGGGGAGCACCTAGATGTAGCACCCGAAAGCATAAATTTAACGCACCTTAGGCACGCCATGGGTTCCTCACTGGTGCTTTGACCCTGCAATGAGGTCATGAATAGTTGGTGTGTTCTTCAACACCTTTATCATTTTGTTTACTTAAGATCATTTTGTTATATTATTAAATTTAGACATGCGGCCTTGGCTGAGGGTGACTCTTTTCCTCTGCAGATGGATGGTTACCCATGATGTTATGAGTGAGTTGTGTCACATTGAGCTTTATTGACTTGGCCCTTAGTTAATGTTCCTATCCAGACAGATTTAGCACTCAGGTATCAAGTATGGAGCCTGCAGCACAGGCTTTTGTTGGAGGTCCATTTGTGGTGTGCTAGCTGAAGGGTCATTAGATTAAAGTTTCTCGGATGTCCCCACCTCCCTGGAGTATGGCCGAGTCAGCCTCCATCCCCTCAGCATTTCCCTGTGCATGCTCATCCTCGGACTCACTGCTGGGCTCATCATGTGCAGCCGCATCCACTGCGTCTACATCTTCATCATCCACAGCGTCCCCCCTTTCCAGCGCAAGATTATGGAGAGCGCAGCATGCAACCACTATCAGTGACATACGATCTGGGGGGTATTGGTGTCCACCCCCTGAACAGTCCAGGCATCGGAAGCGCATCTTGAGAAGACCAATGGTTCTCTCCACCACAGCCCTTGTGGAGACGTGGCTCCTATTGTACCAATGCTCAGCTTCTGTTCTTCGATGGCAGAGAGGCGTCATGAGCCACCTTCTGAGGGCACAACCCTTGTCACCAGCAGCCATCCATCCAGCCGGGCTGGAGCACTGAAGTGCCCCAGCACCTGGGAGTGCCTGGGAATAAAAGTGTCGTGGGAGCTGCCTGGGTACCTTGCACAGACTTGCAGAATCAGCATCCTGTGATCACACACTATCTGCACGTTCATGGAGTGGAAGCCCTTCCTGTTGACGAAGGCACTGGGCTCACCTGCTGGCGCCTTGATGGCCAGATGTGTACAGTCTATTGCACCCTGGACACGGGGGAAGCCAGCAATGGCCGCAAAGCCTCTGGCTCGCTCTGTCTGGCAGGCCTAGTCCCAGCGGTAGTGGATGAAGGTCAATGTACGCCTGAATAGAGCATCTGTAGCCTGCTTGACACAAGTGTGGGCAACTGATTGGGAGACACCGCAAAGATCACCCACCAACCCCTGGAAAGAGCCAGAGACATAGAAGTTGAGGGCAGCTGTGACCTTTAGAGCCACTGACATGGGGTACCCACCCACACAGTTAGCAGGGATCTCACGGCCTATCATCTGACAGATAGAGTTGACTGCCTGTGAGAGGTGGAGCCTCCTTTGGCACTGCACCTCAGACATATTGATGTAGCTGCTTCGCCGCCTGTATACCCTGGCAGCGGGTTAGTGGCGACTTCTGCAGCCCCTTCCACCTTGATCTACCTCTTGGCCCTGCGCCCCTTGTGTCTGTGCCTGTTCTCCCAAAGATGGCTCTTCTGGAGGCTGATTGTGTACTTCTGGCCTCCTCCCCCTTCTCCCCCCTCAGAGGAGGTGCCGCCAGTGGAGAGCACCAACTCCCATTCCCAGGCTAAGGGAAGGTTTCCTGAAACCTGCAGGCCCCAAAAAGGATCTTCACTGCAGAGTGCTGACCTGAAGGTTGAGAGTCCTGTCCAAGCAGCTGGCATGAGTTTTGAAGTATTTCTGCCCACACAGGCAAGTATCAGTAACTTTCAAAAATAAATATCTGACTGAGCACATTCGCAACCTTACTGATCTCTCTTATCTTGCCTGTGGATGAGGTTTATATAAATGTGTCCTACCCACCTGCCCGTTGTGCCCTTGCGCTGACCTGAAGATCGCACGGGCCTCGAAAAATCGCTGTCAATTGATGCCTCAAGGCCCTTAAGTGGCCCCTTAATTAATGGCGGGTGCACATCTGAGATCATCCCGCGCCCACCCACCGAAATATCACAATGGCTCGCGGTGATGTCAGGACGCTCGCCCGATATCACCGCGTGTCACTTTACACATCGGTGTGCGGGGCGGGTCCCCACACGCCAATGGGAAAATTCTGCCCGATGGGTCAAATGGCCTCCTTCTGTGCTGTCACTATTCTCTGATTCTAAGGATTTGTGAATTAATCATAATAAATTGATGATGATATTCTTGTTATTCGGTATTAATAGATATTGATAATGCTTAGCAAAGTACAAAAGGATAATATATAGCTAGCTGTGAAAGCAACAGTAATTACTGTTAGCTATTGCTTATTCAAGGTAGACTGAACTTAAGGCTTTAATTGGGTAAACAATTAGTGGAATTCCACCAAAATGCCTAAACGAGTAAATGATGATAATGAACATGTTCGAATGTGGGAGGTATTATTTAATGTAGTGCCTGGGGCCAAGTAAGTTCCAAATATAGAACTGTTGTCAAGTGTATTTATGTTTTTTAAAGACACTAGATGCATTTCAAAGAAGATCAAATCTGTGTATCGTTTTTTTCATCTAGGATATAAATTATAAATGAAACAGAAGAAAATTAGCTCAGCAAAATTAAGGATTATTGTTTGCATAATGAACCTTTCAAGTGCTCTTCATTATAATATATATGTCATAGCTTAACTGGTAACCCTGTAGCTTCTGAATCTATTTAATGCATTCTAAAATAATTATGTACACACAGTCAGCAGAAATACTCAGCTGAAGTAATGTCTTGACAAGTATGTAAAAATGGTCAAAGCAAGCAAACATTAATATTTTGAGAAAAAGTGTCATATTCCTTAACAGGTTCTGTCAGTTTCTAAAGCAGATGCATTGGCAGAAGGATAAAAGAAAATGCATAACTTATTATAAGTCAAAGAACAGCAGTATGAATTTATCATAACCTTGTCTTCCTGAAAGGAAAGGTCAAATAACATTAATGGTCCTATTGCAATTTATGAACACAAAAGATATGCAAACACTGGTGGTTGATATGATGGGATTTAGGAAACTGATTTTCTGTCTGGTGCCACATTTTAAATACTGTCAAGGCAGCCATTTATAGAATTAAATATAGAAACACATGTACTAACCAAGAAATACATTAGGATATAGGAATTTTGGGTGCAACCATTGTTTACAACATTGCAGACTGCCCATTTGTTCTTGGGGCAGTTACCGCTAGCATATAATATATTAACCTAACCGCTTTAACCAGGAGGTAACCCCTGATAAAACCAATTCTTTCATCAGGAGGTGATCTTGGAGAGGATAAAAAGAGACACGCCTACACTAAATTTCTATCATTTAGCTAAACAAAATCTCAGAAGCTTGAAACCATTGGGTCAGGGTTTGTCGTAGCACAGCACTTAACAAGTTCGACTTTGCCCCTTCACCCTTTAGCCTAAATATTTTTGCTTACTAAGCTGTTAAAAGTACAAACAGATAACAGCATTGAGAGGGAGACAGGGAATCACGGAGTCACTGGGGCAAAAAAGGAGGCCATTCAGCCTATCGAGTGCATGTTGGTTCTCTGTCAAGACATTCAGTCCCATTCCCCAGCTCTATCCCCATAATCCTGCATGTGCCCATCCAATTTCCTTTTGAAATCATTGACCGTCTCTGCTTCCATCAACCTCTCTGGCAGCAAGGTCAGGTCATTACCACTTGCTGCATTAAAAAAGTGCTTCCTCAATACTCTACATTTGTTACCCAAAACCTTAAATATATGTCCCCAGTCCTTGTATCATCAGCGAATGGGTACAGCTTCTCTTTTTCTACCTTATCTTGTACACCTCTATCAAGTCTCTCCCTCGACCTCCTTTGCTCCAGGGAGAAAAACCCCAGCTTTTTCAATCTAACTTAGTTGCTAAAATCCCTTATCATGGAACCATTCTGCTAAATGTCCTCTCCAATCTCTCAGGAACTCCAACATCCTCTCCTAAAACAGGTGACTAGAACTGGATGCAATACTCTAATTGTGGCCTAACCAAAGATTTATAAAGGTTCAGCATAACTCCTCTGCTTTTGTATCGACTTTGCTAACTATTCTCTCAATTGCCTGTCCACCTTCAAAGATCAATGCACATGCACCCCCAGATCCCTCTGTCCCTGCACAATCTTTAGAGCTATGCCATTAAGTATATATTGCTTCTCCCTGGCTCTTGTGCCAAAATGCATCATCCCATGCTTCACTGTATTAAATTTCATCGCTACTTGCCTGCCCATTCTGCAAGCCTATGTCCTGTTGCAATCAATTGGTGTCATCTTCACTGTTTGCTACACCTCCAAGTTTTGGTATCATCGGCAAATTTTGAAATTTTACTCTGGCACCTTGGTGAATGACAGGAACAATAGTTTATCTCCTTAAGCCAATGGAATTTAAGGTTTGGGAAATCAACAGAAGGACTAAGACAGAGGGTGATTTCAATGGCAAATCAGGCACTTAAAAAGAAATAAAGAGATGGAAAGGAATACTGGATGAAAGAGAAAAAAGGAAGAATATATATTTTTAAACCCTCTAAAATAATTCACAACTTGAAGGAATTACTCCACATTTATAATAGTTTTTTTTTTAGTGCCAGGGAGGTTGATCAACAACACTAACCACATAAGCAAAATGATACTTACACTTGTAATTACCAGCCCTAAATATCTGCAATGAATTTACTTCATAATTGCTGCACAAATACAGCAACTTCATTACATTCACTGCATGTCAATGGTTAAGGCAAACAGCGAAAAGCCGTTTTTGTGAAATTAATGATGAAGCGACATGACTTAGACGACATTTGGATATTCACATTTAACTGCACGTCTACCCCCTGCTTGAAGTTGCTGTACCATTTAAGCATAAATAACGGCAAGCATCATTAACCTACGTTGCTACCAAAACCTGGCCCAGTATATCAAAATAAAACAAAACACAAACAGAAGTGGAATTTAAACTCAGGTCTACTGGCTATATATTGAAATTTGAACTCCTGATGACAGAACATGTGCCAAATAACACAGTAGAAAGAGTAGCTTTAGTTGGGATGACACCATGAGCTGCTAACAGTTACAGATAAATGTCCCATATAACCCTTCCAATAGATTAACATGGAACTTCATGACCCAAGCATGATCAAATCACTGCAGGAGATATTAGTCAAATGCAGTTCACATTTGTAGTCCTCTCGTGGGAGGGAGAAGGACAGAAAAATTGAATCTAGTTGCTTTAAGCCACTCACTGGAAGGCAGGTAAAGAAAAGCGTTGCAGGGCTCTTAAAGCATTTACTTGCTACAGCCACAGGTCTGAGCAAGAAGGATAATGTAGTAACCTACCAAGCAATGCACAATTAAGAAATTGGGTCTTAAGATATAAATAGCCACCTGATTCCAGGAATAAAAAACTTTAGCTATGAGGATAGATTGGAGAGGTTGGGGCTCTTTTCCTTGAAGAAAAGAAGGAGAAAAAAAGAGTAGACTTGATAGAGGTCCTGAGGGGTACGGACAGGGTAAAGAGTGAGAAACTGTTCCCACTCAAGAGAGTATCAAGAGCTAGGGGGCACAGATTCCAAATAATTGGCAAAAGGAGTAAATGTGATGCAAGGATTTTTTTTTTCACCCAGAGGATGGTTGGAGTCTGGAACAAACTTCCTGAGAGGATGGTGGAGGCAGGTTTGGTTAAAGTATTCAAAAGGGAATTGGATTGCTACCCGAAAAGAAATAATATGCAAGGTTACGGGAATAAGGCAAGGGAGTGGGACTAGGTGGAATGCTCTTTCAGAGAGCCAGTGCAGACTTGATGGGCCAAATGGCCTCCTTCTGCACTGTAAAGATACTGGGCAGAATTTTTCTGTCAGCGAGCTGCGGGTGGGGCCCGCTTGCCGACGGGAAAATGACGCGGGATGATGTCGGGCAGAACCCCCAACGTCATCCTGCCCCATTTAAATATTCAGGAAGGTGGGGGGACAGTGCGATCAGCTGTCCGCCCGCCGACCTGTCAATGACCAACTGAGGCCATTGACAGGGTAGTTAAATCAATTAAAGGCCTTGCCCGTCCAACCTTAAGGTTGGCGGACAGGCCAGGAGCCCCAGCGGGATTCTGAAAAAACATGAAACCTCATCCACCGGCGGGATGAGGTTTCATGTCGGTTTTAAAAAACTTTAATAAAGTTTCTGTGATATTTATTAACATGTCCCATCTCATGTGACATTGTCACATGAGGGGGACATGTTAATAATCTTTTAATTTTTCTATTTTTAAACTTTAAAACACTGTCGGTGCTCTCCCTGAGGCTGCACTTAGTCTCAGGGAGATGTGCACTCTTTCATGTGCATGTGCACGAAAGAGCGCACTCTGACTGTTGGGGAATCCCTCCGCCCCCCCCTCCCCCCCCCCGGCCCAGGAAGCGCATAGCACTTCCCGTCGGGTGGCCTGCTGGGTGGGCCTTAATTGGCCCACCCACTTAAAATGGCGGTGGGGCCCATTTTGGTGGCGGCGATCGGCTGCCCGCCCGCACGCCGCCGAGCCGGTGGGGCCCGCCCGCCCATCAAGGGCAAAATTCTGCCCACTGTGAATCAGGTTCAAAAAGACCAGTGAGGTCCTAGGTTCTATTTAATCATGACCCTAAATGGATTAACAAATTAACAGTGAAAGAAAGAGAAAAATAACCTCTACAAATGCTGTAACGGCAAAAGATGAAGGGCTTACTGGGAAGACGTTGCTCCACACTAGAGTACTATGAACAGTTAAAAAGGTGATCATAGAGCGGTCTTAGATAAAGATGCACAACTGCAGTGATAAAACATAACAGTGAAAAATCTTTTGATGCTATAATAGCAAGACGACTGTCAAAGAAAGGCTGAGAACATTAATACATGCAACTGGGCTTTAACCTGGAGGATGGACACATTATAATGGCCTGGATTTTGCAGTAAAATTGACAGTGAGGCTAACAGCACTCACTATCATTAAAGAGTAAACTGGATGGACAGCAACTTCCAGCAACTGCACATGTGCAGTAACCATGAAAATCAAGAAGCTTCTGTCCGAGTTGCTATGTTCTTCCAGAAGCTTCAACTGTAATGGTATCTCGCCAAGAGACTCAACATTGAAACGCATGGAAGGGTATGAAATTAGAACATAAGAAATAGGAAAAGGCGTATACCTTCTGGCTCTTGAAACCTACTCCATGATTCAATCAGGATCAATAATACAATGGGCTAAAATTCCACCCTTTAGGTAAAAAAATGTAGCCAAGAAAGCAGAAATAAGAAATCAAAATTGAAGTCACCAGTCATTGAAATTGAATATCACTGTGGTTACTTAAACATCCTCTTATACAAACAAATGTTACAGGCCTTTACAACGTTAAACATAGATCTCCAGAACAATGCATTTCAATCACTGACTGTATTTTACAAATTCTCACAGAAACATTGTAAAAGCCATGGATACAGCATTATTACAAAATGCTGATCCTCTTCCTTCAGACAGTTGCTACCAGCATATGCATTAGACATCTTATTGAACCAGGGGTATCACTAGGATTAACCAACTCTTAAATACTTTAGAAAAGATATTTTGATGAGAAGCATGAAATGCTGTTCTGTGCTTTATACTTACTTGGACTTTTAAAAAGGAAAATAAACCAGGGATCAGGAAAAAACTGAAGTGTCTCGCTGCTACCATACAAAACTTCCAATTATTTTTTGGAAAAATCAAAAATAGTTTTCATGGAACTGGTATACTAGATTAAGTACACCAATGTTGAGTCAGAAAAATTGCTTCTTTTTTGTCAATTTTGTCTCTTCCCCTTTCAACTTCTTGAGTCTCATGTGTGCGCTTCATGGGTACTAACACCCAAGTAATCATTCCTCATGTGTGGGCTGAGAGAATACCAGCAGCTTATTCAACTGCAAGTGATAGGGATCTTATTCTTATACCCATTGTTCAGATGATTGGGTTATTCCAGAAATGAGGAACAGAGAGCTTGGTCGATTTTCCCCTGCCTACTCTGGGGTGTTAGAACAATTGTGGTGCCCTTACTGCTAACTCAGCAAAGATCATGGTAGAATTTTGCCATCAGCAAGCAGGGGGCGGGGCCTGCTCGCCGACGCGTAAAATGACGCGGGACAACGTCGGGTGGAAACCCCGACGTCACCCCACCTCATTTAAATTTTCAGGAAGGCGGGGGCGCAGCAAAATCAACTGCAAGCCCGCCAACCTATCAATGACCAATTGAGGCCATTGACAGGATCATTTAAACAATTAAAGGACCTGCCCGTCCAACATCCAACCAGGAGCCCCGGCGGCAAATAGAGAAAACATGAAATCTCACCCAGCAGTGGGATGAGGTTTCATGCAGGGTTTTAAAAATTTTAATAAAGTTATTCTGTAAATTATGAACATGTCCCAACTCATGTGACATTGTCACATGAGGGGGACATGTAAGGGGATTATTTTTTTCTATTTTTAATATTTTTCAAAGTCCAGGCGATTTCCCTGAGGCTGCACTTAGCCTCAGGGAGGTGTGCGCTCTTTCGTGCGCATGCTCGAAAGAGCGCACTCTCGCTTTCAGGGGTTCCAACCTGCCCACACAGGGAGCGCATAGCGCTTCCCACCGGATGTCACGCTGGGTGGGCCTTAATTGGCCCGCCCATGTAAAATGGCGGTGCGGCCCGCTTCGCTGGCGGGGATCGGCTCCGCACTCGCCGGAGATTGGGTCGGGCCCGCCCGCCCAACAGGCAGAAAATTCTGCCCCATGAATTTGGTCTGGATAATTCAGACGCGTATCTCTATCTCCCTCTGCTCCTTTGAGATCTTACTTAAACAACAACCTAACTCTTTGACCAAGCTTTTAATCATATCATCTAACATCATGGCTTGCATCTGATTTTAGTTTATGTTAATGTTGGAATCCTGTTACAAGGAAGTGCATGCTTTAGTTTGCTGGTGGGAACGGCTGTGGCTAATTGGGGAAAGATTAGGGAATTATGCTTAAGTGTAAAAGAACTGGTTTATACCAGTGTAGGACAGGAGAAAGGAAGTCTGTGGTTTTGAGAATGAATCTGTGTTAACGTAAAGACTGGCTCCAGATTCGTCTTACCTCAATGTATGAATAATGACTGTAACAGTTTCCACATATGTGAAGTACCTTGGGACATTTTTCTATGCTAAAGGTACTACATAAATGTTTGCTGCTATTATTGATTGTTTATCTATCAGTCAAACATTCATAGTTTGCCTACAAAAAAAAACAATGGCACAGAAATAATTTTGATAAAATGTATTCCAGAATTATTTATCACACAGTTTTAGATTAACGTTATGGAGACTCTCAAAGGCTAAATTTTATAAATTAGAAGAATTTGCATGTGTTGGATTTATAAATTTAGTTATACGCAGACAGATAGTTGATGAGATGCGGATCATTTCAAGCAAGATTAATTTATTACTCCTTGGACCAGGAGTTTGACATATTGCTCACGTGGGGTAATAATTTCAGAGAGCTTAAATTTGCTGAACTTTTTTACAAGATAATAATTCTCAGGTCAAACTCAAGCAAATAACTACCTTATTTTGACTGACCACTGTAACTCATTCAAACCAATGAAATGTTTATTATTTGAACTTTTAATTATCTGTATTGTGGAACTACTTGGACATATTACAAACATTTTTGGCTAGAATAATGCCAATTAGAGATGAATATGTGACAATTAATGCTTTACTGGATGTTCACTGTGAATAAGCAAAATAATTTTCTATCAAGTTTAAAAATAGGTCATAATTTTAATGCCTGTTTAAGAAATATTTATCAGTTATAAACAAGCTCTTGAATATATGTGAATATATATATACACACACATATATATGTGTATATATATATATATATATATACACACACACATACACATGGGGTAGAAATTTCAGGTCGGCGAGCGGGGGCGGGCATCCCAACGTCACAGCGCATCATTTAGATTTTCAGTTCGGCGGGCGCGCAGCCAACTCGGCTATGCACCTGCCAACCTGTCAAAGGCCTGTTAAGGCCGTTAATAATCTAATTGAACTAATTGTCAGAGCTGCCCGTCCAACTTTAAGGTTGGTGGGCAGGCGAAGAGCCCAAGTGGCCTTCGCATTTTTCATCGAACCTCATCCACAGGCGGGATGAGGTTTCATGAAGGGTTTATAAATTCAGTAAAATGTTTCAACAAAATTCATAAACATTTCCCAGCTCATGTGACATACCACATGAGGGGACACGTCTGAATAATTTTATTTATTCTTTCTTTCAATTTTTGAGAATGAAATTAATCTCCCTGTGGCAGCTCCATGCCTCCGGCAGATTTCTGCGCTCTTTCACGTGCATGTGCGAAAGAACGCAGGCCCCGACTCTCCCTCCTCCCCCCGCCCGCACAGGCAGTGCTGAGCCTTAATTGGCCTGCCCACTTAAAATAGCGGCGCGCAGCCGATGATGGGCAGCGATCGGCTGTGCGCCTGCCCATGGCCGCTCCTGCCCAGCTCGCCCGACGGGGAGAAAATTCTTCCCATATAAGGATAGCCCAAAAACTATTTTGAATTTGAATGGCCAATCTTTAATAACAACATATTATTAAAAGTTATAATTCTGAAAGTTTAGGAATGCTTCTTAAATCATTCCAAAAGTGTTTTCCCGACACAAAATTATTTACCTCATATCAGTGAAAGACTACTTGCTTCTGCAAAGAGAAATACCAAATGTTGTAGTTGGCTAACAACAACTAACGTGAATATACATTTCTTTATTGTAAGGATTCCAGGATATTTTTGCAATACAAGGCATATGTTTTGACACAGCGGATGGTACATGCTGAACTGTTCAAATCCCAGAGGGAAACTTGAAACAACTGCCACAACTATTTTAAAATGTGTATTTATTTCGAGATGCGTTCCTTGAATTCATTAGTAATAAGACCACTGAGTCTTATAGGTTTCTTACAAAACTAAACCTTTATTAATCAAAAAAAGATTTTAAGCATATACATAAGTTTACAAATTACTACTATGATAACTCCTGGCTCCCCTAGTTAATCAAACTCCCAGTTGCACCACTGTTAAGGTAACAATAAGACACGTAGATTTTAGAAGACCCAGGCGAAGTAACACAATACCCTGAGCAGTCAAATTCAAAGTGGGTTTTTCTCAGCTTCCTTGTAGACTGCAGCTTGAGGCTTAAATGCAGAGGCTTTTCACACTTGTATTAGATCCTAGAAAGCCTTCTTTCCTACACATAGCTTCATCTCCTTTATACAGATTTCTCCCTTTTTAATGTAAATCCTATTGTCCCAATCTGGGTTTTTATCTCTACTTTTCTAATAACAAAAATCTTTCATAGCACCAATTTTATCAGTAAGATTTGGGAAAAATAAACACACTGTTTGGCTTAGCCTCTGCTGGCTAGATGTAATACCTTACCACCTCTTTGAAATTCACTACTCGGGTCTATCTAAAAATGCAAATTTTCCTTTTACGCCCCACATTTTACAACTTCAACCATGTTTACCTATCTGACATTTCAAATCTAGCTTGTCTTCTGACACATCAAAGCCTTCAGGCCAACCGTCTTTAATTCGGTTAAGTCACACACACATTTCCTATCCTAACAATAAATTCCAATAACATTATGAAAATTGTATTTTCCTGACAGCATAAAACTGGTAACTCAGTATTATTGTTTATTTAATGTAGTATTTGTGTGGCACTGTGATGCACTGACTTTATTTGAGTAGAGCCAAATAAAAGCCACAACAGCTTACATTAAACAACAAAATATTTACTAAACTACTTGAATCTCCTTTTACAAATTCTTATAAACTTGGAGAGTTTTTTTAATGCTGATGAGAGGCAAAAAGGTTTTGTAGTCACAGAATGCGGGAAATAGGTTACTGCATCACTCTTAAGCACTCCTATTCATATTTGTCTTTTCATTTGAACAGATGAGATGGATTTACACCTTTCGGACTGTTACATCTACATTCTTAAAAGTCAGCAGAGATATGCCTCTATATTTTGAAGTTAAAAGAAAAACAACTAAAAATTGTTCATATTCAGGGTAAAGAATTGACTGGTTCTCAATTTGCAGGAAATTGGCTGCAAGCCATTGTTGTGTGACCCTTGCAAAACACAACAATGGCACATAGGCTCTCACTCATAGATGGCTGTTTCATTCTATTCTGAATGTGACCTTAACACCTTGTGGTACATTTAATAGAATTTTATAAGGCAAAAATAAATACTGTTTGGCTGACATAAATGGGGCCTCATTTTTTATCCCATACTCAATGAAAAAAACATTGAAGGAAATAAATTAATGATTTAATCTCAGTGATTGCACATTTTCATAGCACAGCCAAAGTACGGTTTAACATACTTTGCTGTCTAAACATACTGAAGACTTCAGAGATGACACTAATTTCATTTGTGATGGGGGGTGGGGGAGGGTGGATGTGGGCAAGGGAGACAGAGGAGTAGTGTACTACGTTGTCCTTAGTAAACATCTTCACAATGTCACATTTTGTATATAATGCAGCATTTTAAAACAGGGAGCTGAGGATCAGATACATGTAGTTCACTTATTGGCACAATTACGTGATAATTTGAGCTCCATCCTTGACCCAAAAAGTGAGATCATGCCAAGCCACTATACTCCCCCATCCCTTCTTTCCTCCCATTCAAGCTACCATTTCCTTGATCCAATCCACTGACTGAAGCCTGATCATTTCACCTCCCTTAATCCTTTTTTTTTGCCCCTCCATCTATCTTCTCTATTTTCACACTTGCCTAGTCATTTTTCTCCTCTCTCCTGGTGGTGTCTCTTGATCGTCTCCGCTTCTCTCTCTCCTAGTCACAGTAAATATTGAGAAAAATATCATTGTTATCACAAATATAATGCCTGCTTCAAAGATAAATTCCACTGAGCATTGAAACTGAGACATCATCACACCAATGAAGTACTGTAGCAATTAAGAGAGAAGCTTCAACTCTTTAAAATAGTCAGGCCTAGAAGAATTGGTAAAAATTGTTCCCTGTTCGGTCAAAATCCACCAGACAATAGCCTTTTCCAGTTCTTCAACACAGGAATTTTCGACTTTGCTGAAAATAGAGACAGGCTATCTGTCATGAAGCTACTGATGTATATAATATTTTGGAAAATATTTTCTTTTAAAATAGAGGTTAGTCTATGGGTATGTCTTAATTGGATTAAAGCAGCTAATCTGGGAGCTTTGATATGTGCTAGTTTGAGATGTAAACAGAGAGGTAGGCCAGAATTTTCCGTTTGTCGGTCGGGGCGGCCGGCGGGCAATCGATTGCCGCTGGCGAAACGGGCCGCACCGCCATTTTCCACGTGTGGGCCAACTAAGGCCCGCACCGCAGCTTTGCGACTCCCGTGGAGAACGGGAAAATAGTCGCGGGGGCGGGTGACCTCAGACTGCCAGTTCCAATGGGGAGCCGGCAGCCTGTTTAAAGAGTGGCCAGGCAGCCTGCTTGAAGCAGTGATCAGAGATCAAGAAATGTTGCAAGGAGGGCAGAGGAGGAGGTGGAGGAGGAGGGGGGGGCAGGCTGCAGGAGAGGCCAGTAGGGGGCCACTGTGCCCCCAGATTTTTGGATGCATGCCTTGCTGTCCTCCTGCAAGAGGTGGGAAACTGGCATCAGATTCTGTATCCTGAGGATGGGAGGAGGAGGGCTCCCCGATGTTACCAGCCAGGTATGGGAGGAGGTGGGCGAGGCTGTAAGTGCCCATGATGACATCCAGCGCACTGGCACCCAGTGCCGAAAACGCTTCAATGATTTGCTGCGCTCCGGACGGGTGAGTACCATGTCTGTCTGGGCTATTTGAGGCAGAAGGCAGCCTTAGCCTTTGAGCCCCCCCACCATGTCTTGCTGCCGTTACTGCAGAGGGCATCTGTCACACGCTGGGTAGGCAAATGGGCACTGACCATGCTTACATCAGCCTTAGTGGTTGAGGAGAAGAAGGGCTTTCCCCGCAGCATATGTTGGTTTCTGTGGCATTTGAGTAGTTTGGGGACAAGCTGCAGGGGAGGCCGGTAGACACATATTCAGAACTCCAACACATGTCATATTGATGGTAATGAGATGGTCCAAGGGGTGCCTCAAGGTCTTTTGGGAAAGTCCCATCTGCTGGCATCGGCGCCGTGCCTATTTGATTCTCCTTGCCATGAGCGCTAGGACCAGTGCGCTATTCAAAGTGATGGACGCCGAATGTGCCCAAGGGGACCATTGGGGGATGGGGTTGGGAGCAGCCGTACTATCTTCTGGGGACTCATCACTAGTAGTGTGGACAGGAGAGCTGAGGCCTCAGATGGGCCACTGTGGTTGGGGTGCGGCGTGTGCGTGCAGAGTACATGAGCAATCAGCCCCAATAAATCCTCTTCTCTGTTTTGCAGGCAAAAAGTAACCACAATGCCCGGGAGCGCCAGAGGACTGGAGGTGGGCGCGCTCTCCTCCAGCGCCTCACAACCTTCGAGGAGCAGGCCATGGGACTGGGCAGGAGGCAGGAGGCAGGAGGCCAGGGTGGCCGGAGGCAGTGAGGCTGGGGTCCAGCGGGCAGGTATTTGAGGTCCTGCACCCTTTCAGCCAGTGCGCCCCACATTATTTTGTCCAAAAGGTCCTCAGCACCTCAGCTGTGAACCTCATGGCACTTAACTTAGATGAATGCCACCACGTTACTCATCCCTGCGCCATGGAGAAATGTTGTCTTCTGGCCACCCGGTCTATGTCCCTCCTTACAGAATGACGGGCAATAATATGACCTCTCAACCTCCTGAGTTCGGCGGAAAATGTCACAACTGTTTGAGATGTTTCCTCAGCCCCGCAACTTTCCAGGGAACAATGCATCCACATCAGGTACCCCTACTTTCTCCCCAATCCTATGGTTCTTTACAAGCCATGTGCCATTCATGAGGCCATCTGACCAGCCTGTCTGCATGTGCGTTTAATGGTTGGGGCCCGTCTTGACTCATTTCCACCTCACCAATCTCCTTCTTTTAAGGGTCTTTAAGGGTGAGCCACTTATGAGGCTGGGGGGGAAAGGTATGAAAGGTTGAAGTGAATGTACGCTAACTGATGCACTGTCCTTGTTGTTAATTTCAGCATCAACACCAGAGCGACCCACACCCCGTCCCCGCAGCCCCCCCTCCACACCTGAGGGCCAACAAGTGCAACTTGTGGAACATCATTTCAGCCAGCCAGGCACCAGCACAGATACACACACCTCGGTGGGGACTTTACCGTCGGCTAGTGTCCCGGGTCACAGTGGAGAGGGCACATCACAATCGCTGGAGGAGATGGTAGGGGCAGAGAGTGCCGGAGGGCTGCAGGGGACGAAGCACATGCTGAGTCCGGCACTGATGACGTGCCTCTGGAGTTGTCCCCAATGCTGCAGCTGCAGGACAAGCGGCAGGAAGTGCGTTTGCATCTGGCAGGGTTGCATGAGGGAACGGTTCAGTTGCTCTCTGCAAGGGAGGAGCCTAGGCAGAGTGCACGTGAAGAATCCGCCCTCAGGGCAGAGCATCAGGATTCCTTCAATGAGAGATTGGCGACTCTCATAGAGAGGGGCTTGCACCAAATGGATCAAAATATGATTGGATTACGCTCTGACCTGCAAGCCCTCACAGCGGTACTGGCCACAGGTGGTCTTTCCCATTGTGGGGGATGTTGTGGACACCAAGTGTCGGCACTCAGTGCCCATGCATCTGCGGTGAGCAGGGAGGTAGATTTGGACCTCACGTTGGTGCAGCAGCTGTTTGGCGTTGCTGCGAGCTCCTCTCAGGGCGCTCCAGATGTGGGCAGCAGCTCCTCCACCCTTCTGCCAGTCAACATTCCTTCCATTGAGGCTGCGACAACTGGGGAGGTGCCAGTTCAGGAACTGGCCACTCCCTCCCAGGCGGGGCCATCACAGGCTCCACGGGTCAGAGGACGCCCGCCAAGGTCATCTAGGCCAATAGGACAGCAGAGCCAGCAGGCTGTCTCTCAAGCCACTCCGAGCGATGGGGCAGCACCTAGACGTAGCACCCACAAACGTAAGCATAAGGCACCTTAGACTCTCCACGGGTATGTCACTGATGATCTTGTGTTGGCTTTAGAATAGGGACCCATTTTTCTGTCATTGTGAAATAATCATGTGGGCTTTAATTTTGGACACAATAAAGTCCACCTTTGTTACCATGGCTGAGGGTCTTTTCATTGTGGTGCTTTTTTCTTTTTCACACAATTATCATGAGTGTTTGAGTGGATATTGATGTTTCTGTACTAAGACCTTATTTGCAGCTGATCAGATGGAAGATGTAGCACCTAAGTGCCACGTGTGGAAGCACCAGGCAATGCTGTTCCTGCTGATCCATGTGTGTGGAGCTAGCTGAAGGTTCTTTGGATTAAATTGTCCCGAGTGTCCCTGCCTCCTTGGTGTAAATGCGGATCATCATTCTGCCCCTCATCATCGCCCTGTGCTTCCTCATCCTCTGAGGCACTGCTGGATTCATCATGTGCAGCCTCATCCAGTGCTTCAAGGTCTTCATCGTCAACTGCATCCCCCCTTTCCAGCGCAAGATTGTGCAGGGCGCAGCAGACTATCACGATCAGAAAGATGCGATCTGGGGGGTACTGGAGTGCGCCCCTGAGCGGTCCAGGCAACAGAAGTGCATCTTGAGAAGACCGATGGCTCTCTCCACCACAGCCCTTGTGGTGCCCTGTCTCCTATAGTACCGCTGCTCAGCTTCTGTTCTTGGACAGCGTAGTGGCGTCATGAGCCACCTTCGCAGGGGATAGCCCTTGTCACCCAGCAGCCAACCATCCAGCTGAGCCGGAGCACTGAAGAGCCCCGGCACCTGGGAGTGTCTGAGGATGTAGGCGTTGTGGGAGCAGCCTGGGAACCTTGTACAGACTTGTAGAATCTGCATCCTGTGATCACACACTATCTGCATGTTCATGGAGTGGAAGCCCTTCCTGTTGACAAAGGCACCGGGCTCAACAGCTGGCGATTTGATGTCAACATGTGCGCAGTCTATTGCACCCTGGATATGGGGGAAGCCAGCAATGGCTGCGAAGCCTCTGGCTCGCTGTGTCTGGCTGGCCTGGTCCCAATGGAAGTGGATGAAGGTGGATACCCGTCTGAACAGAGCGTCTGTAACCTGCTTGACACAAGTGTGGACAGCTGATTGGGAAACACCACAAAGATCATTCACCGACCCCTGGAAGGAGCAAGAGGCATAGAAGTGGAGGGCAACTGTGACCTTCAGAGCTGCTGGCATGGGGTGGCCCCCCACACAGTTAGGGGAAATCTCAGGGCCAATCATCTGACAGATATAGTTGACTGTCTCCCTTGAGAGTCGGAGCCTCCTTCGGCACTGCACCTCAGTCATATTGAGGTAGCTGCTTCACCGCCTGTATACCCTGGCAGCAGGATAGTGGCGTCGTCTGCAGCCCCTTGCACCTTGGACAACTTCTTGGCCCTGCGCCCCTTGTGCCTGCGCCTGGACACCCAAAGGTGGCTCCCCTGGAGGCTGATTGTTCAGTCCTGGCCTCCTCCTTATTCTATTCCTCCCTTCCTCCTCAGGGGAGCTGCCTCCACTGGAGAGGTCAGAACCCATAGCCCCAGGCTAAATGGAGGCCTCCGGAATGCTGCAAGGCCAAGAAAGAATGCTGTCTGCAGACTGGTTTCAAATTACACAAAAACCTCTTGGACATCGATGAGAACTACTAACAATCACACAGGCGAGTTTTAAACACTTTCATCAATTATAACTTCATGTAAAACATAAACAACCCCTCTGAGTCCACATATCCCGACATTGCAAAAGTTTTCTTAAATAATCTCCTACCCGCCTTCCCGTTGGGCCCGTGCGCCAACCCGAAGTTTGCACGGGCCCCTCAAAATTATACACAATTGGCAAGTTAAGGGCCTTAACGAGCTCTTCAATTAATGGAACTGAGCGCGCCCACCCACCAAAATATCGCAATGATGTGCGCTGACATCGGCACGCTTGCGCGATGTCAGCGTGCGACATTTTACGCACTGACATGCGGGCTATGCCATCCACATGTCAGCCGGAAAATTCTGCCCGTCGTATTTGCATTTTTTGAATAGAGCAATCATGAAGTGGGGTGAAAACTTGACACCTTTCTAGCAACTACCAAGCAATATGTTTATATTACCAATAAAATTGGTATTATGAAAGGGGTTTTATTGTTAAAAGGTGAAGTTCAAAGAGGCTGTTTATACAATGGGAATTAACATTCAATGGGGCTGCTAGGTGTAACTTTAGTAGTTTTCAGGTGTACAGGCAGAGGCA
This sequence comes from Cetorhinus maximus, assembly GCF_964194155.1. Taxonomy (NCBI): domain Eukaryota; kingdom Metazoa; phylum Chordata; class Chondrichthyes; order Lamniformes; family Cetorhinidae; genus Cetorhinus; species Cetorhinus maximus. The sequence goes on from NC_135884.1 coordinate 56,166,007, forward strand.
ATGTCAGGTCAAAAGGCAGCTCCAAGCCTCCAACTGGCTCCAGAGTGGAAAGAACCTCACTTTGAATCCGAAAGGTGAAAATGCTTTGCCTGGTGTCTGTTTAAGTCTATGGGTTGTTATTGCCTTAATGGAGATTAGTTTGGGAATTTGTTAAAAGGTATGATAGTAGTAATTTGTAACCTGTGTAAATTAATAAAATGTTTCAGTTAGTTTAATGTAAAACCTCAAACTAGTGATTCCTGAGTTTAGAGTCGCATCTCAAACATAACACTTAAAAATGACTGATTATGACAGTTGTTTAAAGTTTCCCTCTGGGGTTTTTAAATAATTCCACTTTACCAACTCATCGGACATAACACTATCAAAGCTTACCGCCTTGCACTCATCAGGACAGCTCACAGGAGACAGAAACAGGGTAACAATAATTTACACCACAATAGAAGAGTGTGCTGATTAGTTGGCAAGTGGACTCTGATTGTGAAGCTATGGAGAATGCAGCATGGAATAGTTAACTGCCCGCTCTGTTCAAATTCAAACTGGGCAGGTTGACTCTGATTGGTAATTTCCACACCTCAGACCAAGCTCAATGTTTGATTACAAGCACAGAGAATACTTGGAATATGATGCGCTGCCCTGGCCTCCAAAGTGAAGCACTGAAGAAAGTGCAGCAAAACTTTGCAGGGATATTGTAAGAATTGAAAGGATGCAACTGTCAGGAAATATTAAGCAGAGTGAGAGCATTTTCTCTGGAAAAGACAAAGAGGCGATCTGATATAGATCTTTACAATTACGATCGGATTAAATAGGGTAGATGTAGAGAAACTGCTCCATTTATTTATAAGTCCAGAGCAAATGGGTATAAACAAAAGACATGCACTAACAGAACAAATAAGGAATTTTGGTGTGCTTTCTTCATAGACACTGGTAAGACTATGGAACTTGCTACCACATGGAGTAGTTGAAGCAGATAGGATTGATGCATTAAATAGGAGAATCAATACCAACATTTGGGATACAGGGATAGGGTGGGATGAGATAAGTAGAGTGGGTGGGGATTTGTATGAAGTATAAGGAGCAGCTGACTGATCAGTCAGGCCCATTCCTGGTATTGTAGATTCTATGTAGCTCTATGCAGAGAGAATCAGCAGCTGCTCCACAGGTTGGATCAAAGATCAAAGAAGCTTCTGGGCTGCATTTGGCAAGAAAGCAGCAACCTGAACATCACTGCCATAAAACATTAAAAGGTTAAAAAAATACTCCGATTGGCAATCCTGTTTTAACCCTTGGAATAACAAAAGACTTCCAGAAAGAAAATATGTTTTTCCTTGAATTAATTCTGTGCAGATGTGAAATTATGACGTGCACAAAACAGAAATCATAACACTTGTGTAATTTTTTTTTCAATTAGTTCACAAGAAGTGAGCTTCGCTGCCAATGCAAACATTTATTGCCCATCCTTAATTGCCCTTGACAAGGGTGGTGGTGGGCCAGCTCCTTGAACTGCCACGGGGTTGGTTAGTTCAGTTAGCTGGATGGCTGGTTTGTGATGTAGAGTGATGCCAATAGCGTGGGTTTAATTCCTGTACTAGCTGATGTCAATCACGAAGGCCCTGCCTTCTCAACTTTGCCCGAGTGTGGTGACCCTCAGATTAAACTTACCACAATCATTTCTCTCTAATGAGAAAGCAGCCTATGGTCCGCTAGGACTACAGTGACTTCTTGAACTGCTGCAGTCCATCTGGTGTAGGTACACCCACAGTGCTGCTAGATAGGGAGTTCTATAGTCTGTACCAGCAGTATGTTTTTTCTGATTGACTTCGTCATCTTTAAATAATTGTCATTTTAGCTCTTCAAAAGCCTACAAGAAATGAACCTCTATTTTTGAAAAAATATCTATTAAATTAATTTTTGGTCTATTTGTACAGAATTATTGCTCTATTTGTACCGATTATCATTAATCCCACTTTGAAAGCAAAGATAATTTAGAATGTGCAATTTTTAGTCGTCAAACTATTGAAGCAGCCAAGGACTTAATTAAACAATATTTATGAAATTGGGGGAAAAGGTCATGCTTAAGTTATGTGGCAAGTTACAGCGAATAGGGCAAGCAGATCACAAAAGCTGTCAGGTACACTGTTGAAATACAAAGTCACACTTTTTTGCAAGGGTCACAGCTGAAGCTACTGAAAAAAACATGGGGCAGGATTTTCCCGTCGGCGAGTGGGGGGGGGTCGCCGACGCGTAAAATGACGCGCGGAACTCCCGACATCATCGCGCCCCATTTAAATTTTCAGGAAGGCGGGGGCTCAGCAAAATCAGCTGTGCGCCCGCCGACCTGCCAATGGCCAATTGAGGCCATTTACAGAGCCATTAAGCTAATTAATGGACCTACCCGTCCAACCTTAAGGTTGGTGGGCAGGCCAGGAGCCCTGGCGGGCATTAGAAAAAGCATGAAACCTCATCCACGAGCGGGATGAGGTTTCATGTAGGTTTTAAAACATTTAATTAAAGTTTTTTTAAAAAATTATGGACATGTCCCAACTCATGTGACAGTGTCACATGAGGGGACATGTCAGGAATTTTTTTTTTCTATTTTTAATATTTTTGATAGGAGAAGCGATCTCCCTGAGGCAGCACTTAGCCTCAGGGAGATGAATGCGCTCTTTCATACGCATGCGTGAAAGAGCGCACTCTCGGCTCGGGGAATCCCCCCCCCAGCACAGGGAGCATTTGGTGCTTCCTTGCAGACGTCACACTGGGCGGGCCTTAATTGGTCCACCCATGTAAAATGGCAGCATGCCCCTGTTCGGAGGTGCCGATCGGAGGCACATCTCTGCACGCCCACACTTCAACTTCGCCCCCGATGGGGGAAAAGTCCTGCCTAAATTGTAATTACAATCAATTCAAAAATTGAAGCATCACTTGGAATTTATGACAGATCCAAGTTGACAAGTGCCCGGCATACTGCTAGATCACAAAAATGAATCTGTAATGGAACTGCATTAATATAAAGGAAAAAACAAAAGTGGCACTGGTTGGCACTATGGCTTTGAACTTCTGTCATTTAAATTCTTATTGTGCCTACTTCTCTTTGAGAAACTGACAGGGATCTTGTTTTAATAATGAATCAGAGCAGTTAGCTTGTTTGACAAATGTCATACTTGCATAGTGAGGGCAGACTGAAGTGAGGGGGGTACTATGGAGTAGGGGTGTTGCTTGGAATCGAGTTTGAAAAAACATTGCTGCCAGTGTAGTTAAACCTGCATCTAAATTCAAATTGTTAATTTGGAGATAAGGTGTAAAAAAATGTAGAAATGTGTTCATCTCCTACACAGACATCCTCCTACTCAAAGACAGAAAAGGGCAGAAGGTCCTGTTTTTCTAAAACAAAATTGATACACCATAAATTTATTTGATATTTTTGCTGGTATAGAAACTCTCAAGGCTCTTTCATACATCATTGACAGGGGCATCCCACAATTAGTATATTCTAAGCAATCAGGGCCTCAGCTTCCAACCAGATTCTTGGTTCAGCAAAATACAGATTGGAAATGTATATTTTCTAGCCAGTTGAGAGGTTTTCCAGAATAGGAAATTTAGGAGCAGCTTTCAGTTCAGATAGGAATCACAGCCCTCCTACTTCCGACTCTCATCATAGCAATCACCTAGGTAGAGAAAACTGCCTTCACACCAGCAATAAAACTGATATTTCCCATCCCCAAGTGTCATAGAATGCTTTGGCAAGCGTATTGCGTTCCTTAGTTAAACAAATAAATTACTTGGAACTAAATGTAAAGTCCTCCAAGTTGCATTCCCCTTTAGCTGCAGCTTTAAGGTTTTTGAACACACCTCACTTCAGTCATTTTTGTTCATTTCACAGTGATTTGTGATTGCCAGACACTCAAAGCAGCATGGCACCTTCCACAGGGAGTCAGGAGCCGGTGTGAATAAGACAAGCAACAGCGTCCCTCCTCAACCAATCAGACTGAAGTATTATTTAATCAACACAGAGGCTGAACCACGAAAAAACAGAAAATGCTTGAAATACTCAGCAGGTCTGGCAGCATCTGTGGAGAGAGAAACAGAGTTAATGTTTTGAGTCCAATATGACTCCTCAGAACGTACTGAACCAGGAAGTATATGTTAGAATAGTAAAGTGAGTGTCAAATTCTGCACAGAAGCAAAACAAAGGGAAAGGAAGCAGAATGAGATTAAGAGAGTGATGAGACACTAAAAGTTATAAACATAAAATTTTTATTTTTCAAAATCTCCAATAATTAAAATTTGAGGGAATGAGACTTCCCACATATAAAAGTAAATCTTCAGCATCAGAGAAGTTGTTTAGCAGTAAGACTTCACACGCCATTAAAAATCCCCCAGCCCTTGAATGGAAAAGCCCTAACATTTGCTGATGTGTTTAGTGGATATCCAGTGGTTAAGTAACATAATATTCAAACACATGAGGGGTGTGAAGTTAAGTCTCTTTGTGATAATCCAATAAGTGAAGCTTCTGGAGGAACAGGGCAACTCGGACAGCAACTTCTTGATTTCTACATTTACAAGCACAAACACCAGGAATTGCTGTCAATTTATTCTTAAAAAACATGGGTCTGGATTTTGCTTTATTCATTGATGGAATGTTGGCATCACTGGCTGGGCCAGCATCTATTGCCGATCCATAATTTCCCTCAAGAAGGTGGTGGTGAGCTGCCTTCTTGAACGGCTGCAGTCCATGTGGTGTAGGAACACCCACAGTGCTGTTGGGAAGGGAGTTCCAGGATTTTGACCCAGCGACAGTGAAGGAACAGCGGTATATTTCCAAGTCAGGATGGTGAGTGGATTGGAGGGGAACTTCTAGGTGGTAGTGTTCCCATCTATCTGCTGCCCTTGTCCTTCTAGATGGTAGTGGGGTCATGGGTTTGGAAGGTGCTGCTGACGGAGCCTTGATGAGTTCCTGCAGTGCATCCTGTAGATGCCATTGTGCGTCCATGGTGGGGGGAGTGAATCTTTGTGGAAGGGGTGCCAATCAAGCGAGCTGCTTTGTCCTGGATGGTGTCAAGGTTCTTGAGTGTTGCTAAAGTTGCACTCATTCAGGCAAGTGGAGAATTTCCATCACACTCCTGACTTGTGCCTTGTAGTGTGCAGGCTTTGGGAGTTAGGTGGTAAGTTACCTGTCACAGGATTCCTCACCTCTGACCAGCTCTTGTGGTCACAGTATTTATATGGCTGGTCCAGTTCAGTTTCTGGTCAATGGTAACCCCCAGGATGTTGATAGTGGGGGGTTCAGCAATGGTAATGCCATTGAATGTCAAGGGGTGATGGTTAGATACTCTCTTGTTGGAGATGGTCATTGCTTGGCACTTGTGTGACGTAAATGTTACTTGCCACTTGTCAGCTAGATATTGCAGGTCTTGCTGCATTTGGGCATGGACTGCTTCAGTATCTGAGGAGTCGCAAATGGTGCTGAACATTGTGCAATCATCAGTGAACATCCCCATTACTGACCTGATGATGGGTGGAAGGTCATTGATGAAGCAGCTGAAGATAGCTGGGCTGAGGACACTGCCCTGAGGAATTCCTGCAGTTATGTCCTGGAGCTGAGATGTTTGAACTCCAACAACCTCAACCACCTTCCTTTGTGCCAGATTTGACTCCAACCAGTGGAGAATTTCGCCCCCCCCCACCCCCCCCCCAACCAATTGCCATTGACTCCAGTTTTGCCAGGGTTCCTCAATGCCACACTCAAATACTGCCTTGATGCCAAGTCAGTCACTCTTGCCTCACCTCTAGAGTTCAGCCCTTTTGTCCATGTTTGAACCAAGGCTGTAATGAGGTCAGAAGCTGAGTGGCCCTGGTGGAACCCAAACTGAGCGTCAGTGAGCAGGTTATTGTTCAGCAAGTGCCACTTGATAGCATTGTTGATGACCCCTTCCATCACTTTACTGATGATTGAGAGTAGACTGGTGAGGTGGTAATTGACTGGGTTGGATTTGTCCTGCTTTTTGTGTACAGGACATGACTGGGTAATTTTCCACATAGCCGGGTTGATGCCAGTGTTGTAGCTGTATGGGAACTGACTTGGCTAGGGGCACGGCCAGTTCTGGGGAATAGGTCTTCAGTACTATTGCTGGAATATTGTCAGGGCCCATTGCCTTTGCAGTATCCAGTGCCTTCAGCCGTTTCTTGATATCATGTGGTGTGAATCGAATTGGCTGAAGACTGGCTTCTCTGATGTTGGGGACCTCCGGAGGAAACCGAGATGGATCATCCACTCGGCACTTCTGGCTGAAGATTGCTGTGCATGCTTCAGCCGTCTCTTTTGCACTGATGTGCTGGGCTCCCCAATCATTGAGGATGGGGATATTTGTGGAGCTGCCTCCTCCAGTGAGTTGTTTAATTGTCCACCACCATTTACGACTGAATGTGGCAGGACTGCAAAGCTTAGATCTGATCCATTTGTTCTGGAATCACTTAGCTCTGTCAATCGCTTGCTGCTTGTGCTACTGGGCACATAAGTAGCCCCGTGCTTCAGCTTCACCAGGTTGACACCTCATTTTTAGGTATGCCTGGTGCTGCTCCTGGCATGCCTGCCTGCATTCTTCATTGAACCAGGGTTGATCACCTGGCTTGGCAGTAACAGTAGAGTGGGGAATATGCTGGGCCATGAGATTACAGCTTGTTTCGAGTAAAAAACTGCTGCTGATGACCCAAAGTGACTCATGGTTGCCCAGTCTTGAGTTGCTAGATCTGTTCAAAATTTATCCCATTTAGCACGGTGGTAGTGCCACACAACATGATGGAGGGTATCCTCAATGTGAAGATGGGACTTTGTCTCCACAATGGCTGTGCAGTGGCCACTCCTATTGATATGGTCATAGACAGATGCATCTGTGGCAGACAAGTTGATGGGGATGAGGTCAAGTATGTTTTTCCTTCTTGTTGGTTCCCTCACCACCTGCTGCAGACCCAGTCTAGCAGCTATGTCCTTTAGGACTCGGCCAACCCTAATTTTGTGTTAGTAAGATAAATGTACACAGAACCATGATTATCCAAGGAATAATCACTGGCAATGACAGAAGGCAACAAAAAAAAACTAACAAATGCAGAATAGTACCATACGTTAACCATTGGGAAAAACTAAGTTCTCTCATTCAGACACAATCACACTGCAAGACACCAATGAAATAATGTGCTGTAGCACTGGCAGAAAATAGACTTAACCTGCCTATTATTCAGCCATTGGAGTTCAAATAATCTAAAAATTGGCATAATATTCCTAAGCAATTAAGAGGCCTCAAACACGGATGTTCAGACACTCAAATTAAATATTGCCATTTGGTGCTTTAAGAAGTTGCTTCACCTTAGACATGAAGTAGAATTAAAGTAAAAGCAAATGAAAACAGAATAGGAGAAATGATTATTGAGCCAGAGTAAAAGCCTCTGAAGTCAAGGCTAGAGGAAACTGTTGAAAATAAGAGTGCTTTTACACTGCAACCATCCATCAATGATTGAAAGCTGCAGCTTGGGTTCCAGCCAGGCAGAATCACTGCTTAGCTTCTATCTTGCTGGAACATCAATGGGCCTGCTCTGGGAATCCTAGAACTGGCATGCACAGGGTTATCTTCAAACAATCCGAAATTTAAATGTTTATCGTGTACAGCTGGAAAAATCTCTTCTCCAAACATTTAAAATGAGATGCATTGAATACCTTGTAAAATCAGGTATGACACAGCATTTCATGCAGTCAACCAAAACTCTGAAATGTTGTGGCGCTGCTGCTGCTGTTAAGCTCAAGGATCAGGCTGGGTCTCACTCCAGATTTATACTGCAAGTTTAGAGTTGGTGTGAAATAAAAATTGCTTCACACTAACTGTACACTCCTGCTGTAAACATGCCCTAAAATAGATTTTCTATGTTTATTTTATACTTTATCATAGTATTGATGTTTTAATACTGTAATATTTCATTGTCATAGCATGTGAGCTGCAAAAATGGTTAGTTCCAGGATTGAGGAATTCCTTAATAGTGGCTAATGAGTTTCCTCTATGGCTAATGAGTTTCTTGCATACAGTTCTACATAGGCAGGAATTCACCAAAAAAATGAACACCAAACAAATGAATAATACAAACTTGGACTGCAACTGTGATTACTAACGTAATAGGATAATTCTAATATTCCCATTTTTTAGCTGTAGTTCTAATTTTTAATCTCCAACACAGCTCCTAAAAGAAAATTGCTCAATTTTATTTCCCACTGCCTTGCTTATGGAGCAGTAATGTCGACACAGCTGTGACTTTCAAGTATCATTTTCCACCAAAAATTGAATCATACTCGTGGCAAAGCTTTTTTTCTCCCTAATATTACTTGTTTGTAGCAGTCGAATAGAAGATCTTCTATCTTTGAAATCTGCCTCAGAAAAAATTGAAATGATTAACACTACACCACTGGAACAGCAGCATGATGTTGTCAGCTTTATCACTGTGAAGACTTATACCAGAATAACTACATTAATAAGATATGCATAGGTTAATGCCAGCTATCACTCACAAGATACATTGAATTTTCTGCTTAAGGCTTGGGATACATCAGTTTTTAAAACAATATATTCATAAGAATACAGGTCACAATTTCCAATGTTGTGCCAGTGCATGAGATGCACAGGCCTGTGATTGTAATGGCCACTGTGAAACCAATAGCAACTGCTGGCATCCACACATGTGCAGTTAAATGCGTAAATCCAGGAGTTGCTGTCCATAATTCTCTGCTCTGCCACAGGGATGCTGGTAAAGTCCCTGCAGATGGAAATATTTGGAAATTATTTGAATTGATGTGAACTTCCACTTTCACGCTGTTAGTCTCACCATAAAAACCCTTTAAAAAGTTACACCTTGTTGAATGGGGTGTAACTGGGTTTTTAAACACTGTACTATGTTCGTAAGTATTGTTGGACAACTTCTCTAGCCCTGAAAGAATTAACTTTAGATTTGTGGAATGTCAAATTCCTCCATTATGATAAAACATCTCAGAGATTTTGAAAAATAAAATTAGGGTTTATGATAGCTCAACTTCTGCCTTAATCCCACATGTATGGCCCAATCTTTGTTTGTCTGTCTGTAAAATGATTTTTAAAAATGAAGATAATTAGTGGTTTTTACTTCCTGGTTTGCTGCCTGAGAATCTTTCAATGTGATTAGCTGTTTCATCAGTTTGATGATATCACCATTGCTCGATACCAGAGACCCCTTGAGCTGATACCAGGAGGATTTTGACATCAGAAATGGTAAAATCCATGCCACAGATTGCTTGATCTTTGTGGGAAGTTTTCTTTGAGGCCAACAACAAGCACCATCACTTCATCACTGGCTGTAAAACCTGGGCCATAACATACAGGAGAGGGATGTCTAAGAACTTTCATTTACTTTCTCTGGCCTCCACTCAAGAAGGGCAAAATCATTTTGTGGACCTCTTCATTGATGAAAGCATTATCAATAGAATCCAAGGTCAATGATTATCAAATGTTTGTCCTCTCCAATACTACTCTGCACTTATGAGTCCTGAATGAAAGAGGAGAGTGGCACCAAACAATGTGCAGGTTACACAATGAAAAGCTTTAGTAATGTGCACAGCATGGGGAATTAGCTATAAGTGGTTGGCAACAAGAAGAAAAAATAATGCCATTTCTACTATTACGCATATCTTTTTTAAAATGGATGGCCCAACACAATTTTTAAATCCATTTTTGAAATTCTACAAACTAATTTTGTAATATGTATTTGATTTTCAGTATGCACCAGTTCTGTACTTCAAATTAATTTGTAGGTGTACATTGCATCTAGGAGTTTGCAAACAATGCCCATGAACCATTTCAAATACTCTCTACTCTTGTTACTGCCAAATTGTTTTAGCTCCGATAAAGGTTGGATTTGGAGTTTAAATTAAGTAATTTAGATAGAAGAACCCAGGAAACTCTTGTTGTATGATTATACTTCTAGTTAACAGATAATTCAAATTAAACAACTTTAGTTCAATAGTACTAGGCTGTTACTTGTTCTGAATTTAACATAATATATGCAAGATTCATGAATCCTGAAGATAGTTAATAAATTATCTGATATATAATGCTGCAATGAAGAACACTTACCGCTTCTTTCAATCACAAAGCTTAGTTTGAAAAAAAATTAATTTCATATATGTATGTTCAGTTTTCCACAATTGGAATGAGAGTTTTAGTAATTTATAATCTCTTCAGAAAATAGTTTAAAAGTAAGCAAATACAGGCCTATTTTTTGCCTAATTAGGTATAAACTGTCCCCAGCTGTACAATATACCAAGGTCATATTTACTATAGTATAAAGTCCATCAAAGCTTTTACTCCCTCAAAGAAATGCTGCTAAAATGATTTTAAATTCAATAAGAGGCTTGGGATTTATTCTATCGATTCTGGCTTCATTCTAAAGATTAACGTATAATGAAAAAGTCATTTTTAAAGTGTCACTGATTGAAATGCGTAACTCATTGGAACGCAACTTAACACTAATGCAGTGGAAGTACGTTTGAATTATAGAACATTACTAGCACATCTTCTGTGACATTGCTCAGAGTGAGTTATTTTACTCTTACAATAAAAGCATTATCAACAAAGTATAGCAGGAAATGACTGCGACACTTATAGAAATTCCACACTTAAGACATTACAGAGAATGAAATGCAATATCCCAGTTCCTGGCCAAAATCAAAATCCAATTCTGAAAACCTGCTAGGTTTCGGAGTTCCTTCCAACAGAAGCTACGAAACGTATCCATACCTCAAAGATGACATTCATAAGGATAGGTTTCATTTAGGTGCAACAGAAAATTCAGCCATGCATGGGAAATAAATTAAGTATTTAAATCAATAACACTAAAATTTGTATTGCAATAACAATCACTCAACACAACAACTTATTTTTATATAGTGCCTTTGGCACAATTAAAAGACCCAAGGCACTGTACAGGAGCATCAACAAAGTAAGACATCGAGCCACAAAGGAGATATTAGATCAGTTGACCAAAAGCTTGGTTTTAAGGGGTATCTTAAAGGAGAAAAGAGGGGTAGAATGGGAAAGAGGTGTAGGGAAGGAATTCCAGAGTTTGGGACCAAGGCAACTGCAGGCATGGCTACCAATGGTGCAGCAATTATAATTGGGCATGCTTTGGAGGCCGGAATTCGGGGAATGCAGCTATCTTAGAGGGTTTGGGGGTTGGGGGAGATTATAGAGATAGGGAGGGGCAAGGCTATGGAGAGATTTGAAAACAAGGATGAGAATTTTAAAGACGTCGCTTGACGAAGAGCCAGTGTAGGTCAGCAAGCAGAGGAGTGATAGGGGAACGGTACTTGGTGTGAATTAAGACAGCCATTATACTTCCCAGTTGTTTAGCAAAAGGCCTATTTTCTCATATGCTTCAGAGAAGGAGTCAACAACGACCTGTAACTAAGTTCTTCCATTTGAATTAACTACTGCAATTTAAATGGTAGCTTAAAAAGTAGATATAGATGTTGCATTATTCCATAAATTATTGACTTGAGGATTAGAGCACATCTTGTTTTCCAGATGATGCTTTGAATTTCCAGCAACTTGTAGTTCCGACAATTCATGTATATGTGAGGAGAAAAAAGATCAGAGTATGTCATGGGGAAAATTCCTAGACTTTTTGTGGAGCAATGGGTAACCTGCTCCAATGACAAGTATGAAAGGTGTGATAATGAAGAATCGAGACTGAAGTTGGACATATTTTTTAAAATTCCTAGGCTTGTCATCAATTATATCTTGATTAGAATCCAGGCAAACCCAATTAAATAAAGTTCTCTCTCTCTGATTACTGCTACGATCCTAAATAAAAATCAATTTTCTTAATTCCAATCCAGTCTTTAGTGGAAGAAAATCAAATACTGAACAAACCACTTTCACCTTCACATCATAAGAATAAGTAGGACAGAAAATACAACTGTTACACATGTGTATTTGGGAAACAAGTTAAATTTTAAGACTGGAGTTGTTGCACCTGTGAAAATTATTTTCTATCCAACTTCTGGTTATTTATCACAGGTTCAATCTTTCTGATGACACTAGTTCCATTGTACAAGATGTCATCTTGGGCAATCACTTCATCCCTGTCTGCCCAATACCCTCTTAGAGCAACAGATGTGTCCTTGATGGTTTCAGGCCATCTTTCCATCACTACTTTCTGCAGCACTTGGAGAGTTGTGTCTGGTTGCATAGTTTGCTTGATCTGAGCAAGATACTCGTCTATCATATTCAATGTCTGCTGGGTTGATGATTTCTAGAGTATGTTGTGACGTTGCTTCTCATTGAATCTGGAGAATTTCACACACTATACTGGCATCATCAACTTACTTGAAAGGCAATGTGGCTCTCAACAGCATGTCGACAGTATACATCTACTTCCCTTGCTTGTATTTCACTTCCAAATGATATATCTGCAAATGAAGTAACATCCTTGGCAGATGCTTTGGAGCAGATAAAAGTGGTTTGAGAAAGATGATTTGAAGTGGCTTGTGGTCAGGCTCTACCATAATTTTGTCTCTCTGAAACAGGTACTGATTAAAATTCTTACAAGCAAAGACAACAGTCAGGCAATCTGTCCCAATCTGCGTGTAGCATCACTCAAGTTTGTGTTAACACCCTGGATGCAAATGCAAATGGTGGTCCTTGCTACATGACGGTTGCTCCTAGTTCTGGTTATCTGGCATCGCACTGCAGGATGACTTCTTCATTGGCATCATTGTACCTCAGCACAGGCATTGTCATCACTAGTTGTTTGATGCGAGTGAAAGCTGCTTCTTGTTCTGTGCCCCAATACCGCTGAACATCTTTGCAGTGAGCTTGGACAAATTGGGCAAGAGCTTTGCTAGGTAGTTCACAAATCCTACAAATCGCTGAACCACCTTCACATCTTTTGGTTGCTGCAGATCTGCTACAGCTCACACCATATCAGGATTAGGGCAAAATCCTTTCACTGTCAATACTTGACCTATATACTCGACTTCATTGAAGTCATCGTCAATTGCAGTTTTTTCCTGTTCAGCTTCAGATTTATCTGGTGTACTTTCTCTAGCAGCCTCACTAGATTCTGATCATGGTCTGCAATAGCTCCTTCCCATTGTATTTCCATATCCACAGACTGGGGCCAGAAACTTCCCCCTGTGTGGAGGGGGGGTGGGGGGGGGAAGAGAGGGGGAGGGGGTTGTGTGGGGGCGGGCGCAAACCCAATCGGCGCCCCCGATCGGGTCCACGGTGTCATTTTACATGGGTGGGCCAATTAAGGCCCGTCTGTCGTGACGCGTGCCCAGAAGCGCAGAGCGCTCCCTTTGCGGGAGTGGGGGGGGATTCCCTGAGTGGTTCCCTGAGCTCTTTAGCACATGCGCACGAAAGAGCACAGAGATCTCCCTGAGGCACCTAGGGTGACTTGTTTCAGTCTTGAACTTTTAAATAAAGGTTTTTAAAACTTTTAAAATCTGTCCCCTCATGTGACACTATCACATGAGCTGGGACATGTCAAAGGATAAATGTATAAATTTTTATTAGATTTTAAAACACTTCATGAAACCTGATCCCAACCATGGATGAGGTTTCATGAAAAATGCGAAGGTTGCCTGGGCTCTTTGCCTGCCCGCCAACCTTAAGGTTGGACGCGCAGCTAATTAACTTGAGTTAATTAGGTTTTAACTGGCCTTAATAGGCCTTTCACAGTTCAGCGCTTGTGTAGCCAACTCATCTCCGCGCCCACCGAACTGAAAATCTAAATGACGTGCAGTGATGTTCGGACACCTGCCCAACACCACTGCGTGTCATTTTACGTGTTGACGAGCAGGCCCCACCCCTCACTCGCCAACGGGAAAATGCTGCCCTAGCAGACCACCCATGATTGCTTCCACTCCAGGAAGATCATTGGCTATCTCATGCTGTGTCGAAACTCTTCTGGAGCAGTTAAAATGCCAATGGCATGCGCAACCATCTGTACCTTCCAAATAGCATCCAGAACATAGTCAGAAACCTGCTGCTTTCATCCAACTTCATGTGCCAGTGTCCACCATTCTCATCTAAGGTGGTAAAGACATTTGCCTTAGCAAGTTGCAGCAAAATTTCTTCAATGGTTGGCACAGGAAAGGAAGATCTCTTCAAAGCTTTATTGTGGTCCTTCGAATTTAGGTACACTCTCAGCTTTCTATTTTGTTTTTCCACTGATATCATACTGCTAAGCCAGTCTGTAGGAGTTGTTCCTTCCTTGATTACTCCCATCTTTTCATGATCTTCTATCTTGTCTTTCAGGCTGGACTTGAGGGCAGCTAGAACTCTCTTTGGAAGATGCTCAGTTGGTCTCACACTCTCATTTGCTTCAAGATGATATTCACCAGGAAGACATTAAAGACCTGTGAAAATACCTTTATAATTTGTGAGGATCTTTTCAGCAGCCAATGCCTTGGTGCCATTGGAAACACTGCAAATCTTTTTTGGTACATGGAGGGTTACGAGTCCCAGCTTTTGACTTGTTTCAGCTGGGATGAGGGATTTTGCTTAGTGTCTACTATTTGGAACTGTAGATCTTATTTGTTTCCATTGCATTGGGTTCTCAGCTTAGTCTGTCCTCTTGGGGTGAGCATCGTTCCATCATATAGCTTCAACTTTACCTTTGATGGCTTCATTTTCAGGTCACCATCTTGTGCAACTTCACATGAGTCTGCAAAGCTCGTGATGTTGCACGTAGCACCAGTGTCTATCTGACACTTCACATTAACTTGATGTTCTCCTTCTGCAGTCATCATTCCAATAATAATAAACCATTTTTATCTTGACTCTTGATGTTGTAGTATGGGTTCTTTAGATGTTTTAGCGATGAGATCTTGGACATTTTATATATTTAAGCATGAACCATTTATTGTTAGTCTTTAACCATTTACAGATTCCAGGTTACTGTTATGCATGGCTCTGTTGCCTCTGTGCAGGCTGGCTCCAGAGTGTTATCTCCAGACTGTTCTCTCACTTTACAGATGATATTGTGGGCGGTGCTATTCTCCAGTCCCATGTTAACCCTTGCTCTGCCGAACACCTTTACATTACAATGGCATGCAGGTACAACATCCCCCTTTCTTCAAAGAAAAATTTTCTTTCCAAAGGAATATAACTATTCATAATACAATCTTCACTTGCTATCCCTGCTCCCCCATCTCAAGTCTCTGACTTTATGAATTCAGATGGTCTTGAGGCTTGACAGTTCTTCCACATCTTGGTCTGCTATGTTTGGAGGAATGGTAGTAGTACCCTGTGTTTCTGTTACTTGGCTCTCTTCATTTAATTCACTTTTTGCGCTCCTTTGAATTGCGTTTCTCTTTATTAATAACTCAGCTGCTTTTTTGGACACTGTGGGTTTGTTCCATTCCTTCCGAAGGGAATGTGCATTCCGTTCATTCCTAGAATGGGCTCGAGTTTTTGTTTTCTGTGGTGTCTGCCATGTTCTTGCTGGACGCGTGTGTTGTGCAAATGGAACCTTAATTTCCACTTGTTTCACAACCTCAGCCAAACACATGTTTGCAGTTTTATTTTCAACCACTTTTAAAGCTTATGAATCTTTTCATTCAGCTCAATGATTCTCAGTACGCCTGAGACATCCAGTGCTCTTTGTTCTTCTAGTTCCTTTCACTTGTGTTGGATTTATATTTTCCAATATTATTTCTGTCTTTTCTGTCTCTGTCTGCCACACAACTTTGTCCTTGTCCTACATTTTGGTTTCACTGTTGGCCAGGTCTGTCTCTGGTAAAATTTTAACCTGTTTCAGTTCAGTAATTGTGCAATTCCTGGCTTCGTCATCTTCTCACAGTTTGGAAAGTTCTATGGCTTTTCCTTTCATTTTCTCCTCTTTGTCATTCAACTGTTTCTTCAACTCTTCAGTCTGTTTCTTGTAGCTTCCAGCTTCATCCTGGGATATAGAATATTGCTGAGTCTTCTCTGCCAACTGGTTCTTCAGTTTGTTCAGAGTGACTTCCAATTCATTTTCCTTCCCTTTGTAATTTTTCAGAGGAACAAACTTTGACCTAAGGGATTCTTGTAACATGTGAAAGTCTTTCAACAGGTTTTTCTTTTCTTTGTGAAGCTCACTTTCTTCATCTTGAGCTTTCCTGTAATTCTGCATAGTCTCCAAGTTTCTTCTGCTATGCCTCCATTCTGCTGCTGAAGATAGCTTTCATTTATTTGTGTTGCTGAATGTTTATGAATTCCTTTTGCATTTGATCTCAAAGGACAATCAGTTGTTCTTTCAACTGTTTATTTTCTTATTGACTGTATCAACTCTCTCTGGGCTTCAGTGCATTGTTTTGTTGCTACTGATAGTTCACAGCTTTTTCTGAAGTAATATTGAGCATCCTTTTCAGTGCCTCAAGTTTTTCCATGGCTACATAATGATTCTTCAAAGAGTCTTTCAGGGTCCCAGCCACTTTGCATGCCTGTTCTGCTCCCTGTTTTGCCTGGCTGTCCATCTGGTTGAGCCTTCCCAACCCCTACCTCAATTTGCCAACTGCGGAATTGAGGCTAGTTATTACCTCCTTATACCTTTATGTTGTCTCTGAAATTTGCATATTCAGATCTCGAAGAGCTTGGTTCATTGAAAACTTCAGTTTATCGTGTGTTTTCAAAAAGTATATACTCAGCTTGAATCTTGCGCTTCAAATCTTCCAGTTCAGCTCTGATGCAAACATTTTTCTGTAGAACAGCTTCATTTTCCTTTTGCATGTTTTGCTTCTTTTGAGTTACCTTAGATAGCTTTCCTTCCTTCATAGACAACTGCTCATTCTGCACTGCTACCTCCCTCTGGAGTCTCTTGTTGCCCTCAGAACTTTATTGCAGATTGCCTTTCCTCTAGATCTCTTGTTGCCCTCAGAACTTTATTGGGGTTGCCCTCCCTCTGGAGTCTTTTATAATTTACTGTCCATGGCTGATTTTGTTTTCTTGTAGTCACCGCTTTAAATGTCATTTCCCCTCTAAGACGGAGTGGAGAAATCATTTTTTTCTTTACTTCAGGCTGTCTGCAGCTGCCTGTAATTTTTCCCCTGTTTTTTTCAGATTTTGGCAGGCTCGCCGACAATCGTGCCTACTTTTGTTTTTGAACTTCTAAACTTTCAAGGTAGGAGTATTGCTGTTCTCTGTGATTCTCTTTTTTTTCCCTGTAGGCCCTCTTCTTTGGAGTTTTGGTGGATTCATGGTCCGATCGGGGCCTGTTTTATTTAAACTTAAAGCGATAGCACTTTTCGCCTCTGCATAGCCTGCCCTTTGTTTATTTTTTCAAGTAACCTTTTTTTTCTCCTCAGCAGCTTCCTCTTTACTCTGCAGTTTTCCTTCTTCAACTTTTGACTCTGCCAACCGAATTTTATTTAACTTCTTTTGTTTTTTAACTTCAGTGCAGCATGGCCACCAATGGGCCCATATTGTAGGTACAGCTTCTTTTTTATAACTTTGCTCACCATCTCATAAACTGTCCAGGTTCTTTGACTCTGTGTTACTCAGGGTCTTGCAATTTTTGTAGTTTTGCACACCATCTTGTTATCTAACTACATGTTCAGACTCAGTGTCACACGGGGTCTTGCAAGTTTTGTATTGCTGCTCACCCATCTTGTGATTTAACCGGTTACTTTTTCCTTTTTGCTCAGGGATCTTGCAATAAATTTCCACTCACTCTGTTGGATTCCTCAACTTCTAATTCTGAAGCAAAGCTTCTACAATTTTTTCTTCAAGTTTCCTTCTTAGGTGCATATCTGTCTAGTTCAGCTTCAGCTGTTTTTAGTGTTTCATACCTTGGGATACTGTTCTGGGTGCATTGTTTAAAATTCTGACACCTTTCATATCACTGCTGATGTGATATCTTTTAGGAGCTCCCAACACTGCCAACCATGCTGTAATATGGTGCACAGTGGTGTCTCAAAGATGAGGTCTTGAGACTTGTATATTTAAACATGAACCCTTTCTTGTCTTTAACTATTTACAGATCCCAGGTTACTGGTGCATGGTGCTATTACCTCCATGCAGGCTGGTTCCAGCGTGTTCTCTCTAGGGTGTTCTTTCTGAGTCTATTACCATGTGACTCGATACATCATACCACGGGTGGTGCTAATCCCCAACCCCACATTAGCCCTTGCTCTACCGGGCACCTCTACATTACAAAGCATGCAGGCACATCCTACAACGCTTTACAGTGCCAATCTGCTCTGGAATGTCAAGTGAATTGCCAGAACCATTGTCTGACATCTCTCCAGCAACCATCTTTATTGGCTTGCTTTTTTTTTCCAGCAAAACACTTGCGTGCAAAGTAATTCAGCTCCTTGCAGTTAAAGCACTGCTTTCCCTATGCTGAGCATGCTTCCTTTTCTACTGTGCAGTGTCCTCCGTAATATTTATTTTCAGTATTATGGCTTTGATCTTTCTGCTGGCTCTTCTGTAAATAGTTCTTCATTGACTTGTGCTTGGAAGGCCGGAATTGCCTCTTCGCATAGTGCAAAGCCTTGTCAGTTCTCCCATCAATACTCTTCAGCTGATGATTAATCACTTCAGAGCTTCTACACATGTCAATAGCTTTATTGAGCATCAGTTTTTCTTCTCTCAGCAGACATTCCCTCATGGTGGGATCTCTTACTTCTAAGATAATCCTATCTCTGCTCACATCATGCTTCAGTTGTTCAAACTCACCAGATTCAGATAGATCTCTCAGTGCAGTCACATACTGGTCAATCTTCTCCCCTCCTGAGCTCTGGTGTTGAATATGTTGCGTTCATAAACAACATTAGTACAGGTTTCTAAGTGAGTCTTCAATGTCTCCAAAATTTCACGAGACTGACTTTTCTGCTCCTCAGTGAGGTCCAGGGTGCAATACAGTTTGTAGCACTCTTTCCCCAACACTGAGAACAGAATTGAGACTCTTATTTGTTCAGATTTCTTGTTTAACTCTGACAATTTCATAGTTCTGCCATTGCGACTGGAAGAAGTTTCAATTCATTCTCAACTCTGCCTTCGTCTCCATAGGAGTGGGTACTGGAATATTCAAAGCTATTCTGACTCACCCAGCAGTCAATGTACTGTACAAAGTTGCTGACTGAAATTTTAATTATTCTTTGTTGTTTCTTGCAGCAGCTGGCTCTCTTCCAGATATCAAAATCCTCTCAATTTCAGCTGCACATTCCTGACACCATTTTCCATGGGGTGGTAAAATGGCTTCCACCTCAATGCTTTACTCACAAAATAATGACATCAGAGGTCACATGACTCGGGCAAGTCACCATGCACAAAGGCATTTCTCCAAACAAATGTAAACCAAGAACTAGGTAAAGTGGGCTGAAATTGTGTCTAAAAGCTACTGCGGATGCTGGAAATCCAAAACAAAAACAGAATTACCTGGAAAAACTCAGCAAGTCTGGCAGCATCGGCGGAGAAGAAATCAGTTAACGTTTCGAGCCTTCATGGCCCTTCGGCAGAACTGGAGCATAGTTAGAAGAAGGGAGAAATATAAATTGGTTTAAGGTGGGTGGGGGGGGGGAGGGGGAGAGACACATTGAGGGTGTGGTGTGGTTATTGTGGAGATGAGCAGATAATCAAAAGATGTCACAGACAAAAGGGTCAAAGAGGTGTTGAAGGTGGTGGTATTTGTCTGAGAAAAGTGCTAATTAAGAATGGAAGACAGGATATTCAAAGTACAGCTCTAGTGGGGGTGGGGTGGAAAGACTAAAGGTTTTAGTTTTAGATTTAAAAATAATGGAAATAGGTGGGGAAAGAAGAATCTATATAAATTATTGGAAAAAAAAAGCGGGGGGGTGGGGGGAAAGAAACGGGGTGGGGATGGGGGGAGGGGGAGTTTAAGATCTAAAGTTGTTGAATTCAATATTCAGCCCGGAGGGCTATAAAGTGCCTAGTCGGAAGATGAGGTGCTGTTCCTCCAGTTTGCGTTGGGCTTCACTGGAACAATGCAGCAAGCCAAGGACAGACATGTTGGCAAGAGAACAGGGTGGAGTGTTAAAATGGCAAGCGACAGGGAGGTTTGGGTCTTTCTTGCAGACAGACCGCAGGTGTTCCGCAAAACGGTCGCCCAGTTTGCGTTTGGTCTCTCCAATGTAGAGGAGACCGCATTGGGAGCAACGAATGCAGTAGACTAAGTTAGGGGAAATGCAAGTGAAATGCTGCTTCACTTGAAAGGAGTGTTTGGGCCCTTGGACGGTGAGGAGAGAGGAAGTGAAGGGGCAGGTGTTGCATCTTCTGCGTGGGCATGGGGAGATGCCATAAGTGGGGGTTGAGGAGTAGGGGGTGATGGAGGAGTGGACCAGGGTGTCCCGGAGGGAACGATCCCTACGGAATGCCGTCAGGGGGGGTGAAGGGAAGATGTGTTTGGTGGTGGCATCATGCTGGAGTTGGCGGAAATGGCGGAGGATGATCCTTTGAATGCGGAGGCTGGTGGGGTGATAAGTGAGGACAAGGGGGACCCTATCATGTTTCTGGGAAGGAGGACGTTGACAGGGCCCTCAACCGTGTCCGGCCCATATCCCGCGCATCCTCCCTCACGCCTTCTCCTCCTTCCCAGAAACATGATAGGGTCCCCCTTGTCCTCACTTATCACCCCACCAGCCTCCGCATTCAAAGGATCATCCTCCGCCATTTCCGCCAACTCCAGCATGATGCCACCACCAAACACATCTTCCCTTCACCCCCCCTGACGGCATTCCGTATGGATCGTTCCCTCCGTGACACCCTGGTCCACTCCTCTATCACCCCCTACTCCTCAACCCCCACTTATGGCACCTCCCCATGCCCACGCAGAAGATGCAACACCTGCCCCTTCACTTCCTCTCTCCTCACCGTCCAAGGGCCCAAACACTCCTTTCAAGTGAAGCAGCATTTCACTTGCATTTCCCCTAACTTAGTCTACTGCATTCGTTGCTCCCAATGCGGTCTCCTCTACATTGGAGAGACCAAACGCAAACTGGGCGACCGTTTTGCGGAACACCTGCGGTCTGTCCGCAAGAAAGACCCAAACCTCCCTGTCGCTTGCCATTTTAACACTCCACCCTGTTCTCTTGCCAACATGTCTGTCCTTGGCTTGCTGCATTGTTCCAGTGAAGCCCAACGCAAACTGGAGGAACAGCACCTCATCTTCCGACTAGGCACTTTACAGCCCTCCGGGCTGAATATTGAATTCAACAACTTTAGATCTTAAACTCCCCCTCCCCCCATCCCCACCCCGTTTCTTTCCCCCCACCCCGCTTTTTTTTTCAATAATTTATATAGATTCTTCTTTCCCCACCTATTTCCATTATTTTTAAATCTAAAAATAAAACCTTTAGTCTTTCCACCCCACCCCCACTAGAGCTGTACTTTGAATATCCTGTCTTCCATTCTTAATTAGCACTTTTCTCAGACAAATACCACCACCTTCAACACCTCTTTGACCCTTTTGTCTGTGACATCTTTTGATTATCTGCTCATCTCCACAATCACCACACCACACCCTCAATGTGTCTCTCCCCCCTCCCCCCCACCCACCTTAAACCAATTTATATTTCTCCCTTCTTCTAACTATGCTCCAGTTCTGCCGAAGGGCCATGAAGGCTCGAAACGTTAACTGATTTCTTCTTCGCCGATGCTGCCAGACTTGCTGAGTTTTTCCAGGTAATTCTGTTTTTGTTTTGAAATTGTGTCTGCTGATTCTGTAGAAAAGCATAACATAAGGAAATACTACAATCCAATTTTCTAATCTTCTATTAAGTTTTCTTTTATTTCAAAAGGCAACAAAATACCCTTCTTGGTGGATAGCTTTTGTTCTCTTACAGAAATTCTAAATGTTGTTCAGCTGGTTTCTGAATGCCAAAATTTTCATAGATGCAAGAAACACAGTTAATATTTCTGCCAAAAAATGAAGGATGTAATCTCATGAAGTTGTGTGCACAAGGATTTCACAACTACAATATGCAGAAAGTAATGCCAGCAGCATGATTGTTTAATCTGTTTAAAAAGAACATTTTAATCCACCAGGAACAAAGATGTTGAAATAGTTCTGACATTAAATTGCCAGCACAATTCTGAAATCTCAGATAAAAATTGGCTGGTAATTGGAAAACCACAATAGTTTCAAACTGGGGTAAACCTGGTTGACAACTTCTTCGATTTGATTGAGGGAGTGACATGCCAAAAGAAATCCCAATGATTTTCTGGGCCTTAGCTCCTTGAAAGCTGATGAAGTCCTTCTTAAAAGGCAATGAATATTTTTCAGAAATGTGGCAGCTGATAAGGAAATGGTTGAAAAAAGATGATCAGGCCTGATCAAGGTGGGCTGGTGGGGGGGGGGGGGCAGTGGGGGGAAGCATTTGGATAGTGTGTTGATCACAAAGGAGGAGGTGGGGGAGACTGGAAGCCTTGAGGTGTGGAGAGTGCAGATTGGGGACTGAAAATATGAGGCCCCAAGAAGGTTGGTGGGGGGAAACAGGAAAAATTATCTGTGTTCAGAGGTGGATGACAGAGGATCAGAGGCCTTGTGATGGAATCTGAGGCATCAGGTAAAAGGTTATTTGATGGGTGTGGTGGTGCCAAATCGCAGAGGCTCCTCAGGCAGACACCTGGATCCAGGAGGTAGGTGTGAAGGTGCTGACATTACGATTTTTTTTTCATTCATTTTATGGGCCGTGGGCATCACTGGCTAGGCCAGCATTTATTTCCCATCCCTAATTGCCTTAGTGGGCAGTTATGAGTCAACCACATTGCTGTGGGTCTGTAGTCACATGTAGGCCAGACCAGGTAGGGATAGCAGATTTCCTTCCCTAAAGGGCATTAGTGAAACAGATGGGTTTTTACAATAATCGACAATGGTTTTGTGGTTTTTCAGTTCAAATTTTAGTTTGAATTCAAATTTCACTGTCTGCCATTGCAGGATTCAAACCCAGGTCCCCAGAGCATTACCCTGCGTCTCTGGAATACTAGTCCAGTGGTAATACCACTTCGCCTCCAACCTCACCTCAATGAAGCTGCCAGGTTTCAGGCAAACAAGAGTCAAGTCAAAAACCCAAAAGGATGCTCGTAACCTCACCATATTTCAAGTTCCAACCCACCTCCTCGAGCAGGTTGATTGCCCACCCACTTTTCAGCCTCAGTTGAAGTCAGGAATATGCAGGTTGGAGGCAGGAAATAGATTTCTCAAACATTACCACCAACCTCTTAAACCCCACCACCACTGTCCCATCAGTTTTTTTTTTCCGGTAAAATATCTTCCCCACTGGTGGACTGAGTCAAAAGCCAAGTATTCTTTAATTTTTCTTCAATTTTGATAGAAGGGTAATAGGAGAGTTAGGTAACATCATAATATTTTTATGCATTCATGTGATGCCAGCATCGCTGGCCAGGCCAGCATTTTACCCATCCCTAATTCCCCTTGAGAAGGTGGTGGTGAGCCACCTTCTTGAACCGCTGCAGTCCATGTGGTGTAGGTTCTGGGCATTTAAGAGTCAACCACATTGCTGTGAGTCTGGAGTCACATGTAGGCCAGGCCAGCAGATTTCCTTCCCTAAAGGACGTTAGTGAACCAGATGGGTTTTTACAACAATCAGCAATGGTTTCATGGTCATCATTAAACTTTTAATTCCAGATTTTTACTGAATTCAAATTTGACCACCTGCTGTGGTGAGATTCCAACCCGGATCCCCAGGGCATTTATCTGGGTCTCTGGACTATTGGTCCAGTGACAATACCACTATGCCACCACCTCCCTCCAATTGTGCTATTTAAAAAAAATTAATCCGGACCACTATTTAAAGTTAAACCCTGGCTAAAGGGCAAGGGAACTAAGTACCAACTACTGTAGTAAAAGAGAATGTCAGAACCTATTATAGGAAGCAGTTTTGCCACAAATTAATTATTCAAGAGGCAGATGGCTGCTGTCATTGGGAAAGGTGGGGGTAAAAGGAAGATAACATATACGAATGTGGTGTTCTACGGAAGGATGAGTTAGATAGTCTGAATGACCTCACTTACCTATGGTTACATTTATAATCTTGTTGTTCTTCAGACACAATCCCCATTCATATGAAGAGCCAAATACAAAACTGATCTGCAAGATCTCTGACAGTTTCTGTTGTGAAGGACTCATAAGCTGAAGCCTGTACTGAGCAGTCATTTATCTTTTTAAGACTATAAAACGGAGATGAGAGTGGGATTTTTTGCATCTACACATGCCAATCTGCAATTTTCCGCCCATTAAAATTAATGGAAAGAAAGTGCCAGGCTAACGTTACGGAAGGGGGAAAATGCCAGTCCACGACTTAGTGTTTCTTTTATCTACAGCACTGGAATCTAGCCGTGAAGCTAATTGCTCTTTCAGTATATGAACATCTACATAAAATGATGTTGAATGCAATTAAAATTCTGGTTCTCTCCCAACGGTTCTTCCCCATGCTCACAACAAAAATACAGTTTATCATCAGCAAATCCACGTCTCTTATAAACTGAAGCTTAGACACTTATGAATGGCATGAATGGAACACAATGCCACAGGACTAGCAATTAGACTTTCACCATGGGATTGTACTGGCTGCTTGCCATCTTTAATATCTATTTCAAAAAAGGTACACAGTCAGACCATTACATTCAGAGCATAACTAATAGTCCAATTTACTTACAGAAAGAGGAAAATAACTTGTCTATATACAAAAGAAGAGAGAGAAAGAGAGAGGGGTGTACAGGGCATCCTGTTAAGAACAATGTATAACTTTTAAGTTGAATATATTTATTTGTGTGTTAAGTAGGTAAAAAGGGTTTCAGTTTCAAGTAGATTTGATATGAGCCTTGGTGCCTAGAAGTCTGGATGGACCTGTGACTGAAAGGTCAGTCCTTTGGATTTGTTTATATATTTACAATCCCTGAAATTAAAGAAATATGTTCAAAAAGGAGTTAGAAGTTTAGTGATTTGAGGGGAAAAAACACAAAATAGAAAAAAAACTGGGCTATTGCCTTGCAATAGTGCTTAAGTGACACAAAGACAAGGAGAAAGACAGGGGAGAGTTCAGTGTGAGTCAGAGAATTAAGACAGGGGTTTTTCAGCTCTCTGAGAAAAGTGCAAGGTTAGTGGGACAGTAGTTAACTGAATTGTCAGTTAAAGGACTCAGTCACGTGATCAGTTTAGTAATGTTGCTAATGAAACAGTGAGTTTAAAGTGCAATTATTTTTGGGTGCCTCGGTATGGGTTTGGTGAGAAGCATCAAGTGAATGCTTAAGAATTCACCGGAAGAAAATCATTTGCACATGCGCCAATCCCAAGCAAGGAGCCTTTGTGTCAAGCTAGCGGTAACTCTTCACTGGTTTATGTGTCTGTAAAGATATTGCTGGTTAAAGAAAAATGGGAAATTGAATCATCTTCTTGTGTTTGTATTGAGATCTTTCCAACTTTTTTGTCTGGTGTAATATGGTTCATTTTTTTCTTGTTTAATAAATATTTTCTTTGTGTTTAAAGTTCATCAGCAGACTCCTGTGAATTTGTTCAGTAACTTTCCTCCACAGTTTCTAAAACAAAAAGTTAGGATCTATCAAGCCACGTTTGACTCTGGGATCTGACTTGCCCAGTATTAACATCAGCTGGGATTAAAACAATCCCGAAGAGTTTCTCAGCCAAATTAATTACTTCTGAAGTGTTATGTAGGCAAACATGCCATTCAATTTTTGCACAGCGAAATCCTATAAACAGTCAGAGGATAACTGACTAGTTAATGGCCAGGAATTTCCGTGCCTGCTAGCATCGAGCATGTTCCGTGGCATGAGCGAACAATTGGGCGCAATCGGTTTCACGATGGCGTGAAACCAGTTCATGATCGTCCGCTTAGCCTGCCCGCCAATGGCAGGCCACATTCTCCGCCATCAGATGTTGGGAACTTCATTGTAATACATCAACATATTATTAGGCCTGCCTGCCGGAATCTCCCACCCCCCACCCCCCGCCCACTCACACCACAGTTGGATCATCCGTCCACATCGACGGGAAATGATGCTGGTGTGTTTCTTAACAGCACATAAAAGACATGCACCTGATGGACTGCACTTCACTCGGGACTTCAAGCTTTGTTTGCCTACTTTGCTTCGGTCAGCTCTTGCAGTCATCAGTGCCAGGCTTCACAGACAGCACCACATCACTTTTAGCAGGGCTCACAGCAGGTCTCTACCTACCAGATCAGCCATATGAGGGTGGCTTTTCAATGACTGGAGGGCTAGGGTTTGCTTGGGGAAAGGGGAGAAGTGGCCTCAGGCAAGGGAAGGGGATACAGGGCCAGGGCTATACTGTGGAAGGAAGGTAAGCCAGGGTGTGTGTGTGGGGGCAGATGTTGATCTGTGCAAGTGGCCTCAAGATGGTGAGGGCTGAGGAGGCAGTCTCCAGAGGAGACGAGGCCAGATAGAAATTTGAGGGTATGTGTGTGAGAATGGGTGGTGATGTCCCTTGAGCTAGCAGTGAGTGAGATGCCAGTGAATGTGTGATGGGCTTGAGTGTGTGAGTTCAGAGTGATAAGATGGTTGCCATACTCTGGCTGCATGGATGAGATCATTCATCCTCTATCTGCATTCGATGGCCAATCTCTTCTGTGCAGCATTGGCACTGATCACCACTGTCACTGCCTACCAAGCCTGGTTAGTCACACCACTGTCCATCCTGTGGCCAGAGTGGGGTTAGGGGACACTGCTGCGGGCCTCCATGGCGTCCAAAAAGCTTTCCAGTGACGTGTCATTAAACCTGTGGGCTGCAACCTTTTTGCCTTTCATGGACATCTTCTCGGCAATAGTCATGGTTTGGAAGCACTGAGAGGTGTGCACGCAGCTGGACTTTAAAAATGGCACCCGGTGTGATAAAGCGGTGAGGTGATGGCATGGCAGGCGAATAAGAGCCTGCCTGCCATGGAAACGGCATGTTTCCTGGGAATACATAACTAATGCTGCAGGTTTGGAATGATACAAGGTGAAAACCCGCCGTTACAGCTGGCGGATAACACGTCCTTTTATCCGCCCGCTACCGCACTTGGTGAAAATCTGGGATGATTCCATCCAATGTATTTTGGAAGTGTCAGCTGAGAGATACGTATTGTCCAGGACACCAGCAGAACTCCCTGCTCTTCTTTGAATAATGTCATGTATTTTCTTTTACGTCCAGTTGAATAGAAGATCCTTGGTTGAAAGGCGGATCAAAAGGTGGCATCTCCACCAGCGTAGCACATCTGCAATGAAGCATTTAAGTGTCAATCTAGATTATGTGCTCAAGTCCTGCAGTGGGGTTTGACCCCACAACAAAGTGCGAGAAGTGAATAAAGCCGACAGTTAAATTATATAGAAGCATCAAAAAAAACACAGCAAGACACTCATAATACAATTATCCAGAAAACAACTAAGATTGAATAAGTCCGCAAGAGTTTAAATATCTTCGAAATGTATTTCTTAGCAAGTTTGATAATCATGAGTTATGGAGAAGCTAGGTTATCCAAGATATCTGCAAATTCACGAGATAACTATTCTGCTCACTGCAAAGAACCCAACCAATTTAGACTCAACTGAAATTGAACTAAAAATGACAGGCAAGATAAGCAAATGTATTCCCGAATCAACAGCATTCTGAATAAAGAGCCATCAATCAAGCCCATTCAAAATCACAAAGGTGCACTTGGTAAATAGAATAACTTGACATACACCTCATTCAAACCTCATAAGGGCAAGTAATGCTTTCTGACCATGTTTAATCAGATTAGCCTCGAATAAAGCTTTGGCATCCAGGTCATTCTGCAGATCAAAACATCTGCCTGCAGCTGAGTTCATTGAGCTCTGGGCATCAAATGTAGCCCAGCAAGTGATGACAGCTTCCAAACTCTTAAAGAAAAACATGCATTCTTCTGTGTATGTCCAATCTTATGAAAAAATATAATGCAGTACAGAGTCCTTACATCATTGTGAAACGTTAGCAACTAGGTTGGTGTTCACACCGATTTTCACCAAAAACAGCTTTACCATCAGTGAGTGACACTTCAGTAATGTCACCTTGAAGCTTCTTGTATCCCCAGAATTGTATATCTTGGATTAGTTTGAAAATTTAAGCATTCAGCAGCTTTGTGTTTGGAGCTGGGTAAAGGTTGCAACAGTGCTACAGAGCTTTACTGTAATTACAGCTGAGATTTTCAAAAGAATCGAATAATTCCTACATCTGAAGTACTCCCAGCCATTTTGTACAGCTTAGGCAAAAATTTGCAAATGTTATACAGATGCCAACATGGATGTCAGTTGCAATATTTTGGAAGCTAAAATAAAACCAGTCCAATTTTTAAACTGAATTCAGTAGTTATAATGCACCTACATTTATTTTCCTTTTAGTTACTGCTTATTCAATAATGGAATATGCTAGCTAAAGCACAAAAAGGCAATACCAAACTGCATTAGGTTCAAACAATAAAGAATCCCAGTTACAATGCAGGCACATTTTCACAGTAAAAGTATGCTGCCTCAGATTTTGTGCTTTCCCTACAAGCAATTTTATTTATCATGTATGTCAGGTGAACGTACTCTCTTACATCCCCTGCCTTTCAGAATGGAGATAGTTTTGCTGTTTTTTATGAATCTAGCTTATCAGTATTTCTGATGAAAAAGTACAAAGTTTAGATATCTTTCATGGTATATAAAACATAGGAAACAGGAGCAAGAGAAGGCCATTCGGCCCCTCACGCCTGCTCCACCATTCAACTAGATCATGGCTGATCTTCTACCTCATTGCCATTTTCCTGCAATATCCCCATATCTCTTGATATCTTTGCTATCTGGAAATCTATCGATTTCAGTCTTGAACATACTCAGTGACTGAGCCTCCATAGCCCTTTGGGGCAGTGAATTCCAAAGATTCACCACCCTCTGAGTGAAGATATTCCTTCTCGTCTTAGTCCTAAGTAGCCTACCTCTTATACTGAGACTGTGTCCCCTGGTTCCAGACCCCTATGCCAGGGGAAACATCCTTCCTGCATCTACCCTGTCAAACCGGTAAGAATTTTGAATGCTTCAATGAGATCACCTCTTATTCTTCTAAACTCTAGAGAATATAGGCCCAGTCTCCTCAATCTCTCTTCACAGAACAATCCCACCATCCTGGGAATCAGTCTGGTGAACCTTCCTTGTACTCCCTCTATGGCAAGTATATCCTTTGTTAGGTAAGGAGACCAAAACTGTACACAATACTCCAGGTACGGTCTCACCAAGGCTCGATACAATTGCACTAAGTCTTCTTTACTCCTGTATTCAAATCCTCTTGCAACAAAGGCCAACATACCATTTGTCTTTCTAACTGCCTGCTGTACCTACATGTTAGCTTTCAGTCATTTATGAACAAGGACACCCAGGTCCCTTTGGACACCAACACTTCCCAATCTCTCACCATTTAAGAAATACTCTGCCTTTCTGTTTTTCCTACCAAAGTGGATAACATCACATTTTTCCACATTATATTCCATCTGCCATGTTCTTGCCCACTCACTAAACATGTCTAAAAGGCCCCTTTGCATCCTCCTCACAATTTATATTCCCACGCAGTTTTGCATCATCAGCAAACTTGGAAATATTACATTTGGTCCTCACATCCAAATCGTTGATTTGGATTGTGAACAGCTGTGGCCCCAGCACTGATCCTTACAGTGCCTCACTAGTCACATGTGCCAACCTGAGAATGACCCATTTATTCCTACTCTCTGTTTTCCGTCTGTTAACCAATTCTCAATCTGTGCCAGAATATTATCCCCTATCTCATGTGCTCTGATTTTGCTTACTATCCACTTATGTGCGACCTTATTTAAAGCCTTCTAAAAATACAAATACACCAATTCCCTTATCTATTCATCTAGTTATATCCTCAAAAAACTCTAATAACTCCAATAGGTTTGTCAAACATGATTTCCCTTTCATAAATCCATGCTAACTCTGCCCAATCCTTACATTATTTGCTAATTTGTCCACTTATCACATCCTTTATAACAGATCCTAGCCTGATGTCAGGCTAACAGGTCTGTAGTTCCTAGTTTTCTCTCTTCCTAATGACTGATCGTTAACTACCAAGCTTGGTTTAAATTCAAACCGGGCAGGTTGGCTCTGATTGGTCAAGGCATCGCCCCAGAGAATGGCTGTCACCTATTTTGTTCAGTTGAAATAGGTGTAATGTGTGTACATGTTCCGTCTGCAAAGAACAGGGCCCTGTGTATTCATATATGCAGCTTCTAGCACACGTAAGTGTCCACAATGTGAGCCTGACCGAATCTTGAATTGTTTGGCAACGTAATTCTTAGCACACCCAGAATTGTTTAGCAAATGTTGTCCAATCGCAGAATCAGATCTAATGTTGGACACTGTGTCTTCAGTTTTGTAAGCATGAGCTGGTTGGGTACGTTCAGTATCCTGCCTGTTGCAGACAGTGGCTGGGACATGCTGTTTGATACGATCTGCCAGTCTTTGGGATGTATGGCCTACATGCCTAGCATCACACGGCACCGAAATTCATAAATCACATTACTCATTTGTGTGATAGGCAGAACGTCTTTTTGGTTTGACAGCAGCATCTTGTTAATGGCTAACAACACCCATGTTGCTACTATGTAGTAGCAGCGTGAAATGGCAAGCTTTACCTGTTGCTCAAATTTTGAGATACCTTACCATTCAAGGATAATCTGAGGTAGACTTGGTTTTCAGGACCAAAAGTGGCGGTCTTAGACCCATTCATGAGCTTGTGCAATATACAGCGAACAATGATCTGATCAGGGTAGTCATCATCTTGCAGGGTAGCTTTGATGTGCTCTATTTCAACATCAAGCTTGCACTGTGAGCAAATGGCTTGGGCCCTGTTTACGATGTTGCCAATAAGGTCAATCTTATAGTGCACGGAACTGCAGGAATCCCAATGCATTTTCTGACCAGTGAAAGGGTGCTTGCGGTAGACGTTTGTAGAGAACCCCCAGCGGCTTCAATTTGCTATTGGCTCAGGTAATAATCCATAGATTCTACTTTCGAGGTCCGGCTTTTTAATTTAGCCCCTAGCTGCTCATGCTCTCTAAGCAGAACCTCTTCCCTAGTCCTACCTATATAATTGGTATCTACGTGGATCACAACAACGGGATCTGCCTCCTCCCACTGCACATTCCTATCAAACCCAGAGCATGTATCCCAAGTCCTCGCACTGGGCAGGCATCACAACCTTCTGGACTCTCACTCTCAACTGCAGAAAACTGTGTTTATCCCCCTGACTACACTGTCCCTACCACCGCTACATTGCTATGAACTCCTCCCATTTGAATGGCTTCCTGTATCACAGTGCCACGATCAGCTTGCTCATCCACTCTGCGACCCCTACTTTTGTCCACACAGTCTGCAAGAACATCAAACTTGTTGGACAATTACAAAGGCTGATGTTCCTCTGCTTCAACCTTCTCAATCCCCATACCACCTCACTGGCAGTCACATCCGCCTATCCCTTACCATGGGCCAAATCAGATGATCCTATCCCAAGAGGTGTGACTGCCTTCAGGAAGGAAGAATCCAGGTAATTTACCACCTCCCTGATGTGTCGCAGTGTCTGCAGCTCAATGATCCAAGCTGAAGTTCCCCCAACTGCAAATGTGTTTGCCTTGAATCACACAGGTATCCACGAGCTCCCACATTCTGCAATCGTCTCACATCACCTGCCCTGCCATCTTTACAGCAATTAATTAATTATTTTATTAATTAAATTTCAATTAATATCTCTAGTCTTGCCTGTGCTTATATTCTTATTATTTACATAAATGCCCCAATTACACTGATTGTAATTCCCAAGATAAATAGGAAATACTTACTAGCCAATCTAATGAGCTATTAATGAACCTTATTACCACTAATAAAATCTTACAATTACTAAAATTACCCAAGATTTGAAGGTTAAATCAGAAGAATACTGACCAACCAACCAACTGCCTGTTTTCCTGTGACATTACACTTTAATCTTTCTCAGAACAGTCAGTACGCTGTGGAGCCACGGATTGGATAGTTCTTATAGGTGCTGCTGTCTGTCTCCGGGTCCCCCTCTCTCCATTTATTTTAGGTGTTGCAGTCTGTCTCCGGGTCCCCTTCTCTCCTGTTCTTATAGGTGCTGCTGTCTGTCTCCGGGTCCCCCTCTCTCCCACTCTTATAGGTGCTGCTGTCTGTCTCAGGGTCCCCCTCTCTCCTGTTATTTTAGGTGCTGCTGTCTGTCTCCGGGTCCCCCTCTCTCCCACTCTTTTAGGTGCTGTTGTCTGTCTCCGGGTCTCCCTCTCTCCCGTTCTTATAGGTGCTGCTGTCTGTCCCCGAGTCCCCCTCTCTCCCGTTCTTTTAGGTGCTGCTGTCTGTCTCCGGGTCCCCCTATCTCCCGCTCTTATAGGTGCTGCTGTCTGTCTCCGGGTCCCCCTCTCTCCCGTTCTTTTAGGTGCTGTTGTCTGTCTCCGGGTATCCCTCTCTCCCGTTCTTATAGGTGCTGCTGTCTGTCTCCGGGTCCCCCTCTCTCCCACTCTTTTAGGTGCTGCTGTCTGTCTCCGGGTCCCCATCTCTCCCACTCTTTTTGGTGCTGCTTTCTGTCTCCGGGTCCCCCTTTCTCCCGCTCTTATAGGTGCTGCTGTCTGTCTCCGGGTCCCCCTCTCTCCCACTGTTTTAGGTGATGCTGTCTGTCTCCGGGTCCCCTTCTCTCCCGTTCTAATAGGTGCTGCTGTCTGTCTCCGGGTCTCCCTATCTCCCGTTCTTTTAGGTGCTGCTGTCCGTCTCCGGGTCCCCCTCTCCCCAGTTCTTATAGGTGCTGCTGTCTGTCTCCGGGTCCCCCTCTCTCCCGTTCTTTTAGGTGCTGCTGTCTGTCTCCGGGTCCCCCTCTCTCCTGTTCATATAGTTGCTGCTGTCTGTCTCCGGGTCCCCCTCTCTCTCGCTCTTATAGGTGCTGCTGTCTGTCTCCGGGTCCCCCTCTCTCCCGTTCTTTTAGGTGCTGCTGTCTGTCTCCAGGTCCCCCTCTCTCCTGTTCTTATAGGTGCTGCTGTCTGTCTCCGGGTCCCCCTCTCTCCCGCTCTTATAGGTGCTGCTGTCGGTACCGGGTCCCTCTCTCTCCCGTTCCTTTAGGTGCTGCTGTCTGTCTCCGGGTCCCCCTCTCTCCTGTTCTTATAGGTGCTGCTGTCTGTCTCCGGGTCCCCCTCTCTCGCGCTCTTATAGGTGCTGCTGTCTGTCTCCGGGTCCCCCTCTCACCCATTCTTTTAGGTGCTGCTGTCTGTCTCCGGGTCCCCGTCTCTCCAGTTCTTAAGGTGCTGCAGTCTGTCTCCGGGTCCCCCTCTCTCCCGCTCTTACAGGTGCTGCTGTCTGTCTACGAGTCCCCTTCTCTCCAGTTCTTTTAGGTGCTGCTGTCTGTCTCCGGGTCTCCCTCTCTCCTGTTCTTATAGGTGCTGCTGTCTGTCTCCGGGTCCCCCTCTCTCCAGTTCTTATAGGTGCTGCTGTCTGTCTCCGGGTCCCCCTCTCTCCCACTCTTTTAGGTGCTGCTGTCTGTCTCCGGGTCCCCATCTCTCCCACTCTTTTTGGTGCTGCTGTCTGTCTAGGGGTCCCCCTCTATCCCACTCTTATAGGTGCTGCTGTGTGTCTCCGGGTCTCCCTCTCTCCCACTGTTATAGGTGCTGCTGTCTGTCTCCGGGTCCCCCTCTCTCCCGCTCTTATAGGTGCTGCTGTCTGTCTCCGGGTCCCCCTCTCTCCCACTCTTATAGGTGCTGATGTCTGTCTCCGGGTCTCCCTCTCTCCCGCTCTTATAGGTGCTGCTGTCTGTCTCCGGGTCCCCCTCTCTCCCGCTCTTATAGGTGCTGCTGTCTGTCTCCGGGTCCACCTCTCTCCCATTCTTTTAGGTGCTGCTGTCTGTCTCCGGGTCCCCCTCTCTCCTGTTCTTATTGGTGCTGCTGTCTGTCTCCGGGACCACCTCTCTCCCGTTCTTTTAGGTGCTGCTGTCTGTCTCCGGGTCCCCCTCTCTCCTGTTCTTATAGGTGCTGCTGTCTGTCTCCGGGTCCCCCTCTCTCCCGCTCTTATAGGTGCTGCTGTCTGTCTCCGGGTTCCCCTCTCTCCCGTTCTTTTAGGTGCTGCTGTCTGTCTCCGGGTCCACCTCTCTCCTGTTTTTATAGGTGCTGCTTTCTCTCTCCGGGTCCCCCTCTCTCCCGCTCTTATAGGTGCTGCTGTCTGTCTCCCGATCCCCCTCTCTCCCATTCTTTTAGGTGCTGCTGTCTGTCTCCGGGTCCCCGTCTCTCCAGTTCTTATAGGTGCTGCTGTCTGTCTCCGGGTCGCCCTCTCTTCTGTTCTTATAGGTGCTGCTGTCTGTCTCCGGGTCCCCCTCTCTACCACTCTTTTTGGTGCTGCTGTCTGTCTCGGGGTCCCCTTCTCTCCCGTTCTTATAGGTGCTGCTGTCTGTCTCCGGGTCCCCCTCTCTCCCACTCTTTTAGGTGCTGCTGTCTGTCTCCGGGTCCCCTTCTCTCCCGTTCTTATAGCTGCTGCTGTCTGTCTCCGGGTCCCCCTATCTCCTGTTCTTTTAGGTGCTGCTGTCTGTCTCCCGGTCCCCCTCTCTCCAGTTCTTATAGGTGCTGCTGTCTGTCTCCGGTCCCCCTCTCTCCCACTCTTTTAGGTGCTGCTGTCTGTCTCCAGGTCCCCCTCTCTCCCGTTCCTTTAGGTGCTGCTGTCTGTCTCCGGGTCCCCCTCTCTCCTGTTCTTAAAGGTGCTACTGTCTGTCTCCAGGTCCCCGTCTCGCCCGCTCTTATAGGTGCTGCTGTCTGTCTCCGGGTCCCCCTCTCTCTCGCTCTTATAGGTGCTGCTGTCTGTCTCCGGTCCTCCTCTCTCCCGCTCTTATAGGTGTTGCTGTCTGTCTCCGGGTCCCCCTCTCTCCCATTCTTTTAACTGCTGCTGTCTGTCTCTGGGTCCCCGTCTCTCCAGTTCGTATAGGTGCTGCTGTCTGTCTCCGGGTCCCCCTCTCTCCCACTCTTATATGTGCTGCTGTCTCTCTCCGGGTCCCCCTCTCTCCCACTCTTTTTGGTGCTGCTGTCTGTCTCGGGATCCCCTTCTCTCCCGTTCTTATAGGTGCTGCTGTCTTTCTCCGGGTCCACGTCTCTCCCACTCTTTTATGTGCTGCTGTCTGTCTCCGGGTCCCATTCTCTCACGTTCTTATAGGTGCTGCTATCTGTCTCCGGGTCTCCCTATCTCCCGTTCTTTTAGGTGCTGCTGTCTGTCTCCGGGTCCCCTTCTCTCCCGTTCTTATAGGTGCTGCTGTCTGTCTCCGGGTCCCCCTCTCTCCCGCTCTTATAGGTGCTGCTGTCTGTCTCCCGGTTACCTTCTCTACAGTTCTTTTAGGTGCTGCTGTCTGTCTCCGGGTCCCCCTCTCTCCCACTCTTTTAGGTGCTGCTGTCTGTCTCCGGGTCCCCCTCTCTACCACTCTTTTTGGTGCTGCTGTCTGTCTCGGGGTCCCCTTCTCTCCCGTTCTTATAGGTGCTGCTGTCTGTCTCCGGGTCCCCCTCTCTCCCACTCTTTTAGGTTCTGCTGTCTGTCTCCGGGTCCCCTTCTCTCCCGTTCTTTTAGGTGCTGCTGTCTGTCTCCGGGTCCCCCTATCTCCTTTTCTTTTAGGTGCTGCTGTCTGTCTCCCGGTCCCCCTCTCTCCAGTTCTTATAGGTGCTGCTGTCTGTCTCCGGTCCCCCTCTCTCCCACTCTTTTAGGTGCTGCTGTCTGTCTCCAGGTCCCCCTCTCTCCCGTTCTTTTAGGTGCTGCTGTCTGTCTCCGGGTCCCCCTCTCTCCTGTTCTTAAAGGTGCTACTGTCTGTCTCCGGGTCCCCCTCTCTCCCGCTCTTATAGGTGCTGCTGTCTGTCTCCGGGTCCACCTCTCTCCCGTTCTTTTAGGTGCCGCTGTCTGTCTCCGGGTCCCCCTCTCTCCTCTTCTTATAGGTGCTGCTGTCTGTCTCTGGGTCCCCGTCTCTCCAGTTCTTATAGGTGCTGCTGTCTGTCTCCGGGTCCCCCTCTCTCCCACTCTTATATGTGCTGCTGTCTCTCTCCGGGTCCCCCTCTCTCCCACTCTTTTTGGTGCTGCTGTCTGTCTCGGGGTCCCCTTCTCTCCCGTTCTTATAGGTGCTGCTGTCTGTCTCCGGGTCCACGTCTCTCCCACTCTTTTATGTGCTGCTGTCTGTCTCCGGGTCCCATTCTCTCACGTTCTTATAGGTGCTGCTATCTGTCTCCGGGTCTCCCTATCTCCCGTTCTTTTAGGTGCTGCTGTCTCTCTCCGGGTCCCCCTCTCTTCAGTTCTTTTAGGTGCTGCTGTCTGTCTCCGGGTCCCCCTCTCTCCCACTCTTTTAGGTGCTGCTGTCTGTCTCCGGGTCCCCCTCTCTCCCACTCTTTTAGGTGCTGCTGTCTGTCTCCGGGTCCCCATCTCTCCCACTCTTTTTGGTGCTGCTGTCTGTCTCGGGGTCCCCCTCTCTCCCACTCTTATAGGTGCTGCTGTGTGTCTCCGGGTCTCCCTCTCTCCCACTGTTATAGGTGCTGCTGTCTGTCTCCGGGTCGCCCTCTCTCCCACTCTTATAGGTGCTGATGTCTGTCTCCGGGTCTCCCTCTCTCCCGCTCTTATAGGTGCTGCTGTCTGTCTCTGGGTTCCCCTCTCTCCCGTTCTTTTAGGTGCTGCTGTCTGTCTCCGGGTCCCCCTCTCTCCTGTTCTTATAGGTGCTGCTTTCTGTCTCCGGGTCCCCCTCTCTCCCGCTCTTATAGGTACTGCTGTCTGTCTCCCGGTCCCCCTCACTCCCATTCTTTTAGGTGCTGCTGTCTGTCTCCGGGTCCACCTCTCTCCAGTTCTTATAGGTGCTGCTGTCTGTCTCCGGGTCCCCCTCTCTCCCGCTCTTATAGGTGCTGCTGTCTGTCTCCCGGTTACCTTCTCTACAGTTCTTTTAGGTGCTGCTGTCTGTCTCCGGGTCCCCCTCTCTCCAGTTCTTATAGGTGCTGCTGTCTGTCTCCGGGTCCCCCTCTCTCCCACTCTTTTAGGTGCTGCTGTCTGTCTCCGGGTCCCCCTCTCTACCACTCTTTTTGGTGCTGCTGTCTGTCTCGGGGTCCCCTTCTCTCCCGTTCTTATAGGTGCTGCTGTCTGTCTCCGGGTCCCCCTCTCTCCCACTCTTTTAGGTGCTGCTGTCTGTCTCCGGGTCCCCTTCTCTCCCGTTCTTATAGGTGCTGCTGTCTGTCTCCGGGTCCCCCTATCTCCTTTTCTTTTAGGTGCTGCTGTCTGTCTCCCGGTCCCCCTCTCTCCAGTTCTTATAGGTGCTGCTGTCTGTCTCCGGTCCCCCTCTCTCCCACTCTTTTAGGTGCTGCTGTCTGTCTCCAGGTCCCCCTCTCTCCCGTTCTTTTAGGTGCTGCTGTCTGTCTCCGGGTCCCCCTCTCTCCTGTTCTTAAAGGTGCTACTGTCTGTC
The DNA here is from genome assembly GCF_964194155.1 of Cetorhinus maximus. Taxonomy (NCBI): domain Eukaryota; kingdom Metazoa; phylum Chordata; class Chondrichthyes; order Lamniformes; family Cetorhinidae; genus Cetorhinus; species Cetorhinus maximus. The sequence continues at coordinate 56,203,510 of NC_135884.1, forward strand.
TCCGGGTCCCCCTCTCTCCCGCTCTTATAGGTGCTGCTGTCTGTCTCCGGGTCCACCTCTCTCCCATTCTTTTAGGTGCCGCTGTCTGTCTCCGTGTCCCCCTCTCTCCTCTTCTTATAGGTGCTGCTGTCTGTCTCCGGTCCCCCTCTCTCCCGCTCTTATAGGTGTTGCTGTCTGTCTCCGGGTCCCCCTCTCTCCCATTCTTTTAAGTGCTGCTGTCTGTCTCTGGGTCCCCGTCTCTCCAGTTCTTATAGGTGCTGCTGTCTGTCTCCGGGTCCCCCTCTCTCCCACTCTTATATGTGCTGCTGTCTCTCTCCGGGTCCCCCTCTCTCCCACTCTTTTTGGTGCTGCTGTCTGTCTCGGGGTCCCCTTCTCTCCCGTTCTTATAGGTGCTGCTGTCTTTCTCCGGGTCCACGTCTCTCCCACTCTTTTATGTGCTGCTGTCTGTCTCCGGGTCCCATTCTCTCACGTTCTTATAGGTGCTGCTATCTGTCTCCGGGTCTCCCTATCTCCCGTTCTTTTAGGTGCTGCTGTCTGTCTCCGGGTCCCCTTCTCTCCCGTTCTTATAGGTGCTGCTGTCTGTCTCCGGGTCCCCGTCTCTCCAGTTCTTATAGGTGCTGCTGTCTGTCTCCGGGTCCCCCTCTCTCCCGCTCTTATAGGTGCTGCTGTCTGTCTCCCGGTTACCTTCTCTACAGTTCTTTTAGGTGCTGCTGTCTGTCTCCGGGTCCCCCTCTCTCCAGTTCTTATAGGTGCTGCTGTCTGTCTCCGGGTCCCCCTCTCTCCCACTCTTTTAGGTGCTGCTGTCTGTCTCCGGGTCCCCCTCTCTACCACTCTTTTTGGTACTGCTGTCTGTCTCGGGGTCCCTTTCTCTCCCGTTCTTATAGGTGCTGCTGTCTGTCTCCGGGTCCCCCTCTCTCCCACTCTTTTAGGTGCTGCTGTCTGTCTCCGGGTCCCCTTCTCTCCCGTTCTTATAGGTGCTGCTGTCTGTCTCCGGGTCCCCCTATCTCCTTTTCTTTTAGGTGCTGCTGTCTGTCTCCCGGTCCCCCTCTCTCCAGTTCTTATAGGTGCTGCTGTCTGTCTCCGGTCCCCCTCTCTCCCACTCTTTTAGGTGCTGCTGTCTGTCTCCAGGTCCCCCTCTCTCCCGTTCTTTTAGGTGCTGCTGTCTGTCTCCGGGTCCCCCTCTCTCCTGTTCTTAAAGGTGCTACTGTCTGTCTCCGGGTCCCCCTCTCTCCCGCTCTTATAGGTGCTGCTGTCTGTCTCCGGGTCCACCTCTCTCCCGTTCTTTTAGGTGCCGCTGTCTGTCTCCGGGTCCCCCTCTCTCCTCTTCTTATAGGTGCTGCTGTCTGTCTCCGGTCCCCCTCTCTCCCGCTCTTATAGGTGTTGCTGTCTGTCTCCGGGTCCCCCTCTCTCCCATTCTTTTAAGTGCTGCTGTCTGTCTCTGGGTCCCCGTCTCTCCAGTTCTTATAGGTGCTGCTGTCTGTCTCCGGGTCCCCCTCTCTCCCACTCTTATATGTGCTGCTGTCTCTCTCCGGGTCCCCCTCTCTCCCACTCTTTTTGGTGCTGCTGTCTGTCTCGGGGTCCCCTTCTCTCCCGTTCTTACAGGTGCTGCTGTCTGTCTCCGGGTCCACGTCTCTCCCACTCTTTTATGTGCTGCTGTCTGTCTCCGGGTCCCATTCTCTCACGTTCTTATAGGTGCTGCTATCTGTCTCCGGGTCTCCCTATCTCCCGTTCTTTTAGGTGCTGCTGTCTCTCTCCGGGTCCCCCTCTCTTCAGTTCTTATACGTGCTGCTGTCTGTCTCCGGGTCCCCCTCTCTCCCACTCTTTTAGGTGCTGCTGTCTGTCTCCGGGTCCCCCTCTCTACCACTCTTTTAGGTGCTGCTGTCTGTCTCCGGGTCCCCTTCTCTCCCGTTCTTATAGGTGCTGCTGTCTGTCTCCGGGTCCCCCTCTCTCCCACTCTTTTAGGTGCTGCTGTCTGTTTCCGGGTCCCCTTCTCTCCCGTTCTTATAGGTGCTGCTGTCTGTCTCCGGGTCCCCCACTCTACCACTCTTTTTGGTGCTGCTGTCTGACTCGGGGTCCCCTTCTCTCCCGTTCTTATAGGTGCTGCTGTCTGTCTCCGGGTCCCCCTCTCTCCCACTCTTTTAGGTGCTGCTGTCTGTCTCCGGGTCCCCTTCTCTCTCGTTCTTATAGCTGCTGCTGTCTGTCTCCGGGTCCCCCTATCTCCTTTTCTTTTAGGTGCTGCTGTCTGTCTCCCGGTCCCCCTCTCTCCAGTTCTTATAGGTGCTGCTGTCTGTCTCCGGTCCCCCTCTCTCCCACTCTTTTAGGTGCTGCTGTCTGTCTCCAGGTTCCCCTCTCTCCCGTTCTTTTAGGTGCTGCTGTCTGTCTCCGGGTCCCCCTCTCTCCTGTTCTTAAAGGTGCTACTGTCTGTCTCCGGGTCCCCCTCTCTCCCGCTCTTATAGGTGCTGCTGTCTGTCTCCGGGTCCACGTCTCTCCCACTCTTTTATGTGCTGCTGTCTGTCTCCGGGTCCCATTCTCTCACGTTCTTATAGGTGCTGCTATCTGTCTCCGGGTCTCCCTATCTCCCGTTCTTTTAGGTGCTGCTGTCTCTCTCCGGGTCCCCCTCTCTTCAGTTCTTATAGGTGCTGCTGTCTGTCTCCGGGTCCCCCTCTCTCCCACTCTTTTAGGTGCTGCTGTCTGTCTCCGGGTCCCCCTCTCTCCCACTCTTTTAGGTGCTGCTGTCTGTCTCCGGGTCCCCTTCTCTCCCGTTCTTATAGGTGCTGCTGTCTGTCTCCGGGTCCCCCTCTCTCCCACTCTTTTAGGTGCTGCTGTCTGTTTCCGGGTCCCCTTCTCTCCCGTTCTTATAGGTGCTGCTGTCTGTCTCCGGGTCCCCCTCTCTCCCGTTCTTTTAGGTGCTGCTGTCTGTCTCCGTGTCTCCCTCTCTCCCACTCTTATAGGTTCTGCTGTCTGTCTCCGGGTCCCCCTCTCTCCCACTCTTATAGGTGCTGCTGTCTGTCTCCGGGTCCCCCTCTCTCCCGTTCTTTTAGGTGCTGCTGTCTTTCTCCGGGTCACCCTCTCTCCCATTCTTATAGGTGCTTCTGTCTGTCTCCGGGTCCCCTTCTCTCCCGTTCTTATAGGTGCTGCTGTCTGTCTCCGGGTCCCCCTCTCTCCAGTTCTTATAGGTGCTGCTGTCTGTCTCTGTATCCCCCTCTCTCCAGTTCTTATAGGTGCTGCTGTCTGTCTCCGGGTCCCCCTCTCTCCCACTCTTTTAGGTGCTGCTGTCTGTCACCGGGTCCCCCTCTCTCCCACTCTTTTAGGTGCTGCTGTCTTTCTTCGGGTCACCCTCTCTCCCACTCTTTTAGGTACTGCTGTCTGTCTCCGGGTCCCCCTCTCTCCCGTTCTTTTAGGTGCTGCTGTTTGTCTCCAGTTCTCCTCTCCCGCTCTTTTTCAATTATGTAATGAATTGCAAGTTAGTACTTCTTTATGTAAATATTGTACACTAAGGTATTTACATCATTATATAAACCTTGCAACTTCAAATAGTACTTAACTCATAAAAGTACAATGAAATTTAGTACTAACTAACTAATGTTATAATTAGTTATCAAGTTTAAACTCAATTTGTTCAGCTTCTGATTTCACAAAAGCAATTAAAAAAGAAGCTATTTACTTCCAAGTCTTAGGAAGAACAAGCTAGTATTTATGTAGCATGCTTCAGGATGTCACAAAGGTTGTGGGTTCAAGTGACAAGACCCACTCCAGAAATTTGAGCACAAAAATTTAGACAGACAATCATGTGGGCACTGTCAAACGTGCCAGCCTTTGGATGAAACATTAAACTGAAGCCTTGTCTGCACTCTCACTATCAACTTCCTGGGGGTTACCATTGACCAGAAGCTGAACTGGACCAGCCATATAAATACTGTGGCTACAAGAACTGGTCAGAGACTGGGAATTCTGCAGAAAATAATTGACATTCTGACTCCCCAGAGCCTGTCCACCATCTACAAAGCCCAAGTCAGAAGTGTGATAGAATACTCTCCACTTGCCTGGATGAGTGCAGCTCCCACAACACTCAAGAGGCACAACACCATCCAGGACATAGCAGCCCACTTGATTGGCACCACATCCACCACCTTAATCATTAACTCCCTCCACCGCCGATGCACTGTAGCAGCAGTGTGTACCATCAACAAGATGCATTGTAGCAAATCACTAAGGCTCCTTCGACAGCATCTTCCAAACCTGCAATCTCTACCACCTAGAAGGACAAAGGCAGCAGATAGATGGGAACACCACCACCTGCAAGTTCCCCTCCAAGCCACTCACCATCCTGACTTGGAAATATATCGCCGTTCCTTCACTGTCACTGGGTCAAAATCTGGAACTCACTTCCTAACAGCACTGTGGGTGAACCTACATCACATGGATTGTAGTGTTTCAAGATGGCAGCTCAACACCACCTTCTCAAGGGCAATTAGGGGTGGCCTAGCAACACCCACATCCCAAGAGAGAATAAAAAAAAGTGGTTGAAACAGGTATGATTCTTTATTCTTTCATGGGATGTGGGCATCACTGGCAAGGCCAGCATTTGTTGCCCATATCCAATTGCCAACCACCTGCTGGCAGTCTGGAGTCACATGTAGGCCAGTGCAGGTAAGGATGGCAGATTCCCTTCTCTAAAGGACATTAGAGAACCAGATGGGTTTTTACCACAATCAATGTTGGCTGTCATAGTCACCATTACTGAGACTAACTTTATATTTCAGATTTATTATTTGAATTTAAATTCCACTAACTGCCATGATAAGATTTGAACCCATGTCCTCAGAGCATGAGCTGGGCCTCTGGATTACTAGTCCAGTGACATTACCATTATGTCACCATCTCCCTAGGATGTCAATACATCTAAGAACAGGGAGGTTACCCCCAGTATCCTAGCCAATGTTTATTCCTAAACCAATATCACTAAAAAAATTATCTAGTCATCATCACATTGCCATTTGTGGGAGCCTACTGTGCATTACATGGCCATTTTGTTCCCTACATCACAACAGTCACTAAACAGTCACAACACTCCAAAAAGACTTCACTAGTTTTAAGATGCTTTTGGACATCCTGAGCTCGTGATTTGCAAATTCAAGATTTTCTTTCTATCCTGTCACTTAGTTCAACCAACCAGTCACTGAATGACCATCACACTAAGCAAGAACGCAAACGTGGTTTGGCTTGTCCCACTTCTGAAGTTTTGCCTTGAAGCCAAATCATTGAGTTCTACTGTTAGCAATGAAATGTCCTTTACATATACCTTTTCAGCCACAAGAAACCATTTACACTAGTAGCCAGTGTGAAAGGATAGGCAAAATAAAAACAAAGCAACAACATTCACACTTCCAGAAAAATTCTCAGATCCCTTCAAATTTCAAATCCCAAATGATAGCCATGAAACTTTGAATATAACAACTTGCAGCTTTCAAACTTTAATTCTTAAGATCTTGTGTATATGACAATCAAATTTTTAATTTACCATTGTGCATTGTACTGAAATACAGCATGAAGATATGATAACGAAGAATCCGTAAAAGCCTATTGACTTGTCTCTTCAGAAAAACAATACATTTTCAGTTCCTTAATTCCTTTTTATTTCTGAGAAAAATAAATCCAGCACCAACCAGCAAGATGGTCTTAATTCCTACAAGAGCACTTCATTTGCAATTTAAAGATTTAGAAAAGATTTGAGGAAAACATTCCCCATTATGGATATATTTTACACAACATTTAGAAGGCAAGAGCAGGCCTTAATGTGACAAATTATTCTTGCTGCATGTTAATCAGCGATCTGGGCGCAAATTCTGCTGGTTTTGAGAAGTAATATTTTGACTCAATTTCTACTCAAACTCATATGTATGTTGCCAAACGCAAAGCCTGCCACGAGCAAGGGCAAGTGGACTGTTTTAAGGCATTTTTTTTTAATGACGTTTGCATTAAAACCCTTCCTTGATACAAGAGTGGTAACCAAATGTAACTTTATTAATAGCTGAAACTGGGTTGTCATAAAAAAATAAATGTCAGTGTTTGGTCCACCGCCTGCGAGTAACCTGATTTTAAATAATTAAAAATGATCTTAATAAATTACTTTTAAAACATGCCGATTAGCCTCCTTATGCTTAAATAAAATGTTTAATTTTAAGATCTCTTCAAAGACCAGCAAAAGGCCACAATTAGCAGAAACTCATCATTGTGATTAATTCACTCTGGGGCATGGCCAGTTTTGTAGATGGGGTCGGCTTCCCGCACAATGTTTTTTTAAACTAGTTTAATAGGTCGCAGAATCTCTATTTTCACTAGACATAATTTTTGCTCGAAATTCCTTGATCTTTTGGGCTGGTTTAGCTAATTTTGGGTGAATTGTGTTGAAAAACAGCACAACATAGCAAAGAAAAAACATCATGGTAATGATTTGCATATCTTAACTGAAATGTCTACAAGGTCACTAATGTCATTTCATAGCCAACCATAATTTAAATAAATATAAAAATCATATCAAAAAATAAAAGGACCTTTGTGCCTTAATATACATATTTTTATTTGCATTCATGAAGCAACATGCCCAATTTTAAAACAAACTTTTCTTTAATTACAACATTTACTTACCACAAAACTTAGCAAATTAGTCCAAAGCATCTGATAACTAATTTAAGACATTTAACTCAAGGTCAGTCGGCCAGGTCTGAACCACTGGGAATAACCATCAATTCTAATATGACCTGAAGAGAAACCAATAAGGTTAAGTGTTAACTTTTTTTTCCTCCAGAGTTACTGCCTGGCCTTCTGAATGTGCCTGCATTTCTGTTTTGTTTTTATTTTCAATCTGGAGTCTTGGATCCAGGAGTATTTGAGAGAGGATCCCAGCACCTTCTCAAAGCCATCAAGTTTCTGTCAATCAGATTTCTGTACTTTTCCATATTTGTTGACTTACCAGCACATTATTTCCATTACTGTGTACTAATGAAATTAAAGTCTTCAATCTTGTTTATTATGGGTAGTTGCATAGTATCTTATGGAAACTGGGATGTGGCTCACAAGGATATGATAATATTTGAAAATGATATCCAACAAAGAAAGCTACAGAGTTACATGATGCTTGTTAGTTTCTTTCACATTGTATTATTTAATGATGTCATATTCCTCTATAAAAATAGATTGGAGGATATCGGACTGCATTTAAATGTTACAGCAGAAGGGAACTCTTATAATCTTAACTGCTTGTGGGCCTGTTCTAACCAAACATATCTGGTCCTTCGTAAAGGATCTAATCATGGTGAACAGATTGGAAACAGAATTAAAAGGTAAAGTAGAAAATATTTCAGGCAGTTAGCAATCATCACTTCAGCAAAAATGAACACGAGAAATTTCCTCAGGAATTCTCCCAATTGACTGTCGTGATCGGCAGGGTAACAGGTTTCCTGCCAAGGTTGCAGCAGCCGAATAGAGATGGCCCAAAGAAATTTACTTTTGGTGCAAGTCACACTGTATCATGAATGCTCTTGCTTAACTAGAATTCTGTTCCAAGAGCCAAATCTTTTTCTCTATTTTACCAGATGAACATCAGATAACCATCCCGATAATATTGTTTCACTGAACACCCCTCTCATCAACCACATAATAAAGCAGGGTGTAATACAGCTAATACATAACAAGCTTTCCTTGCTTTAACCAAAAAAACATACAAGACCCAAAAAGGCACTTCCTAGAATCTTAGATACTTACAGTACAGAAGGTGGTCATCTGGCCTGTTGTGCCTATGGCATGTCTTCATCCCACACCCGCAGTTTATGTTTGTAACCCTCTTCAGGTCCTCATCCTCAAATACCTGTCCAACTCCCTTTCAGGTAGAGTTCTTCAAATTTCAGCAATTCCATATTTACCCCCACCATTTTCATTTCTCCCTCTCAATCTTATGATTTTAACTCTACGGCCTCTCATTATTGACCCACTCACTAGAGGGAATAGTTTTTCTCTACCTACTCTGTCAAAACCACTCATCATCTTGAAAACTTGTAACAGCTCATCTCTTAATCTTTTCTATTTCAAGGATAACTGGTCCCCATAACTGAAGTCTCTCACCCTTGGTAAATCCTGGTAAATCTCCTTTGTACTTTTTCTAAGGCTTTTACATCTTTCCTGAGTTGTGGTACCCAGAATTATCCAAAGAGCCTCAGCTGTAGTTTAACCGGTGATTTATAAAGTTTTTGCATGATTACTTTGCTTTTATAATCTATGCCTATATTGATAATGCCAAATAACCAATATACTTCAATTGCCTTATCAACTTGCCCTGCAACCTTTAAGGATTTGTATATATGGACACCAAGGTGTCTGCAATTTTCAAAATTGTGCTATTTGTAGTATACTGTCTTTCTATATTATTCTCCCCAAAATGCATCACTTCACACTTCTCCACAGGGAACTCCATCATTTAACCATCCTGTCTATGTTATCTGAAGTCTACAACTATCTTCAGCACTATTCATTATGTTCTCAAGTGTCATAGCAACTGCAAACTTTAAAATGCTGCTCCCTATAATCAAGCTGAGATTGGTAAAAAAAAGACAAAAGTAACAGATCCAAAACTGACCATATAAGCACTTTCTATACTGAAAAACATCTGTTCACCACCACTCTCTGCTTCCTGTCACTGAGTCAATTCTGTATCCATACCACAACTTTCCACTTAATTTGGTGGGCCTCCATCTTCTTAAACCTTCATACGGCATTCTGTCACTGCCTTCTAAAAGTCCATTTGTAAAAATAAAATTAGTGCACCACCTTGATCAACCTTCTCTGTTACCTCAAAGAATTCAGACAAGTTAATCAGACACAATTTGCCTTTAACAAAACCATACTGACGCTCCCCAATGTACCTGTGCCATTCCAAATGAAAGTTTATTTTGTCCCTGATAATGGTTTCCAATAACTTCCCATCACCAATGTTGGAGCTGAGTGGCCTGTATTTTCCTGATTAATGCTTCTTGTCTTTTTTGAATAGCAGCATAACAATTATCAACTCTTCAGTCATCCAGCACTACTCCTGTATCCAATTAAAATTGTGACCAATATGGGATTAGGGTTTGTAAGCGTTAATGTGTGGGACTGTGTAAATAGCACCTCCCATAATGCTGATGTAAGAGAACACTTGAAGAGGAGAGGAGGAAGAGAATGTTCATGGCTTCAGCAGTGTAACACCTTGTCATGAATAGCTGTACATAGTTCAGTTGTATAAAATAAACCAGTTGTTTGAACATGCCAACATCTCAGTAATCATTCCGAAGCTAGACTAACCAACATACAACAAATCATGCCACTGCTTTCTACCTTTGCTTCTTTTAGCAACTTAGGATGCATTCCATATAGACCAGGTGACTTACCGACTTTCAGGAATACTAAGATTTTTAATATTATTTCTCTATCAATTACTGCACATAATTTCCTTCCACACTTACAGTTCAGCTGGTTGGTTTCAGGATTTTAGTGTCTAGGAAGTATCACATCCCACAACACCAGTCATACCTCTCCACCTTGTTTATTCTTCAGGTACTTATCTAACTCTCTCAAATTTGAGAGAGGAATCAACTCAGCTGTTTTTTTTTGATTTAACTCATACACTCCATAAAAAAGTTAAATATAAGCACTGTTTTTATTCCCCCTTTTCTAAATTTAAAGCAATGCCTTCTTATATAATCTGTGGCTATATTAACCATACTCATGTTTGTCTATGCCCTTTAACACTAAAAGTAAACTAACAACGTTGAACAAAAACTGAAACATTTGTACAAAAATGCCTAAAATAAAATAATGCATATTCAGTATTTTGGCAGAGACTGGGGTGCACTGTCCAACATAAATGTGTGGCACAAAGTTCTGTTTCTAGAAACCGGCATGCTATCAAAACACTGGCAATTGTATCTCATTTTCACAGAATCTCACAGTGCAGAAGAGGGCCTTCGGCCCATCGAGTCTGCACCGACACATGAGAAACACCTGACCTACCTACCTAATCCCATTTACCAGCACTTGGCCCATAGCCTTGAATGTTATGACGTGCCAAGTGCTCATCCAAGTACTTTTTAAAGGATGTGAGGCAACCCGCCTCCACCACCCTGCCAGGCAGTGCATTCCGGACCGTCACCACTCTCTGGGTAAAAAAGCTTTTCCTCACATCCCCCTAAACCTCCTGTCCCTCACCTTGAACTTGTACCTCCTCGTGACTGACCCTTCAACTAAGGGGAACAGCTGCTCCCTATCCACCCTGACCATGCCCCTCATAATCTTGTACACCTCGATCAGGTCGCTCCTCAGTCTTCTCTGCTCCAACGAAAACAACCCAAGTCTATCCAACCTTTCTTCATAACTTAAATGTTTCACCCCAGGCAACACCCTTGTGAACCTCCTCTGCACCCCATCCAGTGTAATCACATCCTTCCTATAATGTGGTGACCAGAACTGCACACAGTACTCCAGCTGTGGCCTCACCAAGATTCTACACAACTCCAACATGACTTCCCTACTCTTGTAATCTATGCTTCGATTGATAAAGGCAAGTGTCCCATATGCCTTTTTCACCACTCCACTAACATGCTCCTCCGCCTTCAGAGATCTATGGACACACACGCCAAGGTCCCTTTGTCCCTCAGAACTTCCTAGTGTCATGCCGTTCATTGAATACTTCCTTGTCAAATTACTCCTTCCAAAGTGTATCACCTCACACTTTTCAGGGTTAAATTCTATCTGCCACTTATCTGCCTATTTGACCATCCCGTCTATATCTTCCTGTAGCCCAAGACACTCAACCTCACTGTTAACCACCCGGCCAATTTTTGTGTCATCCGCAAACTTACTAATCCTCCCCCCACATAGTCATCTATGTCGTTTATATAAATGATGAATAATAGGGGGCCAGCACAGATCCCTGTAGTACGCCACTGGACACTGGCTTCCAGTCACTAAAGCATCCTTCTGTCATCACCCTCTGCCTCCTACAGCTAAGCCAATTTTGAATCCACGTCATCAAATTACTCTGTATCCCATGTGGGACCTTGTCAAAGGCTTTGCTGAAATCCATATAAACTACATCAACTACACTACCCTCATCTACACACCTGGTCACCTCCTCAAAAAATTTAATCAATTTGTTAGGCATGACCTCCCTCTGACAAAGCCATGCCGACTATCCCTGATCAAACAATGCCTCTCCAAGTGGAGATAGATTCTCTCCTTCAGAATTTTCTCCAATAGTTTCCCTACCACTGATGTGACACTCATTGGCCTGTAGTTCCCTGGCTTATCTCTACAACCCTTCTTAAATAGTGGAACCACATTAGCTGTTCTCCAGTCCTCTGGCACCTCCCCCGTGGCCAGAGAGGAATTAAAAATTTGGGTCAGAGCCCCTGCGATCTCCTCCCTTGCCTCCCTCAGCAGTCTGGGACACAAATCATCCAGACCTGGAGATTTGTCCACTTTTCAGCCTGCCAACACCTCCAATACCTTGTCACTCCCTATATCAATTTGCTCAAGGACCTCGCAGTCTCTCTTCCCGAGTTTGATACCTTCATCCCCATTCTCTTGGGTGAAGACAGATGTGAAGTATTCGTTCAACACTCTACCGATGTCCTCTGACTCCACCCATAGATTGTCCCCTTTGGTCCCTAATGGGCCTTACTCTTTCCCTGGTTATCTTCTTCCCACTGATATACTTATAGAATATCTTGGGATTTTCCCTACTTTTACTTCTAACCTGCGATATTGTCTAAAAGGTTGAATATGTTGCTCAAGTTCATTCCATTAAAGATTCAGTTACAGATGATTAAATGCTGATATTTATTTTATGCAAACTATTTCCAGGAAAGAATATGAAATGCTATGTGACAACAGACACAAATATCTGTAAGTAACAGCATGCAGTCATTGGACTGGCATCTCTAATGTGCAACTGAACTCAAGAAATAGATGCCCTAATGACTGCAAGAATTTTAATGAAAATAAATTATGCATGCTTAGCTCTTATTCAATTGTTTTTTTTCCCCATCAGCTCATGTCAGCAAAGGGTAAACGTAACAGTGAATGTAAAGACAAAGCATGCTGTCAGGTTTATTAGCACATTCTGAACACTGAGTGCATTCTGACACTGAGCAGTAGGATTAATCATGAAAAGTGCACTGATTTATTTGTATTTATGAGCTAAAGGATCTATAGAGTGGCATGATAGGAAATGAGTGTCAAGGGCAATTTTTTTCTCCATTTTAATGTTATTGTAAACAAACTGTACAATAAATATGATGGTTCTTTCTACTGAAGAGGTTTGACTTGAAAAATATTAATTTTTCTCTAATTCCAACATATCCGATCATAAGATAAAAGCAAAATACTGTGGATGCTGGAAATCTGAAATAAAAACAGAAAATGCTGGAAAAACTCAGCAGATCTGACAGCATCTGTGGAGAGAGAAACAGAGTTAAGGTTTCAAGTCTGTATGACCCTTCTTGAAGAGTCTTCTCTTCCAGCATTTCCTGTTTTTATATCATAAGTTTAGTATTTAAATTTAATTGGCAAATGATTTGAACATCCACAGAAAAACATTCTCTTCCCAATATTTACATTTAGAGAGTTCACTTCTGAAATTTGGAACTTCTGTATTTTTTTCTTAAATAGAACCTGAATATCAGAACTTCGCAGTTTGTACAAAGTTGGTTCTGCAGCTCCACCCCTAACTCCAACTCCAAGTTTCTGCCAGTATGGCAGCCAAAAATCAGGAAGAGAACTGAAGCCAGTGCCATTAGCAAACAGCTCAGTTACAATTACAATCTACACTAAATAAAATATCTGACAAAAGGACCATATTTTAAAACACTGCTTTTTCAAAAGGGATCGTTGTATTATAATATATATAAAATAAGAAAAGCAACTGTCAGACATTGGAGCTTTCTTCTGACAAGAGAGCTTAACTGCCAGCTTAAGAACGTCACTTGCGCATCACTGGAAGGCTTAATTTAAAATGGCTAATTTAGCAAAGACAACTTGCTGGCTGGGTAACAGGAAGGGGAAAGAGAACATTAAACAAAAAAAGCTTTAATTTGCTTGCTGAAGGAAGGCTCCAATTTTCTTTCAGTGGTTCTGAAGCCAAGGGACAAAAATCCTTTTTTTGCAGTAGCTGTCCAAATTATTAAAAGTTTTGTTTTGTGAACATAATACTTAATGTAGAATTACTTTATTCAATCAACACACTGAACCAGAATCCAGCATTGCTTCAACCTACACAGTCTATTAAAAAAGTGAGATATGGCCTCATGACAATTCCTCACCTGCAAAATTATGTAAAATAAAATAGAAATTAACAGGCTTATCCATGAGCGTTGCTCCAAAACCTCTGCCTCCTCTCAACACAAGAACATTGCAGGCCCTCCTCATCCATATTTCACTATCATTACAAAGATTCAATGAAACACCAACAATGTAAGCAAACAGAATGTACTTACGCAGGAATCTGTGCTATGTGAAAGACAATAATTTCCAATGACTACATCATGTGTCAGGTTCCAACACATACAGAAGTATATGCCTCTTCATACAGCATACATTGCCAGTATACATGTGTGTAGGGGTCCATCTACTATTTGATGTCAGGTCAGAAGTAAAGAGGAGATAAGAGTTGTCACAGAAGGCAGACATTTGATGGGGGTGGGGAGGGGAGCAGGTGGGCAATGTCCTTTATGTTTAATTTAAATGCATTCAAGCAGCAGGCCCAATGAAGCAGAATCTCCAAACCTGCTACAAGGAGGGTGATGAGGAGAAATAAATCTTACAATTTCAGAGAAAAGGAGAGAAGAGGGAGAGAAAAAAATCAAGTTCAAGTTAGTTGGGGTGAAGAACAGAGAAATAAAGAGATACATGCATACACAGGCAGATGACTGTTTTCATAATGAAGAGTTTAAGAGTGTCAATGCCCGTCCTGACACAAGTGGTTGTATTACTGTAATATTAGTGCTTCAAATCAGTGCAGGAGTTGAAAGCTTTTTTTTAAGAATAAGGTTGGCCCAGGGAGTTTAACCTTTCCTGCAACTATCAACAGCCTAACTGGCTAAAAGTCTAACTTCTAAATACAAGCCTGTGGTTAATGGAAATATGAAATAAAACCAAAAATACTGCAAATACACTTCAGAATTAGGTAACAGGAGAAAAGACATTATGACATTACTGATATATGACCCTTCATCAGAACTGATGATGGGTGAAAAGGTCTGAAATATCATTGCATGTCTTTTTGCTTCATAGCCAACAACACTTGTGTAATTATCGTATTCTAGTTAAGAATCTAAATTGCTTAACACTTTGAAATATTCAAATCGAATAAGTTTGTGACTCAAATTTGCATCTGTATTACAACAGTGTTAAGATTCATCTTAAAAATCGGCTAAGTTGGAGAAGGTTTTCAATATACACTTTCAAAAATAAGCGTGGCAGCACCTCTTGGTAGCACCTTTAGTGGGTCCATTTTATTAAACAGATAAATAACCCAATCTGAAACGCGCATTTGGAGTTGAATTGTGGCGCATATTACAAAGGAACTCAAACGTTTGTTACTTCAAGTAATTAATTTCAGATAATCTTGTCATTTCGAAGCACGAAGGGTAAATGCTGGAGCAATTTGCAGAAAATCACATCCGCGAAAAATAGTTAACAAAGAAAGAGTTAAATGCCAGGTTGCTACGCAACAGACTGCTCACTTGCATTCGTGCAGCGATCAGATGAGCTCTTTCAACAAGCTGCGGTGCACGCTTGCTTCTCCTCCAATTGTTTTATCTGAACACATTGCTGGTATCTATGCTGCCCGTGCGGGCTGCCCTGCCAATGTCCAAACCGACCGGGTGGACCGAGCTCGGCTGGCATTTAAACCCAAACTCCGAACACAGGGGATTTAAAGCGGCCGGGTGAAAATGATGGGAGACATCGCCAAGCTGCCAAGCAGCCGCTTGAATTCAAGAATACGCTGCTTTTTGCCACACCAGTAGCCATACTTCCTCTTAAATCTATCTTTTAGACTATATCTTAGATTGCGCGTGAAACTATGACAGAAATGCTGCGAGCAGCCAAAAGCTTCGCGCGGTCTGAACACAATAACAAGGGTGAAGGTGTCGAACGCGGAGTCCGCCACTGGTGGGGGTCCTCAGCAGCAGGTATGACGGACAACACCCTGAGCGATAACGCGCGCCTCACAAAGTTTCCCCCGGCTGAAGATGTCCCCCTCACTGTCAGGGTAACAGCTCTTCACTGTTCTCACTGAGCCAGCTATCTGCCCAAATTAGCGCTCCTCCACATTGTAGGGACCTCGACGTGACGCCCCCAATTCTGGTGACAGACTATAGTCAGCAGCTGCCCATTGTACACTTCAATCCAGCCCGCTCACAACGCTATATAGATGTATTTTTTTTCCCCAAAGAAAAAAGATTGAACACGCCTCTTCAAAAAAAAATCTTACCTTTTATGCTGCCCACACACACACACACACAAATGCCAACGTTCACAAATGCTGCTTCACTCGGAACGTGGGTTGTCCTCCGACAGTCTGTTAAGAAAATAAATAAATAAGTGATTTGGGAGAGGTGCCACAAGGGGCCAGGAAGAAAATGATCTAAATAGCTCCACTTGCTGCCAGCCAGCGAAAGACTAATCTGTTTCTGCGGGCTGGACAAAGAGGGGCGACCTAACCGTGACTCGCATCGTTAGCCGCTGCCAGCGGTTTATAGGAATCCATGACAACGTGCCAAAAAAAAAAACCCAGAGCCACAACAACCCCCAGAAAAGCTTCAGGAGTATCTCAATGAACGTGTGGTTGGATTTTACGCAATCTGACGGTCAAAGAAAGAAAACCAGAACTGGAATTTGGAGAAACGAAACTAAATTTTGCAAACACGTTTAAAACACGAAATGCAAAATATATAATGCACCGTTGTCTTTTCTTTCTATTTTTTTAAATTGGTACGTTTTACTGTATTTTTAAACGAAAAGCAAACATCACACATCTTTGAACTTATACTACAATTCTATGCTTCCCCCCCGCAGCTACAGATTTCATTATTTCCCTCTTAACAGTCACTTACAAGCAATAAACCAATATATTTCACAGTTTAACAATGTTCGCAAAACAGAATGAGATTTTTTTTGTTCTTGTGGCTGAAAATTATTCCTCCGAGGATGCATTCCACATCCAGGCAGCAGTGTAAAAGCTGAATTTTAGTCTTTGGGTGGGGAAGAAAAACTAAATATTTTACATTCATCAGGTAAAAACAAGTGTCCCTTCCAGCTTCACTGCATCCCAAGTCTACAAAGACTACTAATAATGGGTTGTTTCTAATTTGAAGCATATTCTCTAATGTTTGCACCAACCTGTGAGACAGTTCAGCACCGCAACTCATCCTCACTGTCAAATTCCGCTCTGTGAAGGAAAATAGGGCTTACGTCACCGAGGTGTCAGTCAGGGCTGGGCGTGCCCTGGAGGTACTCACTGCTGGGGCATTGAGCCTCTTGCACTGTCCGGGGGCTGCGAAACAATACAATCACCCGTTCAGCTTGGAAGGGTACCAGCGGGAAGGCAAAACTCATACTTGTCCCCGCTGGCAGCTGTCGCTTTCAATTTCCCCACAGTAAAAGAACTATTATAATCCTATTTTGTTGAGATTTTTAACTCTTATCTGGCGAGATTTCTAGTTCTAACACGGTCTAATCTCTGTATATGGATGCTCATTTCCCAATCATCCGTGCTGTCGCTGGTATCTATCTAACACTGCCTCCACCATCCCAGCCTTTTGATGAAGACTCATACGGACTCGAAACGTTAACTGTGTTCCTCTCCGCAGATGCTGTCAGACCTGCTGAGTTTTTCCAGCTATTTTCGTTTTTGTTCCAGCCTTTTCTACCCCAGCTGCTTTTCCATAGCAGTAACCTCATCCAACCCTATCTACTCTCCAACACCACAATCACCTCCTTCAGATTATAACCCTTCGTGGCACAAAATCGTCAATCACCTGTCGATGTAAGTGACTGAATCACTACATTTCAACACTTAACATCTCAGTTGATGGGACAATCAAACATTTCCTTCAATTCATCAAAGACATTTCATTTAATGTTTCGCGAAGTTTAGCAACTATCACTTCCAATTTCACTTTTGCTGGCTCCAAATTTCACTCCGGGACATTCTCCACTTAACCGTCTCTGATCTCCAATGAAACTCCCATGTCACGACTGATGAAGCTATTTCCAAAAATACTCATCTCCCCATCCATGCAAACACTTCTCCCTTCAAATTTATCAAGCCTAAGACTAGAATTATTGCTGTCATTTAATGTTCCTGTTCCAAAACTGAACAAAATAACTATATAGCTTATCGCAGGTCTTGTTTCTTCTGGAAATCTCACCATCTCACCCTCTCTCTCTATCTCACTCCCCACCCTCACCATTAACCTTGCAGTGCTCTTTACTTTGTTCTGTCCAAGGACCATCAGTGCACAGTATTCATCACCTCTTACCAAGTTATTTTCTCTCCCCAAGTCCAGTGTCCCTCCATCTAAATTCAGATTTCTTCTGAAGCTCTCTATCATTTTGAGCATCTAACCCCTACTTGTTCTCCTCATTAACAGTATGCAGTTCCTCTTCAACTCCATCCCTAAATAAGATGGTACCTGAGCTTTCTCCTTGCTTGAAATGTGCTTCAACCAGCTTGCATCTACAATTAAACTGCTCCATTTGGCTTAACTTATTCTTATTATGTGATAGCAGAAGTAGTTTCTCAATAGAAGATGACATTGGATTACACCATTGAACTCCAGTCTAATCTATTTGTACACTAGTGGACCTCTTGTGGCATTGCTCATGATAGTTGGTGTATACAGTATGCCTGTTACCTGTCTGTCATCAGTTGCTTTTCTTGGCTGACTTCTTGTAGTTTTGTGCTTTTTTATGTTTTCTTCCTCTTTCTGTTCTCTCCTCCTCTTCTGGCTGTTATATTTTATTTTGACTTTTTATTTATGTCTAGGAGATCAGAGGTGATATGATGTGGCAGGAGACAGACTGGTGAAAGGTCACAAGTTGAGTTTTTGCAGTTGGATGAATGAAGAAAATGTCATCTTGTAGTCCTCAATTAGTATTTCCATTCACCTTCAGCCTATCACTCTTCCTCTCATCACTTACAGTGTGACTCCCAACACTTTGCCTAAACTTTCCATTCTTTATTGCTCTACCCCCACCCCCCACCCCATACCTTTCTCACCAGCTCCCTCAATCCCACTGCTTTGTTTGGTCCTTCCCCTTGATTAAAAGCTTATTAATCTTCATTCACTATTCGCTCCCTGGTAACCTTGTTTGTTACCCTCCCCAGTAGCTGCATGTCCTCCTCGTGATCCTAGCCCTTGTTGTCATCCTCCCTCCAAAGCACTATACTGTTCTTTCCAACAGCCAACATGAACATGTCCATTCACTTTCCCCCTTCCTGATTAGTATTCTTCATACTCACACTTCTTTTCCTCTCTGTGTCCCCCCGCCCCTCCCCACACACACCCCAACCCCAAAGAAATATATTATCAATAGCAGGGCTGGGAATGCCAGGCAATCAGTGGTAGCAGCATGCACAAAGCAGGATTCAGAGTGTGACATGCCAAGGCTACGAAGTTCAAACCACAAGTATGAAAGCCGCATCAGGGCAGTCTGAAGTGGCTAACAGAGTGCATTCAGATAGTGATGATATAGGTAGTAGTTTGAGAGGTGAGGTAGACCAAGCAATGCAAAATTTCTGTTGTAAAAGTAAAATAACTCACAGAGTCAGGGATTGTACAAAGTGCAGCAGTGAGCTGGACTCTGGTTTGGGCAAAGCGGTACAGAGTGGGGCATATAGATGATAAAGCAGCAGAGTTGATGGTAGAGTGGAATCCAAAACTATAAGAGGCAAAATGAGAGCAGGATTCTGGGAGAAGAAACAAAACAAGAGAAAATAGATTTGGTGGAAAAAAGAGATGAATAGTCAAAGTGGGTGCAGTGTCCAAGAGAAAAGGGAGGAGGAGAAATGTGCCAGAAGTAGAGAGAAAATGGGCCATATTTTTTATTAAATTAAAAGCTTTTTTAAAACTTCTAATATCAGTAATTATTTGGATAACAGGGGGAAAAGAAAATGGTAGATAGTTTTTGGAAACTTCAGCCTTCCCTAAGTGCCACCTCGTGAGAAGAGTCTGCAACTATATTGTTACAAGCAACTATTTACATATCGGAAACAAATGCAATGGAGTACAGTGGTTATGTTACAGTACTGGTGATCTATAGTTCAGGACTAATGATACAAAGAACGCACATTCAAATCGCAGCATGGCAGAATGAGAATTTGAATTTAGTTTAAAAATGATCTGGAAATAAAACGCTGTTGGATTGTTGTACAAACACAATTGATTCATTAATGTCCTTTAGGGAAGGTAATTTGCTATCCTTACCCGGTTTGGTGTATGTGACTCCAGCCCCACACCACTATGATCCACTTTTAACTGCCCTCGGAAATGGGTTAGAAAGCCATTCAATTATATCAAACCTCAAAGAAAAAGGATAACCAGCATTATGGGAACATCTTTAACACACAGACTGCAGTGATTTGAAAAGACAGCCCATCATTTCCTTAGGAAATAGAGATGGCCAAAAAATGCCAGCAACTTGTACATCTTGAGAACAAATTTTTAAAAATTCCATTCTAAATGTTTCGTTGAGTAGTTTAAATGTTAAATATTAGTGTAAAATCCAGACTGCAGCAAGTATGCATACACAGAAAATTGTTATGATTAGTAAAATCAAGTGTTTTTGATTAATGTTTGCCATGATGAATGAGTAATGTTTGCCATGGTGAATGAGTAATTGTTGGTGCTGATGTGATTCTTCTTTTCAGAGATGAATTTGATCTGATCTTCATTAGAAAACAGCATAAATATAGATATTCTCATGGGTTTTAGCAGCTTTTCTTTGCGAGTGCTTACTCACGTATCACAAGATAAATATGGATGAGGGAACCATACTTAGATCACCCATCTAGAAAAAGAAAAAATCCGCGATTAACATCACCTAACTGATTTTACTATCAACCTAGAATTCCTTAAGCTTGTCTTTATTAAGTTTGATCTGACATTGTTCCGCTTCTTATAGATTTTAGTTGACTTGGTGGGGTCTTGGTCACTGTCTATGGTGTGGCTGTCCAATTGCAAACCCTGGTTTAGTGATTGCAGATGTGGCAAATTTGCATTGGGTTGCTGATTCAAATTGTTAATTCATTAGGGACAGTAGAGGCCCCAACATCAATCCTCAATATTTCCTCATGCAGTGCCTTTATTCCCTAGCAAGTTTTTTTAAAACTCTTTTAGTTTAGACACACCAGAGACTTGAGCACAAAACATCTAGGCTACACTCCAGTGCAGTACTGAGGGAGTATTGCACTAGCTGAGGTGCCATCTTTCAGATAAGATGTTAAACCTAGAGTTTGTCTGCTTTCTCAGGTAGAATAGAAGATCCCATGGAATTATTTAGAAGAAAAGCAGGGTATTAGCCCTGGTGTTCTGGCTAATATTTATCCCTCTGTCAACATCACAAAAATAGATTATCTTACCATTATCATGTGTTTGTGGGACCTTACTGTGCACAAATTGGCTGGTGAATTTCCTAAAACAGTGACTACACTTTAAAACGACTATAAAGTGCTTTCAGATGTCATAATATCATGTCCGTCTGTTAATAATTGCCAATACAAGACTGATGGGTCTGCAATTCTCAAGATTAAGTTTAATCGTTTTTTTCAAATATGGGTATATTAGCTTGTTTCCAATCTAGTTGAACCTCTATAGGATTTAGTGACTCTCAGGATGATTGTTAGCAATTGACAAGTTTCATTCCAAGTCAACCTAGTACTCTGGGATAGATTCCATCCTTCCCCTCAAATTTGTTTTACACTCTATAAGCCTGTCTAGAACTTCTATCTCATTAATGTCTAAGTCCATTGATCCACTTGGATTGCTTTCATTAATGGGGTACATTACTATTTTTTTATCTGGTGAACTATCATTTAAAATAGATATGCTTGAGTTTTTCTACTTAGCCATTACACAATTTTTCAGTCCATTAAAATGAATGAGGGATGCAGTGGAGAATTACATGTACTGTTGTGTGCACATGCAGTAACCTCAGTTTATAGAAATGATTTAAAGTATTTCAGGTACAACATTTCCAGCTTTGTTGCTGTTTGACAGTTCCATAGTTTGTTAATTAGCAAAATAATTGAAAGACTTCGATGATAAATCAACTTAAGCAATAACATAATTTTTGATTCACAGCAAATTATTAAAAACCTATTGAAAGCTTTGAGAGCCTGATAGCTCAGTCAGCTGAGCATTGGAATAAATAGAAAGATACCCAAGTTAAAATCCTAGCAACCTTTCACCATCCTGAGATGAATAATATTAGTCCTCTGTCTTCTGAAAGCAAAAGACTACAGATTATGATTCTGATGCTTTGACTGTATCTGTTCTTGGGCATTCCTGGAGACAATGGAAGCAGGAATCAGTACCACATCTAGTTGACATTCATGCCCACCAGGGAGAGGCTGTCTGTGGGTATTGTCTCTTTGAAATGTCATGTAAAATAGTTTTTGATTTAAATGATAAATATGATTAGAATAAAAGAGAAGTTTAGCACAGAATAAAACAAAAAATGCAACCTACACCAAATGGGGGAAAATATTTCCCATTTCGAAGATAAAGTTCTCTCGAAAATACTATATAACATAAATATGCAATACACAGTGATG
This sequence comes from Cetorhinus maximus, assembly GCF_964194155.1. Lineage (NCBI taxonomy): Eukaryota > Metazoa > Chordata > Chondrichthyes > Lamniformes > Cetorhinidae > Cetorhinus > Cetorhinus maximus. The sequence goes on from NC_135884.1 coordinate 56,225,381, forward strand.
GCAGTTTTCAGCTATTATTGGTAAACTATTGCCCCACAGGTTATAGAAATGTCCTCAAGCGTGTAATCATGACCAGAGCTTTGAACATTATTACCCAATTTCAATTGCTTCTCCAACTTTCAATTCAATTCACCAAAGGACATATATATTGCTAAATGAATGGTATTTCCACAGCTGGCATATCATTTTAACAGGCAGCACTATAGAATTGAATTATTGACACACCTGAGCACTGTAGAATAAAACAAGACATTTGCACATTTAGATGCCAAAACAAAATAAAACAAAATGTATGTGAGATGGATTTATCCCACATCTTTCCCTCTGCAGCATTTCTGATGGATTTCCAGCAGGCTTTGGAATTCTGGGATAAAGTATAACGTTGTAGAGTCTTGCATAAATAAATTCACACTTAAGGAATATATACCCATCAGAAATGCACAAATTCTGCTTTCCACAAAAGGAACATGAAATATATATACAATCTTGCTTGGGCATGTCATCATGGAGCATATTCCGTTAGTTAGATTTTTTCTGCCTTCAACTTAAAATGTTTTTCCGCTATAACTTACTCGGAAGCTGCTACTGGCATGGCAAAGACAATAAGACATCCTGAACTTCGGTTGACAGCAAGCCCAATTGTTGTTACGATCTTGGTAGAGACCAGTAACTTTTATAAAGGGATTCAAACTCCCAGCTATTAACTGAAAGAATTGTGCCACAAGGTTTCACATTTTAAACAAAAACTTTTCTGTACAACTGTTAAACAAGGTAACACTGCTAACGTAGCACTATATTTCATAAACACTTATACTTTAAACTGAAAAATCTCAACAGAACACTTTCCATTCTACTTTTACTTCTACCCAAGAGTTCCCTTATACTTTACAGGATCTCGAGAGTTCCTTCACTTCTACTGGGACCAAGCCAAGGTTTGCCACAGCTCTCAGGAATTCATTTTGATTCTCTTTAGTGTTCCTGCTATTCTCCAAACTATGAGATTTTTAGGGGTCCTTCCACTAGCATCCAGCTAGGTGAACCCTCCAACTCTCCTTCAACACCTCACAATTGTGGACTCCCTAGCTTAAGCATGGGTCCCATTGCATTCTTGCTTATTGACGACAAATCAGAAACACCCCTGGTTGCTGATAACCGTCCACTCCTGGTTCCAACTACTTTAGCGCTCCTGACCCAGACTTCAACCATCAAATCTGTGAAAAATCACCCAGATGAAACCCAAAACCAAAAAAGCAATCTATCCCCCTTGGTTATGTGGCATGCCTGGGATGTCCCAAATGGAGATTTAAACTAATTATCCCCAACTCCACACCATCCCTTTGTCTGGGAAACCATATGAATAATTTAAACCCCTTAGTGAGACAGCTGTAGACATCCCATCTCCAACAAGAAACTCAGAGGGGGTAACCATTAATTTCTTTTACTTCCCACTATAAACATGGGTTATCCTTTGCTTTGCAGTTACTTTAGGTCTGTTTACCAGCTTCTCAACCCAAGTGTTTTCATTTATCTTAGATGTAAAAATGTCAATCTCCAAACTAAAAGTTATACTCTTAAAACATACAAATTATGAAATTAGATCATTATAGCTGCACCTCCAATTAAAGAGATTTAATAATTGAGAAAGAAACAGAGGCACGATGAAGAAAAAAGCTGAATTAGAGTCAAATTATGTAAAAAAAAGAGAAATAATAAGAAGGAAAAACGCAGAAAGGGCAAGATTTAAATTTTCAAGAAAAATTTATGACACCCTGAAGTGAGATTAAACAGTTTAAATTGTTATCTTTCTGAGCGAGGGAGGTTGATTGTCATTGGATTAACGATTATCACATAGTTAGAAGAGTTCTTACGCTCTTAATCATCTTCCCTAACTTACTGGGGTGAGTTTAATGGACAATTAATGTTACAATTCAGCAAGTTATTAAAAATAACAAGGAGGCTCAGAGCGAGATGCCGCTTGTGTGGAGCAAACAGCAGAGCAGATTAAATCGACCAGCAAGTTCTGGAGATTCACATCTCAGAGTTTAACTCTTAATTCCCTGAATTTGCTGGCTGATGTTTGTATTAATAAGGGTGTGTGTTGTTAAAATAGCATTATTTTTCCAGTAAGATATTTTAAAATCTTAATAATTTGGAAGGACATCTTATCCAGAGTTTTCAAACCATAATTATGACTAATCTGCTTATCATTTAAAGTTAGATGTTATTTAGCAAACTCAACAGCTAAATTACAAATATGTTAATGCATATTTGCAGCAAGAGAGACAGAGGAAGTGAGAGAGATAATAATGAAATTAAACATTGATACACTAACTGGGAATTAAACACTGACATGCTTTTACCCACTGAACCCACAAACAGTTATTTTTAAACTCATTCACAGCATGTGGGCATTCCTGGCAAGGCCAACATTTATTGCCTATCTCTAATTGCCCTTGAGAAGGTGATGTTGAGTTGCCCTCTTGAACTGCTACAGCCCATGTGGCTTATAGTTTTTTTTTGTTGCAATTTTGATATGCCTCAGAAGGTAGTTGAGAGTCAACCACTTTTCTGTAGGTCTGGAGTCACATATAGGCCAGACAATGTAAGGACAGCAGGTTTTCTTCTCTGGAGAGATTAATGAACCAGTTGAGGTTTTACAACAATCCAATAGTTTCATGGTCACCATTACTGACACTAGCTTTTCATTTAACTAAACTGATATTAAATCTCCCAAATGATGTGGAGAGATTTGAACTCAAGTAGCTCAATCACTAGTCCAGTGACATAACCACCATGCTACTGCCCCCATACACCAAGAGAAAACTTCTATTAAATTTGTCAGCCTTATTTTCTGGAGTACGGTGATTCTTGATGAGGTTCTTGAGTCACTGAAATTTTACACAGATGGGATGAAATTTAATTAATTAGATCTTATAACATTTAGGTTCTAAAGGCAGAATTTGACGTCCCATGGGCAGGCGCACGCCCGACCCGATCGGGAGTAAAATAACGCGCAATATTTCGGTCAGCAGGCACACACCAGAGTTGGCAGAGTGCTCATGGACAGTTAAGAGGTCTGTTAAGGCCATTAATCGAGCAATTGACTTGTATTTTTCACTGCCCGTCCAACCTTACAGTTGGCGGGCGGGCGAATAGGCAACGCAGCCTTTGCATTTTTTAGGAAAGCTTATCGACGGGTGGGATGGGGTTTCCAATAGTAATTTTGAAAATAAAAATTTTTAAACATCATTTTTAATATTTCCCTGTTCATGTGACTGAGTCACATGTGTGGACATGTTTCCCTTACTTCTAAAGTCTTTATTTTTCACTGTAAAATTCTTCATCTCCCTGAGGCAGCTCTGTGCCTTCAGGGAGCTTTCAGCACGCGCTCCCCCACGCATGCGTGGACTTTAGCAGTCACCCTCCTCCCATCCAGGCAGTGCTGAGGTTCTCAGCGCACATTTCATGCTGGCTGGTCAGTAATTGGCCAGCCAGCGTGAAATCGCTGCTGGGGCCCGATTGTGGGTGCAGTCCATTTCGAGGCCGCTCCTGGGCCAGACCGACGAAGGGAAAATCCTGCCCTAAGCGTATCAATTGTTTAATCTATCCAATACAAGCTTTCCTGGAGCAAGAAGGAAGGCCCTATGTTTACACTAGGATATAACTCTTCTAATCTCTGGCACGGCTAAGTAACCACCTCACCCGCCCTCCACTACCCACCCCGCCCCCTAAATTCCCTGGGTTGGTTTGCATACCCATTTCAGCTGCTGCTCAAACATAATCTTCCTATCTCTTATGATTTCCTCTCTTGGTCACTCTTCTTCTGTCTCTTTCAATTTCCATCACCCAATCATGATTCCTTTCATTTCTCTCTTAGTGGATACTATGCTTCCCAATCCTTATCTATCACTACTTGTGTCTTTCTGCTCTCCTCCCACTGTTACAGACTTGAATCCATCTCCAATAACCCACAGCTTCCTTCTGTGCCACTCTTAACATTTCCAAAGAGCCCAGCAAGGCAGCAGACATGGCCTCCTCATGGGGAGAAACCCAAATGTCCCATCCTCCTCTTTTGTTAACCTCTCCATCCAGTGCACTTACTGGGGTGCTAACTTAGTCAACCTCTTTTCCAACCTGCTCATTTCACCCACCACTGCTGCCTTGGACTCTTCTAATGAACCTACAATCCCCAGGCCTCTCTGCATTTTCCTCCAGGATATCTGTTTACTTATGAACAAGGTCCTTACTGTTCATGAATTTATCATGAAACTTGACTCATTGGTGGCAGCACCTTGCCCTTTACTAGAGCCTCGCCATCTTGGTATAATTTCTGCTTTCCTTGTTCATGCCACCGTGGTAAGAGTTGGACTTTCACCAAATTACAATTTAATCTCGCCCCTACTCCTCTGGTATTTCTTTTCACTTCACATCCCTCCCATTTTCTTAAAATTTTAGTTGTTTTCCCACAATCTAATCCTGAGATTTTTTACGGAGATATATTTCCTCCTTTCTTACATAAATCTCTGCATTCAGTGACTCCTCATCCTCAATAATTACAATCTTAATTATGACTCCTCTTGTCCTCTTCCCTCTAAGTTCACTACCCATGATTTTGCATCCATTTAAATTCTCTTATCAATATTCATTGCCACTGACTCAACCTACCTGCTTTCCAAAGCCTCTCTACTCTCATAGGCTCAATCACAGACAAAACCATCTTTGATCACTTCAACACCCAAATCCTTCTGTCCTCTTCCAACACCATTCCCTCTCTCCCCAAGTTTTTTGCAACTGCACTTTCTAAATACCAGCTGCTTAGTTTTTGCCCCTCAATTTGTCACACTATTTCTGCAGGCACTAATCTCATAATCACCTTTGAGCCCTTGTCCCTAGCAAAACCTTATCTCTCCTTCATCCATGTTATTCGCCTTCTAGGGCCAACTTCTTCGCTTCCTGAAGTCAAAGGGGTGCAAACTTGAGCATATCTGCTGCACAGCTGATTAGCTTATTTATCAACTAGATCTGACTGAACTAAACTTTGTGCTATTGGGCCTTCCTGTTCCTTGCAACAGCTATGCACTCCTCCGGGAACATCCAGGAGAGCAATGACAACTAACTTATTTTCTTCACTGACAATCATGAACTGCTTTGTCCCCAAGATTGAGATCATCTATTCAGGTTCCTCTGATGATTTCTCACTTCTTTTCCCTTGACTACAAAGCCAAAGTAGCCCAATGCTCCCTTAAACTGAAGCTGCTTATCTCTCTAGTTTCTCTCCTCTCTCCTATCATGCCCTCTCCAAGCTCACCTTGTCTATGAACTAGCTCCTGCTCCCTTGATTCCATTCCCATTAAACTGCTGACCACCCAGTTCAGCAGGTGGAGCTTGAGCCCCACCCCTCACACATGATAGCTAACTTTGTAAATAGTCCCTTCTCCCTCGGCACCATCCCTCTACTTTCAAAACCACCATATTATCCCTTCTTCAAAATAGCTACCCTTGAGCCCTCGATGCTTTCAACTCATCTCTAATCTTCCTCTTCTCTTTAATAAGCCTAGAATTTGTTGTTGCCTCCCAATTCCTTATGGGAAACCTGACACAGCTCATTCATTTCCCAGCCTGATTTACAGTCATTCCACTGGGTTACAGTGGAAATGTACAGATTTTCAGTCCCTATATTTCTAACCACAAATCCAAACTACTTTAAAGGTGAACAGCAAAAGATTCAATTTGTGGTTCCAATATACAATACTTCGCTATATTAATTGAGGATAAGATATTGCTAAAAAGCTGTTTTGCATTTTACGTGTTATTCCTGTTGTAATTCTAATCACACAGCAATAAAATTTTATTCCAGATGCTTCTCACATCAGCAGAAACAAACCTAATTGTGAAAATAGCACTGCACGGTGAAGCAGAACCAGGCATTAAATTGAATGGGTGTCACAACTTGCAACTCACACTTAATAGCAATATCATAAGTGAGACACAATAGGATTTATTTTTCTTTTGTTTCAATTAAATTTCAACCACAGTAATAGTGCCACACATTCATTATTGTCTTACTTGTGTCATGTCCCATTATCTTATGGTCTTATGTTCTCTATATAAATCTATAGGCAACAATCAACAATAGTTATTTTGTGGGTTAAAAGATATTACATTTTACAAGTGGTTATGTCATTTTTGCAGAGTTGCAAAGGTGTTTACATTTCAACAAATAGGCTCAATAGTTGAAATAAGCTTTAAGTGGTTAAATGGTGTTTTTGAATGCATAATTTAATTCAGTGGAACAACGGAAATTTATTTTACAGTTTGTAATTATAATAGCTGAAGCAATTACTTCAAATAATTTTTAATAAATTATATGAACAAAATCAGGAAGCCTCGTTTGCTCTTTTGTATTTCTAGCCAGCACAATTGAGTGTAATTTGGCCATTATAGACTTTGACTGCATAATTCAATTCCACAGTGCTGGTAGTTTTGGTGCTACCAATGCTGGTTTGTAGTAAAATGGGAGTCTCCATCACTTCCACACACCTCCGATATGGCTTGGGCCAAAATCCATCTTGGTGAAGGCGTTAATGTGGGCATTAGGTCCATGGACCAAACAGATCGCAACATCAATCAGAGCCAAACGCTGATTTTGACACCGGGCCTGCAATTTGGACCACACCACTCTCGTTAACATCTTTTCTTAAACATAGCCTGTGAGCAGAGGGGGGAAGAAGGACTCTCAGCAGGAGGCCTTACTCACCCAGCATCTTCCAGAAGCAATTCTCCTACCTCCACCTAAGCTAGGAGTAATGTGTTCAGCATCGATGATTCACCAGAATTCACAGAGCACTGCCACCTCTTGCATACAGACCTACCGCCTCAGAGCAGGGAAATGGTGGCTCTGCCAGTACCCGTGAAGGTGTCCATGGTCCTCAATTTCTTTACAACTGGATTCTTCCAGACTGGAACAGGTGACATGTTCAATATCTTCCAGTACTACATCAGAGAGGTAATGGATGCCCTGTATACTGTTGGGAATTAGATATAGTTTTAAGTAAGATATATTCATATTTGTGGGTGTTAGGAACAAGATATAGCTTTAAGTTTAATATTTACTTTTTTTATTTGTGCGTTTAGAAAGGTGAAACCTGGATTTGGTTTCAGTTTTGAGTTTTTTGATATGGAGCCGGGAAGTCTCCAGACCCTGCTTGTATATACACATTTTTAATGAGGTTTTATGACTCTTAAAGTGAAGAGATGAGTTACCAAGAGGTTAGTAGTTTAGGGAAGTTAAAACAAACATAAAAAGTAGGAAAAAACTGTGCTCTTGCTGAGCAACAGAGAGAGACCCACAGAGACATAGGGAGAGACAGAAAGGCAGATTTTAGTTCAGTTGGTGTGTGTATACCACAGAGTGAAGACTAAAAAGGTCTAAGACTCTCTCTAGCTGGAAATAATGCCAGACTGCTGAGGCAATGAGTTTAAGGAACTCAAATGTATTGCTCTGTAGTTAAAGTAATAGTGAATTTAGAGTGAGTTTTCTGGATATCTGAAGGAGATATCAATTGTGGAAGGGCTTCTGGTGAATGATCAGAAGTCTACTGGAAAAGAAACCTCTTTGCAACTGAAGAAGCTCTAGCTTTAGTGTGGAAATACTGGTACCTCTTCACTGGAGTGTTGGGTCTGTAAGGGTATTGCTGGGATAAGAGTTTGAATCATTTTTTCCCTTGTGTCTGTGTTGAAATTTTTCCAACCTGTTTGTTGTCTAATGTAATATTTGTTTTGTGTTAAAAAAAATCGACAGCAAAGTCCTTTAAATATGTTTCAGTAAGTACCCTCCACGATTTAAAAAACATTAAAAATTATGGTCTATCATCCAGGTTCCATTCTAGGATCTGACTTATCCAGTAATAACATCAGCTGGGATCATAACAATACTAGGGAAAAAGGGCTTCATTGTCTGCTCTCTATTCAGAGAGATGAAGGGTGTCTGCACATGTGTCTTTGCCACGATAGTGGGCTACACTGACTGCATGCATGTGGATTTGCGGGTACTGCATCTCAAAGTTTATCTGTACCAAAACTAAAAAAATTACCACTCATTGAACATGCACTTGGTGTGCGCAACACAACATGCTGGTCAATGCCCGCTATCATGGCAGCAGTCGTGAGGCTTTCATTCTGTGCTAGGCCACCACAGTTCCATCAATTTTCCAGCCACCACATCAAATCAGCTGGTATCTGCTGGGTGACAAGGGCTATCTGGCTAATATCTGGCTAATGACTTTTCTCCGCAGTCCAACAAAATGTGGCCAGCATTTATATAATGACAGCCATGCTTCCACAAGGAACAGCATCGATCAGACAATTGGGGTACTGAAGCAATGGTCCCAATTATCAACCATTCTGGAGCTCTCCAGTACTCACTGCAGTGGGTATCCAGATTCATGGTGGTCTGTTGAATCCTGTACAACCTATCTATGATGAGAGCACAGCCCTTGCCACCAGGGATTTACGAGCATCTCGGGAGGGGGAGGAGGAGGAGGAAATGGCAGAGGAGGCAGTGAGCACATCAACGTTCTAGATGGGCTGCCTATGAGAGCATTATTCAACTCTGATTCCCACAAATACTCTAGGTCCCTATGTTCAACAGTCTCATGCCTTATTATCCTTATTCTATAGTGAAATAAAAACCACTACAAAACAACCATTCCAAACCAACTTTATCAGAAAACCATTTCATTATCAAAACAAAATCCCATCAGTCACCACAGCTCATTGATGTATTGCGGGTGCCTTTGCCTAGCCGAGTGCTTCTATGCAGTGCTGTCCCAGTAATGCAGCATGGCTGGGAGAAGGTTGCTGAGTTTCAGTGGCCTTGTAGAATGCCCTCGAGCAGCTCTGGGCCTAGAAGGCCCAGCTTCAGATTGCACCACCTCAGCATGGCTGGCGGCAGCCTGAGCCGCAAGGCTTACAGGCAGCAACAAGGGAGTGGAGTGGATAGAACGGCACTGGTGGAAACACAAATGTTTTCACCCTGAGAAAAGACAGCACTACAGAGCCACTGCCGTATCCTTGGTGTCCATCTGCTTGGCAACGAGCTGAGATTTCATGACCGCAGTCTGAACTTCCATGAAGCAATCAGACATTGGGCAGAATTTTCCATTCTGGAGACTAAGGCCAGAATCACCTACTCCCGTTGGCGGCAGGCATCATGGCAGGCGTGAGCAGGCAATATGGTGAAAAGGCCAAAAATCAATTTCATGGTGTCGTGAAACCAGTTTGCGATCATCCACTCTGCCTCTCAATGACGGGCCACGTTTCACACCCGTCCAACGTCAGGAATTTAATTTTCATATGTTTGCATCTCGTCAATGTGGCAGCAGACTGGAATTATCCACCCCCCACATCAAATGTAACTGCCACGTCAAAATGACTTCAGAACAGTGCATGTTACAACTGCCTTTAAAAGGCGTGCAACTAGCGAGCTGAACTTCGAGGTGAATTCGGAGGTCAGTGCACACAACCTTGCACAGCGCTTGTGTGGATCACCCATAGGATATCAAGAAAGGTAGAGGGCACAGACAAGTCACTTTTTCCCAGCTGGTTTTCATTGCAGCACAGAAACTGGGGCTCCAGTGCGGGTGGAGCTGATAGGTGTTGGAGGGAGCGGGGTTGGTAGTGGTGCAAGACAGCACAGACTGAAAGAAGTACACAAGTGCATGCCAGGTGGGTGGGGAGGAGGGAGGTGAAGGGGTGAGGGAAGCGGCCATACGCTTGGAAAAACTTGTCAAAAGTGAGCATTCCTCTGAAGTTGAGACTGTTCAGCAGCAACTCCATTGACATGCTTGGAGTTGGGCCTCTGAAGCATTTGTGTCCACTCAAGCAATGCAAAGGCATGAAAGTGCCACTAAGTGCTCCAAAACTTTTTACCCCTCGGGCACAGACTGCAAATTAATGTGCGTTTTAGGGAGCTGCAGAACAATTGCGTGACTGAGCAAGTTGTAGAATCCCCTTGCAAAAGGTGGCCATGGTACAGTTACTGTGGAGACACTCACAGCCTCTTGCAATGTCTTAATTGAGGTTTGGACCAGTATCCCTCACAGTTCAAACTAATTGTACAGCCTTGCAATGCAGGTTAGGAGAATATCTGCGCCTTAGCTGAGAGCACAGCATGCAGCCCAATGGGTGAAGCTGCCGCCAATCGCTCAAGTAGAATAGGGCAAAGGTGGGTGGGGTTTCGGACAGCCATGAGGTGCCCTACACACTGGCCATCCAAGTGGTGACCTGCAATCTCCTGCATGCGCGAAGGGGTCTTGACACTTAACCAAGAGAGGTCCTTAGGACACATATGCTAACTCACGTGTCTCTTTCTCTTTGATCCTGCAGGAGGAAAACATCAGGATCATGAACCCTAGTGATTTAGTGGTATGCCTCATGGCTGACAGCGACCAGAGAAGAAGGAGAAGAGAGTGACAGAGGTTCCTGGCTTGCCAATGGTAGGAGCACCACCCTAAAGATGAAGGTGCGGCAGGGCCTCCTGCGCATGCAGCTGAAGATCCTCAGCGAGCCGTCACTCGTAGGTGCCTCACTAGACCCAGGGACTGTAGATGGTGCTTGTCATTCCTGCAGATGACTATGACCCGGTGTTGCTGAAGACTACGCGTGTCTAGGGAACTGGCTGGTCACAAATTCCACCTGCTGCAGGATTTTGTGCCACGGGGACATGGAGGGCATCTACTGCCAGTGACTGCGGCGCTCAGTTTTTTACGCCGGTGGCTCCTTCCAGGGCTCCACAGGTGACCCGTGCAGGATCTCGCAAGCCTCCACGCACAAGTGTATCCAGAAGGTCATGGACACCATCTTCGTGAAGGTACACAACTTTGTGCATTTCGACCGGGATCAGGAAAGCCAGGATGCAAAAGCGTTGGGATTTGCAGCGATCTCTGGTTTTCCACAAGTGCACGGTGCCATTGACTGCATTCAAGTGGTGCTTAGATCTCCATGGCAACAAGCAGTCAACCAAGGCAACTGCAAGGGCTTCCACTTGCTGAATGATCAGTTGGTGTGTGACCACCACAAGCACATCCTACAGGTCTGTACATGATTCCCAGGGAGTGTCTATGAATCCTACATCCTTAGCAGTTCTCAGGTCCCTGACATCTTCCAGGGTCCACAGAGGGTGCAGGTTTAGCTCCTCAGAGACAAGGGCTACCCATAGAGGTTGTGGCTAATGACGCTTGTGCAGTGACCTCAAACTGCAGCAGAGCGACGGTATAATGAGGCTCATGCCGCAACCTGGGCTTTGGTGGAGCAAACAATACATGTTTTGAAAATGAGGTTTCGGTGCCTCGACATGTTCGGTGGAGCACTGCAATACAGCCCCACAGGGGGTGTCATGCATCATCGTCATTTGCTGTGTGCTACATAACAGGTGCTGCAACAGGGAGAAGGCCTGGCTGAGGAGGAGTTGGAGGAGCTGCACGTCTCCTCGGATGAGGAAGATATCGAAGGGGATGAGGGTAATGAGGGCCTCGAATGCAAGGATGCCGATGATGAGGTCATCATACTGGCCAGACAAGGCAGGCACGCTCGTGAGGCCCTAATAGGATGACAATGAGATGCAGTGAGGATAGCCCTGACATCCTCACCTTTCATCTGTGAACGTTTGAATCCTCTGTGGCTGATGGCAGCGCACATACCCTCAGTGCTCAGGCTTATGTCATGGGGATGCAGCGGATGCCCTAATAGTTGCAAGATTCCAGGAGGATGATGATGACATGCAGTGAGGGCACTCCATAGCTCTTCACATTGCCTCTGTGAATGTCCTGTCTGGCTGAGGGCAGCTCACTTGTGCTCCGTGGTCAGGGTCATATCATGGAGAGGCAACCGTGAAGCTTTAAGTGCACCTGATCCTTTGTCAGCCTTCAGCACCTGTCCCCTTCAGGAGCACAGCATCACTGGACACAGATGCTGAAGGGATGGGGGCCAGCCCCACCTTAAAGGTGCTGAGAGCACACAGAGAGAATGATGGAACTCTGTGACACCTGCCCACGACATTCTGGCAGCAATGACCAGCACCGCCGAGTTGCGGGCATCACTGCTGTGTCCAGGGACTGTGAGGCTGGATCATCACTTTGCTCTGGAGGTTACACATGCACAGGGAAGAGGCACTGGACTGAGACACCTGCTTTTATTTTGTGCAGGAACCAAAGTTTCACATCTGAGTAACATGAATACTGCTCATCAGAACAAGGAGCCATAGATTGGGGACACTCTTGGGACTTTATTTATAATAGTGAACATAGTGTACAAGTGATTAATGCCCATGCCCAGGCTGTGCAACTACATCTCGTAACCTTCATAAACCTGCCGCTATGTCTCAGTGCTTCCTAGACATTCACAGTGGAGGTGGAGGCAGCCTGTTGTCTGCTACACCCTGTCTGTGATGACCTTGGCAGATGTCCTCTGGAGGGCCGAGACTTGGAGGTACCCGGCCTGCTTTGGGTATCCTGCTGTGGGCCAGGTGCATCCTCCTTGGCCTGTGGAGCTAGAGATGAGAGGGTCACAGGAAAAGGGGATTTGGATGGACCGGATATTTGTGAAGTCACCTGGGTGGATGTCCCTGGGGCATCGAGCTGTTGATCCCCCTCCCTATGGGTGCCCAAAGGCCCCTGGCTGACTCCTTGAGAAGAAGGGAAAGCTGGAGTGAGATCGAGCTGCCTAGCACCCCTCTCGTGTTGACACTGTTGGAGGCCAACTATGGCATCAGTGATGGAGTTCAGCCCGCACAGCAGTGCAGAACCAATGTCCTGGGCCAAGGTCTCCACAGCGGCTGCCTTCCTGCCAATATTGACCTTGCTGCATCAGCATGCTGGCGCTAGTCACCTTGGACTGAAAGCGGACAGCCTCCTCCATCATCCTTTGCAATCTGAGGAGTGCACCAGACATCTCTTCCAGATGTTCCCGTGATTATCTTTGCAGTTCCAACAACTGATTGAGGACCGAGTCCAGAGGGTCATTATCTGACTCGGACTCAGCAGAATCCTTGCCTCCAACAGTGCTCCGGTGCCAGCCACCTTGGGTGTTCTTGCTGTGGCACAGATTGTGTGCTGTACTCACCAGATTGTGATCCTGAGGCTTCTCTACATCTAGGTCCCACTGAGATGTTTGTCGCTACGCTGGTGGAGGGTGAGGGTGAGCACTGTGATGGGTCTTCAATGGTGCTGTCCTCAGGGTCCTCATCCGTGGTGCTTTTGGCACTGGGGCCAGAGTCAAGGTTGCCTGAGGGTGATGTGTCAGATGTGCTTAGGGGAGAAAGTGGAGATTATTAGTACTTGGCCGCTGCATTACACATAGAACAGTAGACTCAGAGTAACATTGAGCGAGGGATGATGTGGTGCAGGATCCTCACCTGGGTGCTTGCTGCTGACCTCACCATCACCACTGGAATGGTCCACGTCTTCTCCAGTCAATTCCATTGCGTGACTCTTGAACGAAACGAGGACCTTGGTACCTGGCACTCCACCCCCGGTCTGGGATGTCTCCCGATGATTGTGCACGATCTTGTCCTGCATAAAGATAGTTGGAGACAGTGTGGGCAAGGTGCATGCCAGGCCAAATGAGAAGGATTCCAGGCATGTGTGTGTGCTGGATGGAGCCATGGATGGGATAAGGAGGCAGTCTCCAGAGGAGATGAGGCCAGATGAAAATGTGAGGGTGTGTGTGCGAGAGTGAGTGGTGATGTCCCTTGAGTTGGCAGTGAGTGAGATGCCAGTGACTGTGTGATGGGCTTGTGAGTGTGAGTTGTGAGTTAAGGGATGGTTAACTTACCCTGGTGGCATGGATGAGATCATTCATCCATTTTCTGCACAGAATGGCCAACTTCTTGTGTGCAGTGTGGGCACTGACCACTCCTGCCACTGCCTCCTAACCAGAGTGGGGAGACTGATGGGCCTCCTGCAGCCACAGTGGGGTAGAGGATATTGCACTGGCCTCCACAGCATCCAGCAGGCATTCTAGGGGTGCATCACTGAATCGGGGGCTGCACTCTTCTTGGCTTTTGGGGCCATGTCTTCACTGGACCAGTCCTGGGCTGTAATCATTGAGAAGTGTGCGCGCAGCTGCAGTTGAAATTTGGTGCCTGGAGTGAGCAAGCAGCAAGGTAATGGCGTGGTCGATAAATCGGAGGCGTGTTTTCCCATGGCTACACCATTTATGAGGCGTAAAAATCTGCCATTGTGGCCGGCGGGTGAAATGTCAAATTTCACGCCCGCTACTGTACTTAGGGTGGAATCATTCCAGATTTGCACTAAGTGCTGTGATGGGCGGGTTTTACGGTGCATTTCCCGTGGGGGAGGTGGGGCAGGATATTGTACCTGATTTCACACTTGCAAGTTCATTAATTGTACATCGGCAAGTAGCTCTCCGAATCACATGGTGGGGCAGGCACTGATTCGGCCGCCCTGCTGTTACCTAATGGGATTGAAGGTCTGGGTGCCATATTTAAACACCACCCAAACACACACATTACTCTTGGCAAGCCAGCTGTGTGCAGGAAACTTCTTCATATGGCTGCACCAAAGGAAATTGCTGCTCCCAGGCTCAGCAATGACTCCCTTGAGGCCTTCATCCATGGAGTCTGCTGGCATTGGGATGTCCTCTACCCAGGGGATGGCTCCAGGAGGCCACCAGCCTCACCTTGCCGGCCTGGGAGCCTATTGCAAGGGAGGTCAGCTCTTCAGCGCCCGCCCGATAAATGTCATCCAGTGCAGGAAGAGGATGAATAATCTCATCCACTCCACCAGGGTAAGTAAACTTTCAGCTCACTCCAATCTCACTCTCATGGCAACACTCATTCAAAAGGTTACACTGCTCAGGGATCTCACACAATATTAGTGGATGAGACATTAGCATTGATTCTCTGACGGGCACATTAACATCACCAGCATCTCATTGATCATGCTGCACAGACTCCATCCTCAGCACTTACTGGGGAGGGCTCGGCACACACAGCAGACATGCATGCTTTCCAACCTCTCCTCCATCTCTTCTCATCACCTTCCATTCCGTTTATCTCCATCCTGGCCAGTCTCACCCACAACCGGACGGTGATACCCCAGATGGAAGGGGGGATGGCAGACGTCCAGGAGCTGCCCCAGTTTGAGAAGGATGCCGCTGAGCTGGCAGGCGAAAACAAAGATTGCCCCTGTGGGGAAGGCGAGATCAGCCTGTCCCAGGAAGCCAGTATGGATGAGCTCTCCATGAATTGATCACATCCTGACTATCACAGTGAGTGACATGCAATGTTGTATTCTTGCTGCTTATGAACTAAATCTATCTTCACTCTCTCTTTCAGGCAGCACAGGCCCAGGCAGGGCTCCAGACCAACCATAAGCCCCAGCCCCCAGGCCACCTCAGAGGAGGAAGCTGAGGATGAATCAGATGAAGTACCATCACTGCATTCACCTGCACCCACCACCAACACAGAGACCTCACCCCTCCCAATCTCGAGGCTGTGTGCACAGTGACATACATAGGAGAGCTCCCCCAGGGGAGCTTCGAGTACCCTGTCTTTCTTACCTTTTCCTCATTTACAGCCTGCAGATGCCTCCCCTGACCATGACCATCCCATCTGCAGCTCAGTACCGAGCCAGACATCCCCATCACCACTGAATGTGAGACAATGACCAAGCCCTGCACACCAACCTGTACCTGATCCCCATTGAGCACATTGGCCTTGCCCCTCACTGGAGTGGGACCACAATGTATGTGCCATGCATGTCAATGTAACATGGTCTGTAAAGACCAAGGACTGTCTTTAATTTCCCGCTCCGACCTCTTGGTCCCAGACTAGAGACCATGACTGTCTTTCAATGAGCTCTTCCATTCCTTCATGACTGATCACAGCACAGTCTCTCTTCCACCACCCTCTCCCCCAATCCCAAATCTCTGTGCCACACAAACACAACCCCCCACCCCCACCACCACCACCACCACCGCCACCGCCCCCCTCCTATTCTGGTGTCTGTGTGCATCCCTTCCCATTCATCCAGTTTGATTCCCATCCATCCCATTCTGTGTCTGCCTTCTAGTCTTCCATGTCAGGTTCCAGTTTCCCTACCCTCAGCAGCCCCCCCCACCGCCCCCCCCGCCACCGCTGCCTGCTGCCGTTTCCCCCGCCTCTAACCCCACCACACCTCTTTGACCCATGTCTCCCTCATCATTCCACCAACCGTCCCCCCCCCCCACACAAACCCAGTCACTATGCTGGCCTCTGTTTCAGAGTGCAGCCCTGCCTGAGACCCGCAGCACACGGTGAGTGCTGTCCTCCGGGAGTAGGGAGGCACTTACCGTGAGCAGACCAACCAGTGAGCTAACACTGGTGTTGTGGAGAAACCAGAGCAGTGATGTTGCAGGTAGGCTTTGAATGTTGCACTCACCTCAAAGTCATGAGAGAAGTGAGGGCCGACAGCTGCATGCCACTGATGTCTGGTTGTGATTCAGGTTGGTCTGCTGGCATGGTGGCTGAGTGTGAGAGCAGGTGAACCATCACCAGTTCCTTCTTCATCAGAATGTTGCTCCTTGAGAACTTTAGCCTCCCGCATCACTGCTTGCAGATCTTGGGCTTATGCTTCTGAAAACATAAAGGTACAAGGGATGCATTGGGCTGAGGTAAGGTGGTGAAGCAGACCTGCTTGGTTTCACCAGTGGCAGACTCCAAATCATAACAGATTTCAGAATGAGGGTCAAGTGGCATTTGAGAAGGTGGGCCAGGCAGGAGCCTACTACCATCCGCAATACTTTCCGCCCTGCCACTGGTTACTGCCTCAGTGATGGCCAGTCCAATGATGGCCAACGCCAGCCCTTCCACAAGGGTCAGCACACGTAATAACGCCATCTCTCCAATGGTTAGCTTCTATTGTTGCATATCATGGGTGGCCTTGTCCTGCAAGTGAGGAGAAAGTTCATTATTACGTGCCATGCAATATGTTTGGGTGATGTGCCTGCTATGGTTGAATCGCTCCAGTGTGTCAGGCTGCAAGATGTGACTGTGTGGTTTGCAGCAGTGCTCAGGTGTGTGAGGGTGAGGTAAGGCTATCTTCGTGAGATATGAGTTGTTGTGGTTAATAGAGATTATCGGTGGCCAAATGAAGTGTGTGTGGTGAATGGAGCAATCTGTAAGGCTAGTGGTTGCAGTTGATAGAATATGGGATGTGAAATGCATTCATTGATCTTGACCACTCATATGTGATCATTAAACCTCTTGCGGAACTGCATCCAGGCCCTCAGGACTAGTCTGATGGTATCGGCTGCAAAGGTCACATGCTCACACTCCCTTTTCAGAATCTGTCTGGAGGGCCTCCTGGCTTCTGGAGGAGAGGCTCTCTTTCCTCCTCCCTCCGTTGCATCTGCTCCGATGATGCCACTTTCCAAAACAGTGCTTCAGACATGTCTTCCTTCTTCTTTAACCGAGGTTTCCCACCCATGGTGGTTGACAGGGATTGATACCAATGCCCATCCAAGACCATACACCCTTTCCCATCCCTCTGGCCCCATCCTGTCTTCTAACGCCAGTCCTTGTCGTGTATTCACCATACCCCCTGACCTTCCGCTCTCTGATGCTGATCGTTCAGTACTCAGCGCAAAGGACTCAGTTTCATACCCTTACACACTCACCTCAATGAATTCCGGGCTTGGCACGATGCTGAACTCTTCTTCCGCTGCCTTCACCTCCGTGCTCACTTCTTTGGACAGGAATCCTCCCCCTCATTCAATGTATCCTTTCACCCTCCAGTATTCTGCCTCCACCTGGACCCCTCCCTCTGGTCTCTTACTTGCCCTTGATCTTTTCATTGAGAACTGTCGGCGTGACATTGGGCATCTCAATTTCTCTGCTCCTCTCACCCACTCTAACCTGTCTCCTTCTGAACTTGCTGCACTCTGTTCTCTCAGGTCGAACCCTGACTTTGTTATCAAACCTGCCAACAAAGGTGGTGCTGTTGTTGTCTGGTGCACTAACCTCTACCACACAGAGGCTGAGCTCCAACGCTCAGACACTTCCTCCTACCTTCCCCTGGACCATGACCCCACCACTGAACATCAAACCATTGTTTCCAGGGCTGTCACTGGCCCCATCTCCTCTGGAGATCTTCTCTCCACAGCTTCCAACCTCATAGTCTCCCAACCTCGGACAGCCCGCTTCTACCTCCTCCCCAAAATCCACAAACAGGACTGTCCCAGTAAACCGATCATGTCAGCCTGTTCCTGCCCCACAGAGTTCATTTCTATCTATCTTGGCTCCGTTCTCTCTCTCCTCGTCCAGTCTCTTCCCACCTACATCCGCGATTCCTCTGATGCCCTACATCATATCAACAATATCCAGTTTCCTGGCCCTAACAGCCTCCTCTTCACCATGGACGTCCAATCCCTCTACACCTCCATCCCCCACCGGGATGGTCTGAGGGCTCTCAGCTTCTTCCTCGAACAGAGGCCCGAACAATCCCCATCCACCACCACTCTCCTCCGTCTGGCCGAACTTGTTCTCTCACTGAACAATTTCTTCTTAAACTCCTCTCACTTCCTCCAAATAAAAGATGTGGCTATGCGTACCCACATGGGCCCCAGTTATGCCTGTCTCTTTATGGAGTATGTGGAATATTCCTTGTTCCAGTGCTATTCAGGCCCCCTCCCACAACTCTTTCTCCGGTACATCGATGACTGTTTTGGTGCCACTTCATGCTCTCGTCTGGACCTGGAAAAATTTATCAATTTTGCTTCCAATTTCCACTTCTCCATCACTTTCACATGGTCCTCCTCCGATGCTTCCCTTCCCTTCTTTGATCTCTCTGTCTCAATTTCTGGTGATAGACTGTCCACCAATATTCATTACAAGCCCACACACTCCCACAGCTACCTCAACTACAACTCCTCACACCCCGCTTCATGTAAGGGCTCCATCCCATTCTCTCAGTTCCTTCACCTCTGTCGCATCTGCCCCGATGATACCACTTTCCAAAACAGTTCTTCTGATAGGTCTTCCTTCTTCCTTAACTGAGGTTTCCCACCCACGGTGGTTGACAGGTCCCTCAACCGCGTCTGACCTATCTCCTGCACCTCTGCCCTCACACCTTCCTCTTCCTCCCAGAACCATGATAGGGCCCCCCTTATCCCCATTTTTCACCTCACCAGCCTCCACATTCAAAGGATCATCTTCCGCCATTTCCACCAACTCCAGCATGATGCCACCACCAAACACATCTTCCCTTCACCCCCACTATCAGCATTCTGTAGGGACCGTTCCCTCCCTGGTCCACTCCTCCATCACCCCCAGTACCTCAACCCCCTCCCAAGGCTCCTTTTCATGCAATCGCAGAAGGTGAAACACCTTCCCCTTTACTTCCCCCCTCCTCACCATCCAAGGGCCCAAACACTCCTTCCAAGTTGAACCTCCTTCAATTTGGTCTACTGCATTCGCTGCTCCCAATGCGACCTCCTCTACATTGGAGAGACCAAACGCAGACTAGGTGACCGCTTTACGGGACACCTTCGGTCTGTCCGCAAGCATGATCCAGACCTCCCTGTTGCTTGCCATTTCAGCACTCTACCCTGCTCTCATGCCCACATGTCTGTCCTTGGCCTGCTGTAATGTTCCAGTGAAGCTCAACGCAAACTGGAGGAACAGCACCTCATCTTCTAAATAGGCACTTTATAGACTTCCGGACTTAACATTGAGTTCAACAATGTCAGACCATGGACTCTCTCCTCCATACCCATCCCTTTTGATTCCCACCCCCTCCCCCCTTTTTTCTTATTCATTTTTATTTTAAATTTTTATTTATTTATTTAATTATTATTTTTCCCACTTATTTTCATTATTATCATTTTTAAAATTTATTTCAATTTTTATTCATTTTTTTATCCCCAGCTTTTAGCCTTTTTGATCTTTGTTCCCACCACCATCCCCTCCCCCCACCCCACCCCCCCACTAAGGCCATCTGTCACTTTCAGAGTGCTTACCCTGGTCCTGCAATTATCACATTCTGCTTTCCACTCTTAATGTCACCATTAGCACCTCCTTTAGCCAGAACCACCACTATTAACAATCCTTCGACCTTTTTGTTTATGACATCTTTTGCAATCTCTCCTTTGCCTCCACCTATCGCTGGCCTTCTATCCAGCTTCACCTGTTCCGCCCCTCTTAAACAGTATATATTTCACCACATTTCTACCCCCTTTAGCTCTGAAGAAGAGTCATACAAACTCGAAACATTAGCTCTCTTTCTTTCCCCAGATGCTGTCAGACCTGCTGAGTTTTTCCAGCATTTTTTGTTTTGTCTCTTTCCTCCTGTCAACTTTGGCCACAAGCATGAATGCAATGACCTTGTTGTCAGCTGCATCATTTTTGTGGGTCTTCAACTCTTCTTTAACCAGTTCCAGCCCCTGTTCCAACCAGAATGAACCTCGCCTTTCAGAGGTGAGTCTGTCTTTAAGTAGTGCATAGAATCATTGAATGGTTACAGCATATAAGGCGGCCATTGGCCTGTCATAGCTGTGCTGGCTGTCTGTAAACAATTCACCTAGTGTCACTCTTCGGCCTTTTCCCGGCAGCCCTGCAAATGATTTTACTGCAGATAATGATCCAATTCTCTTTTGAAAGCCATGTTTGTATCTGCCTCCACCATACTTTCAGGCAATGCGTTCAAGGTCCTAACCACTCGCTGAGTACAAAGGTTTTCCCTCGTGTCACCTCTGTTTCTTTTGCCAATCACTGTAAATTGGTCTCCACCGGTTCTCGATCCTTCCATCAAAGAGAACAGTTTCTCCCTATCTACTCTGTTCATAATTTTGAACACCTATGTCAAATCTCCTCTCAACCTTCTCATCTCCAAGGAGAAAACTCCTAGCTTCTCCAATCTACCCATACAACCAAGGTTCCTCATCCCTTGTGAATCTTTTCTGCACCCTCTCTAATGCCTTCACATCCTTCCTTAGGTGTGGTTCCCAGAACTGTATGCAATATTCCAGTAGAGGCAGAACGAGTGTTTTATGCAGGTTTATCATAACCTCCTTGTTTTTGTACTCTATGCTCCTATTTATAAAGCCCAGGATCCTAGATGCTTTATTTTGGCCTGTGCTTCGCCAATTTCCACCCTTACATTCCTCAGTATCCTTGGATGCATCTCATCCAGTCCTGGTGACTTATCAACTTTAAGTACAGACAGCCTATCAAATACTTCCTCTTTATCATTTTTTTTAATCAAGTGTCTCAACTTCCTTCTCTTTCAATATGACTTGGGCAGAATTTTCTTCCTTGGTAAAGGCACTATTGGTAAAATATCAGGCGGTTTTCTGACATCCAGTACTGGATAAACATAAATTTCTTCCAATTAAGTATCGGGAAAACTGAAGCCACCATTTTCAGTTCCTGCTCCAAACTCCATTCCCTTGCCACTCCCTCTCACTGGCAACAGTTTGAGATTTAGCCAATCTGTTCGCAACATTGTCACACTTGACCATAGGATGAGCTTCTGGCCTCATTCGTGCCATCACTAAGACTGCCTATTTCCAAATCCATAACATCACCTGAATTCACCTGTCTCAACTCATCTGTTGCTGAAATCCTCATTCATGGCTTTGTTACTTCTAGACTTGAGCATCTCAATGCACTCCCGGCTGGTTTCCCACATTCAGAAACATTTACTGTGTACTTATGCAAGCTGTCACCAAATTTACCCTCACTAGTATGCAATTCTAGGAATTCACAGCAAAACCTAATTACTGTACATATTCATTCATTCATTCAATGTGCACTCTGCCCAAAGGCAGGGAAAGAGAGAGCTCGTAGTTTCATGGAGATAGTTCTGGAGACCATAGTGACGGAGGGTGGAGGTAGACAGGAAGAAAGGTGTCATGTTTCCGGGGTGGGGGAGGGGGCGGGGGGTGGGGGGGCTGCTAGGAAGCCCTGAAGGGCCAACCTCTGTAGGGAATGGGAGCAGGTGGCCAGGGAGATTAATGCCAGGAATGTGGACCTGAGAGCTTGGCAGCAGTGCCACCAGAAGTCTGATGTCCTCATGTGGATGGTCAAGGGAGTGCTGCTTTCACATCTCTCCAGCTATTCAGCTGTCACAGACACATCACCCAAACACAATGCAACACAATCACACACATTCTGCCCTCCCTCTTGCAGGATGAGATGGTGCACAATAGAAAAGAGTAGAGGAGAACAAGTGGGAGCCAAGCATTTCCTGAGTCCTTCAGAGGAGATAATTCTCCACATTATGGGGCAAGCTGCGACAGAGCCTGTGGCTGAAGACATTGAGATGACACTATGTTCCTGTCCTATGCCCCTTCCCAACTCTCCTCACACTCTCAAGCTGCTCTCTGGTATAATGTACACTCTGCTGATGGTGTGACCATGGATCTCTTGTATTCTACCCCAAGACCACCTTCCCTTATCCCAAACTTCCCTTTTCTGATTTTCTGCTTTCAGGCAACCAAGAACTGCCACCTGCCCAGCCTAACCAGATGGGAGAGAGAGCAACATTACAGAACTAATTAAGAAGCCCTGTGACTTAATCTAACACTGACAGCCACCAGCTTAGATACCAGTACTGCACATACCTTAGAGGAAAACATAGCGTTGAGATCTGCACATGGCAAGCCACTAGGCACGAGTGGGCTGTAGCCAAACCAGGGGAAAAGAATGGCTCGTGTGCCAGCTCACCAGAGGGCGAAATTGTAGAGTTCTGCTACAGGGAACTTAGGTGAGGACTTTGATGGAGCGGCATACAGATGCACGCCTAATTGCTTGGTACATTGGTTTGACAGCCGGACATCCTCCTGTCAGGGAGCATGGAGGAGCAAAGCAGGGGGCACCACACAGAGATTCCCATCTTTCAGCATCTGCTCCATCTCCCTGTCATGCCGCAGACCCAGAGACACTTCAACTGCACTCCCTGGGTTTGCAGATCTCTGTATTTGTTGGCCCAAATTGAGAGTCCTTGCCAGCGGCATCCTGATTATAAAGAGTTCATTGAGAAAACTAAAGGAGCAATCAAAAAAAATGGAATAGGCTTTTCAGAGAGCAACTGAGCTTTACAACAATTAAACCAGCATGTTTTCACTGGCCAATTCTGATACAAAACACAAAGAACGTGAGACCGCCTGTTACAAATTGTCTCACTGCGCTAAAATAACATGGTATTGGCACCAATATGGTGCACTTTGACAACAGGACAAAACTCTGAGCATGCAGTTTATGCTAAAGGTGTAGCAAAACTGAAATATAAATCTACATGTTAAAACTAATAATGAACACATACTTCAGGAGCAATGAATTGGATGGTGCTATGTGTGGTATACTGCCATTGCAAAGATTGAGTTTGTATCTGTTAAAATAAAGGCATGAAATTCCCATCTTTCACAGCTGGTTGCAAGAATGTCCAGGAAATTAGTTTGCATTCTCTCAATCCAGTTATTTGAGGCTGGGGCAGGTGGGGGCTGGGGGTGGTGGGGGCAGGTGCTGGGGGAGGGAGGTGTAGGGTGTGGGTAAAATTATGTCATAAGGCTTGTTACTTTGAGTTTGGAACTAAGAGACAATGCTCGGGCAGATTTGAGTCAACTTTACTCTCCATCATGTCAAGTCATATTTCACATAGACATTCTTAACGTTCACACTGCAGAAAGAGGGAAGAGACAGAAGGAGGGGTCGACCTCGGTGTAGTTGGAAGACAGACATTGCAGATGTTTGTAGATGAGCTACAGTGGACGTGTGAGGATGGTGCAAGACCGACAAGCATGACATAACATGACAGCAGATCTCCTGGCAGGAGTAGCTACAAGTAGCAGCAGCAGCAATGTTGCTCATATTTCTCCTTTCATTCATGGTTGTCATTGCTGGTTTTTGTCATTGCTTGCTTTTTGTGGGATATATTTCTCCTGGGCTCTTTTGATTCCCATTTTAAATGTTTCACACTCCCATTCTGTTCCTTTCTCAGTGTTTGTTGTCCAGTTCATTTGCCTTAGTACCATCCTTACCTGTTTAAAATCAACTTTTTCCCAATTTACTACTTTTTCTTTGTCTTATTTATATCCTAGTCAGTCTTTATCTTAAATCTTATTATGGTGTGATTGCTATTACCCATATGTTTCCCTACACTTACTTCCCTTATCTGTTTTTGTTCATTTCCCATTACTAAATTCAACAGTACTCCTTTTCTTGTTGAACTTTTACATGTGGGTAAGAAAGGAATTCTGCACACATTGTGAAAACTCAGTTCCCTTCATTCCTCGTGTTTCTCTTCTTGTCAGTTTATTTGGAGGCAGTTAAAATCTGCCGTGATTATTATTCTATGCCCTTTACTCATTTCACATATTTGCTTACATATTTCTTCCTCCATCTCCTTTCCACTATTAGGTGGTCTGTAATATACCCTTATTAATGTTATTGATCCTTTCTTGACTTCTACTTCAATCCATCTGGGCTCTGCAATTGAATATAGTTCTGTATATCCCTTGGCAGCCATGGTTTTCTTTTACAATTTGCCCTACTTTTAAACATTGGGACATACATAGCTTCATTCTGTTGAGGAATAGTTTTAAGCAGAATCCATTTGTCCTCAATACTTGTTTTCCTATTTAGTAGGATTACCCAATCAACTTAAGTCATATCTTTAGTCATTATTTTTCAAATTAGCCCTCTTAAAATCGAGAACCAGCATTAGATATGCATAAGTTTGACTACATGGTTTACTATTATTTGGTAGTAAACTTGTCATGCCCATTGGTATCCTCGTATGATTGCTTTGTGTAGTTTCCAAGTTTACAAATGTGAGGCATACATCTTGATGCTGTTTCTTTTGCATCCTGCTGCACTTCGCAAAAATCAACATAAATAACTGATAGAAGGGCTAATATTGATTGGTTTCTATACATCGCCATCTTGCTTATATAAGTACATGAAAGATGAAGCTATAGGAGCAACTGTGCTGTTGTGCAAACATGCAGCCTCACCAACCAGCTATACCAACTGGGAAATAGCAGGTGGGGGCTGGGGGTGGTGGGGGCATAGATTGCCTGCCATTTTCTGATCATTTACTTTAACGGAACAGGGATAGTGCAAGTTCAAGTTAATGACTTACAACTATAAAAACATTAAGCTTAGGACACTTGAACTTATCTGTCCAATATAGCCTCCATAAACAATGTAGTCTATATTAGGAGAAGGCTGACATTTATTACAGCCTGAGTTTGATCAACATAATTTCAAAACATGACTCTCCCAACATACAGGAACTTCAGAGCCTGTAGCAATTACATCTCCAATTTCACTGGTGTTTCATGTCTATAACCATTGGCTCAATTACTTGTGTATCAAGTTGTCAGGTTACTTGATTGTGAAAATAAGTTTATACATTCATCAAACAATAAGAACATCAAATTAGGATTAGGAAGTAGTTCTGTGCCATGTTACTTCCTGATTTCACAGGATTATATTCATGGCTGTGGAAACAAACACATGGGACTTAATGAATTCTGGTAATCAAGAGCCAGAAAAAAATCCAACCTGGCCCAATAGGTGCTTAAACTAAAAATTGAGCAATAAGCATAATGACCAAAATTGAATTCATCATTGTTTATCAGTAAGGAGCAGTGACATGAAGGCTTTCCCTGAAATAAGTTTTGTTACAAATAGAATATTGGGCCACACCATAATGCTAATTATGGAACACAATATTTATTAGAACAACCTAGTGATTGACAGGATGAAAAATTGAACAAAAACCAAGGGCATGATTTTGGTGGCCAAATGGGGTTGGGAACCAAGGCAGGTGGACACATAATTTCCTGATGCCAGTCACTGTGCTAGCCTTCTGATGGCATTCTGACAGTCAGCATTTTTCGTGACCTGACAACACGACCGATTCTGAGCAACGACTAATTAAACCCGTTAACAAGCTTGTTGTCAGCTCGTTAAGGGCTAGCCAGCAATCTTTGAGGGAAAGCACGGGATCCATGCTGGATCCAACCAGGTCCAGCAGAAGGAGGTGGATGTACAGTGACAATCCAGTCATGGCTTTGTCATTCAATGAGATGGGCTCATTAAAGGTGCACAGCTGAGAAGGGCACTCATTAATTGGCATACAGTTTCCATCAAGTGAGTGAGTTACTGGAGCAAGTGATCTGTGCAGCTCAGCCAATTGAGGGGGGTTGTGACCCTCCAGGGATCACGAGTTTAGAAGAGCAGAGCACAGTGAGCATTATGAGTGCAGCTGTACACAAGCAATGCAATAGTTGGATATGGGATTAAAGTACTTGGAAACAGGGATGAATAACAATGAGAATCAACATCCTCAGGAGCAAATGATGAACCCTGGGTATGAGCAGGGCAAAGGAGAGGAAAAAGGTGCAGGAAAACAATAAAGGCCATACATTCAGCATTGAGTGTACTGCCAAAGAAGAAGTCAGTTGGAAATACCAAAGACCCAGTGCCGCAGGAGATTATACTTACCCATGCATATGGTTACTGAAATTTGCGCACTCATTGAAGAAGACTTCAGACCTTACCATGCCCTGCAGGAATTGTTAAAGTTACTGTGGCCTTTAACGCCTTCACATCTGACCCATTGAAGGATCGGCAGTGGACCATGCTGGGATTTCTCAAGTGGCAGCACACCGTTGCATTTCGTAAGTCCTATTTGCAAAAGCAGGTCAGTACATACAATTTAAAATCAGTCGGGCCTTGCAAACACAAAGGGTACTAGGATTTGCCTCCAACATTGAATTCCTGCAGGTGCAAGACATCTTTAATTGCACCCTTGTGGCTACCGAGATACTGAGGGAGCAGCCAGAGAGGCTCATCAACAGGAGGGGCTTCCACCGCCTAACCGTTCAGCTGGTATGCAACCACAAGTACTTTATACATGTGCGTTTTCACTATCCTAGAAGCTGCAATCACACCTTCATTGTCAAGTAGTCCAGGATGCCACTGTTCTTCATGTCACCACCGAGGGTCCATAAATGTCTCCTAAGGGACGAAAGCTTTTCCTTGAAGAGGTGGCTACTCACACCTTTCGTGACCCTGAAACGAAGACACAGAGGCACTATAACTGAAATTATCAGGTCACAAGGACACCATCAAACTGGCCATTAGGCTTCTGAAGATGCAGTTCTGGTAACATGACCCATCAAGTGACGCCCTGCAGTACAATCCTGCAGGTTCTCGCATGTTGTGGTGGTCTGCTCCTCTCTCCATAACATGGCCCTCCAGAGAGGTATGAACCTTGAGGTGGGGTGAAGTGTTTGATTGATACATTTCATTAGAGGAAGAGGAGGAGGAGAAAGAGGAGAAAGGAGGAAGATGAAGAGCAAACAGTGCACATAGTTTGCAAGGAGATGGCTGGTGCTGTATCAGGAGTCAAAACACTCATCAGGATGGTATAAATGCTGGGGCACATCTTATCCTGGCATGTTTCACCTTTCACTCATTGAGCAAGACTGCAAGCTCTGGTACTTACTTCTAATTGTGAAAACACATCCATAAAGCACACAATTTTGAATAGTTCCATGCTTACTGACAATGCATGGTACACATCTTCTCCAGTGGTCTCAGTGATTCCATTCAAAGCCATTTCTCTCCTTCACAATTCTGCCCCCTTTTCCAGGTTTGCCAAAAAATGGAAGCTCAGGTATTTGGGATCATGGCACAATATTTTCAATGTAATTAAAAATTAATTTGACCACTCAATGGAATGAATAATGTGTTGGCCTTTGCTCACTGCCATTTGTGTTTGGTGTTTCTCTAGTAGCCTTGGATAAATTGGAAGTAGCCTGCTTGCATGTGTCTGCTTGTAGCTGAGATGCCTGTGGCAGTTGTCCTCATCATGGAGGTGCCACTGAGGCATCTCCTGCACCGGTGTCAATGCAGAGCCTGCCTACATCACAAGATGCTGCAGCATAGACAGTCCCTTAGCGAAGCCAAAGAGACTCTGATGAGGCAGTCATCCTTATTGATGACTAGCTCAGTCCTTTGATGGAGATCATGAGAACTTGCTTCTGACAGCAATGCCTCTGCAGAGCTGAGGCTTCCCAATGCCTCCTTCCCACGCCCACCATCGCTAACTGGCCACCAAACCCACCCTCTAGCCAATTAGGGCCAACCTTGGGGAGAGTCACATCTTTTGTCTGCTTAACTGGTGCAAATGTTGGGTCCCGACCCCAAAATGAAAATCCAGTCCCAATTTGCTTTTTTGCCTTCGCACTTTAATCCCAGGGTAGAATTCCAAGTCACTAATTAGGGTAATTACTGTGTGTGAAATTGGTTAATTTCAGGCATGATCAGCAATGCCTAGTGTGTAATTAACTGGTAATTTATGTTTCATTCCATCGTTATTATGTGGTTACTTTTTGGTTTCCATCACCACACTAAATCGGCAGGCAGACAACCTGCTCTCACACTTCAACCAACGTCACTCAGTCAATGGTGCAAGGCCAGTGCAGGTCAACTCAACCATCTATCTTCCTTTCCACTCTTTGGGGAAATAATTTAAACCAACTAGCATCTCTCCATGATGAGTCCAGATATAAACAGGGATAAATCGTGTGGGTGCGAACCTGCAACACCCTACTCTGTGGCTTGTTGCTAAAGTGCTTTTTTTTTAAAAAATGGAATTAAATTCAGAGTTATTCCCCTGTTGAAGTGCAATGTTGATCTAAATACATAGTTTTGACATTTCCTGACTTGTGTAAAAACCTAAAGCAATGAAATTAAAACATCTTTGTGAATATTAAAGAATGTTCATTTTAAAGTTTTAAATTTCGTAATATCTGTGATGCCATATGTTAATAATACAAATAATGCAGCCTAAACTTTTGCTATAAAACAAGAAGTAGACTTATTCTACAAAATAGTGTATAATTAAAGAACAGTTTATTATTATGATTCAAAATAATAGTATGCAAAATAATCAGATATGCTAAGGTGAGGGAAGAAATAAGAAAAGAACAACCATGAACTTTTTTAACAATGTATTCTGGATTTATTTTTCAAGTCAGTGTGTATACAGCATAAAAATATTAAATTCATTAAACCAGAGGAGCCTGTGAACATGAGCACTAACCAGTTTAACATGGTGAAAGAAGTACCCTCGATAGCTAATCAATAAATTCTTTTCAGTACTGGTTTCAACTTACATTTGTGTTCATCAGACATTTCTGTTTCTTCACAAAAGATCAATACTCTTTCAGATGCTGATCAATCTGCTGTGTACTTCCAGCATTTTCTATTTTTACTTCAGGGATCTTGAGCATCCAGTTTCAAGTATCCCTTCAGTCTTTTATGGTCATATCTTGCGAATAACTATTCTTTCTTTGTTAAATTTGTTGTACTACCAGATTGCCACAGTCAGTTCTAACCACTGTTATTCAGCTAATTTTAATTTCTAGAAGTCCTGAATTGTAATCTTATGTGTAAAAATATCCATGTATCTTGTTTTTCAAATGTAGTTTTGGGTTTGAAGCTTGAATTTCACAATAACTTTAATGTATTTTTACCACATCATTCATCACTTTAATACCCTCCGCACATATTCCCTTTTCATCCTCCTCATCTGGTTCATCAGTGTTCTCTTTCACATTTGCTGCCTCATTTGATGGGTCAATCACACCAGCCACATGTCAGCGACTATCTTTAACTAGTATTGTTACTGTCTGCATTCAGGCTTCATTCACTCCAAGCTGATTCTTGTGATTCCTTTGATTGCCATCATGGATTCCTCCAACATGAATGCACAACAAAACAGGTCATGGTTTTTTTGTGATTGTCTTGGATTTCTTTTGTTTTTGAATTTGTCCAAATAGATGTCAGAATTGCAGATATCAAAAAACTTGTACCAATTAAGAAAGCTTGAACCCAATGTTGATCATGTGCTCATAGATTCTTTTCCTCGTTTTATACCAAGTTTAGAGTTTTTTGCCCTTTGGTCAAGTGTTTAAGCTATTATCTTATTATGATATCACCATCTGTACTTTTTCAGGTATAACTATTAGGCAAATACTAAATGGTTATGTTATGTTCTTTTATTCGCCTTAAACCTACCGATCATATGACAAGGTTTAGTTAAAACAATAATGTGGGTTATTTGTCAGAAGATAAGAGCATATACATAGTGTTAACTGGGAGGCAGTGTATACATGTCTGACTTCTATGACTGCTGTATTCTGAGTACAGAGCCATGGGACTACTTCACTGCACCCAGTCTGGAGATGAGTAATGATTGACAGCAGTTTAAGATACGCCCCTTAAAGGTACATGTGCATCATATAACAACATCCCTTTTTCACTAAACTAGAGATTTACCCTTAAAGAATCAATCTATTTACATGCAGGCAAAAGAAAATAACCTTGTGTCTGAATATACCCTAAAATATATTGGTGGTTTGGTAGTCCATCCCAATTTAGTTACAGTAATTGGAATGCTGGTTAGGGGTGCTGTGTTTGTGTTGCATCTTAGACTGCATTCTCATCACAATAGGGTTACTCAGTGTTTCAGGCAGTGGCACTGTTCTGATTTGGCATCTGTTTTGTTTTGTTGCACTGTCATTGCCATTTGGTGTTCATACTTGTTATTATCTTGGTTCTGGGCATATGCTGAGATTTTCCGCTAGATTCCATGTGCCATCAGTTGGGTGTTGATCTTGGACATTTTGTCCGATATTGAGGTTGGGTAATTTGTTACCTGCATGCTGGTCGTGGGCATATTTCATCTTCCACTGGTTTTCGATTAATGAGTGATGAGGATTGTCCGCACTTGTCTGCCAAATGGTAATTCCACAGTGGTTCTGCAGTACGATGAAGTTCAAAAGTTCGGAATGGAGAGATATATTTGGTTCCAACTGTGCCTCCTAGGCCATTGGCTGATGATCTGTGTTGCAGATTTAGATGGTCTTCTCGCACAGCTCCTGCTCCCATTTGTCCAATGAAATCCTACCCTAAGAAACTTAGTGGAATTGGAGATGCAAAGCCCTCATCTAAGAAATAAATTAAACCAACACTGTGGCCACTAGAATTGCAAAGTAAATCTTGATATAGAGGCAGCAGTATCAAAGCTCACCTCAGCTCCAAGAGTTTGCAAATATAGTGGTGTTAACATTAGGTGCAAATATTTGCATTTCTTAAATTTAACTTTGGATTCATCTGCAGAGCTCAGAATAACAGGTATTTGCACAGCTGAATCAAAACATTGACTCCTTATGCAGCTGCCTATCCGCTCGTCCTGCATCATCATAAGGCAAAAAGGAATGCACATGACCTCTAAGTATGGCCTTTTAGATTGCAGACCCTCAGGGATGACAGAGAGTACACGGAGATAAAGAAGAGGTTACCCTTCTCTATGCGTATCTACATTTCTCCTTATACACTACACCTTCACTTTTCCACAATGCAGATGAGTTGGGGGAGTACATGAGCCTCCATCTTACATTGCCAAGAATGAACATCATTTCTACCGCAATGTTTGTTAACAAGATGTTTCATACAAATACCTTTTGCTTAGAGGGTGATGCATCACTGATGTCGGAGAAGAACTGAGAAGGGTCACACACTGTGACGAGATGGCTGCACACAACATGGACCAGAGGCAAGATCAGCGATAAGTGGGGGGAGGGGACATGGTGTGACCCCCTTATAGACCACAATGCAACTCAGCATCCAGAGGAGGCATAGACAAGAGGAGATGTGGAATGGGTGCAAGTTATTTACAGAGGTAGACAGTATATACATTCAGTGAACACCTGTGCCGCCATTGTGCTCCTTCTATTTCTTGATCCTCCTAACCCTACTGCAAGGTCTTGGTGCATTCCCAACATCCACAGCAGAAGTGGAGGCAGCCTGCTGACTGCTACACCCTGTTGTCTATGATGACTTTGGTGGGC
The DNA here is from genome assembly GCF_964194155.1 of Cetorhinus maximus. Taxonomy (NCBI): domain Eukaryota; kingdom Metazoa; phylum Chordata; class Chondrichthyes; order Lamniformes; family Cetorhinidae; genus Cetorhinus; species Cetorhinus maximus. The sequence goes on from NC_135884.1 coordinate 56,257,310, forward strand.
ATCCTCTCAAGATTCGAGACTTGGAGGACTCCAGCCTGCTTTGGGCCTCCTGCTGAGGGGCAGGTGCACCCTTCTCGGTCTATGGAGCCAGAGGTGATAGGGCACCGGCCGGGGAGGGGGGGCGGGGGGCAGTGGGATTGACTGGACACTCTCATTGTCCCCAGGGTGTGAGCTGCTGGTCTTCATCCCTATGGTTGGCCGAGGGCTCCTGGCTGACTCCTTGAGGAGAAGGGGCAGCTGGAGTGAGATTGAGGTGCCCTGACCCCCTCTCAATAGCCACTGATAGGTCCTGAACTGTGCCAGGAGCTGCACTCCATTGCTGTAGGAATTGGTGGAACCTAAGTCTTGGACCAAGGTCTCCATGGCAGCTGCCATCCTAATCTTATTGGCCTAGGTGCACTGTCATGTTGGCACTTTTACCTCAGACTGAATGCGGAGAGAGTCCTCTATCATACGTTGCAATCTGTATAATGCACCTGACAACTCTGCCTGATATTCCACTACCTGTCGCTGCAGTTTCAACATCTGCGTTAAGACCAAATGTACAGGCTCTTCATCGGATTTAAACTCAGGGGAATCCTGGTCTCCAGCAGTCATCCAAGTGTCAGTGACCTTGGATGTCCCTGCCTCCGCCTGCTGTGGCCCAGAATCTATGCTGCGCTCACCAGATTGTGACACCAAGCCTGCTCGAGATCTAAGTCCCACTGAGGTGTGTGTCTCTGCACTGGTGGAGGATGTGGGTGAGCGCTGTGACGGGTCTTCCATTGCTGTGTCCTCAGGATCCTCATCCAAGGAGTTGAGGGGGCTGGAGAGGAGAGGCTGGCTCTTGGTGTCCCTGTGTCATCTGGTGGAGGTGCCGATGAAAGAGACTAGAGATAATTAGTGCTTGGCAGCAAAGTGCAAAACATCACATTGCACAGTGTCGCTGTCTGAAGGGTCAGCTGGTGCAGGGTCCTCACTTGGGTGTCTGTCGCCGGCCTCACCGTTGCCACAGGAATGGTCATGGCTTCCTCCATCCAGATGTACTGCTCGCTCCTCATTCTGGGTGAGGGCACTGACCTCGGTCATGCCCCACCGATCCGGGATGTCTCGCTTGCATTATGGGCGAATTTGGTCCGCATAAAGACAGATGGAGAGCATGTGAGTAGGAAGTATGCCAAGGCAGACGATAAGGATGCCTGCCTTGGGTGTGTGCTGAGTGGAGTTGCGCGTTGTATGAGGACAGGATGTGAGCCCAGATGGAAATGTCAAGGTGTGTGTAGGAGAGTGAGAGATGATGTCCCTTGTGCTGGTTCCCTGTTGAGTGTCATCCTGTGAATGTCTGAGGGCTTGTGAGAATGTGGGGTGAGAGTCATGAGAAGGTTGCCTTACACTGGCTGTGTGGATGAGATCATTCATCTGTTTGCAGCACTGGATTCCGGTTCTCCTCTGGGCAGAGTTGGCACTCACCGTGACAGACCCCTCTGCCCGAGTCAGGTTGGTGACCTTGGAGGACCTCCTCCAGCCATCACGAGGGTAGGGAAGGTCACAGCCGTCCTCAATGACATCCAGAAGGTGACCCAGCGACGCATCACTAAAATTGGAGGCTGCATGCTTCTTTGATTCGTGGGCCATCTCTTGTCTGGATCAGTATTGAGCTGCAGACATTGAGAAATCTGTGCACGGGTACGATTTAAATATGGCACCCAGAGCAAGGTTCCGCTTAGGCCATGGCGGGGCGGATGAATCAGAGGCCATCCACCAGCGATACGACGTGTCTCCTGCTGAGGCCCATTTAACGAGACAAGATGCAGACATTCAGGCACGAAAACCCACTATTGCAGCCGGCGGGGAGAACGCTGCTTTTCCCGCTCACCACTGCACTTAATCTGCAGAGGGGAAAAACCCACCCAATGATTTTTATATGCTAGCTTACACGATACCTTTCAAACAAAAAAAAATAGACAGAAAATGCACGAGATTGGATTGAATGGTCAAACATGAGTCTATACTGTAAATCTAAAATTAGAGCTCAGTGATATCTGTGAAGAAATATATCTAAATTCCTTTCAATTTAAAATTCATTTTGAATTAAAAACATAACCTAGGTTAAAAAAATTTGCCAGGGCATTTAAATATATGCACTTGTCTTCCTCAAGAACTGCTATCTAAAATGAGTTTAAAATATTTAATACCTCCATCTATTCTGGAGAAGAACAGAAGAACATTCTGCTAAATTGACCTTTGGCTGATACCCAAAATGATTAGATTTTCCTTGCCTTGTCCTATGGAATTGGATATAGTGGAGAGATGCGCTGCCACTTGAATTGATTTGTTTTAATAAAGCATAAAGATATAAATTACATCAAATTTTATTCCTTGTTCTATGTCGTAGTCATTCCAAATTCTTTCCTACTGGGCAGCAACCATCTTTTTGCCCTTAGCAACATTTGTGAAATGTCACAAACAAGTTTTTTGGTAAAACAGCACTGGCATCTCCTTCACAAAAAGCTCTTTGTTGAACTGATAGGAAGCATGAAAGCATTCCCTCTGATCAAATGTCACGATGAAAATCATACAGTGAAGGCCAGCTCTGTGTCATATCCATGTGTTATGACCACAAGACCAGTGGAAAAGCAGCAGAATTATGGCAAGATATTTTAGATAAAGAATTTTATGACTCGCTTTCTCATGGATACAAATCCTTTCATTCATGACCGTGAAACAATGCATTCAGCAAACTGTGCAGATGACTTCAGTATTACATTTGTTTGACCTGTGTTATTAGTAGATAAAATGGCAGTTGAGAACAAAATCTTGGATTTATGTAGCACCTTTATCATAGTAAAATGTTCCAAGGTACTTCACTGCAGCAATATCAAACAAAATTTAACACCTCCATAAACATTGCTGACTCTCCACCTCTTTCTCCTCCTTTGTGACGCTCCTTTAAACATACTTCTTTTTGCCAGCTGTACAAATATTTCCTTATAAAGCTTGGTGTGAAATTTTGGTCTGTGTTGAATTTAATCTGATTGTATCCCCTTGAAGAACCTTGGAGCAGTCTACTATTTTAAAGATGCCAATTGAAATGAAAGATGTTGTTAATCTGGGGTAGTTATATCGATTTCACTAGCCCAATAGAAAAAGTATGCATCAGCAGAGAAACCAACTTATTAACATAAGTTTTGATAAAGCACAGATTCAATTAGATTCTCCTGATACACAGTTCTATTCCTTAGAAAGCAGAAGGCAAGATGTTTACATTTTCACCCATGTCCATCAACTGATGTAATATTACCCATTAGCCACTGCTCTGCAGTATAAAGATGCAAAGTTATACACATGGGCAAGATATGTGTGTAGCTTGTCAAACATGGGCATTTTAATAAGGAACTTGTAGATAAGGTATAAAATGTACATAAGTATACACTGGGTGCTGAAAATCTAAAAAATTTTAATAAGAGCAATGTACTTTGCTCTTTCCAATGGGCATGGCCCAACACAACGATCCATTTGATTGGTTTAAGGCCCTTTTGATAAATAGTCTAAAGGAAGAACGGACCTGATGGTCCAAGGTCCAAATCAAGTATTGATCAATTAAAACATTGCACACAACAGTATAATTAATTAAAGGAAACTGTACAGGGAGCTGTACAGGAGAAGAATGAGGAGTTAAAGGCAGCTCTTGAACAGCTCCTCCAATTGTGCCTGTAGCTCACCAAGTGCTCCAGAGTGACCAGTCAGCCTGTATACAAACTCATGTCCCATTAGTGAGTGAATGAGGAGACAAAATAGGTGGGGCAACACAAAGCTAAGAAAAAGCCTCTTCATTACCTGAATGGGGTTTTACAGAAGGGGAACCAGAGATTCAGACAGAGATTGAAAGCTCTCTGGAATCTCTGAAGTTATTGCATTTGGCCCATCCCTCCTTTCACAGACAGTGTTAATCAATTGTATTTCTTAACCTTGGAATATTTCTTAATAACCTTAATGTTAACTATCATTGATTGTGCATTCAGTGGTTTCAACGCTAAAATACAACGCATGTGGAAGAGAAAAGATGATGAATTATCTCTCATTTTTAATAAGCATAAATGTACGAGTGTTATTTTGAGATGGTGACTCCTTTCACTTTTGGATATGAACCAAAATGGAATTGATGCGAACTAATTTAAGTTTATTCCCTACTTTTACTTTTTATTTCCCTTACCTAGCCTGAAGACTTTGTACTTCTTGGTCCATTCTTCCATCAGCCTGGTTTCCTCTGCAACTGGCCCACTGGTTCCTTACCACTTTTGATCAATCTCACTTTGACATCAGCAGCAAAGTCAGAGAGATGTCACCATTCTTTCCTCCAAAATATTAATATCTGTTGATTGCAACAACGGCCCAAATCATTATAGCATTTCCCAAGTCATTTCTTTCCATGCAGTTGCTGTTCCCTCAAGACATTTGCATTCTCTGGTTCAGCAGGTTATTTATCGCGTCAAAAGCTTCCAACGTAATTTCCTATGTGGTATTTTATGAAGTCTTTAATAATGACTAGATATCTCAAATCTACCAAGTTCCCCTTGTTAACCAACATTCAATTGTATCCTCGAAGAACTTCGAGACCTGTCAAGTATGATCTGTATATTGTAATGACCAAGTCTGGAGGGGTGAATAAATTCCTCTTTCCCACCCCTATAACAAGGTTTGAATTTTTTTTAAAGTTGTGAATTTTTCCAATCCACTATGTACTTGGCTTCCTTTAATAGTCTGTTTTGAAATCCATCAGGGCCAGGTGTAGTCTTTCAGTATCCTCTGTCAGCTCATTACTAATTTGTTGGCTATTAATATATCAATTTCTCTTCCTCTTGCCCTTTAAATGCCAAACCTGCAATAGAGAAGGCAGTCTTCAAATGCATTTGTAAATACCAACACGAATAAATAATTAAGGACAACTGCCAAACTTTGTTTTCCTATTCCCCTGGGAATCACCTGAGCGGGATCAGAGTCTCACTGTTTTCCTTTGTTATCTACTACCCTGAATATATTTGTAGGAACTTTTGCATTCTCTTGATATTTTGTGCAATCCTAATTGAAGTATGCTTTTTGGCATTTGCTACCCAATTTCTTCATGGGCAGAATTCTATGGCCCCACCCTGGCATGGTGGGACCGTAAAATGTGGCAAGCCGTCCAAAAGCCCATTGACTTCGGCAGGGCTATAAATTCCCATTGATGTAAAATTCTGTTCCATGCTTTTACCTTTTGCCTACAGCTAGCCTTATCAGAAATCAGACCTATGTTGTATAGTTCATGCAAGTCCTTTTTTATTATCCCCCACATTCCTTGTCTTCTTGCTCACAAAGGTTCCTACCTGTATCATCATACTTTTAATCTGAAGGAAAGTTTTGTTCTGCACTCCCCAAGAGAAAAACAGAAAACGGCCAGGAACACAGTGAAGAGACATAAAATAAGCCTGGATTGGAGTTGGCCATTAGGTGTGAATATGAACTGAACAAGAGCAAAGTGACACCACAGGACAATTAGTCACATTGGTAACTATACCGGTAAGTTTCTAATTTAATCAACTATAAAGTAAGAGTTGTTCAGTTAATTGGTACAAGAACTTAAACTGAAGCAAATTTAATAATTTATCATATAACTGAAATCAGCACTCAATTAATTAATCGGATCTAGGGGATAAAATTAAAATTAAACAAGTGATAGTAACAATAAGTAGGTTTTAATTTTTCATTAAATTAAATCCTAAGGTTTTTAGATAACATTTCAATTAATCTTCTGATAAAATAAAGTGATGCCAACACAGCAGAGATAGGGATTAGTGAATAGCTGCAAAGTCTTTATTTATCTCAGCAGTAAATTTAATAGTTTAATAAATTGAGGCTTAGCAGGGGAACTCAGTCCCATGGCATATGCATTCTGTTCCATGTGGTAACTCCAAGATGCTTCTTGGTGTCCTGGATAATCAGTTGCAGCAACTCAAGATCAGAGTTTCATACATAGAGCAGTAGCTGGCATCAATGTAGCACATCCAAAAGGCTGAGAGTTCTGTGGATAGCACATGTATAGATGCAGTCACACCACAGATTATAGGTTTGCAGGCAGAGAGGGAATGGATGACCACCAGGCAGTCAAGGAGGATCAGGTAGGTAATGCAGGAGTCCCCCGAGTGCATTACACTTTTCAATCAGCTTTCCGATACTGAATACTGGAGAGAGTAATGGTTCTTCCAGGGAGTACAGCAAGAGCTAAATCAACAATTCCACAGCTGGCTCAGCTGCAGAGGGGCCAGGTTAAAGAATGGGAAAGCAATAGTGATGGGGGATTCAATACTTAGGGGAACAGACAGGCATTTCTGAGGCTGCAGACGTAAATCCAAGATGATATGTTGCTTCCATGGCCAAGGATGACACTGAATGGGTGCAGAGCACTCTGAAGTGGGAGAGTGAACAGCTAGTTGTTGCACTCCATATCAGTGCTGACAACATAGCTATAAAGAGGGATGAGGTCTTGCAGGCAGAATCTAGTGAGCTAGGAAATGAACTAACAAGCAGGACCACAAAGGTAGTAATCTCTGGATTACTTGCAGTACCATGTGCAAGTGAGTATAGAAGGATAGAGCAGATGAATGCATGGCTGGAGAGATGCTGCAGGAGGGAGGGCTTTGGATTCCTAAGTTACTAGGGCTCATTCTGGGGGAGATGGGACTGGTACAGGTTAGATGCAGTACACTGGAACAGAGCCGTAACCAATGATATGATGTTGAGGCAATATCGTAGACCTAGCTCAACAAAGGGGAGAACTGGGCACAAAACATTTCTGGATACAAGATGTTTATGAAAGATAGGAGATGAAGGAAAGGAGGAAGGATAGCAGTATTTAGTGCTGAATGCACATGCTGTGCTGGATATACCTGTCCACACTTCCACTTAGTTCAATTCAGTCCGCTGTATTCGCTACTCACAAATGTGGTCTCCTCTGCGTTAATGAGATCAAACACAGATTGGGTGACCGCTTTGGGAACACCTTCATTCAGTCCGCAAGCATGACCAGAAGCTTTTGGTGACCTGCTATTTTAATTCTACATCTTGCTGTAACCCTGACATTTCTGTCCTTGGCCTACTGCATTGCCCCAGTAAAGGTCAATGGAAGCTTGAGGAACAACACCTCATCTTTCAATTCGACACTTTGCAGACTTCCTTCCCCCACCCCCTGCCAATGCTCAAAGCTATTTACTGTACTTTTCCCAGTTTTGATGCAAGGTCACAGAACTGAATTGATGAGGGCAATGTGGTTGACGTGCTGTACATGGACTTCAAAAGGCATTTGATAAAGTGCCACATAACAGGCTTGACGGCAAAGTTAGAGCCCATGGAATAAAAATAACAGTAGCAGCATGGTTTGCTCAATAACAGGAAATAGAGAGCAGTGATGAACAGTTGTTTTTCATAATGGAGGAAGGTATATGATGGGTTACCCAGGGGTCAGTCCTAGAACCACTGCTTTTCCTGATCCATATTAATGACCTAGACATGACTGTACAGGACACAGTATCAAAGTTATCATATGGCACATACGAACATACAAAATAGGATCAGAAGTAGCTCATGTGGACTTCGAGCCTGCTCCGTCATTAAATAAAACCATGGCTGATCTGCTTGTGTTTCAAATTCCACATCCCGACCTATCCCCAATAACCTTTGATTCCCTAACAAGAATCTATCTCCTCCTGCCTTAAAAATATTCAATGACCCAACTTCCACACTTTCGGAGGCAGAGAATTCCAAAGTTGCACAACACTCAGAAAAAATTTCTCCTCGTCTCTGTCCTAAAAGGGCAATCCCTAATTTTAAAACAGTGCCCCCTAGTTCTGGACTCATCCACAAGAGGAAACATCCTTTCCACGTCCACCTTGTCAATACCGTTCAGGATCGTATATACTTCAATCAAGTCACCCCTCACTCTTCTAAACTCCAGTGGAAAAAAACACTGTCTGTCTAACCTTTCCTCATAAGACAAATCCTCACTCCTCCTGTAATAGAGAACAGCATGCCATTAGCCTTCTTAATTATTTGCTTTACCTGCATACTAACTTTTTGTGACTCATGCATTAGAGCACCTAGATCCCTCTGCACCTTGGAATTCTGTAGCCGTTATCCATTTAAGTAATGCGCTGCTTTTTTATTCTTTGTGAAAGTGAACAACTTCACATTTTCCGACATTATACTCCATCTGCCAGATTTTTGCCCACTCACTCAACCTATCTATATTCTTCTGAAACCTCCTTATGTCCTCTTCACAACATACTTTCCTACCTTTGTGTCATCTGCAAATTTAGCTATTAAGCCTTCACTCCCCTCATCTAAGTCATTGATATAAATTGTAAAAAGTTGAGGCCCCAGTACAGACCCCTGCGGGACTCCACTCGTCACATCCTGCCAATCAGGAAAAGGCCCATCTATACATTCTCTGTATTTTCTGCCAGCCAGCCAATCTTCTACCCGTACTAATATGTTACCCCCGAGTTTTGTTTCCACAATAACCTTTAATGTGGCACTTGATCAAATGCCTTCTGGAAATCCAGGCACAGTATGTCTACAGACTCCCATTTATCTACAGCTCATGTTACTCCTTCAAAGAACGCTAATAAGTTGGTTAAACATGACTTCCCTTTAACAAAACCACACTGCCTCTTCCCAATTACCTTGAGTTTATCTAAGTGCTGAGATATAACCTCCTTAATGAACGATTCTAACACCTTCCCCATGACAGACGTCAAGCTAACTGGCCTATAGTTTGATAAAAGCAAAAAACTGCGGATGCTGGAAATCCAAAACAAAAATAAAAATACCTGGAAAAACTCAGCAGGTCTGACAGCATCTGCGGAGAGGAACACAGTTAACATTTCGAGTCCGTATGACTCTTCAACAAAACTAAGGAAAAATAGAAAAGAGGTGAAATATAAGCTGGTTTAAGGGGGGGGGGGGGTGGGACAGGTAGAGCTGGATAGAGGACCAGTGATAGGTGGAGATTGCCAAAAGATGTCATAGACAAAAGGACAAAGAGGCGTTGAAGGTAGTTATATTATCTAAGGAATGTGCTAATAGGTGACATTAAGGGTAGAAAGCAGGATGAGCAAGGTACAGATAGCCATAGTGGGGGTGGGGTGGGGGGAAGGGATCGAAATAGGCTAAAAGATAGAGATAAAACAATGGATGGATATACATTTAAAAATAATGGAAATAAGTGGGAAAAGAAAAATTTATATAAATGATTGGAAAAAAGGGGGATCGGAAAGGGGATGGGGATGGAGGAGAGAATTCATTATCTAAAATTGTTGAACTCAATATTCAGTCCGGAAGGCTGTCAAGTGCCCAGTCGGAAGATGAGGTGCTGTTCCTCCAGTTTGCGTTGAGCTTCACTGGAACAATGCAGCAGGCCAAGGACGGACATGTGGGCATGAGAGCAGGGTGGAGTGTTGAAATGGCAAGCGACAGGGAGGTCTGGGTCATGCTTGCGGACAGACCGAAGGTGTTCCACAAAGCGGTCACCCAGTCTGCATTTGGTCTCTCCAATGTAGAGGAAACTGCATTGGGAGCAGTGAATGCAGTAGACTAAATTGATGGAGGTGCAAGTGAAATGCTGCTTCACTTGAAAGGAGTGTTTGAGCCCTTGGACGGTGAGGAGAGGGGAAGTAAAGGGGCAGGTGTTGCACCTTCTGAAGTTGCATGGGAAGGTGCCGTGGGAGGGGGTTGAGGTGTAGGGGGTGATGGAGGAGTGGCCAGGATGTCCCGGAGGGAATGATCCCTGCCGCCGGGGGGGGGTGAAGGGAAGATGTGTTTGATGGTGGCATCATGCTGGAGTTGGCGGAAATGGCGGAGGATGATCCTTTGAATGCAGAGGCTGGTGGGATGATAAGTGAGGACAAGGGGGACCCTATCACAGTTCTGGGAGGGAGAGGATGGTGTGAGGGCGGATGCGCGGGAGATGGGCTGGACACTGTTGAGGGCCCTGTCAACCAGCATGGGTGGAAAACTTTGGATAAGGAAGAAGGAAGACATGTCAGAGGAACTGTTTTTGAAAGTGGCATCATCAGAACAGATGCGACGGAGGCGAAGGAACTAAGAGAATGGGATGGAGTCCTTACAGGGAGCGGAATGTGAGGAGTTGTAGTCGAGGTAGCTGTGGGAGTCGGTAGGCTTGTAATGAATATTGGTGGACAGTCTATCACCAGAAATTGAGACAGAGAGGTCAAAGAAGGGAAGGGAAGTGTCAGAGATGGACCATGTGAAAATGATGGAGGGGTGGAAATTGGAAGCAAAATTAATAAATTTTTCCAGGTCCAGACGAGAGCATGAAGCAGCACCGAAGCAATCATCGATGTACCAGAGAAAGAGTTGTGGGAGGGGGCCGGAGTAGGAATGGAACAAGGAATGCTCTACATACCCCTTAAAGAGACAGGCATAACTGGGGCCCATGCGGGTACCCATAGCCACACCTTTTATTTGGAGGAAGTGAGAGGAGTTTAAGGAGAAATTGTTCAGTGAGAGAACAAGTTCAGCCAGACGGAGGAGAGTAGTGGTGGATGGGGGTTGTTCGGGCCTCTGTTCGAAGAAGAAGCAGAGAACGATCAGACCATCCTGGTGGGGGATGGAGGTGTAGAGGGATTGGACGTCCATGGGGAAGAGGAGGCGGTTGGGGCCAGGAAACTGGAAATTGTTGATATGGTGTAGGGCGTCAGAGGAATCACGGATGTAGGTGGGAAGGGACTGGACAAGGGGAAAGAGAATGGAGTCAAGATAGCAGGAAATGTGTTCCGTGGGGCAGGGACAGGCTGACACGATCGGTCTGCTGGGACAGTCCTGTTTGTGGATTTTGGGTAGGAGGTAGAAGTGGGCCATCCGAGGTTGGGAGACTATGAGGTTGGAAGCTGTGGAAGGAAGATCTCCAGAGGCGATGAGGTCAGTAACAGTCCTGGAAACAATGGCTTGATGTTCAGTGGTGGGGTCATGGTCCAGGGGGAGGTAGGAGGAAGTGTCTGCGAGTTGACGCTCAGCCTCTGCGAGGTAGAGGTCAATATGCCAGACAACAACAGCACCACCCTTGTCAGCGGGTTTGATGACAATGTCAGGGTTGGACCTGAGAGAATGGAGTGCAGCAAGTTCAGAGAGAGACAGGTTAGAGTGGGTGAGAGGAGCAGAGAAATTGAGACGACTGATGTCACGCCGACAGTTCTCAATGAAAAGATCCAGAGAAGGTAAGAATCCAGAGGGAGGGGTCCAGGTGGAGGGAGAATATTAGAGGCGGGTAAAAGGATCCGTTGAACGGGGAGAGGACTCCTGCCCAAAGAAGTGAGCACGGAGACGAAGGCGGCGGAAGTGAAGCAGCATTTCACTTGCACTTCCCTCAATTTAGTCTACTGCATTCGCTGCTCCCAATGCAGTTTCCTCTACATTGGAGAGACCAAATGCAGACTGGGTGACCGCTTTGCAGAACACCTTCGGTCTGTCCGCAAGCATTACCCAGACCTCCCTGTCACTTGCCATTTCAACACTCCACCCTGCTCTCATGCCCACATGTCCATCCTTGGCTTGCTGCATTGTTCCAGTGAAGCTCAACGCAAACTGGAGGAACAGCACCTCATCTTCCAACTAGGCACTTTACAGCCTTCCGGACTGAATATTGAGTTCAACAATTTTAGATCATGAATTCTCTCCTCCATCCCCACCCCCTTTCCAATCCCCCTTTTTTCCAATAATTTATATAGATTTTTATTTTCCCACTTATTTCCATTATTTTTAAATGTATTTCTATCCATTGTTTTGTCTCTAACTTTTAGCCTATTTTGATCCCTCCCCCCCCCCCCCCCCCCCCCCCCCCCACCCTACCCCCACTCGGGCTATCTGCACCTTGCTCGTCCTGCTTTCTACCCTTAATGTCACCTATTAGCACATTCCTTAGATAATATCACCACCTTCAACATCTCTTTGTCCTTTTGTCTATGACATCTTTTGGCAATCTCCACCTATCACTGGCCCTCTATCCAGCTCTACCTGTCCCACCCCCCCCTTAAACCAGCTTATATTTCACCTCTTTTCTATTTTTCCTTAGTTTTGTTGAAGAGTCATACGAACTCGAAATGTTAACTGTGTTCCTCTCTGCAGATGCTGTCAGACCTGCTGAGTTTTTCCAGGTATTTTTATTTTTGTTTTGACCTATATTTTCCTGTTTTCTGCCTCCCTCACTTCCTCAATAGTGGGTTATATTTGCTACTTTCCATTCTGATAGAATCTTTCCAGAATCTAGCAAATTTTGGAAAATTAACGCCAACGCATCTACTGCCTCTTTTAAGATGCTAGGATGAAGTCCATCAGGATCCAAAGGCTTGTGAGCTCACAGCTCCATCAGTTTGCTCAGTACCTCTTCCCTAGTGACTGTAATTTCATCAAATTCCCCTCTTCCTTCCACCTCCTGATTTACAGCTATTACTGGAATGTTTTTATATCCTCTGTAGTGAAGACAGAAGCAAAATATTTGTTCATTTCATCCACCATTTCCTTATTATCTAGTATTAACTCCCCACTGTCACTCTCCAGAGGACCAACACTCACTTTACTTACTCTGTTCCTTTTGAAATACCTGTAGAAACCCTTGCTATCTGATTTTACATTTCTAGTTAGCTTCCTCTCATATTCTAATGTCTTTCTCCTGATTAACCTTTTAGTCATTCTCTGCCGTTCTTTATATTCTGACAAATCATCTGACCCGCAACTCATCTTTGCAGAGTTGTTTGCTTTTCCCTTAAGCTTGATGCTTTCCTTAACTTCTTTAGTTAACCACAAACGGTGGGTCCTCCCCTTAGAATTTTTCTTTATAGTCGGAATGTACTTATTCTGAGCATTCTGAAGTATCCTCTTAAATATCTGCCACTGCTTCGCTATTGATCTATCCCCCTAGCCTAGCCTTTCAGTTCACTTCAGCTAGCTCAGCTTTCATGCCCACATAGTTGCCTTTATTTAAGCTTAAAATACTAGTCTTAGACCCACCCTTCTCCCTTTCAAATTGGATGTAAAATTCAAACATAATGTGGTCACTGCTACCTAGGTCTGCCTTCACTCTGAGGTCATTAATTACTTTGTCACATTACACAGTGCCAAGTCTAATAAAACCTGCTCTCTGGTTGGTTCCAGAACATGCTGCTCTAAAAAAAACTACCTCAAAAGCATTCCATGAACTGCTCATCCAGGTTATTACTGACAATCTGATTTTTCCAGTTTATATGTAGATTAAAATCACCCGTGATTATTGCTGTCCTTTGTTACAAGCATCCAATATTTCTTCTTGCATGCCAAGTCCTACATTGTGGTTACTGTTAGGGGGCCTGTAGGCAGCACAGGCAGACTGAAGGGAATACTCAAGCACATACCGGTGGGGGAGTGAGGGGGTGGTGGTGAGGGAAGTGTCCAAGTACTTGGAAAATCTTGTCAAAAGTGAGCATTCTTCTACAACTGAGACCGGTCAGCTGCAGCTTCATTGACATGCTTGGAGTCAGGCTTCTGATGTTTTCCTGCCCACTCAAGCAATGTAAAAGCACGAATGTGCCACCAAATGGGCACAGGCTGCAAATTAATGTTCATTTTAGGGGGAGCAGGGCAATTGGCCAACTGGGTAAGTTGTACAATCCCCTTGCAAAAGGTGGTCATGGCGCAATCACTGGTGGAGATGCTCAAAGCCCATTGCAATGTCTTTATTAAAGTGTGGCCCAATATCCATTATGGTTCAAGCTAACAGTGCAGCCTTGCAGTGGCTTAGGAGAATGTCTGTGCCTGAGCTGAGAGCACACCATGCAGTCCAGTGGCTGAAGCTGCCGCCAATCGGTCAAGTAGAGTAGGGTGGAGGTGGGTGGGGTCTCAGCAGCCAATGAGCGCATTGCAAACTGGCCATCCAAGTGGTGGCCAGTGCTTTACTGCATGTGTGAAGGGACTTCAGACTTAACTAAGGGAGGTTCTTAGTACGCCCATGATAACACATGTGTCTCTCTCTCTTTGATCCTGCAGGAGGAGAACATCAGGATCATGTAGCCTGGTGAGTTACTAGTATGCCTCATGACTTAGAGACACCAGAGAAGAAGAAGAGAGCTGGGGTGGTTCCTGGCTCAGCAAAGGGAGGAGCACGTCCCTCTAGATAAAGGGGCGGCAGAGCCTGTTTCTCATGCATCTGAAGATCCGCAGGGAGCCGTTGCTCATAGGCACCTCGCTAGACCCAGGGTCTATAGACAGCACTTGTCATTCCTGCAGATGACTGAGAACCAATGTCACTGAAGACTGCGCATGTCTATGGAACTGATTGGTCACATATGCCACCTGCTGCAGGATTTGGCGCCACGGAGACAGGGAGGGCATCCGCTGCCAGTGTCCATTAAAGTGACCACGACACAATTTTTATGCCAGCGACTCCTTCCAGGGCTCCACAAGTGACCTGTGTGGGATCTCGCAAGCCTCCACCCACAAGTGCATGCAGGAGGTCACGGACTCCATCTTCACCAAGGCACAGAACTTTGTGCATTTCAACCAAGATCAGGAAAGCCAGGAAGCAAGAGTGCTGAGATTTGCGCAAATCTCAGGTTTTCCACAGGTGCAGGGTGCCATCGACTGCACTCACATGGCGCTTAGATCTCCGTGGCAACAAGCAGTTAACTATGTCAACCACAAGGGCTTCCATTTGCTGAATGTTCAGCGTGTGCCGACCACCACAAGTCACATCCTACAGGTCTGTACATGATTCCCAGGGAGTGCCCACAAATCCTACATCCTTAGCAGGTCTCAGAACCCTGACATTTTCCAGGGTCCAGAGAGGCTGCAGGGTTGGCTTCTCAGGAACAAGGACGACCCACAGAGGATGTGGCTGATGATGACCCTGCGGCAGCCTCAGACTGCAGCAGAGCAATGGTACAATGAGGCTGATGCTGCGACCCGGACTTTGGTGGAGCAAACGAGAGGCGTTTTGAAAATGAGGTTCCAGTGTTTTGACACATCCGCTGAAGCACTGCAATACAGCCCCCAGAGAGCATCATGCCCCATCATTGCTCGCTGCACGCTCCGCAACCTGATCCTGCAATGAGGGGAGCACCTGGTTGAGGAGGAGATGTAGCAGCTGCACGTCTCCTCCGATGAGGAGGAGATCATAGGGTATGATGCTGATGAAGTCCTCAAAGGAGAGGATGCTGGCGATTAGGCCATTGCACTGGCCAGATGAGGCAGACATGCTCGGGAGGCCCTCATAGCCGCAAGATTCATGAGGGATGATGACGAGATGCAGTCCTGACACCCTCACCTTGCATCTGTGAACGTTTGAATCCTGTGTGACTGATGGCAGTGCACATGCCCTCAGTGCTCAGGCTCCTGTCATGGAAACGCAGTGGAGGCCCTAATATTCACTCAATTCCAGGAGGATGATGACGACATGCAGTCTTTACTTAGTCTCTGTGAATGTCTGACTCCTGTCTGGCCAAGGCCAGCTCGAATGTGCTCTGTGATCAGGGTCATATCATGGAGATGCAGCCATGAAAAATTAAATGCACCTGATTCTTTGGCAGCCTTCAGCACCTGATCCCTTCAGGAACACACTGTCACCGGTCACACAGAGAGAATTACAGAACTGTGTGACGCCCGCTCACGATGTTCTGGCAGCAATGACAAGCAGCTTTGAGATGTAGGTATCAATGTGTTCAGTGAGTGTTATGCCTAACCATCACTTTGTTCTGAAGGTTACACACTGCACAGGGAAGAGGCCCTGGACTGAGGCACCTGCCTTTATCTTGTTGTGCAGGAACCAAGGTTTCACATCTGAATGACATGAACTCTGCTCATCAGAACAAGAAGCCATAGGCAGGGAGACATTCTTGGGAGTTTGTTTACAATAGCAAACATTATGTACAAGTGATTAACACTCGTGCCCAGGCTGTGCAACTACATCTTCTTAATAGTGAGGTGTCAGCTGTGGCTCAGTTCATAGCACCCTCGCCTTTGAATCAGAAGGTTGTGGGTTCATGTCCCACTCCCGGAAACCAAGAACTGTGAATGTACTCGAAAGAGTTACATTCTGTGACTGTTGATAACTCGAAAGAGTTACATCTTCTTAATGTTCCTAACCTTGCCACTACATCTTGGTGCTCCCCAGGCATTCACAGTGGAGGGGAGGCAGCCTGCTGACTGCTATACCCCGTCTGTGATGACTTTGGCTGATGTCCTCTGGATGGCTGAGACCTGGAAGTTCCTGGCGTGCCCTGGGTATCCTGCTGTGGGCCAGGTGCAACCTCTTCAGCCTGTGGGGCTGGAGCTGCTGGGGTCACAGGAAGGGGGGATTCGGATTGACCAGGCACTCCTGGGGTCACCTGGGTGGATGGCCCCAGGGTGTGCACCTGCTGATCCTCCCCCGCTATGGGTTCCTGAGGGCCCCTGGCTGACTCCTTGAGGAGAAGGGGAAGCTGGAGTGAGATTGAACTGCCCCACACCCCTCTCACATTGACACAATGGTGTCAGTAATGGATGCAGCAGTGCAGGACTGATATTCTGGACCAAGGTCTCCATAGCAGCCACCATCCTACCAGTGTTGACCTCAGTGTGTTGGCATGCTGGAGCTATCACCTCAGACTGAAGGCAGACGGACTCCTCCATTGTGCCTTGCAATCTGAGGAGTGCAGCGAACATCCCTTCCTGATGTTCCCGAGTTTGCCTTTGCAGCTCCAGCAACTGAGGTGTGACCAAGTCCAGAGTCTCCTTATCTGATTTGGACTCAGCAGATTTCTGGTCTCCAGCAGTCCTCTGAGTGCCGTACACCTGGGAAGTCCCTACCACCACCTGCTGTGGATCAGACAGTGTGATGTGCAAACCAGGTTGTGACTCTGAGGCTACGCTAGAACTAGGTCCCACCAAGGTGTTTGTCTCTGCACTGGTGTAAGATGTGGGTGAGTGCTGTGACAGGACTTCAATTCGGCTGTCATCAGATTCTTCTTCCAAGGTTTCTTTGGGCCTTGATCAGGACCTTGGTCGTGGACCCCCTCAATTGTTTCCTAGATGTGCTTGTGAAAGCAAGGAGAGATAATTAGTTCCTGGCAGGGGACTATGGAACAGGGAACTCACTCACAGCATGGTTGTCTGATGGATGTTGCACTGCTGGATCCTCACTTGGTAGAGCACCACCAACCTCACCGTCAGCACAGGGACAGTCCAGATCCTCGCCGACCAGCTGGATGGCTTCGTTTTCAAAGCCCATGAGGGCCTTGATTTCGGGCATTCCTCCAAATGTCTGCAACCTCTCCCTCTTGTTGTGTGCTAGCTTCTCCTGCATGAATAGAGTTGGAGAGAGTGTAAGCAGGATGTCTGCCAGGCCAAATGATAAGGACTCCTGGCATGTGTGGATGGTGACTGGTGCCATGGACAGGCTGAGGACATGATCCTCAGGGCAGATGGAGGTGTGTGTGGGACAGTGAATGGCGATGTCCTTGAATGGCAGTGAGTGAGATCCCTCTGGATGTGTGATGGGTTTGTGAATGTGTGAGTTGAGAGTGATGGAAGAGTGACTTATCCTGGTGAGATGGAGGGGATCATTCATCCTCTTTTGGCACTGGGTGGCTGTCCTACTTTGCAGTGCATTGGCACTGACCACCGCTGCCACCGCCTCCCATGCTGAATTGGTGACTATGCTTGCTGCTCTTCGCCCAGAGTGGAGGTAAGGACTTCACAGTGGGCCTCTGCAGCGTCCAGTAAGAGCCTGAGGGAGGCATCGCTAAATTTGGGGGCAACATGTTTCCTCCCTTTGGCAGCCATGACTTTGCAGCAGCTTCCGATGCTCAGAGTGCTGGCTCTGCGCAGGGGCGCCCTTTAAATATGGCGCCAACGTTACTGAAGCCCTGATGTGGTGGCAGGGTGTTCAAATCAGAGGCTGCACTGCCAGCAACCCAGCATGTTTCCTGAGAATGCATTATTAATGAGGCGGGATGCACAGGGAATGGGATGATATGGCGCAAAAACCCACCATTGTGGCCAGCAGGTAAAATATCCTTTATCACGTCCGCTACCACACTTAGTGAAAATCTGGGATGATTCTACCTCTAGTCTTGACTATTGGTGTATTCTTTAGGTTTTATCTCTCAGTCCCTTCCCGCTATTCTATGGCCCTCATTTCCCATATTACTGTTATGGCCTCCTGCCTTGAATCTACTCCTTGATTTGCCACATCTACCCAAGCTTGATCTCTTACTCCCCTTGTTTAACTTAAAGCCTTCGCTACTCCCCTAGTTATGCGATTCACAAGAACACACGTCCCAGCACGGTTCGGGTGTAGACATCCCAAAAATACACCCCCACTTTCCCCAGTACTGGTGCCAGTGCCCCACTTCTCCCACACTAGTCTTTGTGTCACGCATTCATCTCTCTAATCTTATTTGTCCTATGCCAATTTGCACATAGCTCAGATAATAACCCAGTCATTATGGCCTTTGAGTTTCTGCTTCTTAATTTGGTACCTAGCTCCTCATACTGACTATGCAGAACCTCCCTCCTTGTCCTGCCTATTTCATTGGTACCTACATGGACCATGACAACTGGATCCTCTCCCTCCCACTGCAAGTTCCTCTCCAGCCCTGGGTAGATGTCCTGAACCCTGGTGCCGGGCAGGCAACACATCCTTCTGGGCTCTTGCTCTTTTCTGCAGAGAACAGCATCAATACTCCTCACTATACTGTCCCCCCACTTGAACGAGTGGCTCCTCAAGGAGGTGCAGGAGCAGAGGGACATGGGGATAATATGTGCACAAATCATTGAAAGTGGCAGGGCAGATTGAGAAAGTAGTTAATAAAGCATACCGGATTCTGGGCTTTATAAACCGAGGCATAGAGTACTAAAGCAAAGAAGTTATGATGAACATTTATAAAACACTAGTTTGACCTCAACTAGAGTATTGTGTCTAATGCTGAGCATCACAGTTTAGGAAGAATATAAAGGCATTTCACGGGATGCAGAAAAGGTTTACAAAAATGGGCCCAGGGATGAGGAACTTCAGTTACATAGATAAATTGGCGAGAAAAGCTAGGGCTGTTCTCCTTGAAGAGAGGATTAAGAGGAGATTTGAAGAGGTGTTCAAAATCATGAGAGTTCTGGACAGAGTAGATAAGGAGGAATGGTTCCTATGGGCAAATGGATCAAGAATCAGGGGACACCAATCTAAGATGATTGGCAAAAGAATCAACATACGGTGACATGAGGAAAATCTCTTTTTATACAGTCAGTGGTTAAGATCTGGAATGTATTGCCTGGGAGTGTGTTGGAGGTATATTCATTCAAGGTATTTAAAAGAGAATTAGATAATTATTTGAAGAGAAAAGATTTGCAGCGCTATGGGGAAAGGTGGGGGAGTCGGACTAGGTGAGTTGCCCTTGCAGAGAGCTGGCAAGGACATAGTCTTCTTTGCAATTACTTTTCTGCCATCCTGTCTGCTGTGTTTTTGGTGGGGTGTCCAGCTCCGCTCCTTCCCCTCCATGTCTGAGGGTGGGTAAGGAGCCCACAAGGCCCCCCCACCCTTAACTGCCTAATTAATTGGCAAGTAAGTGTCTCAATCCACTTTCACTGCCGTAAATCACTGGGCAGTAGCAGGCAGGCCAGAGTGCAAAGCCCATTTTTGAAAGGGTTTCTTTGAAAAGATGGGAAGGAAGTGGGGGGCACATAAATGGCGGCATGCCCTGTTTGCATCAGAGGCACCCCCCCACACCACCCTCAAAATGTCACCCACCACTTTGTTCCTCCCTGCTTGCCCTCAAAAACCTGGCCCCCCACCCCCTCACTCCCCCCACCACCAGTCTTTGCAATCCCTCCCTGCCCTAAAACCCCAGGACTTACCTCACTCCGGTGACCATCGGTCTTCACCCTGCAGCAGCACCGACTACTGAGTTCTGGCACTGTTGGGATGTTAAATCTGCCAACCAGAGGATGGGACTATCTATCCACTGAGGGGCAGAAGTCTGAACCTCAGCCTATCGCTGTGGGGTAAACTTTTTAAAAGTCGGTATGTTCGAGAGCCATAAGTTATGCCTCTGAGTTTTCCACTTAATCTTGGTGCCCTCTCATCCAACAATCCAAATGGATCTGTTATTCTTCATTCTTTTCTTAATGTATGTCTTCTTTTTATATTGCAAGTCCTATTTTAAATGCCACCACTTAATAGTTACAGTTAAGTTAGCTGCTCTCTTATTAGCCACTATTTCATGCCAATAAAAAAAAATCACATCTAACAGGTCTCCCCTCCTCTCTTCAGCTTCATTGGTTATTTGAGTCTCACAACAATCCATAGATATGTCAGCAATAGTATTTCACAATTTTTTATTCCACTGTCATTTCCCCATTTAATTCTCAGGAAATTGATGTTGCTCATTGCTTTTCTCCATCTTTACTTAATTAGAACATGAAGTATTCAATCGATATTCTTGCTGATTCTTATCACATTAGAGTTTCCATCCTTAGCAGAGGCATTTACCTCCCTACTTCATTCTGGACATTTGTGTACACAAATGGCAATTTGAAGCATCCGTTTTCTCCATTTATTATCCTAAATCTTTCATCATTTCTCCCATGCTGAAATGCTACCTATTTCTGTGCTGGCAGATTGCTTTGCCATTCATGAGGGTTTGCAAATGAAGCTCCTGCTGTGTAGGCCTTGAGGAAACCGATTGATTAAGTCTGCAGGTTTGTGTTGGCGAATTCACCATAGTAGATGGGGCACTTCATGCAGCTAACAATCAATGTTTCATAAGCCCGTGGATTGCATGGGTTTTCCTGATTCTCCAGGGAGTAACCTTAACAGGGAAGAAATTGAGTTTGATGAAAACATACAGCAAACCACAGTCCTTGAGGCATCTTGATTGTTGATACTAATGCATTGTTTAGGGAAAACGTTAACTGAATCAACTTATGCCTTGAGCCGAGATTTTCCGCTCCTGTTTGCAGCAGGCCTCTTAGTGGGCGGAAGCGGAAAATATTGGGAGATCACAAAAATCTGTTTCACACCGTCGTAAAACCAGTTTGCGATTGTCCGCACCACCCGTAAATGGCGGGCCACATTTCCCACTGTCATACGTCGGGAACATCATTTCAATACATTAGAATCTCATTTTAAACCCTGCTCGCCAGAATTATCCGCCCCTGCTGGATCATGAGCTCAACGTCGGCATGATTGCACTCCGTGACCTGCACTTCGCTCGGGACTTTGAGGTTTGTTTGTCTACCTAGCTTCGGGCAGCACTCGCGGTCACCAACACCAGGCTTCACAGGCAGCACCAGGTCACTTTTAGGGGGCTCAAAGGAAAGTTTCTATCTACTAGGCCAGCAGTAAGGCGGGGGGTAGCTTTTCAATGGCTGCAGGGCTAGCACTTGCTTGGGGAATGGGGAGAAGTGGCCTCAGACAAGGGAAGAGGCTGCAGGGTGAGGACTCTACTGGGGAAGGGGGGGTTTTCCCTGGGTATGTGGGCGGGGGGGTGGCAGGGGGGGCGCACATGTTGATCTATGCAAGTGACCTCAAGATGGTGAGGAATAAGGAGGCAGTCTCCAGAGGGGATGAGGCCGGATGGGGATGTGAGGGTGTGTGTGAGTATGAGTGAGATGCCAGTGAATGTGCGATGGCCTTTTGAGTGTGTGAGTTTAGAGTGATGAGGTGGTTGACTTACCTTGGCTACAAGGATGAGATCATTCATCCTCTTTCTGCACTGGATGGCCAACCTCTTCTGTGTAGCTTTGGCACTAATCACCACTGCCACCGCCTCCCAAGCCGGAGTGGTGAGATTGCTGAACCTCCTGCGGTCAGAGCTGGGATAGAGGACATCACGGCGTGCCTCCAAAAGGCATTCCAGTGGTGGGTCACTGAACCCTTCTTGGCTTTTGGGGCCATGTCTTCGTTGGAGCAGTCCTAGGCTGCAAACATTGAGAACTGTGTTTGTGGCTGCAGTTTAGACATGGCACCCGGAGTGAGGAAACGGTGAGGTAATGGTGTGGTGGGCGATTCAGAGGCCACCAACCAGTGAGATGGCGTGTTTCCTGTGGCTGTGTAATTAATGAGGTGGGAAGCGGATGATATAGCGCAAAAGCTTGCCCTACTGGCTGGCAGGAAAAACATCTTTTTTCATGCCTGCTACTGCACTTAGTGCAATTCAGGGAAAATTCCGGCCTTGAGGTTACTTGGTCATTTAAAGATTTATCTTTGTGAAAAAAGACAAAGCACAATAGACCAAACCCAGAAGGAACATGAGTGAGTCACTCATAATTTCAATGCAACTTAAATAGTGCAGTCATTATCCTGCAGAAATTAAAAACAGAAATGTACATATAGGAAACTCACCACACAGTGGGTTAGTACAGTCACATAATGTTTTTAACTTTTATAACACAGAATAAAATCTATCCTAGACATATGGAATAAATATTTCTTGCTCTAGTTGGTGTCAAAGGTCTTTAATTAAATATTATTGGGCAGTGTCAAGCTAGGTCTCAATTGACAAAAATCCAAAACCACTTACAGCTTGGCACTAATTGAGTAATGATTCTCAGAGAGGCCATAAGGATATAAAGGGAAGACAAATGTGGCAACAATTGTACAAAATGCTCTTCTGGGATTGAGGTTAATACTTTATAAGTAATGACAAACAGCAGTCAAAACAAAATAAAACTGGTTTCTATCTCACAATATGGGCTAAAAATTGACCTGAGCTCGGATGCAGGGATTGTGCTGTGTGATTACCCTTTTTTTTCATTCATTCATGGGATGTGGGCTTCGCTGGCTGGTCAGCATTTATTGCCCATCCCTAACCTTTTGAGTTGAGGCAGGCTGCATACAGACTTTATGCTGCCTGTTCATCAACATGATTTCCCAGTGCGAAATGTGCTGCTGACTGGCTACACACTCAGCATGGGACCCAGGGACACGATGTAGTTAGCCTGCTCCTCGTAAAAACAGCCTGCCCCGCTGAAAGCGGAATTGAGCTCATGCTACAGCGGCTGCCAGAATAGTTGCAGGAAGTCTTTGTTAGAAGGATGGAGACTGCAAATGGAACAACAGGCAAGGGAGAGAAGGCTCCCAGGTTCCCGAATGTGCCACTGGAGGTCTCAATTCATTTGTGGGATGTGAGCATCGCTTGCAAGGCCAGCATTTATTGTCATAATTGACCTTGTGATGAAAATGGTAAGACTGCACCTTGAAACACTGCAGTCCATGTGGTGTAGGTGCACCCACAGTGCTGTTAGTGAGGGACTGCCAGGATTTTGACCCAGTGACAGTGAAGGAACAATGATACAGCTTCAAGTCAGAATGTGATTTGGAGGGGAACTTGAAGATGATGGCATTCTCATGTACCTACTGTAATGGAGGTGGAAAGGAGTTTTCACTGGGGCCAGGGTCCTTTGAAGACATGACCTCTGAAGAGGATGGGAGCAGGTGGCCATGGAGGCCAACTCCTGGAATCTCACACTGAGAACCCGGTTGCAGTGCAGGAAGAAGGTCAATGACCTTATACATGCGGTCAAGGTCAGTGAACGCATCTTCAAATGGCATTGCCTACCCACTGCACCACCTAACTCCATCACTACTCAATGTCCGGCATCCCCATCAGCAATAATGGCATCTGCCTAACATTCAGAAACTCCACTTCACTTTCACACTTATCAGTGCTGTCAGCCTTACCTCTTGCAGCTTCCACCTTCCTCCAGCTATTCAGTTATGACAGGCACCCAAGCACATTGCAACACACACAATGATTTTCTCTCTGTCTTGCAGGAAAGGTTTGCACATAACTGCATTGAGCAGCAAAGAAATGGTAAGGAACAAGCATGCCTGCATCTCCCGAGATCTTTGGATGAGTCGGAGTTCTACATTACAAGGCTTGAAATCACTGAGGCTGTTGCGTTCAACATTGCTGAAAATATTCAGGATGATGGTAGGTTTCTGCCTTAGGCATCTTCTCAAATTTCAATTTACCCTTATCCTCTTATCTGGAATGAAGTGCAAGCTGCAGATGATGTATGGACCTCTTGCTTTTCACCCCTGCCCCCTTTCCCTCACCCTTATCCTCCAGTTCTTCATTTTTGCTTTCAGATAACCTGGAGCTGCCACCTATCCAGCCAGTGCAGCCTCAGCCTAAAGGGTGCAAACAACAGTTGGCCTCTGATGGAGAAGCACCATTACTTGATCTGACAATGGCAGCTACTGGCTCAGATGCTGGCACTGTGTGTACATTAGGGAGTAGTATACTCAAGGTCGGTACGTAGTGAATCACCAGGCTCAGCTTAGTTGCAGCCAGGAGGAAAGAATAGCATGGTGCCAGCTCATCAGAGAGCAAGATACCAGGTGAGTTCTACTTTAGAGATGAATACTTTGATAAGAGTGGCATATAGGAAAATACTGATGGACATGCACATAGATGGTTGGTGCTTTGGCTGGCTTGCCATAGAGCCAGTTGTCACTGTCAAGGAGGGTTTTGAAGTTTGGATGCAACTTGGCTCAGAGTTTGGAGTCCATACTTTCCAGCGTGGAAATGATGACCAACTCCATGGTGCTCTTGCAAACCCAACTATGATGCTGTATATGGTGGCCCATATCTCAGGTTCCACTGCAGCACAGGCAAATGCTACCCTATATTTCACGGTTTATAGTGAAAGCTCAGCATGAGATCCATGCTTGTTGTCATGCCAACTCTGCTTGGTTTCATGTAGGCTCAGACTGCTTCCAGCATGGCTACAAATACCAGTGCTCAAAGGGCTTGCAGGGAATCACAGCAGTCCAACAATCTGTGCTCCAACAAATTATTATGATTGCTGAGGTGCCACCCAGGGGAGTAGCAGTGGCTCTGTGGAGTGTGAACCTGCTGTTCTCTCTCAGGATGACAGCAATCATGCTCCCAATCCCTACCACTTCAAAATAGTCAAAAACCAGTACTACTGGAGTTCCATTTTGAGGTATACAAGACCTGTTCAGAGAAGTTCAGAGAAGTGATTTTCCAGTTTTCCTGATTTTGCACCTTATGTTTTTACCTGTCAGCCAGCCCATACTGCTGCAGTCCAAAGCTGGGCTGTCAATGACTAGAGCTGCTCGGGGTCACCTGCAAGGATATCTGCAGTTTCCCTCATGTAAATTTAGCACCCTTCACCAGACACGCTGAAGCCCCTGGGGTAACAGTGTTTAGGAACGCAAAGACAGGAAAAGGCACCAAGGGAATGCACAAAGTTGAATATTTCTAGTTTTGTATGTCTTATTAGACCAACACAACACAACACACACACATACACACACACAGCTTTTCTCTGGTCAGCAAGAAGACTATGAAGTACCCTCCCCTGACGTACATGGCCTCTGACACCTCCCAGATGCAATGCATGGCAAACTATGAAATGTTTGCAATGTCACCTACTGACAACTGGAAGAATCCTGAGGCATAGAAATTGAGGGGGAGAGTGATCTTAGCAGCCATTGGAAGCTATGTCCTTATCCTACTCTGTGGCTGTAGGTCTGGTTTAGGAAGTGGCACAGTTCAGTGAACACCATATTGGTGAAATGTAGCTGCCTCAGGCATTGCTCCTGGCTGAAGTGGAATTAGGAGAATTGCTCCCCAAATACACTTGTGGCTACGGCTTTCTATTGAAAACTCTCCTCCTCTTCCCTCTGCACGCAACTTGCCCTCTATGCTGCCTATGTTTCATGTCCTGGTCGAGTTGTAGCCCACGGAGGGCTGCATCAATAGCACCCATCACTGAAAGCAGGCTTTCACCTAACAGGTCTTCCAACTGCTCTAACCTCACCTTCCAAACCTATAGCCACTACCAGCTAGAAGGACAAGGGCAGCAGATAGATGGGAACACCACCACCTAGAAGTTCCTCTCCAAGTCACCCACCATCCTGACTTTGAAATATATCGCCGTTCCTTCACTGTCACTGGGTCAAAATCCTGGAACTCCCTTCCTAACAGCACAGTGAGTGTGCCCACACCACATGGACTGCAGCGGTTCAAGAAGGCAGCTCACCACCACCTTCTCAAGGGATGGGTAATAAAGCCTGTATCCCGTGAAAGGATTAAAAGAAAGTACAGCATTGGTAAATCCAAAAGCTTTTACAAACTCATCCAACACTTAACACACTACTTCCACTCACTCTGTAGCAGCAAAGGTAGTTCAACTTTGAAGTACCTTGGTGATCCCTTTAAATGGCATTACTGGGGGTGTCCCTTGTGCAGCTGGAGTGATGAAGAAAGGGCATTAACAGGGCTAGTGAGGTCCAAAATGGCAATGACAGGTTGTATGCAAAATCAGCATTGGACATCATTTGACATCATGAAAGGTCCAATCTGGTAGTGTCCTTGCAATCATGGAGTACTATGCAGTCCGGTCAATATTTTTGGAGTTTCTGGCTTCGGTGGCACTGGTACCATTGAGGTTAGAGCTATATTTTGCAACCTATAAATCTAGATTTAGAATGCCCAGTCGAAGCTCCTGTTACAGAGGCACAATTGTAATGATTCTTTCCATCAGCCACAATAAGAGTTTACACCTGGTCATTATTCTTCAAATGGTTCCACTGAATTCATCGTATTTTTACACCTCTTGCTGGCAAGAATAAATAACAAAAAATACTTTAACAAAGAAAATGTTTATATCGCACCTTAATATACATGCAATTTTTTTTTGCACATTGTGATATTCTTCCAATTAAAAAGAGAATCATAGAATAGTTACAGCACAGAAAGGGGCCATTCAGCTCTCTGTAGTCTTACTCCCCTGCCTCTCCCTGTAGTCCTGTAATTTATTTGCGCTTCAAGTACTTGTCTAATCCCTTTTGAAAGCTATAATTGAACCTGCCTCCACTACCCTTTCAGGGAGTGCATTGTAGATCAGAAACATTTTCCTCATGCCGCCTTAGGTCCTTTTGTCGATCACCCTAATGGCGGATTCATCCCAGATTTGCACTGAGTGCGGCAATGGGCGTGAAAAATGATATTTTACCCACTGGCCGCAATGGCGGCTTCTCATGCCGTATTGTCCCAATCCTGCTGCATTAATAATGCATTCCTGGCACACACACAGTTCTGATGGTGGGCGGGCTCTCATTCGCCCACCACGCCATCACCTCACCACTTCCTTACGCCAGGTGCCAATTTAAAGTGCAGCTGCGTGCACACCTCTCTGTGCTTCCAGCCCTTGACTGCTGCATGGAAGACATGGCTCCGAAAGGCAAGAAGACTGCAGCCCCCAGGCTTAATGATGCATCCCCCGAGAGCATTTTGGACGCTGTGGAGACCTGCCATGATGTCCTCTACCCATGCTCTGGCTACAGGACGGGCAACATCACCAATCGGGCTTGGGAGGCGATGGCAGTGGTGGTCAGTGCCAACGCCCTGCAAAAGAGAACAGCCACCCAGTGCCTAAAAAGGATGAATGATCTCTTCCATTCCGCCAGGGTGAATCACTCTTCTCATCACTCTCACACTCACAGACCCACCACACATCCACAGGGACATCACCATTCACTCTCTCATACATATTTTCATTGTCCTCTTCCTGTCCAGGGGACCACTCACCACACATGCCAGGCATACTTATCATCTGGCCTGGCAGGCGTACTGATACACTCTCTCCACCTCTAACCGTGCAGGGAAAGCTGCCACACAACATGAGGTAGAGGTTGCAGACTGGTGGAGGAATGCCTGAAATCAAGGTCCTCACAGACTTTGAAAACAGAGTCATCCAGCTGGCCGTCGAAGATCTGAACCGTTCCTGTGCTAACAGCGAGGCCGGTGATGCTCTACCAAGTGAGGATCCAGCAGTGCAACATCCATCAGACAACCATGCTGTGATGTTTCATCTTTCACAGGCCACTGTCATGCATTAATTATCCCTCCTTGTTTTTGCAGGCACGTCTGGGAAACAGCCGATGGAGTCAATGACCCAGAGTTCCAATGAAGTCCCAAAGAAACCTCGGAAGAAGAGGAATCTGAAAGCACGTTCATTGAAGACCCATCACAGCGCTCACCCACACCCTCCACCAGCGCAGAGACGCAAACCTTAGTGGGACCTAGCTTTACAATAGCCTCAGAATGACAATCTGGTGAGCACGTCGCAGTTTATGATCCATAGCATGCGGCGGCAGGGACTTCCCAAGTCTCCGGCACTTGGGGGATTGCAGAGGTCAGAAATTTGCTGAGTCCGAGTCAGATGCCGAGCCTCTGGGCTCAATAATACCTCAGTTCTGGAGCTGCAAAGGCAAGCTCTGGAATATCAGGAAGGGCTGTCTGCTGCACTCCTCAGATTGCAAGGCACGTCGGAGGACTTCGTTCACCTTCTGGCTAAGTGATAGCATTGGCATGCCAAAGAACTGAAGTCAACACTTGTAAGATGGCAGCTGCCATGGAGACTTGGTCTAGGACGTCACTCCTGCACTGCTGCGCGGGCTGAACTCCATCACTGATGCCATAGTTGGTCTCCAACAGTGTATACGCGTGAGGGGTGCTGGGCAGCCCGATACCACTCCAGCTTCTCCTTCTCCTCAAGGGCTGAGCCAGGGGCCCTTGGGCACCCATAGAAAGGAGGATCAGCAGGTGCCATCCACCCAGCTGGCAAAGGAAAGCAATGGGTCGATTGCCTATTTTATCCCTATTGCCATGGCATTTGGCCAGCAACAGTTAAAGGGGAGGATGTATCTCCCACCCAGAGGTCAACTGAGCCACTTAAGTAACCAACTAAGGGCCTCACCTGCTGCTTCTAGCATTTTACCAGCTGTGGGTGGGCCCTCCACTGCATGGGGAAAGCACCTCCAGCAGTTCAGGGGAGACCCTCCTACTCAGGCAATCTTTGATCCACGGAGTTACGACATCACCTGACCTCACCAACCAACCCCCACAAACCCAGCCCTGCCTGAATGGTGCCAGGACCACCAGACCCTAATTACCTAGCTGAGAAGGTGGCATCCTCTTCTTCGAGGTGCAGTCCCAACAGAAGACACCGCTCCTGGTGGCACTCCTGGAATTAAAGAGCTGCCAGTCCTCCGATTGGCCGGCAGCTATTGGGGTTGTACAGCTGTTCTTTCAAGGGATGGCAGCCCTGATGGGTCCAATTAGTTGCCTATCCCCCTAAAGTGCGGCTGTGGGTCCCACAAACGGCCAAGGTGGGGTCACCCTGATTTTCAAGCCCATTGTTAGGGCTCCCACTACAAGAATAAAATTCAGCCCAATACTCCAGTTGTGGCCAAACCATGTTTAATAAAAGGCCATCATAGCACCCTTGTTTGTCTACTCTATACAAAAAGCTGAGGATCCCACTTTTTCGACCACTTTCTCAATCTGCCCTGCTACCTTCAATGATTTGTGCACATATCCTCCAAGTGTCTCCGTTTCTGCACCCTCTTTAGGATCCAGCAGCCTGGGGACCCTGTCAATTCCTGGCATGGCAGAAGGATGTGAATGCTATGATCAGAAATCCAAACTCATCTGAGATAGAGTTGTGGCAGGTATTGCGGACAATTCACTCTCCAACCTTCTCCGAGCCAAAGATGGCCTTACTCTCAAAAAGGCTGTCCAGCTAGTTAGGCTGTCTGAGCTGTGAGACTAAAACAGGACCATTCTCAGAGGGGAAGGCACTTCATGGGACAAAAGCCACATCTCGATCTACCACATCAATCCACAAAAGCATTGGGAGTGTCTGAGCCAGGGTAAGCCATCCCCCAAACCAGCCGGCCAAACGACCATGCCTGCACTGCGGTGTGAAGCGCACTCACAGGAAGGACCAATGTCCTGTGAATGCTGCCAAATGCTTCCACTGCCACAGGCAGGGACACTTCAGTAAGCTGTGTCAGTCACAAGCTCAACACCAAACAGGCAACCCGAGAAACATCCACAAAATCAAGGTCTCTGACTCAGAAGACACACAACTTTTCTTCCTGAGCAACATCTGATAACGCGGTTTGTCCTTCTGGAACGCAGACATCTCAGTGAATGGCCATCTAACCAACTTTAAGTTAGATTCCAGTGTCGGAATGACAGTCCTATTGGATGAGCTCCAAGGCCTCTGGCTCCAAATGACAGACACCCCACTCTACGATACTAGGGAAATCTAACTCCTGGTCATTGGCATGATTCAGGAGCTCTTGATATACAGAGGCAAACAAATATGGAGCTGATTTACATCATGTAGAATCAGCCCTCTTCACTCCTCAGTAGAGACACCTGCATAGCTCTCGATCTTCTTCAACCGACAGAAGATGTGAAGACAAACATGGTCCCCACCCAGCTTGAAAGGCATCCTCCCAAAGGCCTAACCACTGCACACCATTCAAATGTTGACCTTATTAGTAATCTCTCTTCACTATTTACGGAGCAGGTCTATTCTTCATTTCAGGTCCCCAAACATATCCAAGGGCCAGACCGACCCACTGCGCAGGAGGTTACCACAGCACCCCTGGTGGAGGTGATGCTAAAGCTGGGACAACCTCCAAAGAAGCCTCTGCCTTCACCAGCGACCACGGTGCAGATGGTAGAGAGGCCAACCAATGAACAGCCCCAACAACTATCAACCAGTGTGCCAAAACCACAGCATTAGTTGGAACCAGGTAACAGCCTCACGCAAACACAACAACACCAAGGTAAGCTAACTCCCTACTCTTCTTCCATCTACAGGACTGCTCTCCCTCAACAGCAGAGAGCTCCCAGATGCTGGAAAAGTAGGAAGAATAAGAAGAAACGCCACTGACAACCTGACAAACGCTGCTTTCATCCACTAGAAAGAAACAATCACCACTCACTACAACAAATCACCACCATATCAACCAGACCGACCAGGCCTGGTGCAGCATCCATCAATGGAAGAAATGCATGAAGCCATATCTATACCCAGATACAACCTCCAAACCTCTGCTAAGATCAAGAATCTCTAGAGCCTACAATTCTCCCGACCAGATAGCAAACAAGATGTGGAAGGAGTACAAGACCTCCAGATCATCCAAATCCTCAATTTCAAGGTCTCGAAGGGGGAAATGAGGTAGTAAGAACATTGTTAATGCATGCTGATAATGTTGTAATGTCAGTCATGAAGTAGTTTAGATTTAGAATAGTTTATAGTTGCAACAATAAAGTTAAGTACACGAGTTATAGCAATGTAAGACTTGAAGCAAACTGTAAGCAAGCTAATGTCAGTATATATCCAGGTGATAAAAACTTGGGGGCAGGTGTTGTAGAAGGATCTGGTACCTAAAGGGTTAACATGGGACTGAGTACAGTACTATCCATACATGGTGATGTAAGAAGGCACGTATCTCTAGACTGGCCCTAGCTCTAGGTTAAGTAGCAACATGTAAGGACCTAGTACAGGGTCCTTTCCATACTTTTACCCCCTAGTTAAATATGTACATAGTTCAGTACTGTTAATGAAGACTTCTTTGTAACTTCAACAAGGCTGCATCATGGTGACCAAGCTGTATAGATCATGAGTTGCGAGAGCAGAACAGATCAGGCATGCTGAATTGAATCAGGCCATCCTTGAATGATGGTTTTCCAGTTTCTGTAGTGTAGAATTTTTCATTGTTTCTTCTTGTAGCTGCTGACATTAGCGTTGTGCAAAAACCAGATCAATTTGGTGAACATCTTCAAGCTCAATCTCAATGAAGTCAACTTGTAGATCCAAGGATACACCTTCCATTTTTGTTGGGTTGTGTAATCTGCTAAGTGTATCTGATGTGATGATCAAGTAACCTGGCTTGTACCTAATCTCACAGTCGTAACCTTGAATCTTTATCAAGAGATGTTGCAATCTTGGCGGTGCATTGCTCAATGGTTTTCACCAAATCATCTCCAGTGGCTTGTGTGCCATAAATCTTTTGTCAAATAGATAAGTACGAAAACACATGATTCCAAACACTAACATTAATGTTTCCTAATCGCCTGACACACTCCCCTTCCAGTGATGTCATGCTGCTACCCCTTAAAGGCATATTGCAACACCAGAATTTTTGTAAACTTTTCAAAAACTATCTGTATATTTTACTCTGATACACCTTGATAATGTTGGCAGCTCCAGCTGATAAAGAGTGGAACAATATGGATCATAGATTCTCTCACAGTCACTGCCACTCTGTGACTAGTCAAAGAGCAACTATGCTTATAATAAAATGATTTACTTTTTTGTGCCTCAACTTGTCACCAATTGAGTGCCCAATTGTGGCACTCTAACTCAGTGGTCTGTCTGTCTGACCGACCGTGCTCACCCATCGAAGCTAAGGCATTCAGAATGTCAGGCATGCGAAAGGTTGGAGTTGATGGACTTCAAGTAGAGGGCGGGGGGAGGGGGGGGTGGTCAAGTGATTTTGCTGTTTCATGACCCATACAGTTATCATCCTTTATTTCATATTCTGAATATCAAAAAATGTCACACAAAAATGCTCACTGATATGGAATCAGGCATAAAGCATCAATTGAAAAGGCTGCCTAGAACCAAAGAAAGATAATAGCTACTCTTGAATAACAACATTAAAACCCTTAGGCCACCTGGTGTGCCATGTTGTCTCCTGCAATCAACTGAAAGCAGTGAACTTCAGGAAACTGACCAAGCAGTCATATTTTAAGTTTTACTAACAGAAAAAAAATATGGGCAGCATTAACCTTGTTTACAAAAAAATGTGAAAATAACTCCCACAAACCCATTTTCCCATTCTAGTAATGGTATTTTAAGTTAATATTATCTCATGTTTATTTCATGTTATTACTTGAGACAAAGGTAACAGACAACCAACAGCACTCCGATTCATGCTAGCCAATTTATACTCAATAACAGTGTCTGCTTCATTCTATATATTTAACCGAAAGTCAGGTTTAAAATCCGAACCAATATATATGTGAACTGTTGGGTTAACTTTGTCAGCCTAATGTCAAAATCCCTTATGAGTTTAGATTAGTTAACCCTTTCCTGAACCACTGACTTCAATGAAAACTCCTACATGCAGCAAAAAATGCATGCGCAAGTTGTTAAACAAGATACTAAATTCCAGCTTAGAAGCTTAATTTTGAAAAAAACTGCCTGATTTATGCATTGGAAAAGCTAAAGCAATTTGCAATTAAGGCTTTTCTCCTACCCCAGATTACAAGGTTCTGCAATGAATCTTAGAATTAGATCCTTTTTCACACCACACTATTTATACACTAATCCTGGTACAACACAATGCATTTGTTCCTTTTGTACAAGGCTTTTGCATTACAAGTTTCTGACATGTCAGCAATAAATTGAAGGGAGGCTCCTGGTTTATTTATCTATTCCTCTTGTTATGATCTCAGTCGAGACCCAGTAATTTCTGTTTGAAAGAAGAAATCCAAAATCCCAGTTAGTTACTGAAAGGATTAAGCTTTTGGTTTAAAACAAAATAATTTTTACTATATGAGTCAAGCAAAGCAAACACCATACAATAGCTTATGTAACAACCACCATCTAAAATCCAGAATCAACATAAGGCAAACATGAATTAACAAGCAAATTGCAGTCAGTTATAAGCTATAAATTACATATTAACTAAGACATATCTTAAGAGTTGGCTTGGCAGTCCATTCAGCATATATGTCATCAATCTCAGTCACAAAGTCCTTCAAAACTCTGCATTCCTCACAATGGATTTCATCTCTTCTTCTAGAATTTAGCCTGATCCCAGCTGACAGCAGTGCACAACCAACCAGAGTTCCACAGGCAAAGTCTTTATCAAGAATGGTACATGTCTGCAGAATTTCCTCAACACTGCTTACAATGATGGATGTATGCTATCCAGCCCAATGTTATCTTCAAGTAATAGAAATAACTGCAGCAATTATATATTTGCCTATTCTCAGCTTCTGGACCCAGCCTCCATCTTTGTCGACCTGCCTGTACTGCACCACTGAGGTCAGCAACTAAGGTCTTTGTGTCCTTTTATAAGTTTCAACCAGTTTCAGTCTCCCCAGAAGTTTTGATTTCTAATCTCAGTTTCAATCTTAGTTTCCTTAGAAACTTGGAGGGCCAGTTTCCCTTTTCAGATTCCCATTTTAGCTAGGGTCTGTGTTAAAAAAATACAAGCTTTGAAACCATGGATTCCATCACACTCTTCATGCTAAGGACATCTGTTGTAAGTTGACAAAAGATTCGGCACCAGAATATTCTTAGACTGCAAACCCATTCTCACATCCAAGGGGTTAGATCTTCATTAGAAACACCTTTACCCCAATCAACTAAGTGCCAGCAGATTGAATGTAACTCCATATCCCTTGAACTAAGCAACTTATTCAGGGTTGATGGGATTGGTAGAAGTATGCTGGAATATCTTAAACTTGTATTGAGAAAGTCTATCCTGTGGCAAAGCAGTAGAAGAGTATGGCATGAAGCAGAACACAGAAAAAAGATTGAATCAAGTGACACTAAATTGGTTGATTGGCAGTAACTCATTTTTTGAAAATTTATGTGCACTAATGATTTTGGAGTTTTCTGTGATTTTTATTCCGGATTATTTTGGCTCTCGTATATTAAGTCAGTCTCACCTGTGAATTCCAACTGCCCATACATTGAAATTTATCGACTCTAATTTTGAGATCTAGCTACGTTTTCAGGTATATGCCTGGGATAATCTGCAACACACCCTGTCTGGAAATTAATTCTTAGCACCGAAAGTAATCATGAATGCATTGAAAAAAGAGGCAAGGGAGGGTGCCAAAGTTCAAGGCCTCAAACATTCCTTCAAGGTGAAACACCGATTTACTTGCATTTCTTTCAATATAGTATATCTTTGCTGCTCACAAAGGGGCCTGCAATACACTGGGGAGACCAAACGCAGACTGGGTGACCGCTTTGCGGAACACTTCCATTCAGTCCACAAGCGTGGCCCAAAGCTTCCAGTTGCCTGTCATGTTAAATCTCCACATTGCTCCCACTTCGGCCTTTCTGTCCTTGGCCCCATGTAATGTTCCAACAAAGTTCAACTCAAGCTCAAGGAACAGAATCTCAACTTGTGTCTGGGCACTTTACGGCCTTACTCAACATCGAGTTCAACAGCTTTAAGTTGTAACCACTCCCCATTCCATTTTTGTTGCTTCTTTTTTTCTATTGTTCCTCTCTTATTTCTTTTCCTTTTGGATGGCAGCTATTCAGGAGCCTACCATTCACACCTCCTCTAGACATACATTTTTTTCTTTATTTGTCCCATGACAACATCCTTTGGCCTTGCACCATGCAACCTTTTGTCATTACATACGAACATATGAATTAGGAGCAGGAGTTAGCCATTTGACCCCTTGAGCCTGCTCCACCATTTGATCTGAATGTGGCCTCAACTCCCATTTTCCTGTCTGCCACCCACCCCCCCCCCAACCGCCCCCAAACCCCCATAACTTTGACTCCCTTTGCCTATCAAGAACCTAACTAACTCAGCCTTGAGCATTTTCAATGGCCCAGCTTCCACTGCTCTCTGAGGAAGCAAATTCTACAGGCTAACAACCCTTGGACAGAAAAAAATATTTCCTCATTTCCAACTTAAATGGATGACCCCTTACTTTTAAACTGTGTCCCCTAGTTCTACTCTTCCCCATAAGTGGAAATATCTTCCTAGCATCCACAATGGTTTTTTTTATGTTTCAATAGGATCACCTCTCATTCTTCTAAACTCCAATCGATACAGGCCCAACCTATTCAATTTTTCCTCATAAGATAACTCCTTCATCCCAGGAATCAGTCAAGTTTTCTGAACAGCTTCTAATGCAATCTTATCCTTTCTTAAGATGACCAAAACTGCATAGCGTGCCCCAGATGTTGTCTCCCTTATGCCCTATATGGCTGTAGCAAAACTTCCCTACTTTTATATTCCATTCCCCTTGCAATAAATGACATTTCATTTGCCTAACTAACCACTTGCTGTACCTGTATGCTAACTTTCTGTCATTCCTGTGCCAGGAGGATGAATTAAATTAAATCTCTCCTGCCCTCCACCCTAACACAGACTTTATCTTCTGTCCTTTTTCCCAACTGAGCTCCTTCACTTACTCAAACCCTATTATATTTCTAACCTTTTCCAGTTCTAATGAGAGATGATACACCTGAAATACTAATTCTATTTCACTCTCCACAGATGCTGCCAGACCTGCTGAACATTTCCAGCTATTTTCTGCTTTTATTTTATATTCTGTGTGCATACATAAACTGTGTTGTTCGAATTATAATGTTCCAACAAATATACACTGTGGCCCAGATTTTGCAGCCAGCAGTGAAGGAGCAGAACTCGCTGTTTACTTCACCAACAGCTGCCCACAAAGTTTTTAATGTTTTGGAGCACAGGCTTGCTGAAATCAAGTGTTTGTTTCAAAGTGGTGGCCTCTGTTGTACCTGTGGCCAGGACAAGAAACCACAAGGCTGTTGAAGCAACTAGATTAAAAAATCTTCGCTGAGGCAGGCATGTCCAAACCAGGAAGCATAAAACCAGGAGATATAATTTAGAACTACATAATGTACAGAAAGCAAATTAAAGATTAGGAAATGCAAATGGGATTTAGGGAGAGAGATATCACAGAAAAAAAGTACAAAAAATATTGAATCTCCAAAACTAATTTTCCCCTAAGGGAATGAGATTTCACACTTGTAAAATTAAATTTTCAGGGCCAGAGAGGCTGTTCATAAGTATCACTTATCATGCAATTCAAACTCACTCCTGACTTCACAAGTACTACAGCCATTTTTAGTGCAGAACAAGTGGGAAAGTACCCCAAGTGCACACCATTACATTCATTTCGGTGCTGAGTTTAAAGCAAAGACTATAACAGCACACCCTGTGGAGGAACAGGGATATCTCTGACAGCAACTTCAAGATATTTGAGGTTGACTATGCCTGTGTGGATATCAGAAGTTGTTGTACAATTTACCACCCTGTAACAACAGTGAAAAATTAGTGATTGTTTGATTCCATAGGAGTAAGTTCCAATAACTTACTCCTGAGATCAGTTAATTTGTATGCAATGGATTTTAGCCCTCAAGTGGGCATTTCTCCAGCAAATCACTTTATATGTGGACAAAGATTCTACCAATATCTACTGCCTTCAATATTGCCAAACTAATTCCATTAAATAATGTTCAACTTGTAAGGCCATCCTAGGTTTCTTCTGAAGTTGTTAATGACAACATTGTTAAAAGGACCTTGTGATTCCAAGTTGTCTTGGAATTTCAAGTTCACACTTTAAAGCACTTACTTTATTTTATAATATATAAAGCCTGTGTACTCTGCATCAAATAACAATACCAAAGAAAAGTTCTGCCCTTAGAAATTACCCAAAAATGTTCAGCTGTATACAGAACCTTAGCTACACTGACACACCATCAAAATATTAGTCCTTGTAAAATGGCTGTAAATAATAAGTAACTGCATGGATAGCTCATAAAGCCTCACAGTGCCACACTTACATTAAAATTTACAGCATCTATAAAATGCACATGACCTCCCATTCTTGGGCATCATGTGGCTTGAGATCTTTCGTGATCAGTGGACACCAGAGAAGGAATGTATTGTTGACATGGTCAACAACACTGATTTCATTTGGTAAGTTTCCTTTTGTTTTAATTTATGATTTATAGTTTATTTTAGTGCCTCTTTATAAGGGGACACGTATGCTAGTTCTTACTGTTGATAATAATTGTCTTCCTAATTGGCATTTACATAAATGCACATCATGAGTCACAATAGCTACACCTAGACAAACTGCTACAATAGATTTACTCTTCAAGATGGAACTAAACAAATCGCAATATTAATCTAGATGGTTTTCATTAAATGGTTATTAGTTAGCATCCATGGTCTGTAATAATTACATAGAATACAAAATTGCGTACTGCGAAAACAAGTAAGTGCGCAAACTGGTGGTGAAACTAGTTGCCAAACGTGTTGCAGGTCAAGTTTATTCATGTGAGCTGTGAAATTATTCACTCCATCCTTTGTTCACATAGAGCTGCCTTACTTTCAATTGCCTAATTTGGGAAATCACAAATTAGTCCAACATGTTCCAATTTCGGCAAACTTGGATTGCAAAATTTGTTTGCTTTCTGACCTGTAGAAATTATCTTTTGTTCTATTCTTTCACACAATGATATGCAATCCCTGGTGGTCAGAGAATAATAAATATGCCGAGGAGTTAAAATGGCATCATAAGCCACAAGAATAAGGTTTGAGCTGTATCTGAAACATGTTCAAGCCTTATTTCTTCTGGAGGAGTTTGTGGGAGAGAATGTAGCATTTTCAGCTTTATTTTTGCACTGGTTGTAAACATCATGATTGAGGGTGATGAGCAGCAGGCTTTCATGATTAAATCACGCAATTTGAACTGAAGTGCTATTTTACCAAGTGCTTTTAACTACAAAAGGTTTGCCTGACTACGTTGAAAAAAATAGCAATTTTATTTATGTAAAACTGGCTCATCTCCTGTGGCGTTGCTGATAGAAAGCCAGAGAATTCACTGTATCATTAAGATAGGAGCGTCACACGATGGAATATGTGGCATATAATTCTGCAACTAAGATAGAGCTCTATCACTTTAATGTTCACATTCTGAAGTTAATTAGAGTACATTTGTAGTTTGGCTGTAGGGGGTTGCTAAATCTCTCCAAAATGATAAAACTAGCAAAAATTACTGCTTTTATGTTTTAAAGGAAATGCTGTTTTGTGTGCAAAGCCAAAAATGTGTGAGACGCAACGTTTAGTTAGATAGATATATCTGAGATAGCAAGACAAAGCAAGAATACGTTGACTTTGAGGTAGTTCAGCACTAATGATGACGTGAAGCACTCCAATACCGCAAAATATATCTTTCTTCAACGATTTTCGGGAAGTAAAATGCCATCCTATAGGCCAATAATGCGTACTGTGCTAAAAATTGGGATCTATCAAGCCAGGTTCCCATCTGGAAGGTGAGGTGAGAGTGACTGCCCTTGACATCAAGGCAGCAATTGACCGAGTATGAAATCAAGGAGCCCTAGCAAAACTGGAGGCAATGGGAATCAGGGGAAAACTCTCTGCTGGTTGGAGACACACCTCTCACAAAGGAAAATGGTTGTGGTTGTTGGAGGTCAACCATCTCAGTTCCAGGACATCACTGCAAGTGTTCCTCAGGGTAGCGTCCTTGGCCCAACCACCTTTAACTGCTTTATCAATGACCTTCCTTCCTAAGGTCAGAAATGGAGGTGTTCGCTGATGATTGCACAATGTTCAGTGCCATTCGCAACTTCTCAGATACTGAAGCAGTCCATGTCCAAATACAGCAAGACTTGGGCAATATCCAGGCTTGGGCTGACAAGTGGCAAGTAACATTCATGGCACACAAGTGTCATGGAGGGCAATGACCACCTCCAACAAGAGAGAATCTAACCATCACCCCTTGACATTCAATGGTATTACCATCGCTGAATCCCCTACTATCAACATCTTGAGGGCTACCATTGACTAGAAACTGAACTAGACTAGTCAAATAAATACTGTGGCCAAAAGAGCAATTCACAGGATAGGAATCCTGTGGTTACTAACTCCCCTCCTGATTCTCCAAAGCCTGTCCACCATCGACATGGCACAAGTCAGGAGTGTGATGGAATACTCTCCACTTGCCTGGATGCGTGCAGCTCCAACAACACTGAAGAAGCTTGACATCATCCAGGACAACGCAGCCCGCTTGATTGACACCACATCCACAAATATTCACTTCTTCCACCATGGACGCACACACAGTAGCAGCAGTGTGTACCGTCTGCAAGATGCACTGCAGGAATTCACCAAGGCTCCTTCGACAGCACCTTCCAAACCCACGACTACTAACATCTAGAAGGACAAGGACAA
The DNA here is from genome assembly GCF_964194155.1 of Cetorhinus maximus. NCBI lineage: Eukaryota > Metazoa > Chordata > Chondrichthyes > Lamniformes > Cetorhinidae > Cetorhinus > Cetorhinus maximus. Next base: position 56,297,181 of record NC_135884.1, read on the forward strand.
CAGACACATGGGAACACCACCAGCTGGAAGTTCCCCTCCAAGTCACTCACCATCCTGACTTGGAAATATACCACTATTCCTTCACTGTCGCTGGCTCAAAATCCTGGAACTCCCTTCCAAACAGCACTGTGGGTGTACCTGCACCACATGGACTGCAGCGGTTCAAGAAGGCAGCTCACCACCACCTTCTCAATCAGGGATGGACAATAAATGCTGGCCCAGCCAGCAAAGCCCACATCCCATGAATAAATTTTAAAAATAGGTGCGCTCAGATAAGGAGCCACAGGTAATTGCCTTAATTTTAAACAGTTGTCAGCATAACTGCCCATGCATACTGAAAACAACAGTTTCCTTTTATAAAGCAACTTATGCAAACTATTATATATTTTCACACTGAAAACTATCAACCATTAAATTAATCTGTTAATAAAGAAACACATTGTGCTTTTGCCATCACTTCCAACATCAATTGTCAAAGAAGTCCATGGACCACCCAAGTGCCACAAACCAATATAAAAATAAGTATACCATGCTACAAATATCTTTAAAGTTACTTGTCTTTCAATTCAATGAGAAAAAAAGCATTAAAATATACCAAAATGCTGATGATGAACTAATTAGTTAAAGTTGACATGGATCAAACAAGTGCTAAGAAGTGTAAGCATATGTCAAGATAAAAACACAGGATGACAAGTTCACTTGGTTGCTAAAATATTTACAAAGCAAATATAGGGAAGAAAGGTTTACTGTACAAGTGTCAACTCCACCTTATAACAGACAAAAGGCAAGGTAGGCAATAGGCTTAATCAATAATCTTGTTGCATTTAAACCATGAGAATCAAAATAGTTCTTTGAATAAAACACCTGCTAGTCCCAGGTTAAAAAAATGTAACCCTGAATTCTGCACAGGATGAGGGAACATGTATTTAACATTCAACTCCTGCTGATGCAAATTGCATGGTGAGAAATTCTGCAAATGGCACACGCTTATTATGCATTAGTGTGGTTAAAAGCTCTAACTGTTCCGAGTTTTAAAAAATCTAGTCAAAGCTTAAGCATTTTGAGACAAGTTAAGACCTTAATATCTTCATTAAAGTTCTTATTTTGAGAGAAAAAGCCAATTCAATGGAACATTTTAATTAATATGTCATTTTCAAATCATTTCTTACTTGTTTAAATTCTATGTTGGGCACATAAATTTTGTAACTTTGAAAAAAATTGCAAGCTTTCATTCCAGAAGAACTTGGAATGAGTGTTTTGAACCACATCTATATACTCTGAGCATGTGCACCATTGACTTGGCTCACAACTTCAATTCTCCCTCCAAATCTCACTCTGACCTTTTAGTCTTACTCTGTCAAGTTCAATGCAAACCCCAGTAACTGTATTTCATTTTCCTTGGCACTCTACAATACTTTCAGTGGCTTCAGATATCTGCCATCTATCTCAGTCACATGCTCCTCCTCTAATAATTTTAAGAGTTTTTTTTCCAACTCATTTTGTCTTTGCAATACATGTTCAGCCTGAAGGAGTTTTTGAATTAAAATATTTTCCCTCACTGACTATTAAAACCTTTACCTGTCTCTTTGCAATAGCAGTCAGCATTTCTCACTCTTAGTCCTTATATGTTTTCCTTCATTTTGTTTCCATCAATGGGTTGTTAATTTCTTCCTTTACCCAGTTCTGATGAAGGGTTTTATCTGAAAAATTAACCTCATTTTTCTCTTTTCAGATGTGACAAAACTGTTATGCATCCCTAGAACTTTTTGTCCTTGATACATTTTTTTTCATTTCAAATTTTAGTTCAAACTATTACAGATCCTAATGAAATATGTTACAGGCCCAGCTGATGTTACTACTGGACAAGTCAGATTCCAGAGGGGAACCTGGCTTGATAGATGCTAACTTTTTAATATTTTTTTAGAAACCATGGAGCAAAGTTACTGAACAAATTCACAGGAGACTGCTGGTGTACTTTTAATACAAAGAATAAAACATTTATTAGACAGGTTAAATTAACAATATTACACCAGAGAAAAAGTTTAGAAAGATTTCAATACAAACCCAAGAAAATGATTATACCAGAAAGCAATCTCATTCAAGGCTTGAGAAGGCAAACAATTGGGCCATAACTTCCAAGCACCAGGGCAATGTAACTGGGCTGTGGGGGGCGTAACCCAAAGATGCGCTGAGGAACGCCCCAACACCCTCCCCTCCCACCCAAAACCTCTGAGATTCTCAGGTAAGGTTTGCACAGCAATTGCCTGGGAAGTGCAAACTTCCCTTGGGGAATTACCTTTCAGTAGGAACCATCCAAAAATACAATTTAAATCGCAATTTTTGGATCCCGAATGTGTTACTTCAATAGTTACATAGAATATGTTAGAAGGATTAAAACCACTTCTAACTTTTATTGGGTAACTATTATACAGCCCCTCACCGACCCCCTTGGGATTCCACCCACGCACCCCCACCCCTGATTACGCTCCCCCCACAAAGACTCCCCACCTCCACAAAGACTCTTCCTCCCCCACCCACCACAGGGATTGCAACCCATACCCCAACCCCAAAGAACTCACCCCCGCAAGCAAACTCTCTCAACCCCTCCCCCTCCCATGAAACTTCTCCCCCAACAGACTCCCTCAGCCCACCCCAACAGAACTTCGCATCCCCCCTGCCTACAGTGGACTCCCCACCCCACACAGAACTCCCTTCCCCAACGGACATTTTGGGAGGACTATCACAACAAGGGAATATACAATGAATGGTAGGACCCTAGAAGTACAGAGGATGAGGGGGACCTTGGTGTACATGTCCATGGATCCCTGAAGGCAGCAGCATAGGTAGAGAAGGTGGTTAAGAAGGCATATGGGATACTTGCCTTTATTAGCTGAGGTATAGAATATAATAGCAGGGAGGTTATGTTGGCGCTGTATAAAACACTAGTTAGGCCACAGCTGGAGTACTGTGTGCAGTTCTGATCGCCACACTATCGGAAGGATATGATTGTACTGGAGAGGATGCAGAGGAGATTCACCAGGACGTTGCCTGGGCTGGAGCTTTTCAACCTTGAAGAGAGGCTGGATAGGCTAGGGTTGTTTTCCTCAGAGCAGAGAAGGCTGAGGGGGAAGCTGATAGACAAAATTATGAGGGGTATAGATAGGTAGAACTTAGCAGAGGTGTCAGTAACCAGGGGGCATGGATTTAAGTTAAGGGACAGGAGGTTTAGAGGGGATTTGGGTAAAAAAAATTTCACCCAGATGGTGGTTGGAATCTGGAACACACTGCCTGTGGGGGTGGTAGAGGCAGGAACCCTCACAACATTTAAGAAGTATTTAGATGAACACTTGAAACGCCATAGTTTACAGAGCTACGGGCCAAGTGCTGGAAAATGGGATTAGAATAGTTAGGTGCTTGATGGCCAGCACGGACACGATGGGCCAAAGGGCCTGTTTCTGTGATGTAAAACTCTATGACTCCCCACCCCGCACAGAACACCCACCCCACCCAAACGGACATGCCACCACCCAACGAACTGCACCCACCCCCCACCCCACAACCCCACAATGGACTCCGCTCCTCCCCTCAGAAACCCCCTGCAAACAGATTCCCCCACCCCCAACTGAACTCCCCAACACAAACGCTCCCCCCCCCACACAGATCTCCCCCACAAATGGACTCCCCATCCCACCCATAACTCCCCCTCCCCAATGGACTCCCCAACCTGCACAGAACGCCCCCAAAATGGACACACGCCCCCCACAACTCCACAATGGGCTCTGCGCCCCCACCCCACACAGACTTCCCCCACAAACGGACTCCCTCACCTCCACATCCCCAACAGAACTCCCCTCCCCACACAGATCTCCCTCCCAAACGGACTCCCCATCCTGCACACAACTCCCCCCAACAACGGAGTACCCACCCCACACAGAATGCCTCCCAAAACAGAACTCCCCTCTCACAACAGACTCTGCCGTCACCAGCCCCCCAATGGAACTCCCCCCCTCCAAAAACAGACTCCTCCCCCACTCCCACCCCCACTCCGCCGCCACCCCCCCCCCGCCCCCCCACACCCCCCCCCCCCCCTGCCCACAAACTGGGCTTCTAGTTTTCTACCAGAAGAAAAGGTTCACTCATTTGGCACCGGTGCAAAGAAAAAGTTATAAAAATCATTTTCTGGAGATCCCTCACTTACATTCACATTGGAGTATCTCAGCAGTGCCATATTGCACCTTTTGACATTGGGGTTCAAAAATCTTAACATAACATGACCCGCAAAGGTACAGTATGAATGCTATTATGCTACAGCCGATGGTAAAGGCTGAGTTGTTCGAATCCCAGAGGGAAATTCGAAACAACTGTCATAACCCATTTTTGACATTTGTATGTTTTGCGATGCAGGCTTTGAATTCAGTAGTAATAAGACCACTGGGTCTCAAGAGGTTTCTTATAAAATTAAATTAAACATTTATTAATACAGGAAAGATTGTAAGCACATACATACGTCTATAAAATTACTACTATAATAACTACAAAACCCCCCTAATTAATATGACTCTCAGTTACAACCCCATTAAGGCAACAGTAAAACACAGATTTAAAGAGACCCCTAGCAAACCACACCCTGGACAATTGTATTCAAAATGAGTTTCTTTCAGCTCTGGGTCCTTCCAGACAGACTTGAGGCTTACAGGCTAGAGGCTTTGGATCTTAGAATCCCTCCTCCTTTTACCAACAGCCTTCTCTTTCTTTATACATATTTTCCTCTTTGAATGCAAATTCTCATTGTCACTAGTTTTTTTTAAATTTTAAATCTTCTAACAATAAAACCCTTTCTAAGTACCCACTTTACTAGTAAGCTTTGAAAAAAAAAAACACATTGTTTCTGAGCTTCACCTGGTTAGGTGTAATATTTCACCCGCTCCTTAGAATGGTCTATTTAAAAATGCAAATTGCCCCCTTTACACTTCACCTTCTATTTCCCTATGTTTATCTAATTACCATTTCAAATCTACTTCTCTCCTATACATCAAAGCCTCTAGACCAGCTGGCTTTAATCCAATTAAGACACATACACAGACACAGACACCACTAAACTCTATTTTAAAATAATTTCCAATAACATTTTTGACAGTATCATATCTTCTTGATAACACCTTACAAGTGTTGATATCTTAACTTTCCAGCTCTTTATAAAGGATCATCTTTCCATTTGGAGGTAGTCTCTAATGCTAGAATAAAAAGCGGAAATCTGAAACTTGATTCACTCTCTCCAAAGTTCATGATGTCAGCTCATCAGCATGCTACTCTGACAATGGCTAATGATGTTATGTTGCCAACCCACAGAGCAGACATGAAATTTTTACAAACACAGTTATCCCCTGTTTAGCACTCCTAGTGTGTTCCGAAAAGACATAATGCGAAAGAAACATGTACTGGCCTGAATTTTTCCCTTGTTGGGCATGTGCATTTGGCAGGCCTGGGAGCGGTTGGGAAATCAGCTCCTGACTGCGATCAGCCTCCAACCACGATTTCACGCTGGTTGGCCAATTAGTGGCCAGCCAGTGTGAAACGCGCGCTGAAAAGCTCAGCGTTGCCGGGGTGGGGGCAGGAAGAGGGCGGGTGACAACACCACTGCAGCAACAGGTGAGTGCTTCGAGAGAGCTTCCTGAAGGCAGGCATCTGCCTCAGGGAGGTGCAGACCTGCAAATAATAAAATAAAGCACAAAAAAAGCTGAAAAAAATGGCTGTACAGCACAATCAAGCACCTGAAAGTATACCTCATAAAAATGCTGTCCCCAGATATTTCTTTTTATTTTATTTTCTAACTGAGATTTCATCCAGCCCTCGGATGAGGTTTCATCAAAAATGTAAAGGCCACCTGGCCAATTGGCCCATCTGCCAACCATAAGGTTGAATGGGCCATAAAAAATTGTGTTCAGTTGCGCCATTAATGGGCTTAATTGCCTGCTTAATTCTAGGTGGGCGCGCTTCCGACTGCCACGTGCGCCTACTGAGCGAAATATGGCGTGAGTGCGTGATGATGTCAGGACACTTGCCCAACGTCATCTCACATGATATTACACCAATTGGGTCAGGCGCGCGTGCACACCTGCCTGCGGATCATAAAATTCTGCTTCCGAAAACAAAAGTCACTTTCCAATACGAAAGCATGTAATAAGGGTGGGTCATGTTCCAGACCCTGTAATTTTTGCATTAAATGCTTATTAGCTGCCTTGAGTCTAACTGGTCCAAAAATGCTCTTTCCACTTACTACTCCTATGACTTACATCGTACTCTTTCCACTTACCACTTGCTCGCCACTTCCCATCGCCTGATCGCCACCTCCCCTTGCTCTCGTCCATCGCTCTCTTGACCCTCTTGTTTCCTCATGCTCACTTCTTGCATCTCCTGACCCTCTCGCTTCCTTCTCACCGCCCCTCTCACTGTGAGTGAAGGCTGGGGAGAGTGGTGGCGAGAGGGGCGGCTAGTGAGAGGGAGCAAGTGGGTCAGGAGAGGCAGCAAGCGAAGCGGTGGGAAGTGTTTAGAAAAACAAACTGAGCATTCATAGTTACATCGCGGTTCTTGGTGCAGTAACTGCGCTAAAATGAAAATAGAGGCCAGCAGCTTTATTTGGTTAAGTTCCCTAATTTACATACTGCACTAAAATGAAAATGGGCTGTTAAACATATTTTAAATGGGGACTATCTATATATATAAATAAGTATAAACTGCAAGTAGGTTGGGTGACTCAAGCAATTTTAACCATTAATAGGTTTTCTTGGGATGCAAAAGTTGTTCAATTTAGAACAGTAGGGCTTTCCATAAATGGCCCAATACACTTTGTGTTACGGCACATAGCCATGCAATAATCTATTGAGTGGTAGGCCAACTACAACTGCCTTTAACTGACCATAGGCTGGGCATTCTGCTTCTGAATGCACCCAATGACCTAGTTGAAAATTGTACATGTGGATTTTGGATGAAGACACAATCAAAGTTGACTGCAATACCTCTTATGGCCAAACAGCTTGCCTACATTTTCTGTCTTACTTCAGAGTGTGAGAATGTCCACTGGGGTAATGCACAAGAGGCACAGTACCCGAGAAAATATGGCCATGGATTGGCCATTTTTAGTATAACAGGAAGGGTACCAACTGCAAAATAAATGACTGACAGACCTGCATGGCAAGCCAGGCCAAAGTCCTGTCTTTTGATTCCTGGTTCTTGGCTTGAATCCAGCCTGGAGTAATACAATGAAAATCTCCTCTCCCCACTGACTGAAAGCATCCCAAATGTAATTAATTTGCATGGTCTCAATACACTTCTTAATGGGCATTCATGTGTAAAACAAAACACTCAATTATTTGGAACTAATTGGTGCTGAATTGTGAATGGGCTATAAGAATACCTTGTGTGGGAAATGATAGTTACAGTTTAGGATGAAATCACATTGATTTAACTTTATGCTTCCATCATGTTTTTCAAGTCGTTGTAAGGTGTGATGTGAAAAACATTGTCTTCTCCACCTTTGCCATAAATGAAACACCAAAAAATTCAAGAAGGGTTCTAAAAGCGTTCAACTTGATTTTTTTAAAATTAAAAATGCAATAAACTGTCATGTAGTGGAGTCACAAACTATTTCAAAACATACACACATACATACACACTAGTCAATCTTCCAGAGCATTGCATACAGGAATCTTTCTCTTGTCTGTGTTGCTACTCTCTCTCTCTCTCTCTCAGCTCCCACTTTTCCCAAGTCTTGTCAACTTCATTTCTGTCTCCTTCTGCTTCTTAACAAAAACAAAATTACCTGGAAAAACTCAGCAGGTCTGGCAGCATTGGCGGAGAAGAAAAGAGTTGACGTTTCGAGTCCTCACGACCCTTCAACAGAACTGAGTATAGTTAGGAGAGGGGTGAAATATAAGCTGGTTTAAGGTGGGGTGGGGGAGAGAGAAGTTGAGGGGGTGGGGGTGGTTGTAGGGACAAGCAAGCAGTGATAGGAGCAGATAATCAAAAGATGTCACAGACAAAAGGATCAAAGAGGTGTTGAAGGTGGTAATATTATCGAAGAAAATGTGCTAATTAAGAATGGATGGCAGGACACTCAAGGTACAGCTCTAGTGGGGGTGGGGTGGAAAGACTGACAAGGTATTAGTTGTAGATTTAAAAATAATGGAAATAGGTGGGAAAAGAAAAATCTATATAAATTATTGAAAAAAAACAAAAGGGAGGGGGAAGAAACAGGGTGGGGATGGGGGGAGGGAGTTTAAGAGCTAAAGTTGTTGAATTCAATATTCAGCCCGGAAGGCTGTAAAGTGCCTAGTCGGAAGATGAGGTGCTGTTGCTCCAGTTTGCGTTGGGCTTCACTGGAACAATGCAGCAAGCCAACGACAGACATGTGGGCAAGAGAGCAGGGTGGAGTGTTAAAATGGCAAGCGACAGGAAGGTTTGGGTCTTTCTTGCAGACAGACCGCAGGTGTTCTGCAAAGCGGTCGCCCAGTTTGCGTTTTCTCTCTCCAATGTAGAGGAGACCGCATTGGGAGCAACGAATGCAGTAGACTGAGTTAGGGGAAATGCAAGTGAAATGCTGCTTCACTTGAAAGGAGTGTTTGGGCCCTTGGACGGTGAGGAGAGAGGAAGTGAAGGGGCAGGTGTTGCATCTTCTGCGTGGGCATGGGGAGGTGCCATAGGTGGGGGTTGAGGGGGAGGGGGTGATGGAGGAGTGGACCAGGGTGTCCCGGAGGGAACGATTCCTACGGAACGCTGCCGGGGTGGTGAAGGGAAGATGTGTTTGGTGGTGGCATCATGCTGGAGTTGGTGGAAATGGCGGAAGATGATCCTTTGAATGCGGAGGCTGGTGGGGTGATAAGTGAGGACAAGGGGGACCCTATCATGTTTCTGGGAGGGAGGAGAAGGCGTGAGGGCGGATGCGCGGGAGATGGGCCGGACACGATTAAGGGCACTGTCAACCACCGTGGGTGGAAAACCTCGGTTAAGGAAGAAGGAGGACATGTCAGAGGAACTGTTTTTGAAGGTAGCGTCATCAGAGCAGATGCGACAGAGGCGAAGGAACTGAGAGAATGGGATGGAGTCCTTACAGGAAGCAGGGTGTGAGGAGCTGTAGTCGAGGTAGCTGTGGGAGTCGGTAGGCTTGTAATGGATATTGGTGGACAGTCTATCATCAGAAATTGAGACAGAGAGGTCAAGGAAGGGAAGGGAAGTGTCAGAGATGGACCATGTGAAAATGATGGAGGGGTGGAAATTGGAAGCAAAATTAATAAATTTTTCCAGGTCCCGACGAGAGCATGAAGCAGCACCGAAGTAATCATCGATGTACCAGAGAAAGAGTTGTGGGAGGGGGCCGGAGTAGGAATGGAACAAGGAATGTTCCACATACCCCATAAAGAGACAGGCATAGCTGGGGCCCATGCGGGTACCCATAGCCACACCTTTTATTTGGAGGAAGTGAGAGGAGTTAAAGGAGAAATTGTTCAGTGAGAGAACAAGTTCAGCCAGACGGAGGAGAGTAGTGGTGGATGGGGATTGTTCGGGCCTCTGTTCAAGGAAGAAGCTAAGGGCCCTCAGACCATCCTGGTGGGGGATGGAGATGTAGAGGGATTGGACGTCCATGGTGAAGAGGAAGCGGTTGGGGCCAGGGAACTGGAAATTGTTCATGTGACGTAAGGTGTCAGAGGAATCACAGATGTAGGTGGGAAGGGACTGGACAAGGGGAGAGAGAATGGAGTCAAGATAACAAGAAATGAGTTCCGTGGGGCAGGAAGAGGCTGACACGATCGGTCTGCCGGGACAGTTCTGTTTGTGGATTTTGGGTAGGAGGTAGAAACGGGCCGTCCGAGGTTGGGCGACTATCAGGTTGGAAGCTGTGGGAGGAAGATCTCCAGAGGAGATGAGGTCAGTGACAGTCCTGGAAACAATGGCTTGATGTTCAGTGGTAGGGTCATGGTCCAGGAAGAGGTAGGAGGAAGTGTCTGCCAGTTGACGCTCAGCCTCCGCGAGGTAGAGGTCAGTGCGCCAGACAACAACAGCACCACCCTTGTGAGCAGGTTTGATGACAATGTTGGGGTTGGACCTGAGAGAACGGAGTGCAGTAAGTTCAGCGAGAGACAGATTAGAATGGGTGAGAGGAGCAGAGAAATTGAGACGGCTAATGTCACGCCGACAGTTCTCAATGAAAAGATCAAGAGAAGGTAAGAATCCAGAGGGAGGGGTCCAGGTGGAGGGAGAATATTGGAGGTGGGTAAAAGGATCCGTTGAACGGGGAGAGGACTCCTGCCCAAAGAAGTGAGCACGGAGACGAAGACGGTGGAAGAAGAGTTCAGCATCGTGCCGAGCCCGAAATTCATTGAGATGAGGGCGTAAGGGTATGAAACTAAGTCCTTTGCTGAGCACTGAACGTTCAGCATCGGAGAGGGGAAGGTCAGGGGGTATAGTGAATACGCGGCTGGGGCTGGGATTGGAAGATGGGGTGGGGACGGAGGGACAAGCAGGGGTGGAGTGTCCCAGATGTGTGTTGGTGTCGATGAGTTGTTGGAGCTTGCGTTCCTTGGCACTTGAGAGAAAGAGAAAATGTTTCTTGTTGAGGCGTCTGATGAGACGAAGAATAAAATGAAACTGGGGGCACGCGCAGCTTTGAAAAAGGGTGCGGCGGTGCTGCTGGAGGGAGAGGTCGAGTGTGTTCATATGGCGGCGTATGGCACTGAGTGTGGATCTCAGAATGCGATGGGAACAGCAGTCCGAGAAACGTTTTATATCCCGGAGATACCTGTAATCCTGGGTGGGTTCGAAACAAGAGGGATAGAATTTCAGTTGAAATCCACGTGGGGTGAGTCGGAGACGGAGACAGTCACTGAGAAAGGAAATATGGCTGTGAAAGCGGGTTTTAGTAAACACAATTTGCACATTTTCTTAGATAATATCACCACCTTCAACACCTCTTTGATCCTTTTGTCTGTGACATCTTTTGATTATCTGCTCCTATCAATGCTTGCTTGTCCCTACAACCACCACCACCCCTCAACTTCTCTCTCCCCCACCCCACCTTAAACCAGCTTATATTTCACCCCTCTCCTAACTATACTCAGTTCTGTTGAAGGCTCGTGAGGACTCGAAATGTCAACTGTTTTCTTCTCCGCCAATGCTGCCAGACCTGCTGAGTTTTTCCAGGTAATTTTGTTTTTGTTTTGGATTTCCAGCATCCGCAGTAGTTTTTTATTTTTATCCTTCTGCTTCTTGGTGTCTTATTGCTCTTTTCTTTCATTTCAAGTGGGAAATGATGGGTATGACAGCTTATAACACACTCGGGAAGGAAGCATTTGGATCAGGGAGTGTGGGAAACACCCATCTCCTCCCTCCATCACTTGTGAATCCTACTCAGCCTTCAGGAAGGAAGTATATGCACTGCTGCAATCAGTTATCAGTCTGATGTATGGCCAAAGCAGAGCTGTAGATGGAGGGGAGAGCATAGGGAGGAGAGAGGGGTGAGAGAGGAAGGGTGAAGGGTAATGACAGTGGAAGAAATACTGGGAGGTGGTGGCGGAAATGGGAAAGGGAAGCAGTAGTGAAGTGGGAAAGGAAGGTGGAGTGAGATGGGGTAGTGGTAGAAGAGAGGATATAGGTGAGAGGGGAAAGGAAATGATGGAAGATGGAGGACAAAAGAAAGTGGTGATGAAGAGAGAACAAAAGTAGGCAACAGTGAATAGTAAAGAGGGAAGCAGGGTTGAAGAGGAGCTGGTGGAGATGGGATGGAAAAAGAAGAGAAGGTGAAGGAAGGGGAAGTGAATATACTAAAATGTGCGTTAACATTTTTGTTCCAATTTAAGTACTTTTCAGCACAGTGAGAATGTTTTGTCTCTCACCTTCCGGGAGCAGAAACAGCCGGACCTGCGAGGGACACCTCTACTTGGGCAATGGATAAATAGAGGGTGAGGCTTGGAGCCTTCACTCACCTGCCAGGAGCAGAGACTGCCGGACCTGTGAGGGACACCTTGACTCGGGCAGCGGGCTGAGGTTTGAAAAAAAAACCCAGGAGTGACATCACAGGAAAACTGTAAGTTCATTGCTTGGTGAGAAACTGCTGTTAGGGATTGTGTTTAAATAGCTTAACTAGAAAACGTTTCATTTATAAATGTGTAGCTACTTGGATTTCAGTAAGGAACACTAGCAATAGGCAAGTAAAGTTAAATCAAGTCAAAGTGAAATAAAGTAATAAAGTGAACCAAAGTAAGATGAAGTTAGCGTAAGAGTAGTAAAGTTAAGTTACTAGTAATTTATTCTACTCATTCTACTTACTCTAAGTATAATAAATAGTTTTTAGAGTTACAGGACGGCAGGTCAGCTTGGCTAAGTGGAGTGTACATCCTGCGGTACGTATGAAGTCGTGGACGCACCATGTGTCCCTGACAAGAACATCTGTAGGAAGTGTCACCAGCTGCACAAACTTGAGCTCCAGGTTTTGGAACTTGAGCTGGAATCGCTATTGTGTATCCGCGAGGACTAGGTGGATAGCACGTTTAGGGAGGTGGTCACACCACGGGTCAGAAGCGTACAGCCAGAGAGGGAATGAATAACCACCTGGCAGTCTAAGAGAACCAGGCAGGTAGTGCAGGGGTCCCCAGAGTCTATCCAGCTTGCTAATTGGTTTTCCATTTTGGATGCTGATGAGGGTGATGGTTCCTCAGGGGATTGCAGCCAAAGCCAAGCCTGTGGGCGGTTAAGCTGTACAGGGGAGAGGAAGAACAATGGAAGGGCAATAGTGATAGGGGATTCCATAGTCAGGGGATCAGGCTGGTGTTTCTGCGGCAGTAAACGTGACTCCAGGATGGTGTGTTGCCTCCCTGGTGCTGGGGTCAAGGATGTCACGGAGCGACTGCAGGACATCCTTTGGGGGGGAGATCAATCAGCCAGAAGTCATGGTCCACATTGGTACCAACGACATAGGTAGGAAGTGAGATAAAATCCTGAAAGCTGATTTCAAGGAGTTAGGAAGGAAATTAAATAGCAGGACCTCAAGAGCAGTAATCTCAGGATTACTCCCAGTGCCACGTGCTAGTAAGCATAGGAATAGGAGGATTGATTGATTAAATACGTGGCTGGAGAACTGGTGTAGGAGGGACGGCATCAGGTTTCTGAGGCATTGGGACCAGTTCTGAGGCAGGTGGGACCTGTACAAATTGGACGGGTTACACCTTAACAGGATTGGGATTGATATACTTGCAGGGAGACTTGCTAGTGCTGTTGGGGTGGGTTTAAACTAGTTTATCAGAGGGGGTGGGAACCTGAGGGGTGGCCCAAACTGGAAGAAAGTAAAGTTGGTAACAAGAAGTAGCAGTGAGACCAGGAGGCAGGAGAAACAAAGCAGAGCATTGAGTATGCTTCGAATGCAGAATAATGTCAAAAAGACAAAGTTAAGGGCACTCTACTTGAACGCGTGCAGCATTTGCAATAAGGTCGATGATCTAAAGGCACAAATAGAGGTAAATTGGTTTGGTATAATTGCCATTACGGAAACATGGCTGCACGGTGACCAAGACTGGGAACTGAATGTTCAAGGATATTCAACGTTTAGGAAGGACAGACAAGAAGGGAAAGGAGGTGGAATTGCACTGATAATAGGGAATGGGATCAGTGCATTGGTAAGGGAGGATCTTAGATTGGAAAAACAATGTGTGGAATCTGTTTGTGTGGAGCTAAGAAACAGCAAAGGGCAGCAGACGTTTGTTGGAGTTGTCTATAGACCACCAAACAGTAGTGGTAATGTGGGGCATGGTATTAATCAGGAGATGACAGAAGCATGTAGCATGGGCAATATAGTAAACATGCGTGACTTCAATCTGCATATAGGCTGAGTAAACCAATTGGGACTAGGGAGAATGAGGAGTTGAAGGAAATTATTGTAAGTAAGAAGGTTATATTGGAGAAATTAATGGGGCTGAAAGTTGGTAAGTCCCTGGGACCTGATGTTCTGCATCCCAGAAGGTTAAAAGAGGTTGTTATAGAGATAGTGGATGCATTGGTCATCATTTTCCAAAATTCTATAGATTCTAGAATGGTTCCTGAAGATTGGAAGGTAGAAAATGTCACTCCACCATTTAAGAAGGGAGGAAGAGAGAAAACAGGAAACTACAGACCTGTTAGCCTTTAGTAGGGAACATGCTAGAATCTACTATAAATGATGTGATAAATGGATACTTGGATAATCATGATCTGTCTGGGCATAGTCAGCATGGATTTGCGAATGGGAAATCATGTTTGACGAACTTGGAGGTTTTTGAGGATGTTTCTAACAAAATTGAGAAAGGTGAGTTGATGGACTTAGTATTCTTGGGTTTTCAGAAGGCTTTTGATAAAGTCGTTGATTAGCAAAATAAAAGCACATGGGATAGGAGGCAATATACAGGCATGGATTAAGGATTGGTTAACAGGCAGAAAACAGAGAGTAGGAATAATGGTGAAAAGTTGAAAGGAAATGTAATGAAACATGATAACAGGAAGCCCGGAGTAAGTTTCCCCCTCCAGATTCCAGGGGGCTGAGCCTCATTGTAATGTTTTGCCTGGGACAACAACATCTTGCATTTATATAGCACCTTTAGTGGACCAAAGGAACCTATAACACTTCATAGGAGTGTTATCAAACAAAACTAGAGACCAAACCACAAGGAGATATTAGGACAGCTTGCTGAAAGGAATAGTTCTAACCACAGCTTAAAGGTGTAGAAAGGTGTTTATGGAAGGAAATTTACGGCCCAGGGCTGAAGCAGATGAAGGCATGGTTGCCAAAGGTGGATTGATTAAAAATCCAGAATGCACAACAGGCCAGAATTTGGGGAGCACAGAGATTTTGGTGGTTTGCACAGCTAGAGGCAGTTATAGAGATAGGGAGTGGAGAGAGGGGCTTGAGAATAAGGATGAGAATTTTAAAATTGAGGCATTGCCAATGTGAGTCAGCTAACACAGAAGTGATGTGTGAACAGGACATGGTGCAATTGAGAATATCGGCAGTGGAGTTTTGGATGAGCTCACATTTATGCAGGGTGGAAGCTGACCAGGAGGGCATTGGAATAGTCAAGTCTGGAGGTAACAAAGGCATGGATGATTGTTTCAGCAGCAGATGGGAAGAAGTAGAGATGGGGTGAAATGATGATATAGTTAAGGAAGGAGGTGATCTTGGTGATGGAGCAGATATGTGGTTGGAGGCTCATCTAGGCCAAATACAGCACTAAGGTTGGGAAGAGTCTGGTTGAGTCTCAGACAGTTGCCAGGGAAAGGGTCGAGTCAATAGCTAGGGAACAGAGTTTGTTTCTGGTGCTGAGCACAATAGCTTCAGACTTTGTAATATAGAAGGAGGAAATTTCTGCTCATCCAGTACTGGTTGTCGGACAAGCACTTGAACAATTTGGAGGCAGTGGAGGGGTCTAGGGGAGTTGGTGTTGAAGAACATCTGGGTATAGTTAGCATACATGTGGAACCTGACACTGGGCAAAATCGTCGCAGATTTGCATTAAGTGTGGTAGTGGGTGTGAAAAAAACGTTTGACCTGCTGGCCATGATGGCGGGTTTTCGGCGTACTGTCCCCTTCCCGCTACATCCCGCCTCATTAATAATGCATTAATGGGAAACACGCCAGATCGCTGGCAGGCAGGCTCAGATTTGCCCGCCACACATGACCGCAGTGCTTCCTCGCTCAAGGAGCCATACTTAAAGCACACCAGAGTGCAGCCTACTTCATGTCTACAGGTCAGGACTGCTCCAGGCGAGGGATGGCCCTGAAAACAAAGGTGACGGCAGCCTCCAAATTTAGTGATGCCTCACTGGGGTGCAGGCTGCACACAGTGGAAGCCCTGCACCCCAGTTCCCTACCTCTGCTCTGGTCGCGGGAGATCCAGCACAGTCACAAATCTGGCTTGGGAGGCGGTAGCAGTGGAGGTCAGCGCCACTGGAGCACAGAGGAGGTCAGCCATCCAGTGCAGAAAGAGAATAAATTCATTGATGGGATGCTGGCTAGGTCAGCATTCATTGCCCATCCCAAATTGCCCTTGAGAAGGTGTCGTGAGCTGCCTTCTTGATCTGCTGTAGGCCATTTGGTATAGGTACACCCACAGTGCTGTTAGGGAGGGATTTCCAGGATTCTGACCCAGCGACAGTGAAGGAACGGTGATATATTTCCAAGTCAGGATGGTGAGTGGCTTCGGGAGGAACTTCCAGGTGGTAGTGTTTCCATGTGTCTGCAGCCCTTGTCCTTCCAGATGGTAGTGATTGTGGGTTTGGAAGGTGCTGTCTAAGGAGCCTTGGTGAATTCCTGCAGTGCATCTTGTAGATGATACACACTGCTGCTACTGTGCGTTGGTGGTGGAGGGAGTGAATGTTTGTGGATGGGGCACCAATCAAGTGGGCTGCTTTGTCCTGGATGATGTCAAGCTTCTTGAAAGTTGCTGGAGCTGCGTTCATCCAGGCAAGTGGGGAGTATTCCATCACACTTCTGACTTGTGACTTGTAAGTAGTGGACAGGCTTTGGGGAGTCAAGTGGTGAGCCACTCGCCGCAGGATTCCTATCCCCAGTGTTTTGTTATGACACAGCAGTTGGTAAAGGCTGAGTTGTTTAAACCCCAGAGGGAAACTTGAACAACTATCATAAACATACCAATTGAAAATATAGGTTAAGATGCAGCTCTGAATTCAGGAATAAGACCACCGAACCTCCAAAGGCTTTAGGTAAAACTAAATTAAACATTTATAAATTTAACAAATTAAACACATACACATACAAATTACTACCATAATAACTTCTAAACAAATCTCCAAATTAATCACCCCCAAGTAAATCTTCACCAAGGCAACAATAACCCATAGACTTTAAACGGACACCAGGCAAAGAACATTTGACCTTACAAATTCAAAATGAGGTCCTTTGCAATTTGGTTCCTTTGCAGACACAGTGGCAGGTGTACAGGCTGGTTAGATCTTAAATGCCTCTGACTTACATGCACAAATTCCTTTCTGCTTATACCTAGTTTTTCCTTTGAATGTAAAGTTTCCATTGTATAAGAGGCTTTTAACATCACATCTTCTAACAATAATATTTTCATCCCACTAATTTTATTAGTGATATAAATACATTGCTTGGTGTCTCCCAGCGCGGTGCAAGATTTCACCCATTCTTTTGAATGGTTTATTTAAAAATACAAGTTGCCCACGTGACACCTATGTTTCTAAACTTCTCCATGGCCTGAATCTTCCATTCGGCGTGTGGGGGCGGTCCCTGCATGCCGACACGTAAAATGACGCATGGTGACATCGGGCACGCGTCCCGACATCACCGCGTCATTCTGACCTTCAGTTCGGCGGGCACGCACCAGAGTCGGCTGCACTCCCGCCCAACTATCAAAGGCCTATTAAGGCCATTAATCAACTAATTGGGATACTTCTCAGGGCTGCCCGTCCAACCTTAATGTTGCCAGGCAGGCGAAGAGCCCAGGCAGCCTTTGCATTTTTCATGGAACCTCATCCATGTGCGGGATGAGGTTTCATGAAGGGCTTATTAATTTAATAAAATGTTTCATGTAAATTCATAAACATGTCCCAGCTCATGTGACAATGTCACATGAGGGGACATGTCTGAAGAATTTTATTTTTTCATTTTTCACATTTTTATGATTTATCTCAATCTCCTTGAGGCAGCTCCATGCGTGCATGAAAGAGTGCAGGCCCCAGGCCCCAACTATCCCTCCTCCCCCCGCCCGCACAGGTAATGCTGAGCACTTCCGGGTGTGCGTCATGCGGGGCAGGCCTTAATTGGCCCGCCCATACAAAATGGTGGTGTGCATTCGATCACGGGCAGCGATCAGCTGCGCGCCCGCCCACGGCTGCTCCCACCCAGCCCGCCCGACAGGGAGAAAATTCTCCCCCATGTTTATCTAATTACCATTTCAAACCTACTTATATCTATATGTCAAAGCATCCAGACTAGCTGGCTTTAAACCAATTAAGCCACGCACAGATACACATAAAGACACAGACCCTACTACAATTCCATTTTAAAATAATTTCCAATAGCATTATAGACATTAATATCTCTTCATGACAATTTGAATGGCTAGTCCAGTTCAGTTTCTGGTAAATGGTATCCCCAGGATGTTGAAAGTGGGGGATTCATCAATGGTAATAACTTTGAATGTCAAGAGGCAATGGTTAGATTCCCTCTTTTTGGAGATGGTCATTGCCTGACACATTAGTGGCAGGAATGCAACTTTCCCCTTGTCAGTCCAAGCCTGGATATTGTCTAGGTCTTGCTGCATTTGGTCATAGACTGCTTCATTACCCAAGGAGTCGTGAATGGTGCTGAACATAATGCATTTTGTCAACATCCCCACTACTGACCTTATGATGGAAGGAAAGTCATTGATGAAGTAGCTGAAGATGGTTGGGCTGAGGACACTTACCTGAGGAACTCCTGCAATAATGTCCTGGAACTGAGACGATTGACCTCCAACAACCACAACCACCTTCCTTTGCGCTAGGTATGACTCTAACCAATGGAGAATTTTCCCCCTAATTCCCATTGACTCCAGTTTTGCTAGGGTTCCTTGATGCCACACTCAGTCAAGTGTGGCCTTGATGTCAAGGGCAGTCACTCTCATCTCACCTCACCTCGGGAGTTCAGATCTTATGTCCATGTTTGAACCAAGGTTGTAACGAAGTCAGGAGCCGAGTGGTGGAACCCAAACTGAGCGTCAGTGAACAGGTTATTGCTAAACAAATGCTGCTTGATAGCACTGTTGATGACCCCTTCCATCACTTTGCTGATGATGGAGAGTAGACTGATGGGGTGGTAATTTGCCGGGTTGGATTTCTCCAGCTTTCTGTTTTCAGGACATACCTGGGCAATTTTTCAAATTGCCAGATGGATGCCAGTGCTGTAGCTGTAATGGAATATCTAGGCTAGGGGCACGACAAGTTCTGGAGCACAAGTCTTCAGAATGCTCTCATCCGTTCCGCCTGAGTAAGTCAACCGCCTCATCACTCTCAACTCACACACCCATCACACATCCATAAGGATCTCACACCTCAAGGGACAACACCCTCACATCTCCATCAGGCTCATACTCTCTGGAGATTGCGTCCTCATCCCATCCATGGCTCCCGTCACCACACAAACATTCCATGTAGTGCCATGTGTCCTGCTCATACTCTCTCCATCTGTCTTCATGCAGGAGAAGCTGGCTCAGAGCAGCAGGGAGAGGTCCTAGACCGGGGGTGGGGTGGCCCACATTAGGCCCCTCATTTGCTTTGGGGAGCCTTTCATCGCAATGACTGGTGAGGATGTGAACCATGCCTGTGGCGACGGCGAGGTCGGTGTCGATCACCTATGTGAGGATCCTGCACCACATCATTCATCTCTCAACGCAGCTGTAGTGCTCTCCCTCCTGCTTTTGACTCTGCTGCTCTGCACTAATTACCTCTACTTTGGTTCACAGGGAGCTCTGCCAAGAGACCAATACCCTCAGCCAGCCAGTGCCTCAGTTCCATCCACGTCCTTACCTCTTGCCAAATGGATCCTGTGAAAATGCTGCAATATAAAGGGTTATGTCACTCAACGATGCTACTCATATCCCTATAATCAATTTTTGAGGAGATGTGAAATCACACTTTACATTGCACATCCTGTTTGGCACTTGCTTTTTGAAATAAGTAGATAAAATTTTTTCCCTGCAGACAGAGCTTAAACGGCTTAAAAATAATTAATGAAAAGTCTTGTCAGTTAGTGTCCTTAAGTACACTTATGCAAAAAAAAAAAGCAGAACCTTTGCTGACTCCTGGATGAAGAAATCATAGATTTCAAAAAAAATTTAGCTCTTGCACTTTACAGTAAAACTGTCAGACTTTAATTTGAATAAGGAAAGGCAAAGGTAATTATGTTATTTGATAATATGTTAAAAGTACAGTCAGAGATCCCAATTAACTAATACTAAATCGTTGCACTTGTTCAGAGCTCTTGCGTGAAACTCGAGGGCGATATTTTAACTCATTCAAAACCCATTCAGTTACAGAGTAAAAACTGGGCCCAGGGTGTTTTGTCAGTGTACTTAGTAATATGTCATCCATTTTCAAATAAATAGAAGCTTGAGAGAAAACATTGGAAAATCTGTCAGGAAAGCTGAGTACATTGATCAATTTTATTTTGGCGTCTACAAGAAGCTCAGCTCCACATCTGGTTGTGTTAGAAATTTAATGAGGCTTGGGATGTCAGTCAATTTCCTCATATCCTTAAATAATGGCATTACAGAAGAAAGGTTCGTAATGATAGGCCATCTGCCCTATGAAACAAAACATATAATTCTTGCCAGAACAGTGGTATCCATCTTCCAATTTAGCCTTTCACTGAGCTGACTTTATCTAATTCCCTCATGCATAGTATCAACAGAGCTCTGCTGATATTGAGACAGCCAGACCAGACCATCAGCTCAGCTCAATATTCAATTACAGGATGCCTTTCATAGCTGCTAGTCGCCATTTCTTAATTTCATTTTTTTTTCCAAAAATCCTGTCAGAAATAGTAGCAGTGATATAATCAAGCATAGACTGAAGTCCAGATCCCCATACTGGACAGTTGGAAAGTTAAATAGATACAACTGCTTCTTGAAAGGAAGTGTGCAAATATTACATTGAGAGAATCATGCATTACATACTGGAATTATTAGAATGTAAATATTAAAGCAGTTTCAGATTTTTTTCCCTTTCTCCAATTAATAGATCTTTTAAAATTAAAGGAATTGACTCAAGTCATATTCTCCTCATCAATGAACAAATTGTCAGCTATGAAATAGATGGGTTTTTTTGTGCTTTCACTTGCAACATATGATTAATCAGTACCTGGCATAGCTTTTTCTGGTTAGAAAAAGTGAGTGAATACTACTTTGTGCCTAAACAAGACAGGCAAAAAAAAGAAATCTGGAAAACAGTGGAATTGGTTCTTGATTGGATTGTATGTGCAGAATTTTCCCAGCCAAGTGGAGGCAGGTTCTGGTGCATGTGAAATGGGAAAACTCCCAAAAATTTGATGAGTCAGGATTCCGACATCATCCTGCCCTGTTCCAACTTTCCATGGGGTGGATTCAGATTCCTGTGGGGAACCTCCATGTGTCTGGCGGGAAAGCAATTAGGGTGATTAAAAAGGTGATTAAGAGCCTTTCTAATCATGAATTCCTTTGTTCTCAACATTGCACGGCTGTGCCTTGCCAGAGTCGCCGAGGTGAGTGCACAGTGGGAAGAGATTCTACAATGAAACTGAAAAGCTGGGATGGTTTTGATCAGTTACATTGAAATGCTCCAGCCATGGTCAGGGGAGAGATTGCTGCTCAAAGTGCTTCTTATCTCAGGGAGTGTTATCACTATTTGATAGGTGAGTGCCAGCTTCTTGCAAGGCACTTCACCTGTCCTGCACTTCACTTACCTTCAGCTGCACTTCCCTGCTGCTAGCCTTCAAACCAGCATGGAAACAGTTAATGGAACCTCACCTTCCTCTTCTGCTGAGGGGCAGGAACATAAAATACATCACCGCCAGCAGCTCCAGGAACAGCAGGAGCAACACCAGCATCCACCTGCCTTCTCCTCAACCACATGCCCCTCCACAAGCAGTTCAGATGGACACCAAAATCCAATTAGGAGGAGAGAGCTTCAACACTGGGTCTACAGGCAGTGGACTGACATGTCTAAGCACTAGTGCTTTAGAAGACATCTGCTGTCATGGCAGTTCACTGCTGACATCTGCAGCCTCATGTAACAAGATCTCCTTCCCATTGGAGCAGGTGGACATGCATTGCCAATGGCTGAGAAGGTGCCTGTCACTGCAGGGACACCATACCATCCCCACCCCTCCCCCTGCCCTGATGGGTCCCGGTCTTTCACTAAGTTTGTGTGCTCTCTTATTGTTTGTAAAGGCTTTGTGGAGAGGAGGAGAGAATACCATTTGTGGGGGTTAACTGTGAGGCATGGGTGCAAGAGGTTTAAGATGACTGTTTTCATGGGATGTAAGGAAAGAGAGGATTATGTGAAGCTCCAAGGTGTGTTTTCCTGAGGAGTGCTGTGCAAGACAATGCTTGGCAAGTCAAGAGTGCAGGCTTGGAAGCTGAAAGGTGAGTGGTGTAGCATTGTCATGCCGTTCTGAGGTCCTTTGGGTGCATTCTCTCCAAACTGGAAAGGCCACACTTCTGCTGTTAACTTCCCTGGCCACTTCCATCCAGGCCTACTTGGTAGGAGAAGTTATCCTCTTCCTTACATCCCTGGGAGAACTCGCCTCAATGCAGCCCCTTAAATTCCCAGCAGGGCCTCCAGGTAAGAGCGAGACACCTGAGAAACAGCCTTCCTAGGTCTCCTCTCCACTCCTGTGGTTGCTGCAGCCTAAAAAATCCAAGTGCTGGTAAGCCCTTGTAGTCCATCATGTAGGTCCTTTATTTAGACATTCTTCTATTGACATAATGGATGCGGCTTCTCACTCACCCTGCCTAATTGATCTGGGAGGCTGGGAGCAAGATACTAGGTTAGAGCCTTAAGAAATCAGGTTCCCTACCCATAAATGGTTCAGCTATTCTGACAGAGGCTAATTGGACAAAACTCCCCCTGTATGCTCTGAAACAAGAGGTGCAATCCACGGCTTGGAGAGACCATCTCATATTCCTTGGGCTTCAGCCCATGTGCAGCATATAATTTTATAAATTTACTGCAGTTTATTTTTTAAACGCTTTGAGAAAGCTAATGCGCTTACCCTTGCTCTCAAGATATTAATTTTTGTTTTAACTGTCTAAGGCAAACCCCTACATTGCTAGCTGTCGTGTGCACTCTGCAGCAATTGGTTTCATAACTGCAGCCTAAATTTACAAAACTGAGTCAAATTTTCATTCACATATAAGTTGCTCCCTGCCCCCTTTAAGAATTGTATTGTCTTGATGACTTAAGATGTTGTAAGATTTGTGTCGTAGACATCTTCGTGTAATGTAAGTTTAGATTGTGCTGTGAGCTGCTTGAGCTCAGGTTGCTCTCAACATTTCCGTCTCTCCAAAAATGATCCAAAACTGATGCCATCATACGAGCTGAGCTGTGTATGTGACATATTCAGAATCACCAGTTATCATCAGTTGCAGTTTAGCACTGGAGCCCATCCTTTTGAAAGGTGGAAAATATCACAAACTAATAACTACTACTTGGTCAGACTTATTTACAGGTTAAATAGCACAGATATGGATTAAGAAAAAGGAAGCACTGTATCAGCACAATGCTTTGGAACATTAGGGTTCAAATATCCTGTATTTGATACATGGGAGAAGTTCTAGATCGATGTTTTTGTAGATTTCCACAATGTAATGTATGTGGATGGTGCAATTCACAGTTCATACATGGAGCCTGAAATTCCTGCTACGGATTAACCAATAAGAGTCGCTATTTATACAGTGAGAAATCCTTGATGTCACAGACACTTCTTCGAAATAAACAACCTTGAACTTTAACATATCTCAAACTTTGTAAGCCAGGAAATTCCACATTTCCCTTACATGAAGTTTCACATTCATTATGGAGTTTCCAGACATCTCAGCATTCAGATAGAATGTCAGTACACATACATTAACATTTTGATCAGCAGTTCAAACCACTAAACAATTTTCTAAACTTGATTCACTTCTGAACAAAACAAATCCATCCCAGATATATATTTCTCTTTGAATACATTGACACATCTGGCCAGAATATGTATTGATCATCAGTAGCTTAAAATTAAAATTATACCTAACATAAAATAGATATCATATAATGAAATACATCGTAAATATTTATATTTCATGATATGATCCAATCTCTTGGAACATGTAAAACAATGAAATGCTTAAAACTGTCATTACATCCTCAATTTGCCAAGTTGACCTCTCAAATGTTAAGTTAAAATAGCATTGCAATCAGGTCTACAGTTGTAAATTGTGGTAACCTGCATTGATACATTTGATATATGTGGAGCCGCATTGTACATGTGCAGCAGAATGAGTTTCATTGGCACTGACATAGCCCCAATTACAATATAATAGTACCAGTCTCACATCTCCGTGTAGCACAATGTCAACTTCAAACAAATGAAGGGAGACATCGAGCATGTTGTAATTAGCCTTCATTGTGCATAGTTCATTTTACACAGTTGACAGTCACATACAGACATACAAACATCATCATAAAGACAATATATTGTCACCGCTGCTATTACAGATTACCTGGATGAAAGGGGCTGGCACCAGACACAGGCTGACACTAACACTGACTGTTATAGTAGAATAGATACAATATAAAAGCATACAATTGATATGGCTATTATAGGATCTAACTAGAATGAAAATAAGAGCATTAATACCAACATAGGAAATATCCATGTTATTAGAAAAGCACACACACACTGCCTGCAGAATCACCAACTACAAATTAAGCATTTACAAGAGTTCAACAGAACAGGAAACTTGCTGATGAGGAGGGGATCTGAAAAGTGGCATTTAGAACACAGGCCAGAGTTTTCTGTGCCCACTGGCGTTTGGCATGTGCGGTGGTGTGAGCAGACAATATAGCGTGGCCGATTTCATGACGGTGTGAAACCAGTTTGAGATCATCCACTCAGCCCACAGATGGAGGGCTGTGCTTCCTGCCGTTGGACGTCGGGAACCTCATTGTAATACATCAGTATATCATTAAAAAGCCAGCCCGCCGGACTCATCCCTCCCCACGGGATCATCCGCCCATGTTAGCGGGAAAACACACCATATTTCACAATAGCACATAAGCAACGTGCATCTGGTGGGCTACATTTTTCTTGGGGCTTCAAGGTTTGTTTGCCTACCTTACTTAAGTCAGCACTCGCAATCATCAGCGCCAGGGTTCACAGACAGCACCACATTGCTTTTAGATGGGCCCACGAGTAGGTCTCTATCTACCAGGTCAGCCATATGTGGGTGGCTTTTCAATGGCTGCAAGGCAAGGTCTTGCTCGGGGAAGGGGGAGAAGTGGCCTCAGGCAAGGGAAGAGGCTGCAGGACAAGGGCTGTACTGGGGAAGGAGGGTATCCAAGGGTGTGTGGGGGCACATGTTGATCTGTACAAGTGGTCTCAAGATGGTGAGGGCTGATGAGGCAGTCTCCAGAGGGGATGAAGCCAGATGGACATGTGAGGGTATGTGTGAGAGAGTGAGTAGTAATGTCCCTTGAGCTGGCAGTGAGTGAGATGCCAGTGAATTTGTGATGGGCTTGAGTGTGTGAGTTTAGAGTGATGAGATGGTTGCCATACCCTGGCTGCATGGATGAGATCATTCATCCTCTATCTGCATTGGCCAACCTCTTCTGTGCAGCATTGGCAATGACCGCCACTGCCTCTGCCTGCTATGCTGGATTGGTGATGTTGCTACCCATCCTGTGGCTAGAGTGTGGGTAGTGGACATCAAGGCGGGCCTCCACGGCATCCAAGTGGCATTCCAGTAATGTGTCATTAAACCTGGGGGCTGCAGTCTTTTTGCCTTTCGTGGACATCTTCCCTGCTGTAATTGTGGGTTGGAAGCACTGAGATGTGTGTCGGCGGCTGGACTTCAAATATGGCGCCTGGCTTGATGATGCGGTGAGGTGATGTCATGGCGGGCGAATGAGAGCCCGCCCGCCATGGAAATGGCATGTTTCCCGAGAATGCATAATTAACACGGCAGGTTTGGGACTATACGGTGTGAAAACCCGTCATCGCAGCCAGTGGGTAAAACGTTATTTTACACGCCTGCTACCGCACTTAGTGCAAATCTGGCACGATTCCGCCCAGGCTTTTACTGCAGCTCAGGAAGCAGCAAATGTGCTTGCAAGTTTAAGAGTTCAGTCCAAATTGGCTAGTTAATTCAAAGTTAAAAATGGGATTAGCTTTTAAAATTGCCCCAATTGCAGCAATTATTGAGAAAAAATCATGACAGGGAGATAAACTGGCACCAGAGCTGAACTGCCGATTCTTACCATTTAAATGCCATCTGAATGTGAAGATCCTGGCATACAGACCTGGTAATACATGAGAATATCTGTAGGATCTGAGTAAGGATGCTAAAGTAGTTAGCCAGTGGAAGGTCTGTGTCCAATCATCCTCAGCTTTTCAGCACAGGAAACTGCAATCACATCCAATGTTCTATCCACAGATTTATCAAATAGGTGATAGACACATTGGTCAGCAGGATACTAAAATCAAATCTCAGAAGTAACACCACTTGCTGCAACACAGCAAGTGCCTTGAAATGTTTTTCTCTACATACAATATGCTTTCAAAAAGTTATGTTTTGTGGTACATCTTCAATAAAATTAACACATGAACTATTCACACTTCAACCATGTGCGATCACTTCAAGGAAATAGCCTCCACTAAATTTGCATCATTTTAGCTATTTTGTAACTATAGCCAATGTAAAACAAACTTTTGAAGTGTATTAATGCTAACAGCAAGCTGATTGTTTCATCATCTCTTTGGCATCTGGATACTGCTGAATGGGAGTGTCCAGATGGGTATGATCAGGGATGGGATTTTTACCTGAGCAGAACACAAGAAACCAGCAATAACTAAATATTTAGTGCTGCTGACTTGCACTGATCAAAGCCAAGTGCAGCTTATCAACTTAAGTTGTTGCCACAATTCTTCAAGTTAATAAACTATACTGCAGTGATCTGGTTATCTGGTTAATAGATCAAAGCACAACTACAAAATAATGTTTTCCCGGCTTTCACGGACGTAGGACAATTACAGAATCACAGAAATGTTACAGCGCAGAAAGAAACCATTCGGCCCATTGAATCTGCACCAACTCTCCGAATGAGCAATTCACTTACTGCTATTCTCCCACTGTTTCCCCCATAATCCTGCACATTCTTCCATTTTAGATAACAGTCTAATTCCCACCTGAATGAATCAATTGCACCTGCCTCCACTACAATCTCAGGCAGTGCGTTCCAAACCTTAACCGCTCACTCCATGAAAGAGTTTTTCCTCATGTTGCTTTTGCTTCTTTTACCAATTACTTTAAATCTGTGCCCTCTCGCTGTCGATCCTTTCACGAGTGGAAACAATTTCTCCCCACCTACTCTGTCCAGACCCCACATTGTTCTGAATACCTCTATTAAGTTTCATCTCAGCCTTCTCTTCTCCAAGGAAAATGGTCCTAACTTCTCCAATCTATCTTCATAACTGAAGTTCCTCATCCCTGGAAACATTCTTGTGAATTTTTTCTGCACACTCTTCAATACCTTAACATCCTTCCTCAAGTGTGGCATCCAGAACTGGATGCAATTTTCTGGCTGAGGATAAACTAGTGTCCTTTACAAGTTCAACATATCCTCTTTGCTCTTGTGCTCTATGCCCCTGTTGATAATGCTCTCAACTGTCTTTCCACCTTCAATGACTTATGCACATATACACCCAGGTCCCTCTACTCCTGCATCCTCTTTAGAATTGTGCCCTTAATTTATATTGTCTCTTTATGTTCTTCCTACCAAAATGGATCACTTCACATTTCTCCGCATTAAACTTAATCTGTCACCTGTTCGCCCATTCCACCAACTTGCCGAAGTCCTTTTAAAATTCCAAGCAATCTTCCTCACAGTTCACAATGCTTCCAAGTTTCTTACCATCTGCAAACTATGAAATTGTGCCCTGTACACCAAGGTCTAAGTCATTAAAATATATCAGGAAAAGTAAGGGACCCATCACTGACCCGTGGGGAACTCCATTGCCAACCTTCTTCCAGCCCCAAAATCATCCTTTAACCGCTACTCACTGTTTCCTGTTACTCTGTAAAATCCATATCCATGTTGCTGTTGTCCCTTTTATTCCATGAGCTATAACTTTGCCCACAAGTCTGTTGTGTGGCACTGTATTGAATGCCTTTTGGAGGTCCATGTAGACCACATCAGCCACATTTCCCTAAATCAACCCTCTCTGTTACCTCTTCAAAACATTCCAGCAAGTTTGTAAAACACAACTTTCCCTTTAGAAATCCCATGTTGTCTTTCCATAATTAACCCACATTTGTCCATATGACTATTAGTTTTGCCCTGAATTATTCTTTCTAGAAGTTTCCCTACCACCGGAGTTAAACTGACTGCTCAGCTTTTTTTTATTAACACCCTTTTTTTGAACAAGGGTGTAACGTTTGCAGTTTTTCAGTCCTCTGGCACCATGCTCAAATCTAAGGAAGACTGAAAAATTATGTGCCTCTGCAATTTCCACTCTCACTTCACTCAGTATCCTATCTGAATGCACATGTGACAACACTGCTTGCTACAGTACCTTCCCATAAGGATATATACCATGCTTCTATTTATGTCATATTTTGTGACTTGAGAGGAGCATTGTTCAAGGCTTGGGCCATATCAACCAGCACGTACAGTATCAGATAACCCAGAGGAACAGGGGAGGAAAATATATTTTTGAAGGTGACAGCAAACACAAAATTCTGAATGCTCACATCACAAGTATTAATTTTCTTTTAAAATAAAAATTGAAACCATGAACTGTGTTTTCCTCAATTGAGCTTTTGTATTTGCAGCAGCTTCTACCCATTCACTCATATGTTTAAAATTCTGTTGCTCGTGTGCCCAAATTAGTTTGCAGTACCAATGTGCACCATTAATTATAGCTGTTTCTTTGATTTTTCAGACAAGTCATCCTAGATCTATTTCATGGATAATGCATTTCTTAACATGTTTTTTATCCTTTGTTGCTTTGTTCCTCTCTTAACATTCAAGTCATGTACATTTCAAAGTTCCATTTCTGTTTTTGCATTTGAATTGCTTCAATTATCCATTGCATCAATAAATACACATATGGATCATGGAGATAAATAAATTGTCGCAGTTCAATAATAATACAAGCAAGGAATTTCAATTCTGCAATTTATTTGTTATATACAATAAACTGATATTTTCAAATGATGAAATGCCCCTTCAATGTGCATAACAGGACCTCTATAAAAAAAGCCTCCAGAAGTTCCAAACCAGGTATGATGTAACAAATCATTACTCGACTGGGTTTAATAGAAAAAGAGTCAAAATAAAAAGAATTAGGCTCTTCTTACCCTGATCATCTATTCGCAGAAAATTGATGATGCGGATTGCAAAAAACATGGGTTTCCTATCAGCCTCACGGTCAAAGAAGCCTCAGAAGTAACAAATACAGGATGTTTGAAACATTACTTGCAGGCTTACAAGCACAGGGAGATTATCTTGAGTAACAGATAAGCCGAGATTCTCTTTCAGTTTCCCTAAAGGGAGCAAGTTCACGTTTGTTGATGAGAAAAAGGGGGCAAATGGTGCAGATGTGCTGTGTCCGAACTTAAATCCTATTGGAATTTAATTGCATTTCTGATCTGAAGAGTAATGGAATAGGACAGATATCCTAACCCAGTACAAACTAGAACTTACAACTTTGTGACTTATTAGCAGCAAGCCCAGCAATGGGTTATTCAAAGAGAAAATGATCAATACAAGTTATCAATATATTGTAACCTATCCCCTCAATCATTGAGTCAGGGGGAAAAAGTCAAGGTTTAAAGTATGAAGTGAAAGTGTGCAACAGGAGCAAAATTGCAATAATTGCTACACTACTTATTAAACTGAGTTTTCCTATTGAACATTGATAGACACAGGAATCAAACCAGTAATGGATGCACTTTAGATAAAATAAGCCATTTCATGAATAAATTTACTGGTAAAATGTTTGTCCAATGTATTTCTTGCTCCGGGTCTGATTTCTCAATATAAAAGCTCTTCCCAGTTTTCATTTGCCAGCGTAAATGATAATGACACATTTGTTTGCATGTTGTTACAAACCCCACGGGGGAACCATAAATCAAAATTACCAAATTTACTGAATGACGCCCAAATGAAGAAATTACCAACAAGATTTCACTTATTGTATATTTTACCTTAACATGAATCAGAACCAACATAAATTAAACATGAATTAACAGGCAAATGAATACTTCAAATAAGAAGTTAAATTTTACTTTAAATTGTTGATTCAATGAAGATAGTTCTTATGTAACCACAAGCACCTGCATTACTCCCAGCAGACATGCAGCACTATGCAGCTACACAGTTCCACAATATGCTGTAATTATTCATGCAGGGTAGGGGGTCAGGACCTATCTGACAACAGCTTTGACCTCCAAGTTTCACAGGTACAATTATCATCATCAAGACACACTTCTATGAATCCTCTTTCCCGCAGGTCATGAGAGTCCTGATGGTGTAGCTTTCCAGAATTCCTTTTCAACCAATCAACCAATAACACCTCAGCTCATGGATTAGCTACTTCTGGTAAAACACCCAGCTCTTTAGTGTCTCTGAGCTATTCACATTGCTTTCCAGGTTCTAGACCTTTATTAGCCGACTAGCACAGTGCCTCCAGCAGCACCTGCATCTATATGCTGAACACTTTCTGCCCCCAGCTCTCATTTGTTTCTGCCTGCCACATGGCTTTCATATGTTAACTTCCTTCCTGTTGGTACTGCTTCCAGGTCAAGGGTCGCCAGGTCACATGGACCAGTATTTCTTATTATTCAAGAAAATTACAAGTCCTTTTTAAACATTGTTAAACAATTACAGATTCCAAAGACATCTTAAAGAAATTGTCCACCACCATTCACAACTGGATGTGGCAGGACTGCAGAGTTTACATCTGATCCGTTGATTGTGGGATCGCTTAGCTCTCTCTATCACTTGCTGCTTATGCTGTTTGTCATGCAATTAGTCCTGTGTTATAGCTTCACTAGGTTGGCACTTCATGACTGGTGCTGATCCTGCCATGCCCTCCTACACTCTTCATTGAAACAGGGTTGATCCCCTGGCTTGATGGTAATGGTGGAGTGGGGGATATGCCAGGCCATGATTGTGTTCAAGTACAATTCTGCTGCTGCCAGTGACCCACAGTGCCTCATGGATGCCCAGTCTTGAGTTTCTAGATCTGTTCAAAATCTATCCCATTTAGCATGGTGGTAGTGCCACAATGTGAAGCTGGGACTTCATCTCCACAATGACGGCGGGGTGGTCACACCTACTGATACTGTCATGGGCAGATACATCCAGTCATGAATGGCAGTGGACAATTAAACAACTTATTGGAGGAGGAGGCTTCACAAATATCCCCATCCTCAATGATGGGGGAGCCCAGTACATCAGTTCAAAAGATAAGGCTGAAGCATTTGCAACAATCTTCAGCCAGAAGTGCCAAATGGATGGTCCATCTCAGCCTCCTCCGGAGGTCCCCAGCATCACAGATGCCAGTCTGCAGCCAATTCGATTCACTCCACGTGATATCAAGAAACAGCTGAAGGGACTGGATACTGCAAAGGCTATGGGCCCTGACAATATTCTGGCAATAGGTTGGTGAGTATGAGGTCAAGTATGTATTTCCCTCTTGTTGGTTCCCTCACCACCTGCTGCAGACCCAGTCTAGCAGCTATGTCCATTGTGACTCGGCCAGCTCGGTCAGTAGTGGTGCTACCGAGCCACTCGCGGTGATGGATATTGAAGTCCCCCACCAAGAATATATTCTGCGTCCTTGCCACCCTCAGTGCTTCCTCCAAGTGGTGTTCAACATGGAGAAGCACTGATTCATCAGCTGAGGGAGAGCGGTACGTGGTAATCAGCAGGAAGTTTCCTTGTCCATGTTTGACATGATGCCATGAGGCTTCATGAGGTCTGGAGTTGACATTAAGGATTCACAGGGCAACACCCTCTCAACTGTATACCACTGTGCCACCACCTATGCTGGGTCTGTCCTGCTGGTGGGGCAGGACTTACCCAGGGATGGTGATGGTGGTGTCTGGAACATTATCTGTAAGGTATGATTCTGTGACGATGACTGTGTCAGACAGCTGCCTAACTAGTCTGTGAGACAGCTCTACCAATTTTGGCACAAACCCCCAGATGTTAGTAAGGAGGACGTGGCAGGGGTGACAGGGCTGAGTTTCTGTTGTCATTTCCAGTGCCTAGGTCGATGCCGGGTCGTCCGTACAGTTTCATTCCTTTTTTGAGACTTTGTAGCAGTTTGATACAACTGAGTAGCTTGCTAGGCCATTTCTGAGGGCATTTAAGATTCAACCAGTAATGGGTGATGTAAAATAAAGAAGGCATTTAAGATTGGAAATCAGTCTTCTGGCGAATTTAAATATAGAGGCTTAGACATTAACAGAATAAATCAGGATTGACCTTGAATCAACAGTCTTATTTAGAAAATGTTAATCGCATTCCAATAAATCGGGCCTCACAAAAAGAGGATCCTGTATCTAAGAAAGGAATAGAACAATTAATAGTTGAACTGGTTGTGCACTCAGACAAATCTGATGCTAGTTATGACGTGTTTGAACTGAGTACTATGATGAAACATACTGCAGTTGAGGAAATTCTGAGAGTAAATAAAATATTAAAGAAATTAAATTCAGAGAAATGCACACTCAAGTTTCCAGCCGTGGGTGATCTTGAAGATATGAGCCAGAATTTTCCCGTTGGCATGCAGGGATGAGCCCCGCACACCGACATGTAAAATGGTGCGCGGTGACGTCGGGCAAGCGTCCTGACATCACCACGCGCCATCATGATATTTAGGTGGATGGGCGCGCGATGATCTCTGATGCGCGCCCGCCATTAATTAATGGGCCACTTAAGGCCCTTGAGGCAGCAATTGTCGGGGATTTTTTGAGGCCCGTGCAATCTTCAGGACGTCACATGGGCGCAACAGGCAGGCGGGTAGGCCATATTTATATAAACCTCATCCACAGGCGGGATAAGAGGGGTGAGTGGGATCACGAGTGTTATTTGTCAGACATTTAATGCTTAAAGTTACTGATACTTGCCTGTTTGAGCAGGAATACTTCAAAACTCTTCACAGCTGCTTGGACAGGGGTAACAGCCTTCAGGTCAGGACTCTGAGTCAACGTCATTTCTGGGGCCTTGCTGGTTTCAGGAAGCATTCCCTTAGCCCTGGGAATGGGAGATGTGCTATCCACTGGAAGCACCTCGTCTGAGGAGGAAGGGAGGGCTATAAGGTGGAGGAGGCCAGGAGTGCACATTCAGCCTCCTGGGGACCCACCTTTGGAAGGACAGGTGCAGGCACAAGGGGCACAGGGCCAACAGGAAGTCCAAGGCGGAAGGGGCCGCAGAAGATGTCACTACCCTGCTGCTAGGGTTTACAAGCAGTGAAACAGCTACCTTAATATGCCTGAGGTGCAGTGCCGAAGGAGGATCCGTCTCTCAAGGGAGATAGTCACCTCCATCTGTCAGATGATAGGCCCTGAGATCTGCGCCAACTGTGTGGGCGGACACCCCATGTCAGTGGCGCTGAAGGTTACGGCTGCCCTCAACTTCTATGCCTTCGGCTCTTTCCAGGGGTCAGTGGGATCTTTGCGGTGTCTCCCAATCAGCTGCCCACACTTGTGTCAAGCAGGTTTCAGACGCTCTGTTCAGATGTGCATCGACTTTCATTCACTACCGTTGAGACAAGGCCAACCAGACAGTGCGAGTCAAAGGCTTCACAGTGATTGCTGGCTTTCCCCATGTCCAGGGTGCCATCGACTGCACACATGTGGCCATCCAAGAACAGAAGCTGAGCCGCGGTACAACAGGAGCCACACCTCCACAAGGGCTGTTGTGGAGAGAACCATCGGTCTTCTCAAGATGCACTTCTGATGCCTGGACCGTTCAGGGGGTGGACACCAATACACCCCAGATCGTGTGTCGCTGATAGTGGTTACATGCTGCGCTCTCCACAATCTGGCGCTGTAAAGGGACAACGCAGTGGACGAAGAAGATGTAGACACAGTTGCTCTGGCTGCAACAATGGGCTGAATTTTCCATTCATCGTGTGGGCGGAGCTGACCCGCCGGTGATCGGGGCCGCTCAGCCATTTTACGTGGGTGGACCAATTAAGGCCCACCCAGCATGACGTCCGCAGGGAAGCGCTATGCGCTCCCTGTGCGTGCGGGGGGGAAGACCTAAAATTGAGAGTGTGCTCTTTTGCACATGCGCACGAAAGAGCGCATTCATCTCCCTGAGGCTAAGTGCAGCCTCAGGGAGATTGCCTCGACTCATAAAAATATTAAAAGAAGAGAAAAAAAAAATCCCTTACATGTCCCCTCATGTGACATAATTTCCATTACAACTTTATTACAAATTTTAAAACCCTACATGAAACCTCATCCTGCCACTGAATGAGGCTATATATTTTATCTAGTTGCCACCGGGCCTCCTGGCCTGCCCGCCAACCTTAAGGTTGGACGGGCAGGACCTTGAATTGCTTAATTGATCCTGTCAATGGCCTCAAGTGGCCATTGACAGGTCGGCGGGCCTGCAGCTGATTTTGCTGCGCCCCCGCCATCCTGAAAATTTAAATGAAGCGGGATGACGTTGGGGGTTCCGCCGACGTCATCCCGCGTCATTTTACTCATCAGCAAGTGGGCCCCACCCCCACTCGCCGACGGTAAAACCCTGCCCAATGAGTCCAGTAGTGAGTCCGAGGACGAGTACGCACAGGAGAACTCTGAGGGAGTAGAGGCTGACCTGGGCATTCTCTGGGGAGACAGGAACACCCAAGAGGCTTTAATCCAACAAACTTCAGCTAGCACAACACAGATGGACCTCCAAACAAGCCAGGGCTGCAGGCTCCATACTCAATACCTGAGTGCTAAATCTGCCTGGGTAGGAACATTAACTAAGGGCTTTTACAATAAAGCTCAATGTCAAACAGCTCACTCATAACATCATGGCTTCCTGTCCACCTGAAGAAGTAAGGAGTCACCATGAGCCATGCTCACATATCAAAATTTGATGATTTAACAAAATGAAGTTCAGAAAAAAATAATTACAAAGGTGTTACACATCACACCAAGTGGTCATGAACTAATAGCGGGGCAACATAAAACCCCCAGTGTAAAACCCATGGTGTGCCTAAGGTGCCTTAAATTTATGCTTACGGGTGCTACGTCTGGGTGCTGTCCCCTCACTGGCACTGGCATCTGAGACAGCCTGCTCACTGTGCTGTCCTGTTGGCATCGATGACCTTGGCGGGCATCCTCTGGCCCGTGGAGCCTTTGGTGGCCCCGCCTGGGAGGGAGCGGCCAGTTCCACAGCTGGCATCTCCCCAGTTGCTGCAGCCTCATCGGATCCCACAGTCACTGGCAGAGGGGTGGAGGAGATGCTGCCCTCATCTGGAGCACCCTGAGAGGAGCCCGCAGAGATGACAGGCAACTCCAGCGCTAACATGAGGTTGCTTCAGACCTCCCTGCTCACTGTAGATGGATGGGCACCGAGCTGGAATACTTGGCGTCCAAATCATCTCCCAAACTGGCACTGACCAACTGAGGTCAATGCCGATGTAAGGGCTTGCAGGTCTGAGCACAACCCCAGGAGGCCCTGATTGTTCTCCTGGAGGACCCTCTCCACAAGATTGGCCACTCTCTCCATGGAGGAAGCATGGCACTCGGCCATGAGGCTCATTGCATCAGTGATGCTCCGCATGGACGCCTCCAGCACGGGCAACATACCATGCATAGCCTTATGTATCTCCGCCAGATCCTCCTGCATAGCCTGCTGCACTTCCATCATCTGCTGCCTGACAGACGACTTCAGAGGCACATCATCAGCCACCGACCGAGCATGTGTCTGGTCCCCTGCAGTCCTCCGACTGTGGCGCCATGGGCACTCTCTGTCTCTGCCCGCACCTCAAATGAGTATGAAGTGCCCTCACCGCTGTGCCCGGGGACACTAGCCGTTGATCTAATTCCCACCAAGGCGCTAGTATCTGTGCTAGGCTGGTGCCTGCCTGGCAGAGATGGTGTGATGCTGGTGAGTCCAATTGTTCAGGGCCCTCAAGTGTGAGAGGTGGCCGTTCTGTCTCCTCCTCCCGGCCCTGCTCCAGTGATGCTGAATGGAAGAACAAGGACAATTGATTAGTTACAGTGGAGACAATGTCAATTTGCATACCTGTCCCTCAGCTCAGTATGCGCTCATCCTTCCATAATCAATGGTCAACCCATGTTGCAAACTTCAATCACTGAACATTCAGCACTGCCATGGCTGCTGGGACACATATGGTGACCTCAGTGCTCGGCAAACATGCCTCCACGTGGCACCCTAGCCTCACCACCACCGGTAAATCTGGGCGCATGGCGCCTCTCCAGATCCATCGCCTCCTGCTCATATCTGGTCAAGATGGCCAACTGGGCCTGGCCTCTGCCAGTCCGCATCCGCTCAGCGGTGTTGTGTGCGGTCTTCTCCTGAAAAGGAGAGAGGAGCATTGATTGGTCCACCCTTTACCTGGATTCCCATCGCATCCCTGCCACCCCAACCAGAGTGGGACATTGCAGGCCTCCAGTGCTTCATCACCCCGCAGCTGCCACACACTCACACAGAAGCCAGGGCTGACCCCGCCCTTGCCCACATGCTGCCTCCATCACATTTAGCACCACATGGTCTAATCTTGCAAAGCAAGGAGGCACAAGCATGTGGAACACCAAGGGCAGCAAATGGATCAGTGCCCCGCCAGCTGGAAGCTCCCCTCCCAGCGTGTCAGCAGCCTGACTTTGACATGCTTCCCAGTTCCAGCACTGCACCTAGGTACAGATCCTTGAGGTTGCCCCCAAAACTGTACTCTGAGTGTCCATGCCACACATGCTGTGGGTGAGTGTCCATGCCACACATGCTGTGGGTGCAGCACCCATCTCAGCACTACCCTCTCAAAGTGAACTAGGCATGGGCGATATCTATTGCCCACCCAGTGAGAGAAACATGCTGTGAAGGATTCAAAGCTGTAACTGCACTCAGAGTTGGGGTGTGGTGGTGGGGGGCTTGGGGGGGAAAGCCTACCTGTTGGTTAAGTGACCTCTGCCGACATGGTACTCGCCCTTCGCGACTGCATGAGGTCATTGAATTGCTTGCGGCACTGGAGCCACATGCGTCGCACCACGTCATGTGAGCTGACTAGCTCTGCTACCTCCTCCCAGGCACGTTTGGTCAGGTGGGGGGTGCCTCCCCCTCCTATCCCTCGGAGACACCGAGCTGCCAACTCCTCCAGGAGGGCAGCTAGGCACTGTAGGGGGTGGTGATGTGTGTCAGCTTCACCTCTGACTTCTGAGCGGTCCGAATCGCTCCCACTCTCTGGGTTTTAGGCCTTGGATTTATTTGGGGGTTGTGACAAAGTGCGGCAGACAACTGGTTTTGGTGCAAGAAAAAAACTGGGTTTATTGAAGTCACAAATGAACTTATAACATTAGGATTACACTGAGATTATACAGACCTACAAAGTACACTTAGTTAAGAATGGGGAACACACGGCACAACGAGGGAAAATCACGCTACTAATCCCCTTACCCTTGTCCCGCCCCCAAAACTTAACTAAATTGAACTAGGAGTGGTCAGGGATCATGCTCACCAACCAGGGTTCCTTGACAGTTCGAAATCCAGCCAGGTAAGCCAGTTGCAGTTTTGGGGTATGCTCTCTGTGTCCTCTGGGGCCTGCCGTCCCCACATGGTCCTGGTCTGTGGAATCTGCGAAGGTTCTTCAGTTGGGTGGAGAGCGCGGTTGTGGGTGGTCGATCTTCGTGGAGGGCTGCGGTTGTGGCCTTGTTGTCTTCAGTTGAGCCTGTCACCCCGTGCCCCTCGCTGTGAGGCCTGCGGGCCCGCAAACCTCCAGATCTCCTTCCTCCGCTTGGCTCAGCTCCCTGCTTAAACTCGGCTTCAACTGCTCCCAACGCTCACTGCTCAAAAACTGCTTACTTCAGATCTCCTGGCCCAGTTATACTGTTTTTTTTTCGAATTTCTTATATCAATCCAAATCAAGGTTAGTTCTTTGTTTGATTTTGGTGGTCTTCCCCCGGTGATTGTTGTCTCATTGTTTTTCATGGGCTCACATGATGTTTATCATTGTCTTCCTGCCCCCGTAACTAGTCTTGAACTGAAAGCCATTGTATGTGTGGAGTATTGATGGGTTCACATAATTGCATTGATTGTTGTCTTCCTGCCTTAGTAGTTAGTAGCGGTTATTTATGCAAGATTTTGATGGGCTTTAGTTTTGTGTCTTTCTCTGGGTTGATTGTTTTAAAGGGAAGAATGCGTATTCTGTATCCTCTCGTTGTCTGGTTTCAGGTAAAAGTCCAAAAGTCATATCCTTATTGATGATATGAAAAATGTGGGAATTTTGAGAACCCTTCAGCACTTATCAGAAAACCGAGGGGCACACTACCCTACTGCCCTACCCTCCTGCCCTGCCTGCTCTCTAGCAGCGGTCTGGGGAGCTCTTCTACTAGCCATGATGAACAGCCTTTGCAAGGCTGCCAGTGCTGTATTTGAACAGGCCGCCGGATCATCGTTGGACCCGGCAGTCATTGCAGTCCCGCCGTCGTCTGCCCACTCCCACTATCCTCGGGAGCCGCGCTTCATGTTGGGTGGGCCTTAATTGGCCCGCCCACGTAAAATGGTGGTGCGGAGCCAATTGCGGGCGGCGATCAGCTCCGCACCCGCCCAGGCCCACTCCTGAACGGCCCGACCGACAGGGATAAATTTCTCCCCATGAAGTTAGTAATACTTCACATGCCCAGCTTCCAAGTGGATTTTTTGGAACAGCAAGGTTTATCATATTCTTTGGTGGGAAAGAATAACAAATGCTGTCCATTGGCCTGAGAAGCAAAGAAAATAGAAAGGGAATTTAAAAGCACCTTAGCTGCTAAAACACTGGCTTTAGTGGAAGCAATAGATATGGGATGTTACTCATTAAACATTTTGTGGGAAATCCTATCCAAGGGGCATTCAGAGAAATGTTTGCCCTTTCAAAGTTATGCAGATAACGATTCTCTATGAGGTAATGTACATTCAACAAAGAGTGTGACTTAGAAAAGGTGAAGGATTAACCTTGCTAGCATAGAAGAAATGTTAGAGAAAAAAGAGATCTCTGAGATAAAATGGGTCAGCACAAGTCACCAATTATCAGACTGTTTTACAAAAAGCAATGCTTGCTTGAAGAATTGTTGGAGGTCCCAGAAGAGTGATATCTTGTATTATGATTGGTTATAAGAAATGTGGAAAATCATTTTTTTATTTGATTTGTTTTGAAATTATTTGAGTGGGTTATAAAGTTATTGTTTAAAGAAAGAAAGGGGAATCCTTTAATGGTATGTTAATTATAATGTTAGGATAGACAGGTGAAGGGCATTGCTTAATGAGGCACTTGGGGCTGTCAATTAGCTATTTAATTTGTCATTTAGTTTATTTTTACTGGTTCTCAAAAGAGTATAAATAGGGAATAGCTGGAACACTGGGTCTGTGAGGAGAGCTATGAGACTGAATAAAGTCAATAAGCTCTATCAATAATAATAAAAAAAAACCAGCCCTGTGTCTTAGTTTCTGCTTCGCCAACCTTCAGGGCCTCAGGAGAGTATGACAGGTGAGTAGTTTTGATCCTATTAACAGCGATGGAAATTCTACCGGATGAAAGCCTTCCCCCAGGAGCTAATTGCAACTGGGAAACCTGGAAGTGCCTTAACAGACTTAGGACTGGTGTAGGTCGTTCAAACGTGTCACTAAGCAAATGGGGATATACAACCAGCCCGACAACTTGTGAGTGTGAAATTGAGCCACAGACTATGCAACATCTCCTGCAATATCTATCACTAGAGGAACCCTGCACGGTTGGAGATCTTGCCGATTTCAACAACAAGGTGCAAAAATGTGTCCAGTTCTGGCTGGGCCATGTATAGACTGTCCGTGGACACGATAAGAATACAATCCTATTAACAGTTAGGACCATTTTTGGGTCACAAACACATTTCCTGGAGCAATGAGCCTCCTGGTTGCTCTTTCCCAGAGCAAATCAATGAACAACCTGCACCTGAACTCCCCAATCAATTAGGCAAGGTTGGTGGGAAACTCTTTCGAGTTATCAACAGTCACAGATTGCAACTCTTTCAAGTACAATCACAGTTCTTGGTTTCCGGGAGTGGGACATGAACCCACAACCCTCTGATTCAAAGGCGAGGGTGCTATGAACTGAGAGTATGCCATATTGTCAGAGGTAGGATATCTAATTAAAGGTGCATGCTATCTAATTAAATGGCATGCTTCAGAGAAGAAGGGCTTGGATTTTGTAGGCTGTAGAAACCACAGGAATGGTGAGGAGACCTGGCCCTTGGGACTCTTACTCTTACTTGGTGGTCCAGCTGAGGTATTGCAGTGAGGTGAGCACTCCTAATGCTGGAAGACAAGAACAGCATCTCCAACCAAGCAAGTATAGATGAAAATGGCCAAGGAAGTGAGCAGCAGCATTGTGGCCCCTCAAATCTGGAGACCCTGGACCATGAAGGTTCAGGACCTCAGGAGAGTATGACAGGTGAGTGGCCTAACACTACCAGGTGTCAAGCTTCACACTTACGCTTGCACAGCATTCTTCTGCACAGCACACTTTGCAGCTCCACTCATTCCCCTCCCTGCAGGTATCTCACATTCCAATCTGAGCTGTCTTCACTCATAGTCACCCTCAGCAAGTGCCTCTCTCATCCATGCCTCAATGGCAGATACACAAAGGTTGCCCTGTGCTCCTCTGAACACAAGTCATTCCCATTCCTAACACTCCCACTTTCCTACTTTCTATCCTAATAGGAAAGATCATATAATTTGGGGAGAGTTAGGAATATAGGGGTTGGGGAGCAGGATCTGGAAGAAAGGGGTGGAGGTGGTGCCAAACACCAGTGCCCAGGGCTGTGGGGGGTGCCCAGGCTCTGTTTTAAATGGAGTTTCTTATCGCCCAGATTGAACTGCAGATCGGCTTTAGAGCCAAAGAGTTTCAATCTTCTTAAAGTTGTCGGTGTCAACTTCACTGAGTTTCTGACCTTCGGGCAGCTTCGTGGCTCTGATTTTTTTTTTGTGAAGCCCATCAGAAAACTGAAGCTGCCCATAAGTCAACAGCAGTACAGTAACTATCAGGAGAGTGTTTCTGCTTGGAAAATGGTAAGTGAAATCACTGCAACTTTAGAGCCAATTGGATGTTTGTGTGTGTGTGTGGGTGGGGGTTGGAGGAGGTTAGGGGGTTTTTTGGGGAGGATGGAGTGAGGGTTGGAGGGGGTGTTGTGGGGGACATTGGGGGGTAGTTTTAGTATGGTTTGGAGGGATGTTAGAGGGGGTTTGGAGGGGTTGGAGGGAGGGTGGGTGGAGGGTGGGGCTGGGGGAGATGAGATATAAAGTTGAATTGTTTTGTAAATGTAGTGATTTCTTTTTAGTCACTTTCCTAACATCAGTTGATTGCTTTGTGACTAATTATCCTTGGGGAATCAGCATTGGGTCTCCAATTTCACCATTGTTACAGTCATTCTGCCTACTGCATGCAGGCATAATGAAACAAAGGCAAAACCTACATTTATACAGCGCCTTTCATGATGTCCCAAATCACTTCACGGCCAATTAAATACATTTGAGTTGTGGTCACTGATATAACGTAGGCAATGTTATCAAATGGTCAGCAAGCTCGAGGGGCCAAATGGCCTACTCCTGCCCATAATACATATGTTCGCATATCATTCTGGGATGGATGCAATGAACTGGGCTAGGTGGCCTTTGTCATCCGTAATTATCTTGTGAGTAAAGGTTGGAATCATGGCTGGAGTTCTGGTTATTTTATTGCTAATGAAAGTTTACTGTGAACGGCATTTGTGGGGATGAGATTGCCAGGACAGAAGTGCATAGTGTGCTCATAGTGAATCAGAAACCTGTTTTACACTGCACATGATTCTCGAGTCTTTTCCATTGACTTCAATATTGTCCTTTTATCTACTTATTAGCCCACTCTATCTTGGTGCTTTATGTAAGTTTTTTTTGAGGTATTGAAATGTCATGATAAAAGTTGCGTTGCATAGTAGATATTGAAAATATATTGTAGTGAGAAATAGCAATCAGCAGAGTCTTCAAACTTGTTGATCAAGAAAATAGATACAATTGTGAACCATTCAGTCTTTGTCCTCTGGCCTTGTAAAAGTTCTGTTGTACAGAGACACCTGAGGGCTCCAATGCTTCTCACTGAAGTGATGACCTATGTTGTTCAATCATTCCACTTTGTTGCTCAAGAGTCATTTGGTCTTTCTACCTTGAGATTACTGAAAATGCTCACATGCCAGTCTGAAGGCTGGCAGCAGGGAAGTGCATTTGAGGGTGGGTGAAGTGCCGTGCAAGGTAGCCTCTCAGCCTGAACATTTGTGTTCAGTGCAACTGATCAAAGTCTTCACAGCTACACTGAGGCAATCCATCCCACTATGATCTCACCATCTGCTCACTGCCAGTTAGGAATGTGGGATGAGATTGCTGTACTGTTGGGAAAGAGGGATTTTACTGGAAAAATCCTGTCAATTGGCCTCTTAACAGGTTCAATTGCCTTCCCGCCACTGCCAGGCAGATGGCCACCAGCATTCTCAACCTGCCCCTGGGACAGCAGGAGAAGCCTTGAAGACATCAGGTTACCAGGCCATAGGCATTTGTTTCTAATTTTCCCCCTCCACAGGCTTGGTAAAATTTTTGCCATCTGAGATACAAAATCAGGTAAGATAATGGATGAATTATGGATCCACCTGTGATTCTAAAGCTTGAGCCAGTATATAATAGTGATGAAAGTACAGCCATGATGGCAGGCTGAGAAGTTGTAATCTATCCTGTGATTATTTCTAAATATGTTATACGTTTTATGTTTAAAATGCTGGATGGGTTGTAATACTTAATTTCAAAGTGCATTGAAAACTCCCTTGTCAAAGGGTAAACCCATTTAAAAAATGTCAACATTAACCTGCAGCATCTGCTATGGCTGTGGTGCTGTGATTCACCTTCACAATGTTAATGCTCCTGTCGCTTTATGTTTTCTGCACTATCCTTTACAGATCCAGTATTTTGGACCAGAGAGTCTCTTACACTTCTATCTTAAATGTGGGATGTCGGTGCTGGAATTACAAGGATCTCGAACAAAGACCCGAGGCAAAATGTTTGCTTGATAATTTATTGCAAAAGATTAAACTTAAAATTTTCATCAGAATAAGTGGAAAGGTAAGTTCCACTCAAGATTGTTATTCATATGAATCAAAATATTACAATTTTATAATAAGTGCAAAAAAAATTGTCAAATACTTATTTTACATTGTACCTGAAATATGCAATATCATTCTCTATAATAATACAATGTGACATGTGTGATATTGCTTTAATTTACAAACCAAATGTTGAATTGCTTCTGATAGGTTTCTTGCTTTCAAGTATGCTTCTGCTATATTTATTAGATGGATGGAGAGACTGCCAATTTTGTTTTTTTGTTTCATTTTCCACAATCCAAAAATAAACATCATTTACTCTAAGTGGCATCGCATTTACATGGCTATCATTCATGTCTGCTGTTGAAAGCCTTTGTCCGAAGTTACAGATAAAAGTAAGCTGTCAGCCATTGTATAGATGCCAATATAAATTGAATCTTATAAATGGTGCTTCAAATTATATACACCACTCCTGGCACTACACTCTTTGAACTTTCAAAATATTTGTATCTTTCGAAATAATTGCAAAATAAAATTCCGTCTGTTCTTCATGATTTATAGTAGAAGTTAGACACATGCATGAAACATATAACAACACAGCTCTGACAGCAGACGATGAAGAAATGTAATAATTGAAACCATTAATTTATAAAATGGGTTCAAAGTGATCTGAAACAAAATCTCACAGAATAAGCTATTACTTTACCAAAATCGCTGCTATAATTGCATCATTGGTAGGGACATCCAGTGACTCAGTTAAGACACTGAGGCAGCTCAGTGCCTTATTTGTGACTCCACCTTTCCCATTTTAACAATGGTGAAGAACTTAGGACAAGCTTGCTGTGGAGAGGTTAAGAAAAGATCTAGCATCTCAGAACTGGACATGCCAACAGCCGCAGTGTACCACAACAATCTAACCTCATGATCCACCTTCCATCGCCGTCAAGCCAGATGATCAATCTGGGTTCAGTGAGGAGTGTAGGAGAGCATGCCAGGGGCAGCAGCAAACATACCTAAAAATGGGGTGCCAATGTACTAAAGCTACAACTATATGCTTAAAAAGTGGAAGCAGCATGCTAAAGACAGAGCTAAGTGATTAGAACAAAGCTCTACAGCTCAGTTGTGAATGTTGATGGATAATTAAGCAATAAGAGGGGAAAGCAGCTCTGAGCATCCCCATCCTCGATAGTGGCGTCTAGCATATGATTGGAAAAGACAAGGCTGAAGTGTTTGCAACCATTTTCAACAGAAGGGCCGAGTGGATGATGATTCTCAGCCTCCACCTGAGGCTGTTGCCATCAGTGTTGGCCTTCAGCCAATTCACTTCACCCCACGTGACATCAAGAAACAGCTGGGTGCAGTGCTTTGTTCTCTCCATTGAAAAGGTGGTGAATGTGTTCTTTTTGATATAGAGAACCTCCTGTGATACCTTGGTTACAGTGTTGCACAGAGAGCTGGGAGATATTGCTGATGTTACTTATTGCAGTCTGTTCCATAAAAGCTAAGGGTCACAGTGACTTTGACAGTCACAGGCAGTGCTGTCCATTTTCTGATTTGAGATTTGAGCTGTAGCTTCAATAGATGGCACAGCTTGGCGATGGTTAACCCCTGAAAAATTGCTCTTTGAC
This sequence comes from Cetorhinus maximus, assembly GCF_964194155.1. Lineage (NCBI taxonomy): Eukaryota > Metazoa > Chordata > Chondrichthyes > Lamniformes > Cetorhinidae > Cetorhinus > Cetorhinus maximus. The sequence goes on from NC_135884.1 coordinate 56,341,912, forward strand.
TTAAGTTGAGGGAGCTGAAATTCTCTACGAAGCCCTGCTCTGGGGTATGGCCTCCAGTGCAGTGCCAATACTTTTCCCAACTTCTCTCAGTTGCTCCTGCTCTCTCTTGTCATCTTTTATACCTTCCCCCTCATTCTCCAGACACAGAAGAAAGCCTACCAGACTATTCATGACTGCAATAAAACTGTTTTAAAGACAGCCTAAAGCAGCCCAGCACCAAAAATAAATATTTGCAAAAGTCAGAATCTAATTGTTAAAAAGGCAGCAAATAGGTTTTAAAATGTCTAGAACTTATCCAGTATTTTCAAAGGACAAATTAGCAAGTAAACTCTATGGAGGTGTTGAGGCTTAATGCTGCTGCAGGGTCCTTACTATCAGTACCATGATTTGCTGAATGTGTTGATTACCTGCAGGTCAGGTACAGGGGCAGCCCAATTTCACAGAACGGTCCTACAACAAACATATGCTTATTTAGACATTATAATGAGTCATTAACATGAATCTAGATGTTTGCGACCCCCGTAGAGACCAATCTCTTTTTATAGAGATGAATTTCCCAAACAACCCAAAGGAAATAACCAAAGGACAAGATTTCACTTTAAGGCTTTTATTGTAGCCAACAAACTATAATCAACATCATTCGAATATTAACCAACACCATTCAAATATTAACTAACAGACAAGTGGTTCATCAATTGAAAGAGGTAAATTTCTTTAACTTTATGCCACAAATTGGTGGACGTGTAGTATCAAAGGGCAGTCCAAAAGCTTCTCCCAGCTCTCTGGCTGAGCTCAGTCACTCCTTGACATACCAAGTTGAATCTTCCATTGTCCACTGCCAACTGCTCCACTCCCACCAAATCTTCCAGATGCTTTACCACCAACAACACATGCCAATGAATTCCCCTCTCCCTCAGGTCATGACAGTCCTGACAGCCTCGAGTTCCAGAGATTCCTGGATCAGACTCCGTTAAGTTTTAAGTCAGCTTTGGTAAAATTGTTTTTCCCAATTCTTCCAGTTTTCTTCCAAAACTTCCCACAAGTTCTACTTCTACTCTCCATCATTTCCTACAGATAAGACCTGTTCCTGGGAGAGTTCCATTTCCCTTCTACCTGCTTCCCAGAAGCAGCTTTTTCCCTCTCTTTCTGGAAGCTATTGTGAAGTGCTAGAAACTGCAACCCAACACCTAACTGGATTTCTATTTGACATTCTATCCCTTCTCAACTCTCATCCCCTGGAAGACTGAAGTCACTTGGCAACTTTTCAAAACTGAGTTGTTTACCAGGAGTTCACCACCACCCCTTCAGAAATATCTGTTTTACTTGGAGTTAAAGGGGCAGTTTGAAATATAATTGTATTGCAAAGTTCAGCAATCATGACAGGATGCTAATCGAGGAGCCTGATCCAAAATGGCAGGTAATGCACTTTCAGTACAGATTGAGTGTTGCATGCTGCCCACCATATTGGACACCTAGGCGCCCATTTAATGCTTATAAAACAGGCGTGATGTGATTGAAATTCAAGGCTAAGATCTTTATTCGACTTTTCCTCATTGGTCCTTATATATGGCTTGTGCAAATAAATTGACATTCATACATGGAACCTATGGAGATGCCATAGTACTACTGAATAAGATGCCTTTTTTATACTTCAGTGCTGAAAATAATTAATAAAATGTTAATTGTAATTACGGAATTTATTCTGTGATTCTTTCAAGGCTGCATAATGTGACAATGTTTGAGATTCAACTTATCCTGTCACAGTTCTGAAGGATGTTTTTGTGATGAGTAATTAGTTTTCTGACTTTGAACTTGTTAGGACAGTAAAATTACCTCATCCTGAATCCATATATTTTCTGACTAATGGCAGCTCAAGTCTCAGTGATTTTATTTTAAAAAATCATACATTTAATGCCAAATTTGAAACACTGTGGCAATAGCAAATTCTGGTTAAATTTCAGTCATGATTAATACTTTAAAGAGCATAAATTAGAAAGCTTAATCAATTTATACTAAAGGCTGTAGTACTCTGCAGATTTTGTATTGTTTTTCTCTCTTTGATTTAGTATTTTTGTGATTGACCTGTTTAGTCATCTGAAACATAGAGGAGTGCACATGAATTTTAGTCAACTAAAGTAAACTTGGTCAAACAGAATACATGAAGTTAAAACATTTCATTGCTAATATCGGAGCAGTGTAAAAACTAGGAATAGTTTGTGCAGCAATCTATGGTACTGTCCTTGATCGTTTAAAGAGCAGATTGTGAACCTCTTTTAGGAGTGAACCACTTTTAGGAGTGATTTAAATTCACTCCTAAAAGCTATGCAGAGTCACACGTCAAATGAAATGCAACTGCTTTATTCCATGTTAATATAGATCTTGGATCAATTAGAAGGGGCAAATATAAAGGAAAAGGTTAACTAATTTTGCTTAATTAATTTGCCTAATTGCCACAAAATCCTACGTACTTGTTTGCAGTTTTTCAATCACCTTCTGTTCCTGTGTTTTATGGTTGCAAATTAGTCGAAAGCAGTGCAGGTACAAACTTTCATATAAAATCCTCTCTTCACCGATATCACTCACTCATGGGCAACATTCCCAATTCATGAGACTGGAGTGGAATTTTATTAACTGAAGAATTGAACAGAAAATGTGTGAGCATTCTGCTGTCTTTATAGCAGGCTGAAGCACAAAACACTGCAACAAAGGACAGTTGAAGGATTCATTACATTTACAGACAGCTTCCTCTGTCAGGAACATATGACAGTATACCCTCTTTAATTCCACAGTATTGCAGATAGAAGCATTTATATAAAACAAAGACCCTTGCAGCACAATGTATGGTGTCATGGAATTACTTGGGTTAAAAAAAATGCTGAATTACAAGGTGCAGCCTGAAGCATCTGTAACCAGGATTGTATTTCATATTGGCCTTTGTTATTGCTAAGGGCATGGGAAAATTTGGAGAAACTGTACAAGGACTTTGATAGTGAAGATGAAGATTTCCCACTGCCTATTGTCACTTCTACAAATCCTGAGTCAATGGTCAACGGAATTGAACTTCTGGACACAGAACAGCATTAGCATGAATAACACCCCGTTTAGGAGATTACCACATGTAGGAGAAGCATTCAGCTCAAGTATACAGTTTGTATTCGAGTATTATTTTGGACAGGTGAAGAACTGGGAAATTCACCTCTTTTCCTGTTCTTGGCATAAAAATGGAGGCCTGGGTTAAATGCTGGAAACTTGGCTCTACTGCCGCTTAAGGTGCTGCATTGCTGAGCCATACAGATCAGGTTTTAATCCTGGATTTGTGTTGAATTAGCTAATCACGCCAGAGGTGGTGATAGGGAGGCTATGATTCACCTCAGCAGCTTTGGTTTAGGGAGAGAAAATTGGTCAGGCCTCCTGCTCCTAATTAACGTTTGACAGCCTCTGTAAAAATATGAAAGACTTTGATAGAGTAGACAGAGAGAATGCTTCCACTTGTGGAAACCAACAGCACAGTCACCAAGAAATCAAATAGGGAATACAGAGGAAATTTCTTTACCCAGGGAGTGGTGAGAATTTGGAACTTGCTTCTATGGGGAGTAATTAAGGAGAATAGTATAATTCCTTTGAGTACATTCACAGTTCTTGACTTTTTTTTGTTCAAGTCCTGGAGTGGGACATGAACCCACAACCTTCTGACTCAAAGGTGAGGGTGCTATGAACTGAGCCACAGCTGACACCTCAGGAGAATAGTATAGATGCACTCAAGAGCAAGCTAATTAAGCACATGAGGGAGAAGGGATTAGAAGGTATTGCTGATAGTTAGATGAAGAAGGATGGGAGAAAAATTGAGTGGAGCATAATTGCTGGCATGGACTAGTTGGGCCAAATGGCCTTTTTCTGTGCTATGTATTCCATGTATGTGCATGTGAAAATGTTGGCTAAGGACAGAATTGGCCTCCCTGCAATGTCTTCGAAGTTGAATAGTCCATTGATGCTCACTGGCAAGGCTTGTTTGAGCAGGATACCAGAGGATGATGAACTCCTGTAAAACTATTGCCAAAAACGAATTATTTTGAGGGGAGGAGTAAATAAAATTAGTTTAAAAAGGAGGGGGAAAACTTTTTTAAAAACATGTAAACAAAAAATAGTTCTGCAATTTATATTGTGCCTCTTCAGCCTTCTTATTGGGCAGGACAGATGACAGTCCAGGGGCTGAGATGGTGGGGCCTAACATGAAATTAGAAATATTTATCAAGTCTACTGTGGCACTGGAATTCAATGACTATGGGGCCAACCTGCTCAACATTTGTAAGACAAATCCCTAATCCTATGACACCATCTACAATGCACAAGTCAGGGGTGTGATGGAATACTCCCAGCTTGCCTGGATGAGTGCAGCTCCCACAACATTCCAGAAGCTTAAAACTGTCCAGGGCAAAGCAGCCCACTTGATTGGCACCACATCTACAAATATTCACTCCCTCCACCACTGATGCAGAGTAGCAGCAGTGTGTACCATCTACAAGATGCACTGCAGGAATTCACCAAGGCTTTTTCTTTCAAACCCACAACCACTACGATCTAGAGGGACAAGGGCAGCAGATAGATAGGAACACCACCACCTGGAAGTTCTCCTCCAAGTCACTCACCATCCTGACTTGGAAATATATCGCTGTTCCTTCACTGTCGCTGGGTCAAAATCCTGGAACTCCCTTTCTAAAAGCACTGTGGGTGTACCCACACCACATAGACTGCAGCGGTTCATGAAGGCAGCTCACCACCACCTTCTCAAGGGCAACTAGGGATGGGCAATAAATGCTGGCCCAGCCAGCGAAGCCCACATCCCGTCAATGAATTTTTAAGAATCAGCCTAGTGATCTGCTTTGAAAGCAAGTGTGTCTCTCCTTAAGCAGGTGACAGTTAACATAAGTAAACTGCTATAGCGCTATTATATTTTATATTAAACAACAAAATGTTGGAAATGCTTAGTAGGTCTGGCAGCATCTGTGGAGAGAGAAACAGAATTAATGGGCTGTATTTTCCACTGGGCTTTTGGGACCCCGACATTTGGCCCTTATGGGAGTCCTGAGGCTGCCCATGTCCTCGGTGTGCCAGCCAATGCAGTGCAACCTTCTGCAAGGCAGCCTCCTAATTGTCGGCATCCTTGCTTGCTGCCCAATTAAGAATGGTGGGAGGATTCTGAATGCAGCAGGCCTGCAGTGATGTCAGGCTGGCAACTCCACCAGGGCTGGTTCAGCTGCAAATGGAGTATTGGGTCCAATTTTGGGCATCATACTTTAGGAAGGATGTGAAGGCTTTAGAGGGCTGAGGTTGTTCTCCCTAGAGTTGTTGCAGATAGCTGATTCCATAATTCATTCCGGCTGGATTGCCTATCTGCCCTACTTTTCTGTATCATGACAGAGCTCCACATTTCTGGCCGGATTGTCTGATCCCGGTCTCTCCGGAAATGCGGAACGGTCTTCCATCGAACTTTTTCCTAGTAGCCTTGGATCATTGGGGGAAAGACAAGCCACACCCACTTTTTGCAGCATGAGCTGCCATATTCTGCTAAATGTTCACGTGCACACAAAAGCTTTGGGACAATTAAACAGCTTTTCAGTGCGTTAGTGAACTCGTGCATGGGAGATGTGTAGGTGTATAAGTGGGTAAGGTGGGTGAGGCAAGTGGGTAGGGTGGCAGATGGGTAGGGTGGCATGCGGGTATGCTGAGAGGATGGCAGGTGGGTAGGTGGGTCAGGGGGTAGTCAGGCTGGGTCGGGAGGGGCTGACAGGTCAGGCTAATCAGGTCAGGCTGGGAGTCAAGGGGGAGTCAGGTGGTTGGGGCTAGTCAGGGGAGTTGAAGGGGTCGGGGGGTGGTGGAGGGGGTCAGTTTTATAGTTATCCAGGAGTTAGGATTTGTCTGACTAACATTTCCAGGGTAACTATACAGGTAAGTAGGTCAGAACACTTAACTCAGAGCCAGAGACTTTTACAGGGGCTCCCAGGGAGCAGGGGAATTGCCTGTTGGCAGTTCAAACTTCCCGGGCAATTCTCAAGGAGTCCTGAAGCGCATTTTGGGCTGTGGGGGTGGGGTATGTCCAGTACCCGACCATACAGAGCCTGGAAGATCTGGGCCATAGTATTAAATGTAGATAAATGGAAACTCTTTATTGAGGAACTGGTAAACCAAGCTGGGGTGATTGTGGTTCAAAGAATAACCTATGTTTATTCATTGAGGTTAGGATTGGAAGTGAGAAAAGTTAAAATATGGATGACCCATCTTTAAGCTTTTGTTAGGGACAGGAGATCTACAGATATGCCAATAAGGGATTTAAATTAGTCATGCAGTTCCCAGATGAAAGAAGCTAAAAGCACTTTTGTAACCAGCAAGTTTGAAGAGCAGCTTTTTACCTCCATTAGAGATATCAATTAGTCATTTGGATCCCAGAATCAAAATGTTTGATTTTGAAGATAAAAGATGGTTAATTTACATTTCTGTTTGGAACATCCCAAGTATGCCACATTACCATGGAGATGGACTGTGGGGTTGAGGGAGGTTCTTTTATTTATTTATCCATGCTTGGAATTCTGCTGACAGAAACAGGCAAAAGCAGCTGTAGTCTTGGGCATTTTGCAGCCCACTGAGTCAAAGGAGCCAAAAGATATAAATATTAGCCAGGCCTGCACCTTAAGCAGAGAAAATACTAACTTCATAGTTCACCATGCAGAGCATGGGTGAGAGCTTGTGTTCAGTTTGAAGGCAGAGTTTGTGAGGTAATAGAGACTGGAAGATATGGCTTAGCTTGGACCTAGGGGCAGAAATGTGCAGTCAGCCTCATGCTGAAAGCAATGAGTTCAGCCTGGAATCTGCCAAGAGCTGTAGAACAGCTATGAGCCAGGAAAATAGAGCTACAGTATTAGAAACAAGAGGTGTTTCTAATTTTCTGTTAAATTCACTGCACAGGAATTGCAAGTGAAGTTCAGGCTTGAGCTGAAAAGTCCCAGACCGATCAAGGCAGCTGTGGAAAAGTTTGGAATTAATCCCAAGGAAGTGGATAACCTTCAAGTACCTGATAAGTAGCCAAAGTTTCTGGGGGAGTCACAGGGGAAAAGGGAAGGTAGGTTGAGGATTTTAATCTAAAGTATTTGTGGTTGTTTTTTGTTATACGTTTTGAAGTAAAGTATAAGTGGTTACCTAAGACTATATTCAAATTAGTAGTACTTGCTTTATTTAATTTTGTTTCTTATACAGTAGAGGTTGTTTATATTTAAACCTTATGGCATAATTTCTTTCAGTTGATCACTGGGTGTTCAAATTTCTCTTTAAACATTAATGGTCTCCAAGGAGATCAAGGTTGAGAAAGATTTGATCATGGAATTGAAAATCAAGAAGTGTCTACACAGAGTAGATAGGGAGAAATTATTTGCACTGGCAGAAGGATAGAGAACCAGAGGTCACCGAGTTAAGGTGATTGCAAAAGACACAATAGCAAAGAAAAGCTTCTTTGTTCAGCAAGTGGTTAGGATCTGGAATGCACTGTCTGAGTGTGGGGTGGAGGCAGATTCAATCATGGCTTTCAAAGAGGAATTGGATAAAAACTTGAAGAGAAAAAATTGTTGGGCTACAGAGAAAGGGGAGGGGAGTGGAGCTATAGGATGCTCTTACATGGACGTGATACGCTGAACGGCTTCCTTCTGAGCTGTAACCATTCTATGATTCTAAGTGTGAAGGTACCTCAACTTGGAGGCTCCCTCAGCTGCCTGCAAGTAGGGATAAATTAAAGAGAGCTGAAGCCAGTAAAGCCATTAACCTGGCATCGAGCTTCATTGGCACGCCACAGCAGGCCAAGGACAGAAAGGTCAAGGTAGAAATAAAGTGGAAAATTATAATTAAAACTGGAAGCTTGGGGTCACATTTGCGGACTGAATGGAAATGTTCTGCAAAACGGTCACCCAGTCTGTGTTTTGTTACAACCGATCCCCAGTCGAGATTCCCCAATTTATTACCTTCCCAAATGGGATCCCAATTTTGTTATAGTCCCAGATGAGGAGGAATAAGCTGGCTGCCCTTCTTTAGTCGACCCCCTCGGTTGGTCACAACAAGGCTAATTTAAAAGGGATCCCTTCCCCGTGGATACCTTTTCCCAGTCCAAATGTATTTATTTTTAGAAGGAGCCAATTTAATCACGCTTTAAATCAGCCTTTAGCTTGTCCATGAGGTGTAGATGGTGGTACGTTGCGGCCATTACATTGGGTGATTCTGGTAGAGCTGACTTTGGAAGTTTGGCAATTGGTTTGGAGACACTTAATTCTGCAGGGTAGCTTAAGAGGCTGTCCTATTTCCTTTTTGATTGTGGCTTCTGCTAAGCCTTGCTTCCAGCAACAGAGAGAGGGAGAGAGAGACTTCACCTGCAACTGTAGGGTTGACTAGTTGGTCGTCTTGTGCTGTCGTGCTCACAGCACACACTGCACTGCTCTGCAGCTAGCTTGTCAACCCATTTTCCCTGCGTATTCCATGAGGGGAAGTAGTCACCTTGAATCCATCCCAGTACTATTTACACATTATTAGTTATAAATCAACAAGAGATAGATTTTTGGGTGACCGCTAAGATGTGCAAATCAGTCTGAAATAAAAGCAGAAAATGCTGGAAAAATCAGGTCTGACAGCATCTGTGGAGAGAGAAACAGAGTTAACATTTTGAGTCCATTTAACTCTTCTTTAGTCTATTGTTTCAGCAATCACAGAAGATTAAAGTTCAGTCTTTTGCATTTTTCTTATCTCCCTTTCAAGTGTCTCTGCTTGAAGAAAGCCATGATAACTTTTCAGGTGCAATATTCCATGTTCTCTCTGGACAAGTCTGTCAGTATAATCCACACAGGAATTTTCCAGAAAGTGGTCATTTTACATTAGCTGCCATCTTTTGCTTAGTGACCTTGCTTGTATTTCCTTAAAACACACACAAGTCTTCCTTAAAAAGCTCAATATACCCATAAGTAATTCATGACTGTAATCTGCTTTCCATGACAGTTTATCTCCCCAATGTAGAGGAGGCCACATTGTAAGCAGTGAATACAGTCTACTAACTTGAAAGAAGTACACCATATATTGCTGTTTCATCTGGAAGGAGTATTTTCAGTCCTGGATGGTGGGAAGGGAGGAGGCAAAGGGGCAAGTGCTTACTCCTACAGAAAAGTACTGTGGGAAGGGGAAAGGGTGTAGGGCTAGTTAAGGCGTGAATCAATGTATCCAGTGTGGAGGAAACAGTCCCTACGGAATGTTGAAAGGAGAAGAGGGGGAAACCCTTGGTTGAGGAAAAAGGACATATTGGAAGCGCTAATATGGAAAGTTGCACCATTGAAACAGATGCAATGGTGAGGAAAAAACTGGGAGAATGCAATAATGTCCTTATAGGAAGCGGGGCATGAGCAAGTGTGGTCAAAGTAGCTGTGGGAGTCAGTGGGCTTATAGTGAATATTGGTTGATAGTCTATCACCAAAAATTGAGCAGAGAAATCAAGGAAGGGAAGATAAGAGGCAGAGAAGGACCATGTGAAGGTGAGAGAAAGGTGGAAATTGGAAGCAAAGAATTGAAACTTTCTAGTTCAGGGCAAGAGCAGCAAACAGCACCGGTACCATTATCAATGTATTGGAAAAAGAGGTGAGGGAGATGGTCTGAGTAGGACTGGAACAAGGAATGTTCCACACATCCCACAAAAATGCAAGCATAGCGAGCACCCATGTGAGCTTGAAGGAGGGTGGGAGGAAAACTGGACATGATTATTTTGAAGTGTTTCAGGTTCTGCCTGTTAACTCTGTTTCTCTCTCCATCGATTCTGCCATACCTGCTGACTATTTCCAGCATTTTTTGATCTTATTCCAAATTTCCAGCATCTTCTATGCTCTTCCACCATGTTCTACCATTGGCTCAGTGTAACATTTACAGCTGCCAATGATGACGATTGGGACGGAGCTTTTTTGAGTGCTCCCACTCTAACATGGTTAATCTTTTCGTTAGTATAGATCATGCAACACCTGATGCAGGTCTTCATTCATATATCTCGATCAGCCACAATTTCATATTCCAAACAGGTAATCAGTGACTCACTACTTATGTAAGGAACATAACAAACACCACATTCTAATTTGCATGTTGCCCAAGCTCTGGATTATTGTCAATCATTTCCCTCGAGCAGTAATTGATGCATTATTGGACCAAAGCAGAAAACACTAGAAATACACAGCACCTCTCCACATGAGGAAGTGAAATAACATTTTGAGTGCAGCCTGCTCATAAGAACCGTTCTTATGAGCATACATCCTATTTTCAGTTTTTTTTTTCATTCTTGTTCTTCTTTGATACTCCCATATTCCTTTCAAAGACATGACTAGACCTACAACAAATAACTTATTTTGCCATGTTAAAAATAAACTCATCGGGCCTGCTTTAACGATGCTTCAGATGGTAATTTCCAGAAATGAAAAGGTTGATAAGCTTGCCTGAATAGAACATCAGTTATTCTCTTTATGCAACGGTGGGTTGCTGCCTGACTAATGAGAGAAAGGACAACCAAGGTTGCCTCGAAGGGCCCAATAGCTAGAAAACTCAAGGCAGCGTTTACTTACATCACCACAAACAATATAACTATCCTATGTTGAAGTAGGCTACAGGACTTTATCCAGCAACTGGCATAATTCCCCACAATACCCTCCACTGGACACTGTAGTCTACTGAGGCATTGACAGAGAAATTTAAATAACACCTTCTAGAGCTGCACACCCTGTAGAGTGGGTAGTGACATGTAACAAAAAACAAATCTGTTAAGCTTCATTCTGAGGGCCATTAATCTAGATTCTTCCATATTCCCATTCTCCTTTTTGCAACACAGGAATAGAGAGCCTATCTAAAAACAGACTTGGTCAAAAACTTTTTTTAAAAAAAGTCAGAAATCTTCAAAGAAATTTCAGAGCAGGAATCAACCAAAAGTAACTGTGGTGCCAAAGCTCCTGCAAGCTTCAATCAAAAATGGTCTGCTTGATGCAGTCTCCACCTCAGGGAAACCACTCTGCTTCTCGTGCTACCACTTAAAGAGTGGCGCTATTCTGGGAAATCTAGAAGTTGGAGGAAATGATGTAGGAGCATTGCACATAATTTGGGGAAGGTAGGCATATCCATGGTGAACCTGGTGGCAATACCAGCTGGTGATAGAAGATTTTGAGACAATTATTCAACAGGATTGTGGTGGCAAGCTAAATTACCAAATGTTACACCAAAATACTGCAGATGCTGGGAATCTGAAATAAAAACAGGGAGTGCTGGAAAAACTCAGCAGTTCTGGCAGCATCCATGGAGAGAGAAACAGAGTTAATGATTTGAGCTGAATATGGCTCTTCTTCAGGACTGAAGGAGGGTCGAAATGTGATGGGTTATATGCCATCAAAAAAGCGGAGGGAGTAAAACAAAAGGAAGGTCTTGGATAGGAAGGTCTCTCCCATCCTGTACCTGTAGGGGGTGGTGGTGTGTGTCAGCTTCACCTCTGACTTCTGAGCGGTGCAAATCGCTCCCAGTCCCTGGGTTCTAGACCTTGGACTTATTTGGGGGTTGTGACAAAGTGCAGCAGACAACTGGTTTTGGTGCAAGAAAAAAAAAACTGGGTTTATTGAAGTCAGAAATGAACTTATAACATTAGGATTACACTGAGATTATACAGACTTACAAAGTACACTTAGTTAAGAATGGGGAACACACGGCACAACGAGGGAAAATCACGCTACTAATCCCCTTACCCTTGTCCCACCCCCAAAACCTAACTAAATTGAACTAGGAGAGGTCAGGGATCATGCTCACCAACCAGGGTTCCTTGACAGTTTGAAATCCAGCCAGGTAAACCCATTGCAGCTTTGGGATATGCTGTCTGTGTCCTCTGGGGCCTGCCGTCCCCATGTGGTCCTGGTCTGTGGAATCTGCGAAGGTTCTTCAATTGGATGGAGGGCGCGGTTGTGGGTGGACGATCTTCGTGGAGGGCTGCGGTTGCGGCCTTGTTGTCTTCGGTTGAGCCTGCCACCCTGTACCCCTCGCCGTGATGTTGCCTGTGGGCCTGCAAACCTCCAGATCTCCTCCGACCGCTTGGTTCAGCTACCTGGTCCTCTGCTTAATCTCTGTTTCAACCACTCCAAAACTGCTCACCCTCCTGTGTCAGCTTCACCTTCGTAACCGGTGGCCCAGTTATACTGTTTTTTTTAATTTCTTATCCGAATCCAAATCAAGTTAGTTCTTTGTCCGAATTTGGTGGGCTTCTTCAGGTGATTGTTGTCTCGTTGTTTTTAATGGGCTCGCATGATGTTTATCATTGCCTTCCTGCCCCCGTAACTAGTCTTGAACTGCAAGCCATTGTATATGTGGAGTATTGATAGGTTCGCATAATTGCATTGATTGCTGCCTTCCTGTCTTAATAGTTAGTAGCAATTATTTATGCAAGATTTTGGTGGGCTTTAGTTTCATGTAAGATGAAGTCTTTCTCTGGGTTGATTGTTTTAAGCCCAGGCATGTCCAGTCCCAGGCCTTCATGGGCCTAGCCTCCTGTCTGCAGGGTTCTACACTTAACTCAGCAGTTGAGTTCTCTGCCATAAAAGTCCAAAAGTCATATCCTTGTTGATGATATGAAAAATGTGGGAATTTTGAGAACCCTTCAGCCCCCCCTGTGATACTTAAACCTTGCTTCAAGTATCATACGGAAAAAAAAACAAAATTCCCGACCCTCTATAGTCAATCTTCCCCTGTAATTACCTATCTAAGATCTCATGACACATACATTCCCCATTCTTTAAAATGTGGTGTACGTAAGCATGCATAGGCAAAATACAGTTAGTTACATACATCCAAACATTAAGGGGGTCCAACACCCCACTTGGTGCACATACATCTTTATTAAAAGAAACCAACATGTAAAAGTCTTTCTTAAAAATAACCAAACACATAAAAAAACAACAATCTTTATTCAGGAACACAAAAAAAAATTAAAGGAAAGGTTCAAACAGGTGTATCCCTCTCCACCTTAGCAGGTCCTTTCATTTTGGAACTGTAGGATTTTGCCTTTTCCCTTGCACTGAGAGCCCAACAGGTACAACACTATTCCCAGCTGGCAAACCACAAGGATGTGGGAACCCATTCTGACCCATGAAGGGACCTCTACGTTTTCGAAAATGTCCCATCAGGGTGGGACTGTGATACCTTGAATCTCTACTTCTATCTCGTGTGTTTTCTGTTCCAAAGTATAGAAATACTTTTGTGATAACTCTACAGCTTTTAGCAGTTTAGTAAGATGTTCTGGTAGAGGGGGAATATCGTAACCGAAATGTGTGACAGAGCTCTGCAGATTGATAATGTTTTCCCTAACAGTGAGGTGAACAGTGGAGGGTTCAGGAATGGGGACAATCCGTTCCTGGGCCACTTGAACTTCTGCCTCAGGTTTAAAACAAAAACTGCTGTCACTTACCGGACACCGGATGTGCTGTCCAAGCTGGTAGTGGGGCACACTTGTGGTGACACAATATGTCCCACCCCCTATATATGTTACCTGTGGGGGAACATGGCCTTGTGCCATTACCTCCATGGTACAGTTTATAGGCCATGCACCAGCAGTTTTAAACCCACACTGTGGTCTGGAATCGGTGTTCCAAGTGCTGGGGACACAGTACTACGTGTGCATCCTGGCTCTGGCACCCAGAGAGGTCTGTACCTGTCGTCATGTGCTCCCACTTTATGATGTAAGGTGGGACCGCTGCGAAACGGACGTGTGCACCCCCTTGAATGACTCCATTGTTCTCCACCCTATATACCTGTGCAGGTCGGGCTGTCCCAACCATGATCAGCATCCTCACTACTATACCCATGATGGTGTGGTTGGAGCGCCCACAATCTACTGGGACAGGGTAGGCTTCAGAGGCTAGGCGGAACTGACATGGGCTTAGTGAATTCTCAAATGGGTGGAGGGCTGCGAGGTGCTTGTTGCTGATCCAGGAGGGGACTAAACCTTGCTTTAAATCCTCCAGGTTGCTGTGGCCCTCGCCCAGCAACCATGCCCCATACAGCACGCACACCTCATTCTGTGCAGCCTGGTCTGATGCATTCCTATCCTCTCGAATGAGTGCATTCACTGTTTTGGCGTGCCTTTCCAACTCAGCAATAATCTCCTTTAAATGGATCGTTATGGCCTGGTCCTCGTGTAGCTCTGAGCCTATCACTGTGTTCTCCTCTGTTAAGATTTTTCGTAATTGTGTTTTTAAACCGTTTATTTGTGTCTGCAATTCTATGTCATCCAGACTGTTTATCACAGAGGATCCTGTATTATATGCTGTGAAAACATCATTCCAGGTTCCCCTTCTTTGTCTCCCCACATTGCTAAAGTACTCAGTGTGGGTAGTGTACAGTTCTGTTATGTCTACATTGGCAAAATCGAACTCGTAGAATTTCCTGAACATTTCTCTTAACAGGGCCTGGTAAAGCTGTTCTGTCTCCTTGGGGCACCACTCAGGTAAATGTACCTCTGTGAGGTTTAGAATCACGAAAGCTACCGCGTAGTGTACCCCCTGGTATGGCACCTTTTCGGTCGGCACTAGAATCAGCACATTCCCTGGTCCCTTGGTGGTGACAGGGCTCTTCTCCATATGTGTCCTTACTGTCGGGGCCGTGGGCAGGGCCTTTTGGGCGCTTGCCATGAGTTCAGTGGCCTTAACTGAGGCTGGAGAGGATGGGGTTATGCAAGTGTGTAGGTGGGAATTCCATTCCACCCCCTTCCCCTTGTCCAGCCATGCTGCGGAAAAGATAATGGAGACACCCGTGGGGCATGTCTTCCGCGATCCCCACATGCAGACATAGATTCCCTGTTCTGATTTCCACCACTTGTCCCAGCACACGCTCACACCCCCCCCATGGTTCCCGGTAATGGTCCGATGGGTGTCGTTCCCCAGTCGCTCCCAATCAGCTGTACCGTCCCCCATGTCTCTGCTCAGTTTCCTGAGCCACCACCACCTTCCCAGAGGAATCTGTCCTCTGCAGGTCAGGCACACGCGTTTCCCCTCAGTGACCCCGACCCGTGTGGCTAGAACCTGTATGCTGGGGCAGGGGAGGGAGGCCTCCCTGTAGGTGAACCCGGTCTGACTGGAGTATCGGGTGGAGTTAGATCCCAGCCACCCTGGCCATCTTCCCACATGGGAATAGGTAGTGATCTCCTCCACGTTACCTTCGCTGCCTCTCGCAGTCACAACCGGTGCTCTATCCCCTGAGCACCCAATAATGTGGGAGTCCTCCACATCACCTCGCCTCCCAGCAGCCATTCCTATCAGGGCGAGAAATCCTTTCTGTAGGGAGACATAAGAGCATATAGCCAGGTCCCGAACAGATTCGCTGGCTTGGGTAAAGCATAGTCGAGTCTTGCGACCTTGACTCAATACAAACATTCTTAAACAATAATACTTAAACTACCAACCACCTTATTTAAAATTTAACTAAAACACCCAAATTTAACAATTTCAGAATTAAATAACAGAAGCTATGTACATCCGCCGCCCGTCCCCAGGCGGCCAGGTTAATCCCTGTTCGGGCTACAGCACACTACTCCCTTCGGTGTGGCCACCCTGTCCTGTACCTTTGGTCCCTCGCAGCCTGTGGCTGCTGGCTGGGGACCTCTGTCCTCAGATCGATCCCTGACTTAAGGGGCTGCACTTTTAATCTGGGGAGCTGGTGACCATGGTTTCTTTGGCCGTGACGTTCGTGGGAACCTTCTAGGGACTTTGGCTAGTGGGGGTTTTCTGGCTGGTGGGTCTTCAACCCGAGCCACTGTCCCCTCTTGTGCGGTCTGTGGAATCTCCACTGCCGCTGGCTGGGGATTTCTACCCTCAGGCTGTACCTCTTCTAAACCTGTTGGGGCAGGTAACTCTCTGCCCTCAGGTCCCACCTCGTCTGAGTCCCAGGTGAGTGGCGGAGTGTCCCAAACGGTGGGTGGGATGGCCCTTCCCTTAAAACAAGCCACTGCACCTGCTTGTGCAGTCTGTGAGTTTGCTCCTGCTGCAGGCTGAGGAGTTTTATCCTCAGACCTTGCCCCAACTGGCTGTTCCCTTCTCTCAGATTTAAACAACTTACATTGGTTAATGTGGAACTATTTGGTGTGCCGAGGCAGCTTTATGGCGTATACCATGGGGCTTCCCTTATCTACAATGCTGTAGGGCCCCATGTATAATGGTTCTAGACTGCCTACCCGAGCAAGATTCCTAACCATAACCTGATCCCCTATCTCTCACTCGTGGTGCGTACGGGGTTCTAGCAGCAGTCGGTTACTCCGATGCTGTTTTCCCATGTTGCTAGCAGCCTGCCAGTGAACCTGTTTAAGGTGTTCAAACAGATTCCTGATGAAGCTGTCCCGGTTCACCTCTCTGAGCTGACCCTCCGTGAGCACCGGGGCTAGCACATGGGTGGTGATCTGCATAACCTTACCAGTCATGAGTTCGTGTGGGGAATACCCCCTGCTTTTTGACTGGCTGGCTCGGACCCCCACTAGGACCAATGGTAAGACTTCTACCCACTTTCTAGGTGAGTCTACCGTCTCTTTCCTCAGCCTTTCTTTCAAGGTTCTGTTCATCCTCTCTACAATCCCTGAGGACTGTGGGTTGTGTGCAACGTGCCATTTCCCCTCTATGCCGAGTACCATAAGGGTAATCTGCATGACCTGCCCGGTAAAGTGACTCCCTTGGTCGGACTCCACGTACTGTGGTAGCCCCCATTGTGAGAACACCTCCCTGACCAGGATCCTGGCTGTACTCAGAACCGTGGCTGTTCGGCAGGAGAAGGCTTCTACCCACTTTGTGAACACATCCACCAGGACTAGGCAATACTTATAGCCTCCCTGGACGGTGGGTAGGGGCCCAATGTAGTCGACCTGGATCGACTGCCATGGTCCCTCTACCCTCCTGATGTGTCCCATAGGTACCTTCCTTTTGTGTGGGTCAGGGTTGTTAGCAGCACCACACCAGACAGCTGGCACAGAACTCGCGGATATCTTCCCTGAGTCCTGGCCACCATCCTGCCTGTTCCACCCACTGCCAGTGGTCTCAGACCCGGGATGCCCCGCTCCTGGACCCTCATGGGTCAGTTTAAGGAATTCCCTCCTGTGCTGCTGCGGTACTACCCATTGCTCTCCCTTAAACAGCATGCCTCCCTTTACAGAGAGGGCTGCTGTGCTGTAAGGGCCTTCTACCCTTTTCCCTTCTGCCACTGCACTGAGGACTGCCTTGAGGACGGGGTGTTGGGTTTGGACCGTCTTAAGGTCCGGGGTGCACTCCCCCGTGACCCATTCCTACCGTGACTGCTGCTATAGGACGGGACCCATATGGGTCCCAGAAAATACCTGTGCAGGCACCCTCCTTAGCTAGCACGTCGGCCTGCCAGTTGCCCTCACTCTGGGGTTCTGCGGAGGAATGGGCTTTCACCTTATGGATGAAAACCTCCCCTTCCTCCCCCACTGCTGCTAAGATTTTCTCCAGCAAGGGTTTCACTGTGAGGGGTCTCCCGACAGCGGAGGTGTATCCACGGTGGGACCAGATGGCCAGGTACTCCGTACACGAATTGCATGTGAACATGCTGTCCGAGCAAATCGTGTATGGGGTGGGGAAGATCTCGGGGTGTGTAACCACGTACACTACAGCGGACAGTTCAGCCTGCTGGGCACTCATGGTGCTGGGGAGCTTAATTGCCAGGGCAAGGTTTGCCGCTGGGTCATAAACTCCACGACCCGTGAGTCGCTCACCAGCAGATACTGTGCTGGAGCCATCCACATAGATTTCACAGCCTGTGGGGTGTATCCCGGCCCGTAAACCTATGTCTACTTCCCAAATCCCTTCTATGGAACACCGGTGGGCTGTTCCAGGATATACCAGGTTAGCTGCGAGCTTTGACTCGCAGAGCCCTTTTACTTTTAGGTCCATCTGTGAGAGAAGCAGGGTCCAGCGAGCAATGCGGGCACTGCTCACTGTCCCATCCTTAATTCTCCCATCCAGGAGCATCTGAATGGGCATGTGATGGGTCAGGAGGGTGATGGGAGAGGTGCCTGTGAAGATCAGCGATCTTTTCACAGCCCAATGTGTGGCCAAAAAGTACCTTTCACAATTGGAGTAGCTCTTCTCCACATCTGTGAGTATCCTGGAGGAGTAGACCACCGGTTTCAGCTTGCCATGCCGCTCTTGGAGCAGCACAGCACTCAGGCTGTTGCCGCTGGCTGCTGCCTCCAGGAAGAACTCTATCCCTCCATCTATGGCCCCCAGAGCTGGTGAAGTCTGCAGATCTTTTTTGAGCCTGACAAATGCTGCCTGGCACCCCTCATCCCAAACCCACTCCACTCCCTTATGCAGGAGTCGGAGCAGAGGGGCTGCTGTGGCCGCATAGTCCTCAATGAAGTCTCTGCAGTATCCGGTTAGCCCTAGAAACGATCTCACTCCCATGACTGTGTTGAGACTGGTAACTCCTGTACTGCTTCCCGTCTAGCTTTATCTATGGCCCTTTCCCCAGTGCGTATTGTCAGGCCCAGGAATTTCACCTCCTGCTGGCCGATCTGCGCTTTCTTTGGGCTCACTTTAAAACCTTCCTGCCCGAGCAGTTCCAGCAGTTCGGCCAGAAGTGGGCCATGCTCCTCTCTCGAATCGGTGAATAGAAGCAGGACATCCATGTATTGTACCAGCCGCATGGGCTGGCTGAAGCCCTTTAAACTGTTTGCCATGCATTGGTGGAAAATGCTGGGGCTATTGTGGAAGCCCTTAGGCAGACAGTTCCAGGTGTAATGTTGCCCTTTAAAGGTAAAGGCAAACTTGTACTGATCCTCTCTCCTTAAAGGGATGGACCAAAACCCGTTGGAGATATCCAGTGGTCGCAGATGCTGGGATACTTCCTATCAGGTCGGCAACTGCTGCTACTGTGGGTGCACAGGCTGGGATGTTACTGTTGAGTACCCGATAGTCCACTGTGGCCCTCCAGGAGTTGTCCGGTTTTCTAACCGGTCACAGTGGAGAGTTCACGTGGGTGGTTATCGCTCTCAGGAGCCCCTATTACACTAAGGAGGACATGGCTGCTTCCATGCCTGGCTCTGCTTCCCTGGGGAAGTTATATTGCTTTTGTTGTCGGGCCTTAGGGTCCCCATCTACACTGACCTCGAACCCGTTGACCTTCCCACAGTCGTGTTTGGGTATGGCTAATGTGGCTAGGTGGGCTCGCACAAATGCCTGGAACTCCCTTGGGGTATTACTGACCATGCGTTCGAGGTTATAACCCTCTTTAGGCTTCATGCTGCACAGGGTCCCCTTCCCCTGTTTCCCTGGGATGACTACTACTCAGCCTTCCTTTCCTGTTTTTGCCCCCCATAGGCAGTGATTCCTCAAATCTACTAGGATCCCGTGACCTACAAGAAAGTCAGCTCCCAGGATCCCTTTTCCACTCTCCACTTCCTACTTCATTAGGATACAGGTCCACTTAGAGCGGAGTGTTCCTAAACGAATGGTCAGCAGGATGGAAAATGAGCCAGCCTGTTCTTTACTTGTGAATCCCGACAGATTATATGGGACCCCATTAGATAGGGGTGAGGTGGTGGGGTTAGCTGAAGGGATCACGGTACATGATGCTCCTGTGTCCAACAGATAGGTCCCCTTTACCTCTTCTACCTCCATCTCAATGAGGGGTCTCTTCCATATGTCGTAGGTAAGGGAACACAGGTAAACAGGCTGCGCTGGCTCTAATCAGGGTTGTGGGTTAAATGGGGCTGATGAGGTGGCTGCTACCTTCCCTGGGCCAGTCAAAAAGGTTCTTATGGCGTCCAAAAATGACTTGACCGTAGCGGGAGGGATTCCTGTCTCTGCCTTTTGGGCTGGGGTTGAGGAATTCTTTCCCTTGTTATCTTTCCAAGGATTCTTACACTCCTTCCTCCAGTGTCCATTCTTCCCACACCCATAACAGTTGAGCTTTGTGCTGGAAGGGTTATTCCCTTCCTGGTGCCGCTCCTTCCTACCCTGGCTGGGTTTCATTTCATGCACTTTCCCTTTAGGTGGGTGTACATTGCTTCCTTTACCATTACGGTAAGCTATAGTCAATTGTCTGATCACTGTGAGTTCAGTAGTCAGGGGATTCTTTGGGTCAAACCACATTTCTGCCATGACCCTGACCTGTGCCAAGCTGTTTGCCACCAGGCAAAAGAGCCAGTGGGCCCACTGATCCTGGTCCAGGTTAGCCTGGTTAGGAGTCCCACTGCATACGCTCCTATACACCGGCTACAACCTGTCTGCAAAAGCCCGCGGGGGTTCTCCTACGAGCTGCACTGCTTTTTACACCCGGGAGAAAGGACTTCCCTCATTCATCCCCATGGCCTCAAGAACTTCCTCCTTGAGCTCCCCATAATCACACTGTCCCATCTTACATTGGTCAGAGAGGGACTGGAAGAGCTTACTCTCCAGGGAGAATAGCAGCATTTTGGCCTGTTCAGCATCACTGCACTCGTTGATGCTTGCTGCTTGTTCCAGTTCCCTGAAGTGGACTGAGGGATCCCCATTTGCCGCAAGTTTAGTTAAATGGCTTACCATCGTCCTAAGCTGTTGGGTGCCGTAGAGAACTATGAACTGGTTTTGGAGGGGTCCCTCATCCCCGTTATCAGCGGGCGGGCCGAACCTTTGCTGCCGGGCCGGGCACATTGGCCCCGGTCCCAGCCTCTCTTGCTGGGGGTTTTCCTCTTCAGCTTCTGCCCCTAATTCCACCCCGCCCTCCTGCCAGATTTTGCTAAAGCTTGGCGATACGGGTGGTGGTCGTGGGCCTTCCTGCTCCTCAACTGGGTAGTCCCTTGGCACTACCTGTGGTGTCTGAACTGTCCTCCTCAGGTTCCCTGTGAAGTCGACCTGGGCTGCACTAGGGCTTATGAGGCAAACCATGCCTTTTGCCGTCCTTAGAGCAAGGTTCAGACTCTCTATCTGCTTCTGGCAGGGGCTATGGTCTGCATGCTCAAACCCCTGTGCAGTCATTATCTTATAGGCTGCCTGTGAGCCTTTTACTTTCTCCTCCTGCTCTCTTACTTGTCTTGCTAGGCGGGCATTCTTTTCCCACAACCCCAGCTCATTGTTCTTGGCCTCGGTGACCTGACACTATAAATATTCCTGCTGGGTTTTATGCTCCCCCACTAGCTGCACCCTTTCCTGGTTCAGAGCCTGCGATGCTAACAGTAACTTCTCCCCTGCTAGGGCCTTTGTTTGGATTTCCAGGGCTGACTGCCGAATCTCAGCTGCCTGTGCTTCAACGAGCCTGTCCAAAAGCTGGATCTGTTTCTTGAAGCACATCAGCCAGACTGGCTTTTCTATGGATTTTTTATGATCCTTCCCTGCTGTCCATTTAGCTGCAGCATCTACTGGGCGCCCAGCCTTTAACAGATTAGTGACCCATTTTTTTTCCATATTCACCTTACTGAACACATAATTTGAAATCCTCTCTTCCATTACAGTTCTCTCTTCCAAATTAGTGTCCACTGCATCGCATCCTTTTTGCCAAGGTCCTGTCGCGGTCGCCATTATGTAGGGGGTGGTGGTGTGTGTCAGCTTCACCTCTGACTTCTGAGCGGTCCGAATCGCTCCCACTCCTGGGTTCTAGACCTTGAACTTATTTGGGGGTTGTGACAAAGTGCAGCAGACAACTGGTTTTGGTGCAAGAAAAAAAAAACTGGGTTTATTGAAGTCAGAAATGAACTTATAACATTAGGATTACACTGAGATTATACAGACTTACAAAGTACACTTAGTTAAGAATGGGGAACACACGGCATAACGAGGGAAAATCAAGCTACTAATCCCCTTACCCTTGTTCCACCCCCAAAACCTAACTAAATTGAACTAGGAGAGGTCAGGGATCATGCTCACCAACCAGGGTTCCTTGACAGTTCGAAATCCAGCCAGGTAAGCCGGTTGCAGTTTTGGGGTACGCTCTCTGTGTCCTCTGGGGCCTGCCGTCCCCATATGGTCCTGGTCTGTGGAATCTGGAAAGGTTCTTCAGTTGGGTGGAGGGCGTGGTTGTGGGCGGTCGATCTTCGTGGAGGGCTGCGGTTGTGGCCTTGTTGTCTTTGGTTGAGCCTGTCACCCTGTGCCCCTCGCCGTGATGTTGCCTGCGGGCCTGCAAACCTCCAGATCTCCTCCCTCCACTTGGCTCAGCTCCCTGGTTCCTCTGCTTAAACTCTGCTTCGACTGCTCCAAAACTGCTCACCCTCCTGTGTCAGCTTCACCTTCGTAACCGGTGGCCCAGTTATACTGTTTTTTCGAATTTCTTATCCAAATCAAAGTTAGTTCTTTGTCTGAATTTGGTGGGCTTCGTCAAGTGATTGTTGTCTCGTTGTTTTTAATGGGCTCACATGATGTTTGCTGTTGTCTTCCTGCCCCCATAACTAGTCTTGAACTGCAAGCCATTGTATATGTGGAGTATTGATATGTTCGCATAATTGCATTGATTGTTGCTTTCCTGCCTTAGTAGTTAGTAGTGATTATTTATGCAAGATTTTGATGGGCTATAGTTTTGTATAAGATGAAGTCTTTCTCTGGGTTGATTGTTTTAAAGGAAAGAATGCATATTCTGTCTCCTCTCGTTGTCTGGTTGCAGGCAACAATCCACACTGCACTCAACAAGCCCGGGCATGTCCGATCCCAGGCCTTCATGAGCCTAGTCTCCTGTCTGCAGGGTTCTCCACTTAACTCAGCAGTTGGGTCCTCTGCCATAAAAGTCCAAAAGTCATATCCTTGTTGATGATATGAAAAATGTGGGAATTTTGAGAACCCTTCATACCCCATCTCAGACCTTCCCTTTTGTTCTTCACTCTCCCCCTCTTTCGACTGCATATAGTCCAAAACATTTCTACCCACCTTTACTTCTGATGAGTCTGTTTCTCTCTTCACAGATGCTGCCAGACCTGCTGAGTATTTCCAGCAATTTCTATTTTTGTACCAAATTTGGCTTCCTTTTATACGTCAAAACTGCCCAAAAGCAAGATATTGCAGATGCTGGAAATCTGAAATAAAAACAGAAAATGCCGCAAAAACGCAGCAGGTCTGGCAGCATCAGTGGCGAGAGAAACAGAGTTAATGTTTCCAGTCCATATGAGTTTTCTTCAGAGAAGAAGAGTCATATGGACTCGAAGCGTTAACTCTAAATAATAGATTGTTTTGCATGGGGGTTGGTAGGTGTGTGGAATGAGAAGAACAAACACAAGGCCACCTCATGCACAATATTCATAAATAACTTCTAATGTTATTTTTAAAAATGGATGCAATATACGGTCAGTTGACAAATGCAAAGGGAGATGAACAGCATGCAAAAGGATCTGAGCCAATTAAGCAGATGGACTGGCAGATGGATTTTAATCTAGATAAATGTAATATAATGTATATTGGAACAGGATACAAAAGCCTGTGTGCACAATGAAGAGATATTACTGTGCAGAATGCCACTAATTGTCAAATTGGGAAAAGTTAATATTTGGGGAATTGGTGGTCCTGCTGAATTGGTATTTCAACTGAAGTATCAAAATCATAAACTGAGACTGCATAACTGTAAAGTAATACAAAATGCGTATATCTGTACCCCATTAGTCAAGGAAGGCTTCTAGAGAACTGGCAGAATTCAAAACATGGGCAGCAGGAACCTCTGTCCATTTAGGAACCTGTACATTTTTCAATGAATGAAACAAGATACATTGTACCTTGATACCTTGTTATGTTATATTTGCAGAACAAATTGCTTACATGACAATTAGTGTTGCTGATAAATCACTATTTTGTTGAAAGTTCTTCTGTAGCATGGATTTTAGTAATGACAAGGAGCCTCTCCATCATTGCAAAAATGGCAGAAGAGGCCAAAAAAAAACAGAAGTCACCCCCTCAACACGGCACCTACCATTTTTGTGGGTCGGCATTAGGCCTCGGTCAGAATTTGTGCATGCATGTTTCTCGGATGCAGCTGTCTTTATGAATCAGCAGCTACCTCT
This sequence comes from Cetorhinus maximus, assembly GCF_964194155.1. Taxonomy (NCBI): domain Eukaryota; kingdom Metazoa; phylum Chordata; class Chondrichthyes; order Lamniformes; family Cetorhinidae; genus Cetorhinus; species Cetorhinus maximus. Next base: position 56,365,946 of record NC_135884.1, read on the forward strand.
ACTCATGTTTAATTTTGCTGACCCAGATGTGTGAAACATGACGTGGTAGGAGCAGGTTTGACCTTCGTGGAGTCCTTTGCAGAGGTAGAGTACCCTTTTGGAGAGGCAGGACACCCTTTTGAGTATGATAAGGAACATTTTTGGGGGTTAGTTAGGTGCCTTTTGGTGGGGATAAGGTGCCCCTTAGGAGAGGTATTGTTAAAAGTAGGCATGGATACATGTAAAACGTGCATAAACCAGTTAGCTGTCAAGCACATTGGAACTGTCAAAACTGTTGAAATGAACTGCCAAAAGCAACTGTCAAGCTGTCAAGGAATTTAAAATCCTGCACTATAAATCTTTGAAAAAATGTCTGGAGTGTTTAAAAATAAAATCTTGCTATTTCACTCTGTCTGTTGACATAAGCTGGAAGGTTACCATTACTGGATTAGTGCTGCATGACTGAATTCACATCCTTCCATTATCATAGTCAGGTGCTTTCCATTTCACAGTTTGATTGACAGCTCCAAGTGTTGGAAAAACTCAGCAGGTCTGGCACTCTTTGAAATGGGACTATCAATTCCAATGTTTTTTTTAAGGATGTAGTTGAAGGAATGTAAATGTAGTGAATGGGTTTTTATGAATCAGTTTTTTAAAATAAAATCTGCAATAGACACTTATTACTTAATTTTCTTTAATCTCAGCATGGGCCCTGAAGTCTAGGTAGATACTGGGTGAGTTTGCATGGTAGGGATAAGGGCAAAAGGTGAAGGTTGGGAGTCATGGGTTGGCATTAAGTTGACTTTGCAGCTATAAAATGCCACAAGGGGTGGGTAGAGTGGCATAGGTTTGGCATGGAGGGTATGAGTGGCATTGTGTGGTGGGTAGAAGGGTATAGGTTGTCATAGAGGGTATGGGAGGCCATCGAGGTGGATAGAGGTGCATAGGTGGGCATGAACATTATGAGGGGCCATGGGGGGGTGGGTAGAGGGCATGAGGTGGCATTAAGAGTGTGTGGGGGTTAGGGGGTGTGAAGTGTGAGGGCTGCTTTTTCTTTTATAGCTGCAAAGTCAACTTAATGCCGTTCCATGACCCCCAACCATCACCCTTTGCCCTTATACCTACCATGCAAACTCACCCAATATCTAGCATGGACAGACTTCAGAGTCCATGCTGAGATTAAAGAAAATAAAGTTCTAAGTGTCTATTGCAGACTTTTAAAAAAAATCTTGGACAGAGTGGTGGAGCACAGAGGCAGGCCTTGCCCCCAGCCCACTTCTGCACCCAACAACTCCCATTTTTACCTCCCACCTCCGCACTTGCTCCCAGCTCAATTTTGTGAAGGGAGGAAATGTCCCAACTCTGCACTCCGCTACCCAGGAGCGAAAACCCAGGCCCATGTTAATGAAATGTTGTCTGCTCCAAAACTTCCATAATGAAGCAGCATCAGAACTCAGTGCTGTCATTTATTGAGAAGATGATGTTAAATTTTTCATACTAAGTAACAGCACACTCTATGAAGCAAAAGCTGCTGCTTTTTGGAGATTCAACTACTGCACCAAAATACAGAATTTACAACATGTAAAATAACCTAGAAGTAAGCGTAACTGAGCATTAAAAAAACTAGACTGCTAAAACATGCTCATCTAGAAAACATGGCAGAAATCAAACACACTTCAACTTTGAAATCTGTCAACTTAAGCATTTTGAACTTTAATGACAGAATGAGGAAATTACATTTGAATAGCATTATAAGCAGGATAATGGTCAGAGTTAGCATTTCCTCACTTAAATTTAGAAAACAGCATTAGAAAAATGAAAAATGATGCTGTCGGACCTGCTGAGTTTTCCCAGCGTTTTTTTGTTTTTGTTTCAAAAAATGAAACTGTGTTGATATTCCAGCATAAGCTGGTGGGTGCGAATTTTTAATGTGAAGTGTCAAGGCTGATTCCAAGATTGATGCCAGAACCTTTTTGATTTGAGACATATTCAGACTTCTAACAATGCCCTGCCCAAATAACCATGACAGCTGCTTAACACTGCATACATTGTAATATAAACAAACAGAAAAAATCAGTAGTATTCTTGTTCAGGTGCAACAAAAATACTGAATTTTGAAAGCTCTTTTCACTCAATTTCTTTACAGTTTACATGGCAGATTGCCTGTTTCCCTGGTCTTAACATTTAATTTAACAATACAGTTTTATTTCAATGATAAGTATACTCAGTATTTGCCACTCAATGGTTGATATGTTATGAAATGCAATACATGATCTTCTCGTTCATCATGTCCACCCCACCCAGGCGTGGTATAGCCTTACTGTATTGCCTTCAGAAAAGGATCTCCACCAACAGTTCACCCATTATTCAAACACCTGAAGGCATGATAAAAGAACCTTGATGTCTTTGTGGCTAAAAAGGATGCAATAAGTTGCAATTTCCCTCTTCACATATTACTTTAATAACAATTGATATTCTTATATCCCCTTGCACTTACAGCAAATAATTTATTTTCACATGTTAAAAATAACATCACCTTGCATGTTTTAATCATGCTTCAAATGATAAATTGCATTATGTCATTGGATTTTATATTGATAGATTCTCTTTCCAAAATGTATATATTTCTTAAAATTAAACCTTCTTGGGAAGATAAATTATAAACTGAACATTAAAATATTATTTGATCACATATGTATGAATTGTCATTTTAAAGCTGATCGATATGCCCTTTATTTGATCTTTAAAGTATTTGCATTGCTACAGGCCACTTCTGTCCCTCTTTTCATCTTTTTGTTAAAGCATTTAGCAAGAAAAATGCATTGAGTATGGAAATAAGGAACTAGTTCAGGGAATCCTTGTTATTTTTTCAATGAGACAATGAATATATTAATGGGCCTATAATCTTATTCTTCACTGTGGAAAAGAACTGCTATAGCTTCAGGCTGCATCCAAACCTAGACTGACAACCATCAGATTTATCAACTGTAGGCTTCCTAAACTACATGAAATCTAGTTCACCCCATCGGAGAAGATGCGATCAGTGAGCTGTTGTGATAGCAGCGTTTTTTTAAAATAAAGTCTGTTTCCAACAACTTGCATATCAAGTGAGTTTGCTTTTCTTGGGAGCTAGAGGGAGAGGGAGCTTGTTCTGCTTGAATTGTTGGTACTGATTTTTGATATGTAAACCAGAAATGAACATAGCTACCTTTTCAACTATATACTGGTCACTTATTTGTAAAATGGATGGAATCCTCTACAGCCTATGATAAAGGAATGTGATTTACACATACAAATTACCCCCAAAATATTGATCAGGGCTTTGGTAGCAAGATTCCATATTAAGAAATCAACAGCAATCAGAGTTTATGAAATATCCACTGTTATTGCTACCCTCCAACATTTATCCTCTGTTTTATGAAGGAAGGCCACTGTTTAGTATGCAAAAACAGCCCGAAGTTTACTTAGTGATGTTCCCACTGGGCATGAATTCAAAAATCTTTTTTTTAACAGAAGGGCCACCACTTCAAATGGAAAAAAGGGATGACTTCCACTTTTGTGTGAAAAACTGGATTTTGCATGCACAGTGACAAAATATTTTGAAATTGATTGACTGAGACTGAAAACACAGCCACATATAAAATGAGTACAGATAAACAGAAGTTCTGCCACCATTATTAACCTATATGAAGAGAATTATGTTCTCATAGGGTCACAGAAGTAGCCAAAAAGCTGCAATTTTTGTTGAGAGCTTTTTATCTGAAAGTGGATTACCTTCGGATTCTATCCTCTGTAAACTTGATGACATCCAAAACTCTGCTGTCTGTGTCTTAACTCGCAACAAGCCCATCATCCATATGCGCGCTGAATTACATTGGCTCCCAGTGAAGAAACTTTATGATTTTAAAATTCTCATCCTTGGTTTCAAATCCATCCATGATCTTGCCCCTCTATCTCTGTAATCTCCTCCAACTCTACAACCCTCTGAGACACCTGCACTCCTCTAATTCTGGCCTCTCGTGCATTCACAATTATAAATGCAAGTTGTTGTTGTTGGATGTGTAAGGTTTGTGTTTTAAATGTTTATTTTTATTTGCAAGCACTATTTTATAACCTAAGCTAACCTTAAAGATTTGCAGATGATGTACCACTTTTATTTTTAAAAAATAAACTTTTAATTTGGAGTACACAAGACTATCAATTTTAATCTGACCATGCCCTTCAAACTCTTAAAACAAGTATACTTCTCTTGTTACAATGTTAATTTTGATGTTTTAAATCTCCAAATTGAGATACCTATATGTGGTGCAAAACATCTTTGATAATGGAAGGAAGAAAATGTAAAAGGTCAGGGTATATCTTAACTTACACTGGGATATAGTCCCATAGACACAGTCCACCCTTTTGTATTTCACCAAAGTGACCATTATCCATAAGACTGAGTAGTGAGCATATGCAAGCTATTTAACAATATCAGAGACACACCTGATCTTACTTTTTACTACATATGTGTTGCTTTTGTCTTAAGGTTAGACAATTTACAGATAATGCAATATAGGGATACGTCCAATTACAGTAACAAAAACCTAAGGGCTCTTGTGTCAAACAGAATATTCATTTCTGTTTTACTTCTTGATTGACATATATTGGCTAATTTTGTACCTAGAGAGATTTCTATTAAATTCTGTATATTTTTGCAGCAAAATCTTTTTCTTTGGTTACAAATTCCTGTTGAGTGCAGCCTTTGTTTCCCTATCTTTATATTGCCCTCAGATGGTTTTTATATGAATTGCAGCTACCAGTCCCAAAACACAAATGATAGAACAAGACTGATAGAAGCTTTAATTGCATTGATGATTTGGCTATTAAAGCATGTAATTCAATGGTATTATACCAAAGAAGTGTAAAATATTTAACAATTTTCTCCCTTTTTTGTATTTTCTCATGCTCTCTCATGTTTTGCTATCAGGCCTTTGTCTTTACCCTGAAATCAGCTGCAAGGAGCAATCCAAGAGTTACCAAATATTTTGATATTTTATGGAGATGTAAATGGTTTCTTTTCTATCGCTATGGTGAGGGAATAAATTCATCAAGAAAGGATTCATGAATGTGAACCTGCATAGTACACTAGTACTGTACCTTATTGAACTAACCCATAACATAGCCAGATAACTACTAACAGGTTTGATTTTTAAAAATTCATTCACAGGACATGGGCATCGCTGGCAAGGCCAGCATCTATTGTCTCTGCTGAATTGCCTTTGAGAAGCTGATAGTGGGTGGCCTTTGTGAACTATTGCAACCCATGCAGTGAAGTCCATGCGGGGAGTTCAAGGGTCTTGGTTCAGCGACAATGAAGGAACAGTGATATATTTCCAAGCCAGGATAGTGTGCATCTTGGTAGGGAACTTGGCAGTGGTGATGTTCCCATGTGCCTGCTGACTTGATCCTTTTAGGTGGTACAGATTGCCATTTTGGGAGATGCTGTTGAAGAAACCTTGGGGAAATGCTGTTGTGCATCTTGTAGATGGTGCACATTGCAACCACATTAAACCGTAGTGGAGAGAGTGAATTTCTAAGGCGTTACCAATCAATCAGGTTGTTTTGCCTTGGGGAAGTGTTAAGCTTCTTGAGTATTATTAGAGCTGCACTCATCAAGTGGGCAGTATCCCATCACGTTCCTTACTTGTGCTTGAAGGTGGTGAAAGGCTTTGGGGAAACAGGAGGTGAGTTACTGATCACAGAATATCCAACCTCTCACTTGCTCTTGTAGTCAGAGTATTTAGTTAAGTTTCTGGTCAATGGCTACCCCAGAATGTTGATGGTGAGACATTTGATGTTGGGAATGCTGTCGAGTGTCAAGGGGAAGTGGTTATACTCTCCTTTGTTGGAGATGGTCACTGCCCAACACTTATGTAGCATGAATGTTGCTTGAATGTGGCATGAATGTGACTAGTAATCCAGAGATCCAGGGTAATGCTCTGGGGACCCAATGCAAATCCCGCCATGGCAGGTGGCTTAATTTGAATTCCCTGAAAAACTCTGGAATTAAAAATCTAATGATGACCATGGGACCATTGTCAACTGTAAAAACCCATTTGGTTCACTAATGTCCTTTAGGGAAGGAAATCTGCCATCCTTACTTGGTCTGGCCTACATGTGACTCCAGACCCACAGAAATGTGGTTGACTCTTAAATGCCCTCTGAAATGGCCTAGCAAGTGACTCAACAAACCGCTACAAAGTCACAAAAAAGGAATGAAACCAGACCACCATCCGGCATCGACCGAAGCACCAGAAATGACAATGGTAATCGCAGCCCTGTCGATCCTGCAAAGTCCTCCTTACTAACACCTGGGGGCTAGTGCCAAAATTGGGAGAGCTGTCTCACAATCTAGTCAAGCAACAGCCTGACAGTCATCCTCACAAAATCATACCTTACAGATAATGTTCCAGACACCACCATCACCATCCCTGGGTATGTCCTGTCCCATCAGCAGGATAGGCCCAGCAGAGGTGGCGGCACAGTGGCATACAGTCGGGAGGGAGTTGCCCTGGGAGTCCTCAACATCAACTCCAAACCCCATAAAGTCTCATAGCATCAGGTCAAACATGGGCAAGGAGACCTCCTACTGATTACCACATACCGCCCTCCCTCAGCTGATGAATCAGTGCTCCTCCATGTTGAACATCACTTGGAGGAAGCATTGAGGGTGGCAAAGGCGCAGAATGTACTCTGGGTGGGGGACATCAATGTCCATCACCAAGAGTGACTCGGTAGCACCACTACTGACTGAACTGGCCAAGTTCTAAATGACATAGCTGCTAGATTGGGTCTGCGGCAGGTGGTGAATTAACCAACAAGAGGGAAAAACATACTTGACCTCATCCTCACCAACCTGCCTGCCGCAGATGCATCTGTCCAAGGCAGTATCGGTAGGAGCGACCACCGCACAGTCATTGTGGAGACGAGGTCCCGGCTTCACATTGAGGATACCCTCCATCGTGTTGTGTGGCACTACCACCATGCTAAATGGGATAGATTTCGAACAGATCTAGCAATTCAAGACTGGGCATCCATGAGGCGCTGTGGCAGCAGCAGAATTGTACTTGAACTCAATCTGTAACCTCTTGGCCTGGCATATCCCCCACTCTACCATTACCATCTAGCGAGGGGATCAACCCTGATTCAATGAAAAATGTAGGAGGGCACGCCAGGAGCAGCACCAGGCATACCTAAAAATGAGGTGTCAACCTGGTGAAGCTATGACACAGTATTAATTGCCAAACAGCATAAGCAGCAAATGATAGACAGGGTTAAGTGATCCCACCAACAGATCAGATCTAAGCTCTGTAGCCCTGCCACATCCAATCGTCAATAGTGGTGGACAATTAAACAACTCACTGGAGGAGGCAGCTCCATAAATAACCCCATCTTCAATGATGGACGAGCCCAGCACTTCAGTGCAAAAGATAAGGCTGAAGCATTTGCAACAATCTTCAGCCAGAAGTGCCGAGTGGATGATCCATCTCAGCCTTCTCTGGAGGTCCCAAGTATCACAGATGCCAGCCTTCAGCCAATTCGATTCACTCCAAGTGAAACGAAGAAACGGCTGAAGGCACTGGATACTGCAATGGCTATGGGTCCTGACAATATTCCAGCAATAGTACTGAAGACTTGTGCTCCAGAACTTGCTGCTCCCCTAGCCAAGCTGTTCCAGTACGACACTGGCATCTACCCAGCTATGTGGAAAATTGCCCAGATATGTCCTGTACACAAAAAACAGGACAAATCCAACCCGGCCAATTACCACTCCATCAGTCTACTCTTGATCATCAGTAAAGGAAGGGGTCATCAACAGTGCTATCAAGTGGCACTTGCTTAGCAATAACCTGCTCACTGATGCCCAGTTTGGGTTCCGCCAAGGCCACTCAGCTCCCACGTCATTACAGCCTTGGTTCAAACATGGACAAAAAAGCTGAACTCCCGAGGTGAGAGTGACTGCCCTTAACATCAAGGCCTCATTTGACCGAGTGCGGCATCAAGCAGCCCTAGCAAAACTGGAGTCAATGGGAATCAGGGGGAAAACTCCCTGTTAGTTGGAGTCATACCTAGCACAAAGGAAGATGGTTGTGGTTGTTGGAGGTCAGTTATCTCAGCTGCAGGACATCACTGCAGGAGTTCCTCAGAATAGTGTATGTGGTCCAACCATCTTCAGCTACGTCATCAATGGCCTTCCTTCCATCATAAGGTCAGAAATGGAGGTGTTTGCTGATAATTGCACAATGTTCAGCACCATTCGCAACTCCTCAGGTACTGAAGCAGTCCATGTCGAAATGCAGCAAGACCTGGACAATATCCAGGCTTCAGCTGACAAGTGGCAAGTAACATTCGTGCCACACAAGTGTCAGACAATTATCATCTCCAACAAGAGAGAATCCACCCATTGCCCTTTGACGTTCAATGGCATTACCATCACTGAATTCCCAACCATCAACGTCCTGGGGGTTACCATTGACCAGAAAATGAACTGGACTAGCCATATAAATACTTTGGCTACAAGCGCAGGTCAGAGGTTGGAATCCTGTGACGAGTAACTCACCTCCTGACTCCCCATAGCCTGTCCACCATCTACAAGGCACAAGTCAAGAGTGTGATGGAATACTCCCCACTTGCCTGGATGGGTGCAGCTCCAACAACATTCAAGAAGTTTGACACCATCCAGGACAAAGCAGCCCGCTTGATTTGGCACCCTATCTCTCCCTCCACCACCGATGTACAGTAGCAACAATATGTACCATCTACAAGATGCACTGCAGGAATTCACCAAGGCTCTTTCGACAGCACCTTCCAAACCCACGACTACTAACATCTAGAAGGACAAGGGCAGCAGATAGATGGGAACACCACTGCCTGGAAGTTCCCCTCCAAGTCATTCACCATCCTGACTTGGAAATATATCACTGTTCCTTCGCTGTTGCTGGGTCAAAATCCTGGAACTCCCTTCCTAATAGCACTGTAGGTGTACCTACACCACATGGACTGCAGCGGTACAAGAAGGCAGCTCACCACCACCCTTTCAAGGGCAACTAGGGATGAGCAATAAATGTTGGCCCAGCCAGCGAAGCCCACATCCCCCTCCTCTTCTTCATCTCCTGCCCTTCACTCATCCCCTCTCTCCTTCATTCCCTAACCTCCCCCTCTCCCTCATCCCCTCTCCATCATCTCCAATCCACTCCTCTCCCCCACCCCTCCCAACCCCTTCCTCTGTCATCCCTCCCCCTCCCCTCCCCTCCCCCTCCCCTCCTCCCACCTCCCACCTCCCATTCTCTCCTTGATCCCCCTCCTCTCCCCATCACTCTCCTCTACCTCGTCCCCCTCCCCTCCCCTACCCCCCTCCCCTACCCCCCTCCCCCTCCTCTACCCGCCTCCCCTCCTCCTCCGCTACCCCATCCCCCTCCCCTACCCCCATCCCCCTCCCCTACCCCCATCCCCCTCCTGTGGCCCACCCCTCCTCTCCTCCTCACCCACTCCCTTACTTTTCTTCCCTCTTCCATTATCCCCATCCCTCTCTATGTTCCCCTCCTATGCCTCCCTTCCCCAGTTGAGATACTTTAGCCTAGGACAACTGCAGACAGCTTGATTAGCAGGTATACATTCATCTTCTCATCTTTGACAGCTCGGACTGATCGCGCGATACTTCCCCAGGCACAATCACAGTGAAGGGCTCGCTCAGGTGTCCAAGTGCGCAGACGTCATGCAGTCTCCAGGCAGTGGCGAGCAGCCTCTTCCGGCAACGGCCCCGCCCCTCCCCCCACCCCTTCCCTTAGAGGCCCCGCTCCTCCCCCATTCCCTAGTGGAGGCCCGGGTGGATGTGGAGTCGAGCGCTTCGCATTGTTGGTGTGAGCGGCGCCTTGAGGCGAGGCCTCCTCACTATGCAGTTCAAGACGGTGGAGTTCGAGTCGCTGTTCACGGACGGCCTAAAGAGTATTGCAGGTGAGGGGAAGCCGGGCCGGCATTGATGGCGCTGGAGTGACCGGGCAGCAGTGGGCCGCCATCTTATGGCCCTGAATCTGCAGCGGGTCTCCAGGCCCGGGGGCAGGGATCGATCCCTCTCATTAACTGCGGGACCTGTCCACCTGACGGGGCCGTCCATTTGCTGCATGTCGTACTTGGTGCCTTGTCTGAAGCGAGAGTCGAGAACAAAGATGTCCTAGTTTGAAACCCCCGCTGTTTACCTCTCCTCATGGCGCTGTCAGTCTTTCCATGTTAGGGGTAGTTTTTGATTTCTTTTTGCCTTTTTGTTTCAGTTCTTAGCTGGTGAAATCTTGACTTCTCAGGGAGGAAGTGTTTTTGAAACCCTGCAATAGTGACCAAGCATTTCTTCTCCCCCCCCCCCCCCCCCCTCCATTCCCTTTCAGAGTTATTCGGTAAAAACAACCATGAGTTGAGAATAGCAGGCGGCGCCGTGCGGGATCTGTTAAGCGGGAAACAGCCGGAAGATGTGGACTTTGCCACCACAGCTACTCCTGAGCACATGAAAGAAATGTTCCAAGCCGCCGGTATCCGGATGATCAACAACAAAGGGGAGAAACATGGCACCATCACTGCAAGAGTAGGTCTGAGATGTGACAATAGCCTGTCTCTTCCTGCAGCTTAAATAAATCCAGTTGTTGTGTTTTTTTAGTAGCTCATCTCCTTTTGTAAAAGTGTTGATGACCAGTTCAGCAATAAACCTATAGAACAACATGGGACTGACATGCTGTATTTGCTTCTGTTAAGATGTTCCTGCAGCTAATATTGTTCAAAATTCTGGTGTCTTTATTATCTCATACTTTGAATCCCACTAAGTTTGATCAACTGATAAATTACCCAAATATCCTTGACAAAGAATTTAGAAGGTTTTTAAACAGGAGGCTTAATAGTTAAAACAAATGTCCACTATTTATCAGCTTTTGTAAATAGTGTAGAAAGTTTAATTTGCCATAAGCGATTCAGAGAAGTTATTTAAGTTTTATTCAAATTCTGACAATATTAAGATTATTTTAGCCATTTCATACTTCATTTGTTTACATTGCATTATTCCACTGAAGCAAAAAAAATACACAATCTTCATGAGTACATTCATAGATGCAATATTTCTAAAAATAATTAAAACATTTAACCATGTTTTTTGGTGGGGAAAAGCCTGACACGTGACTTTGGGTTCATGTATATCTGGAATATAAAGTTCTAACCACTTCAATAACTTATTTCCTTGGGTTGGCTGCAAATAAACCAAACCAAGATTGATATAGTCCTTAGGGTTCATAGTGAAATATTTTAATTTCCTGATTTTACATAACTTGGATAGGTTCACAATCAGAACTTTGAGATTACTACATTACGAATTGATGTTGTAACAGACGGAAGGCATGCTGATGTACGGTTTACAAAAGATTGGCAGGAGGATGCTCAACGAAGAGACCTGACCATCAACGCTATGTTTTTAGGTAATGTTCTATTTTAGTTTCAGATGGGCTATGTCTTAATTTTTATTTTTGGCATCTGATGTTAAATTGGATGTATAATTTGTTAGGCTGTGGCTTTGTACTGAAACTCATTTTGATGTTTCAATTATTTCTCAGATCTTGATGGTACACTATATGATTATTTCAATGGCTATGAGGATCTGAAAAACAAGAAAGTTCGATTTGTAGGTGATCCATCACAGAGAATACAGGAAGATTATTTGAGAATAATGCGGTATTTTAGGTTGGTTTATTTTTGCATTTTTGGTATATCTGATTGAAAATGGTGTGATGCCAGTTTTTAAAAATCTTGCATGAGGGCGAAACCTGACAAATAACAGGCCTTGGTTTCTGAAGGACATCTCTATTATCGTATAATTGGAAGGAATTGCGTTTTCGCCTTTTTACAAATATTTATCAAGGGCTTGGTGATAGGAAAGCACAGGACCAAGTATAAGTTATCCAAGGAACATGGAATTCTAGCATTTTTGTTTCATGAAATCAGCACACGGTTCTTTATAAAAACCTAAAATTTGTTTTTCAATTACTCCCTTCCCACTCTAAAAATGATTTATGTAGCTTCAAATACTTAGATCACTCCATGTACTTAGCTGTCACTGTAGCTTCACTGTTCTAGAAGTAATAAAATTGGAAATATATTTATGTAACCTGCAATAAGCTGTGCAAAAGGTGAACTTTGCATTCACCACTTATTCCTTCATGTTAAATAGCCAAATCCTGAAAACCTTACAATGTAATAATGATATAAAATATTTCTATTCTGGTTCAGTAAGAAAAAGAAGTAATATCTTAGATAACCCACCTAAGAAAATGTTTAAAGCATTTACTAAAATACTTCAAGATGTATGCACAGAGAATTTTGTTTCACGAATTATTGCTGAACATATGGCATTAACTAAACTTCTGTTTTCAATCTACCAGAATTGCTATTTCAGTGTTTTATATATTTGTTGAAGATGTCAGAAACCATTATATTTTTTAGAAAAATCTTCATACCCTCCTTTCTTTACCCTGCTCCCCAATTAGGATGCATTGAGGGAATAGCATACTGAAATAGAATATCAAGATATTATAGAAATTTTTATATCAACATGATCTGTGATACTAAATTCAGTCACTCCTCCAGAAGCTGATTCTTGTTTACAAATATAATTGCAGAGAGAAGGGCCTGAGCACCTACTGTCTATTGGGGAAGGACTCTTATTTGTGGGATCCCTCTAGGCCATCAAGGTGCAACAGTCACTCAGAATATATTTGAATGAAACATATTTTGACACAATCCTTCTGCTTGTAATCTCAACTGTTACAGCTTGCAAGTTTCCGGGAATACTGTTTTGAGCCTGGTTGAGGCCTGTATTTTATTTTGACCCATATATTGAACTAAATTTGTCTACGTGTATGTGCTTTCACCCAGATCCACATCCAGTGGTGCAGGAGATCTGACCTCCCATGCTGACCTTGTGCTGTTTTCCTGCCCTGATTGTAAGTGAGACTACCACCAGTAGATGAGACTATATATATAAATAAATAAAATTTTAATTTAAACCTTCCTTTCATTTCTTTAAAGAAAAGTGATTACAGACCTATTGATTAAGGAGACCTGAGTGGCAATTGATGGGGAAAAACATCATTGTGGCCCTCTTCTTGATGTAAGCCGACAACCTAGCACTGAGCTGTCTACCCCTGATGATTTGCTTTCTTCCCTGTCCCCCCCCTACTCTCCAAAAACAAATAATGGGCAAAGTGTCTTAACTGTTGCTTCTTGCTGACCAGTGGTACCAGCAAGTTACTATCATGCTTTCCCTTTGGCAGGAGATACTTTACAAAGTAATTGTTGGTAATTGTTCCAAGAAAACATTCAACATTGTGTAGCTACAGTGACAGCCTTAGGAGATTAAAGAAATACTGTTCTGTGCACCTGAGAATCATATCAAATTCTACTTTGTTGACAACTCTGAACTATTTCTGACCAGATTATAAATGTACCATGTTCACAAATCAACTTTATACGCGTGAGAAATGGGAAACTTGGAACAGCGTAAGCATCAACCTCTATGCTGCAAGCACCATGTTTAAAATATTTAGATTCTGCTGAAGATGAACAAGTTCTGGTAAACTGAGGGACCCCTGAAATGTAGAGCCCTACCCCAAGAACCACTTGAGTTCACCCTTCTCTCTGCAGTCAAAGCATAAAGTTAATACACATTCAGACCAACTGAACTCATGCGGGAAGAGTATTTGGATCGGTACAATAACTGTTGTGGGAAGTAGATAAACTTTGAAACCTTGGAATAAAATCTAGTTCATTGTACTGATAACTTCTTATACCTTCTAGGTTTTATGGCAGGATTGCCAAAGAGTCAGGGGACCATGACCCAAAGACACTGAAGTCAATCAAACAACATGCAAAGGGCATGGCTGGGATTTCTGGTGAAAGAATCTGGTTAGAGCTAAAAAAAACTCTAGTTGGAAACCATGCTGCTCATCTTGTCAGCCTTATGTATGAACTGGATGTAGCCCAGTATATTGGTAGGCATATAACTCTTGATGTCTCTTACAGTAATGTACAATTCCTTACTGAGTTGTCAATGTATGACATAGCACATTGCTTGCTAGATAGTTATGTGATATCTTTATGATCTGTATACTACTTTTATTTATTTTAACTTCAATTCCCCCCTCCCTCCCACCCCCTGCAGGATTACCAGTAATTGAAGGCAACCTGGAAGAACTAAACAGTGTGTGCAAAAATGTGCATCATCACTCTCCAAAACCTATGACTGTTCTTTCAGCACTGTTTCGAATACAGGATGATGTCCTGAGACTTGACTTGAGACTCAAAATTTCAAAAGAGGAAAAGCAACTTGGCTTATTCTTAGTTAAGTACAGAAGAGATTTGATCAAGGCTGATGGTACCGATCCATTAAAACCCTACAGAGATTTCATTATCGATGTAAGTAACAAATTAAATTTAAAATTTTCAAAACAAAAAAGTGGGGACGTGAATAGAATATTATAAAGTTTAAATAGTCTGACTTTTCTGTAAATAAAGCATTCAAATAACACAATGTAATGAGAGTTTCTGGTGGAACTGCATCACATGGTTTTTGAGTTGTTTTGAAATGGGAAATATGTTGACTTCATTGGTTCATTGCGCCCTGACTGTGTCTTGAGTGCAGTATTCTTTCATTTTTGTGGTTTTGGGATCACACCGTTTAAATTAAGTGATTAAAAAATGATGGCCAATTTCAGCTGACATATTTGATGTTTAGGTCAAACAGGTTCAATCCATGCCAGGGCCTGTTTGTGCCTAAATCGACAACATTTTTTAAAGTTGTTTCAGTAACCAAGGTAGAAATTCTACTGGTTCAAATACAGGATTCTGTGTTTTGGGGAACATGGGATTGATGGGAACATGAGCATACAGAAAATAATTTCTACACCAACCTGGGGAGTAAATTGAAATACAACATGAGCTGAGCACCATTTTTCCTGGTCAAAGAGCGCTACGGAACCAGCAGTGTAACTGGTCTGATGTCTCCCATGTTGCTTTAAACAGGTACCAGTATCTGTAATATAAATTCAGTCTTTTAAAAGGGATAATTTGGGTGTACGACTGCTACTGTGCTTTCATATACATACCATGTAAAACCTGGTTTTACCATGCACTGCCTGGTGAAAATAATAAACCATTTAATATATTTTGCTTAACCATCCAAGCTTCATCACTGACTGGTGAGGTGATATGAGAGTGACTGCCCTTGACTCCCCAAAGGCTACCTGCCATCTACAAGGCACAAGTCATGAGATACTCCGCTTGCCTGGATGAGTGCAGCTCCAACAACACTCAAGAAGCTTGACAACGTCCATAACAAAGCAGTCCACTTGATTGGCACCACATCCACAAACATTCACTCCCTCCACCACTGACTAGCAGTGGCAGCAGTGTGTACCATCTATAAGGTGCACTGCAGAAACTCACTAAGGCTCCTTAGGCAGCACCTTCCAAACCCACAACCACTACCATCCAGAAGGACAAGAGCAGCAGACACATGGAAACACCACCAACTGGAAGTTCCCCTCCAAGCCACTCACCATCCCGACTCAGAAATATATCCTCTTAAATGTCTGACCATGAATTTTCATGTTATCTGTTCATTAGTTCACTTACTTTACATTAAGTTGGGTGTTGACTGGTTAGTGTTACTTCTTGGTACTGCTTGGGTGTATTAGTTCAAAAAAAACTGATGCTATTGGTTTGGTTTATCTGGTTTTCTGATCAAATTTCAGTCCAGAGAACCGGATGTGCAAAGCAGAGTGTGTGAATTGCTGAAGTACCAAGGAGAGGAGAAGTTACTGAAGACTATGGAGCAGTGGTCCATTCCACGCTTTCCTGTTAGTGGCCATGATCTAAGAAGAATAGGAATTGTTTCTGGAAAGGAAATTGGAACAATGCTGCAGGAACTTAGGAATACATGGAAAAAGAGTGGTTACCTGATGGATAAGGAAGAACTGCTAAGTATGGTAAAAAATCCATAAACACATCCCAACAACTTTTGGAACGGAGGGGAAAAGACCGTTACGTTGAAAACAATTTTTATTCTCCTAAAATGTTTTTGTTGCAATCTTTATCATCAACCTTGGATTCATCATTATGTACATGTTTATTGCATTTTTAATCCAACTGTTTATTTTTCTGTCACTAAGATCATTGTAGTTTACTTATATGGTGACTAGTTTTATGAAGCAACAAAATTGGATTTAAAAACAAATTGGGTAAATTTGGAATGTGTAGATGACTAGGAGTCAGTTTAGATCTTGTGACTCTTTAATCTAATTATGCCTTCAAGGTTTGAACAGTTTGGCTAAAAGTTAAGTTAGCTTTGTACTAGATAAATGACTGCAACCTGAAGGACTAGATCTATAAAGCTGCTTGTATATGAAATTTGAGTTCAGGTTCACCCATTATTGCTCCAACCTGTTGAGTAGTTTTTCTGTAATGAAGGACATTTAAAGAAAATTAAAAATCCAAGCTCATGAACAAATGTTATTCTTGCATTTGTCTTTACAGATGATAGACTGAAGTGTTCATCTCTAATATTGTTTTACTCTTTATAAATCTCGTACTTTCTCGCAAATACTATTCATATGCAAAGAGCAGTTTTGGTGGATTTGCACTACTTTCATCATCATAATGAACTAGTAACTGTTACTTATTAGCTATGTAGTAATTAGTCCTCAAAAACAACAAATTCAGGTAAATATACCTTTAGAGATAGGAAGGCGTTAATGCCACAGGACTGTGCCCTTTTGCTATTACCTTAGGAAGTCTAAACGTGAATTACTGTATATCTGGTGGAAATGGCGGAAGTAGTGATTTCAGCGTGCTATCGTCCATTCCATATTGAAGTGGCTCTCTGGTGGAAGATTCCTTTGTCTCAAAATGCTTCCAGGAAGTCTATTATATGATGTATATTATGAGCAGAGCATACACAAAGCCGATCTCCATCCACATTTATGCTCTGGGGTGTTGTAACCATTTCTTCTTCACCCTTCCTGCATTGGAGTCATTTAATTCAAGATATAGCTAGATGCTATTCAAGGAAGATAGTAGGATTGGCGTTGACGATGAATGATTCATCTGAACTTGTAGGGTTTATTTTGTTTTGAATGCATCTTGTTGCATTAAGTTACACTTTATTTTAAGCACTGATGAATACCATATAAGCATTGATTAAAAACGTCTACATTTCCCTTCTTTCATTTTCACACACAACTTGGCTTTCTGTATACAAGTCAACCTTTACTCGTTTTTAGTATTACTATATTAACATCTTTGAACAGAAATCATAGAAAATGCAAAGAAAGGTTGACCTGATCACTCAGGTATTGATTGGCAAAATTGCACTGATTAGGGATCTAATTGTTGCACAGGATGCTCCTGTTGTAGTAAAAAGCTGTATGACAGCACATCCTCATTCCCACAAAGCAAAGCTTTGATATCAAAAAAAGACACCTGCTTAAATTTAATAGTCAGGAAACATGTGCAATGTATTAACTGTAAGAAATCAAAAAGGAGGTAGAAACAATTGTTTGAAGATAGTCTTGTGGAATGCTTAGTCAGCAGGAGTTTGTTTTAAATGAGCACCTGTTTTCTAAACAGGAACTCTGTCAGGGAGTTGTTCTGCCAGGTAACTTCTGTTACCACTTGCATGGTTTTTCACTGGTGTAGAAGGGACGTATAGTACTTTGAGATAGAAACAAAATAGTTGGAGTACTCAACAGGCAACATTTGTGAAGAAAGAAACAGTTAACTTTTCATGCCAATGACCTTTTAAAACTAGTTGAAGAACTGGTGCATAGTAGTAAGTAATGAGAATTGACCTGTGTGTGGGGATGTAAGGTTCTGAGAGATCACCAGGGTTGGGTCGTGTGAAGTCATGGAGAGATTGGAACACAAGGATAAAGATCTTACAGTTGATCTTTTTAAATATGAGCATCCATTGAAGCTTGACAAGAATCAAATGGTGTAGGGTATTTGCAAGATAGGACATGAACCACAAAGTTGCATTTCACCAAGCATGGCTATCAAGTAATGTATTTTTAGAAACATTGTGATGAAGGTGGTTTGAATCAGGGCAATGGAGTGGCAGAGGCAGGAAATTCTTCAATAGAAAAAATAATCTTGGTGAATGATCGCCTGTGAGGAATGAAGCTTAGCTGCAGATCAAGTGGCACATGGACTTTGCAACAATGGACGAGTGGTCAAAGGGGACAAGAAAACAACTGTAGTCATACAAATACAGTTTTTAGCTATAATCAAGGCATTATTGATGGTTGAGCAAGTTGAAGCTAGATTGAATTAGTGGAAAGAAGTTAGTACCCTAAGTGTATTCAATTTGATAGTTTGCCAGGCTTAAACATTTGTTTAATTTGTTTATTCAGTCATTGGGTGACGTAATATGCAATATGTCTCATATCAGCCTTGTCTCTGGTAGTGTTCTCACCTCTTGCTCTGTTGAAAGTGCCATTTTTTGGATGAGATGCTAAACAGAGACCCCCATTTGCACTCAGGTGAATATGAAAAATTCCATTTGGAAAAGACCAAAGGAGCTATCCTGGCAAGCATTTATTCCTCAATAGCACCAAAAAGAGATTAAGCAGTTGTTTTCAGATTGCTGTTTGTAGAGTCTTGCTGTGCATAAATTGACTACCAATTTTCTCCTGAAGTACAGAAGTAATCAGTGTTGTTAAGTTGCTAATTGGCTGTAAAACACTTTGGGATGACCTTGGGTTATGAAAGATAGTGTAAATATTTAAATTTTTATTACATGAGAATATTGACAGCATTTAAAAATATGAAATAGTTGACACTTTCGATATAGTAAAATAATTGTACAGTTCTGCAGAGCAATTAGTTTACCAAGAAAGCTTCGTGATTTAGTGAGAACACATTTACTGTTAAATGCTTCAGTTGAATTTGAACAGTCACATGAGCAGTAGTGACCAAAAATGACCCACATCCTTTCAGTGAGAAACCTTTAATTTTTATTGATTGAAAAATTATAGGCAGTGAACTCTGATCCTGAAACTGAATATACAAATTCAAATGTTGAATATGTTTCCTAATAAATATTGGATGGATGAAACATATTTGCCAGTAGAATATTGACAAGAAGATCTGAGAAATAGCTAAAAAGGAGTATCAGTAATTTTCAGGATTCTGGTTTAAATTACAATAATAGTTATTGTACTGAAGGAGGCCATTCATCCGTTGTGCTGGTGCTGTTCTCTACAAGAGCAGCTCAGCTAGTCCCACTCCTTTGCCCTTTCCCCATAGCTCTGCAAATCTTTTCAGTTGGTTGTCCGATTCCCTTTTGAAAGCCATGATTGAATCTGCATCCACTACACTCAGGCAGTGTATTCTGGATCCTAACCACTTGCTGCATAAAAAAGTTTTATCTCATGTCGCCATTGGCTCCTTTGCCAATCACTTTACTTTGGCGTCTTCTGGTTCTCAATCCTCCCTTCTGCCGTTGGGAACAGTTTCTCTCCTTTTTCTAGACCCCTCATGATTTTGAACTATTAAATCTCTTCCGTCTTCTTGATGGAGAAGCTGCATATAGCTGAAGTGCCTAATCTCGAGCCATTCTCATAAATGATTCTGTATCCTCTCTAAAGCCTTCACATCCTTAAGTGTGGTGCCTGAAATAGGTAACAATACTCCAGCTGAGGCTAAAACTGTTTCATAAAAGCTCATCATAACTTCCTTGCTTTTGTACTCCATGATACCAGTTATAAAGCCCAGGATCCCATATGCCTTCATGTTTGACATTTGGCTCAGTTGGCTGGACAACTGATGTGGATCAGATTGGGAGCACAGGGTGCGGTCCCGTTCTGGCTGGGGTGGTGGATTTGTGATCTGCCTCCTTGTCCTACCCGTGGTGGAGGTTGTGTGTTGTGGGACAGACCTGCCTTTGGGCAGAGAGCTTAGTATAATGGCACCTCTGATTTCTTAACTACATACAAATCAATTCTGTCATTGACCTCTCGACATCCTCTCTCAAGCACTGTAATACACACCTTTAAAAATACTCCCACTTTACCTAATTTCTTTCCTTTCTGGTCTTTCTTGAACACCTTGTATCCAGGAATATTTAGTACCCAGTCTTGTCTTTTCTTGAGCCAGATCTGCATTATCACCATGATGTTTTCAATTTTCCCAGAACTTCATGTTTGAATCCCTCCAATTAGGTTTCTGCCCTTGCCACAGCGTTGAAACAGCTGTTATCAGGTCACAAATTACATCCTATGTGACTTCCCTCCTCGTTCTTTTTGACTTGTCTGCAGCCTTTGATATGGTTGACCACACCATCCTCCTCCAACACCTTCACACTGTCATCCAACTGGGTAGGACTGCTCTCACCTGGTTCCATTTCCATTCCTATCTATCTAATCATAGTCAGTATATCACTTGCAATACGATAAAAGTAAAATACTGCAGATGCTGGAAATCTGAAATAAAAACAGAAAATGCTGGAAAAACTCAGTGGGTCTGGCAGCATCTGTGGATGCACTTGTAATAGTTTATCTTCCTAGTCTCTGCACTGTTATCTCTGGTGTCTCCCAAGGATCTATCCTTAGCCCCTGCCTTTTTCACATGTACAGACTACCTCTTGGTGAAGCACATTATTAGTTTTTCAAAAGTACGCTAACGATACCCAACTCTACCTCTCCAGACTCCACTTCCACCACCTTTTCAGGAAGAGAGTCTCGACCCTCTGAGAGAAAAAATTTCGCCTCATCTCGGTTTTAAATGGGTGACCCCTTATTTTTAAAGAGTGACCCCTAGTTCTACATTCTCCCACAAGAGGAAACATCCTCTCCACATCCACCTTGTCAAGACCCTTCAGGATCTTATATGTTTCAATCAAATTGCCACTTACTCTTCTAAAATCCAGCAGATACAAGCCTAGCCTGTCCAACCTTTCCTCATAAGGCAACCCACCCATTCCAGGTATTAGTCTGGTAAACCTCTGAACTGCTCCCAACACATTTACATCCTTAAATTAGATGACCAATACTGTACACAGTACTCCAGATGTGGTCTCATTAATGCTCTGTATAACTGAAGCATACCTCACTACTTTTGTATTCAATTCCCCTTGCAATAAATGATAACATTCTATTAGCTTTCCAGATTACTTGCTGTACCTGTATACTAGTCTTTTACAATACATGCACTAAGACACCCAGATACCTCTGAATCTCAGAGCTCTGCAATCTTTCACTATTCAGATAATAACACAACACTGCCAAACCTTTAACATTGACTATCAATAACTTGCCAATCTTACTCAGAAAGACTACATGAGGTAAGAACATGAGATAAGAATTACTCATCTCACATATTCACAATTGCAGAGATTAATAGTTCAAAAGATGCATTAAAATCATGATCAAGCAGACTTAATAAAGATTAATAACCCAAAGATTGGTTTTATACGTAGTGTGGCACTTAAGCACCTCCACTTGTATATTCATGGATTTTATACATAGTGTGGCACTTAAGCACCTCCACTTGTATATTCTTGGATTTTATACTTCTAGCAAAGCGAAGAAAGATATTCTTGATGCTCATACATAAGAAAGCACAGAACAGCCAAACATTCATCCATTTATTTTTTTAAAAATGTATTAATTGACATGATAAACTGTTTTATCTGGGACCTATTCCATATACCATAATGCTTCAGAGAAAAAAATACTTTAAATCTCATATCTTGCTTGACACTCATTAAAGTTTTACTTGTCTTCTCCACTTCTGTGCTCACTGAACAAATGAGAAAAGCTATATATACATTTTGCTTTCTTCCAGACTCTCATCATGTCTTCTCTTCAGTCTTTGAAGAAAATAAGTCCAGCTTTGTAATAACTTGGATTCTTCAGCTTTGAATCTCCCTCAGCACTTTTCCCTAAATCTTCCCCAATTCAGCAACATCCTCTTGAAAATTGAAATTTCAAAGATGGCCTCATCAAATATATTGCAGAATTATTACAACTGGTTTTGGGTTATGAAAGGAAACCTGAAGGAAGGGTCAAGCAGTAAATGAGCTCCATGTTGAGTCACTAGCCAGATCCCAAACATTTTTCACCTTTGATAAGAGTTCTTTTATAGGAGAAAATGTGTTTTACATTTCCTGTTTCAATATCCACCATCTTACTTTCATTAAAAACAATAAGGAGGAAAGACATCCATAGATAAAGTGGATGCATCATGTGCTAGTTGGTCGTCTGGGGCTGTTAGAGCTGGACCTTCACTGTGTATCCAGAATATTATGATTCATGAGTTGAAAGCACAGAGTGACCCTGTGATAAAGACACGGGGCGAAACTGTCCAGATTGGCACTAAGTGCGGTAGCCAGCGTGAAAAAAGATGATTTACCTACCAGCTGCAATGGTGAGTTTTCACGGCGTATTGTCCCATTTCCGCCTCATAAGTTATGCAGTCACGGGAAACACACCAGATTGTTGGCAGTTGGCCTCCAATTGGCCTTTACCTCGCCGCTTCCTCATGCCGGGTGGCATATTTAAAATGCAGACACACACACAGTTCTTAATGCTTGCAGCCCAGGACTGCTCCGGTGAAGACATGGCCCCAAAAGGCAGAAAGATTGCACACCCCTGATTCAGTGACGCATCCCTGGAATGCCTTCTGGACGCCATGGAGGCCTGCCGCAAAGTCCTCTACCCCCGCTCTGGCCGCAGGAGGCCCATCACTCTCACCACTCCAGCTTGGGAGGCGATGGCAGAGGCGGTCAGTGCCAACGCTGCACACAAGAGGTCAGCCATCAAGCGTAGAAAATGGGTGAATGATCTCATCCGTGCTGCCAGGGTAAGTCAACCATCTCATCAGTCTAAACTCACCCACTCATAAGCCCATTACACATTCACTGGCATCTCACTCACTGCCAGCTCAAGGGACATCAGCACTCACTCTCACACACACCCTCACATCTCCATCTGGCCTCATCTCCTCTGGAGACTGCCTCCATCCTCTCCATGGCTCCACTCAGCAAACACACACTGGCATCCTTCCCATTTGGCCTGGCATGTGCCTTGCTCACACTCTCCATTTGTCTGTATGCAGGACAAGATTGAGCACAATCAATAGGAGAGGCTCCAGACCGGGCGGGGAGAGTGGGGGTGGAGTGCTGGACATCAAGGTCCTCACTCCATTCGAGAGTCGCACGTTGGAGCTTGCTGGAGAGGATGTCGACCGTTCCTGCAGCAATGGTGAAGTCGGCAGTGAACACCCACGGGAGGATCCTGCATCACATCATCCCTCTCCAATGCTACTCTGAGTCCACTGTTCTGTGTTCAACGCAGCTGCCAAGCACTAATAATCTCCACTTTCTCTCCTAGGCACATCTGACATGTCACTCTCAGGCAACCTTGGCCCCGACCCCAGCATCAATGAGCACCTCGGATAAGGACCACTGAGGGCAGCACCATTGAAGACCCGTCACAGCGCTCACCCACACCCTCCACCAGCGCAGCGACACACACCTTGGTGGGACCTAGATGTAGAGCAGGCTCGGGATCACAATCTAGTGAGCACAGCACACAATCTGTTCCACAGCAGGTGGAGACAGGGACATCCTTGGTCGCCGGCACCCAGAGGACTGCTGGAGGCAAGGAATCTGCTGAGTCCAAGTCAGATGATGAGTCTCTGGATGAAGTTTCACAACTCATGACATATCTCTTAACCCCTCGAATGTGCTGACCATTTGCACATTAGTAACAGCCTACATTGTTAACTTACTATTATTTCTTCTTCAAGATCAGGCCCCATAGCACCAACAATTTAAAATAAAAACGACCCATGCTTTGTACACAGCTACATTGACTTCATCTGCCACCCATTAAAAAAAAGAAAGATGCGGAAGCTTACTCCAACACTGATTCATTGCATATTCAGAATTCATCCCCTCTGAACAGAGTTACTACTTTTAAATGTATCAAGAAATATCCCTAAAAGTAAATTATTTAAAATTACATTTGGAAACTTTGCCTGGTTGTGCTGGTTTGTTGCAGATTTTGCATTTGGCAACATACAATGAGTTTGAGTAGGAACTTCAGGGAGAAAACACTTCTCAAATCTAGTGCAAGTTTTGCCCAGATCTCTGATTGCAGCAAGAGTGGATACTCCATGCCAGTTTGTTTAAAATAAACAGACTGCTTACAGTTAGTCTGCATTTTAATATTTGTACCACAAGGTTGAAGAGAACAGCATCTGTGAAAGCAGGCCATACATTTTTGTCAGTTATGCTTATACTTTTATATTTGTACCAATTGAAAACAAAACCATTATCAAAATGAATTAAATAGCAGAGTCAGGATGTATATGTTCATATCTGGGGGAGCTGCTGTAAGTCAATCAGGATGGGATTAAAGCTGAATTTTCAGTTTCAAAATCCTGTGAGGAAATATTAACTTTCAAGGCAATTTCTGACACTTCTGACACAGGCTGGAGCATTAAATTTAAATTTTACAACGTTATAATTAGTGTTTGGATGTTCAGAAACTTTTATGCCTTGGTGCAGCAATTTTGTTCATTTGATTTACCTGTCCTATGTTAACCAAATTCTGTTCGATTATGTGAAAAGTAGTAAAAAAGGAGACGTTTATTAAGTAAAAGCAATATGGATAATCTTTTTTGGTGGTATCTCAGTTTATTTATGGGCCTTTTTGAAACACTTATCACTGCTTCTGCAGGCATGATTGGAACCAAGACAATCTCGCTTCATAGGGAAGTGATTTATGGCAGTTTCCACTGTACATTAAACAGATAATGATATCTTGCAGATACTTAGTTTTATATTGAGTATGAGAATGAAAAATAACATGGACAGCAAATGTAAATCCTTTTTCCTCAAATGTGAGATTAGCTCCAACAGATATGACCAAAATGACAGGCAAAAAGGTGCTGTACATCAGAGATAGTCACACCATCCCATTCCAGACAATGCATAATAAAACTGCAGAGTATACAAATTGCAGCCAGTACTGTGGCCAAATTTATTACTATCTTGCTGAAGACACTTATGACAAATTGCTACTAATTTCTTAAAGTAAAACATTTTGTGAGAGGTGAATTTATGACATGCAGTATTCATGTGCATCATTAAACATTTTCAGTGAGCTCAAGCTGGTGACAGAATTGTCAGCAATTGCTTTGAAAGTTAATGTTTCCTTGCAGTGTTTTGAAACTGAAAATTCAGCTTTGAAGCCCGAGCGGGTTGACTTTTGCTTCCACTATCACACGCCCAGACTCCTTACAGCATATACTTCCCAACTCCCATACTTAATTCATTTTACTAACGGATTTGCTTTCAATTGTTACAAATGTTAAAGTACGAACACAATTGACAAAATGCCTGTTTTCATGGATACTATTTATTTCCTTTGAGCTTGTTGCACAAATATTAAAATGCAGCCCAGTTGTAATGGAGGGAAGTCCATTTATTTAAAACAAATTGGTATGGAGGTTCCACTTAGAGCACTAATAGATTTGGACAACATTGCGTTAGCATTGAGAAGTTTTTTTTCTAAAAGTTGCATTTCAAAATCATTTATATATCATCAAATGCAAAGTCTTCCATCAGCCAGGATAATTTGGAAGAGTTTTCAAACATAATTTTTAAAAATGGTTTTAAAACTGTTACCTGATATATTTAGGAACGATAACTTATGCAGTTTGATAATTGCAGCTGGAAATGAAATGAATTATCATCTATCGGTGCCCCAATTTTAAGTAGCTGAAAATGACTTTTAAAAGCTATACAGAATCATTTTCAGAACAGTAGTCAGATTGTCAGTAAGTTAGAAAAAATATATTCAAAAGCTTTGAAAGTTGTGTCACAGTTACATCATATATCTGTAAAGCTTATTAGAGATGGACACTTAATCTTTTAAAAAACTACAAGGAATACTGTGCCTTCACAAAATGTACTCCAGAGAGTTGGGTGACTTCTTCTATGGTGTGTACAGACAAGAAGCAGACATGTCTGCACAAATCTCTGGGAAATTACTTAAAATGCAAATGCCCCCCAGGTACTGATTGACTAACCATTACCATTTCAATGGCAGAGATTAAAAAGTGACAATGTCTGCTAGATCTGCTGGCCCCATGAAGGTGAAATTTCAAATAAAGTCATTCAGGAGGATAATCATATTTGGAATGTTGATAGGATATCAAACATTCCCCTATTGTGTGACAATTACATTGGCTTCAACACATTGTGTGGACAATAGAATGCATCAATACTGTCATAACATGGCTGAAACTAGCTGGAGAGAGAGCCAATACCTTATTAATCCACCAGGGCAGCTCAGTAGACCAATCTGGGATATGAAAACCAGAAGGAAGCCATCTGTCACATAGCTCAAGGAAGGACCCTTAGACAGAGAATTGGGGCTTAATTGTTTTACCTGAAAGACTATATTTCTTCACTACAGGAGCTCAGCCACGCTTTCATCTGAAACAGCCAGAAACTTCCAACCTTCATTGTCTTCAGTGAACCAAGAGGGAGTCCTGCAGGCCAGCAATGGTTCAACAACCATCTTAAGGACTGTGTAAAAAAGTGACCTGATTTCTTTTAGTCTGTTAATAATTTATGTGCATGTTACATCTTTATAACTCATCTTTTCTTGTATGAGTGTCTGTGTTTTTGGGAAGTTGGTGTTTATTACGTTTATATTTTGGGCGCTGTGAAAAATAAACATTAATCCTTTCTTTTCATTTAAACTTACAAGAAAGCCTGTTTTGTGTCTGTTCTTTGAAGTCACAGAATTAAAAAAAAGAAAAACACGCCTTCTCAAAAAAACTTATTGTTGTGGTCAGCTGAGAGGTGAGTAATGAGGAACAATTATCCTACATCTCCCCCCATCCTTACATCCAAAGGGACCAGCTTAATTTTAAAGCCCCCTTGAAGTTTCAGAATCAATGACAATTAGTGGAAATTTGTACGGATAATTAATTAACTCACCTCCTGATTCCCCAAAGCCTGTCCAAAATCTACAAGGCACAAGTCAGGAGTGTGATGGAATACTCCCCACTTGCCTGGATAAGTGCAGCTCCCACAACATCCAAGAAGCTTGACACCATCCAGGACAAAGCAGCCCACTTGATTGGCACCCCATCCACAAACATTCACTCCCTCCACCACGGATGTACAGTAGCAGCAGTGTGTACCATCTACATGATGCACTGCAGGAATTCACCATGGCTTTGTCAATAGCATCTTCCAAACCCACGACCACTACCGTCTAGAAGGACAAGGGCAGCAGATAGATGGGAACACCACTACCTGGAAGTTCCCCTCCAAGTCACTCACCATCCTGACTTGGAAATATATCGCCGTTCCTTCACTGTCGCTGGGTCAAAATCCTGGGACTCCCTTCCCATCAGCACTGTGGGTGTACATGGACTGCAGTAGTTCAAGAAGGCAGCTCACCACTACCTTCTCAAGGGCAACGAGGGATGGGCAATAAATGCTGGCTGAAGCTCACATCCTGTGAATGAATAATTTTAAATAATGATGTGGGGCATGGCTAACTTAGTAGGCAGGGCTGGCTTCTGGTCTGAATTTTTTTAAATAAATGCCAAAGTTTTCAGAAATTTGATTTGTGCTGAACATTTGCCCTTAAAATTCTGCAATCTTTTGTTCAAACTACCAAGGTGAATGGGTAATTAACATATTGGAGATATAGGTCTGCCTATTGAAACTAACTTTTGGCATGAGCTTGACTTGAAAGCTTTGAATGAGAGCAAAAATTATAACTTTCTATTTATCTTTGTCAATGTTTCCTGTACATAGTTTGCTTTTGCCTAAGATCAAATTGCTATGAATACTCCTTGAGTTTCAGATGGGCTGTTGAATTGTAATAATTTAATCCAATGATACTTCTGAAGACCAGAATGTGATGCTGCAATGTGATGCTTATACATGGGTGGACAGCTGTTGCTGTTCATACTTTTCCTTTTTCTTCTGCAATTTGTCTTTGGTTTCTTTATTTTCATTTTTCTGTTTCATTTTCTACCCATTTTCTCCCTTGCATTTGAAAGCATGGCAAAGTTAAACAGCCCAAAATATTTTTCGGACATATTGGTGGGAAGGGTAGAGGAGGCAGTTGGCCATAGGGAAAAGCGGTTTTGGGAAAGAGACTGGAAAGGACTCGTCTATCTGGACTGTTTCAAAATCTTTAACAGATTAATGGAGTATAAATGATTCATTCGCTTAAGTGAGTGCCACCTTGGGCCTACACTCCTTCAAAATAAACAATCCCAAACTCATAAACCTTTTCTAATTGTTCGGATTGCTTAACTTTAGTATCAGATTGATTGGTCTCTGCATTGCCTGGATATCCTTGCTATGGTATGATGACTTGAATGGAACACAAACTCCAGGTTTGGCTGGACAATGCCCTGTGCAAACTCATTATCACCTTATTATACAATTTGAACCTGATTACCTTTCCATAGTGTTGCTGTTGGATTCAGGCGTCCATCAAATACCCCAGATTCCTCAGTTGTGTAATGTCCTTGTAGCCAAGAGCCACTTAATTTCCACTCACATTATTTATTTCCTTTTGTTTAGCTTAAATGTACATTAAATGCCATTTGTCATTCATCAATCCACCTCCCCAACCTAGTCAGATGCCTTCCACAGTTTGTTCTTTTCTGTTTGAAGCGCCTCTTAGTTCAGTATAACCAGCAAACGTTGATTCTGTTCCTAGATGTAAACAAAGCAAGTCAGTTTTCATTCATGTTCCTTGAGGAGCAATTATTTTTAAAGTTCAGTTGGATTATTCATGCAAACATATATGTAGGGACATTTTTAGGACAAGACTTCTAACATTTACAATTACAGCGCTACTTTGCATAGAAGTTACTTGTTGAGAAATATTTATAAGAGCTAGTAAAACTTGAAAACGTGTTTAGTTGTCTTGATATCCACATGGGTGTCTAATCTTTTTTTATAAAAGGCAGTGAACCATGGTCCCAAAATATGAAACAAAATCTTTTGTCAATTTGTTCTGACATTAGGACAATGTAGATGATTTCTTCTCTATTCTTGACAGCGTTCAATACATTTGAATGGTGAATCGGATGGTGAGTTGCTATTTTCAGGAGGCTTTTGGTGGAGTGTCACGTAAGGTGACCAGACATCCCTGTTTGGTTGGGACAGACTGGGTTTTTCACTAAGTGTCCCGCTGTCCTGACAGTTTTCTCCAGATTGCTCAAATGTCCAGGTTTTCAGCTCCGTTGAGGTCCCTCCCCTTAAACTTGCCCCTCACATTCCATTTACTGTTGGCAAACCAAAAAAAAAACTTTTAGATAAAAGCATAATACTGCGGATGCTGGAAATCTGAAACAAAAACAGAAAATGCTGGAAAAACTCAGCAGGTCTGAGAGCTTCTGTGGAGAGAGAAAAACAAAGTTAACGTTTTGAGTCCATATGACCCTTCTTCAGAACCGCTGGGGATGTGTTTCCCCATCACTTGGCCTTGCTGTTCACTTTTATCTGCTCTGCTTCCCCCCTCCTCAGTGAAGCAGCAGCAGCTGCTTTGTGCACAATGCTGGGGCTCACCATGGCTCTTTCTGTCTGAGGCTAGATTGAAATCTTAAATTACTTTGCATCCCCACATGCTTTAAACTTTTCATCTCAATACTTTTTCATGTGTTCGGTGTTTGTTACAATAACTGTGCTACTCTGCAATCTTCCCCACTATTGCATCATGTTATTGAGCTGTAGAGCTTTTCTCATGGTCTCTGGAACAGCTGGAGTGAATTTGCTGTTTCTACACAGTTTGAGATAAGCCTATCTATTTAATTTTGCTATGAAGCAGGACATTTCCTCCTGACTACATCTTGTCCAAGTGAAGCAATATCAAGGCAGAGTGTGGTAAAATTAAAAAAATATACTTGTGTCAACTGATTTTGCATTATATTCTTCGATAGACTTTACATTCTCCAGGTTAAATTAATTTAAGTTACCTGCAAGTCAGTGAGATTAATGAAAATATTTTACAATGGTTTTCTTCTTATTTGAGCTTTATCCACATATTGAGAAACATTTGTCACTCCTTTAATTAGATCAACACATTTCACCAATTTCAGTTCATTTCCAGGAAATGATAATATACGTACATATGAACATATGAATTAGGTGTAGGTGTAGGCCATTCGGCCCCTCAAGCCTGCTCCACCATTCAATAAGATCATGGTTGATCTGATTGTGGCCTCAACTCCATATTTCAACTGTGATTATTAATCAACCCTGCTTTTTTTTTGACCTGAATGAGGATTAACTACATGAAATTTGCTAAGCTATTAAAGTTTTGTTGGCCAATTTTTCCCAGTCTATCTTAATAATAGTTTATAGCAATGTTGAGAGAAGTAACATTATCCAGAAAAATATGAAATGGGTAAAGGCAAGCATCTGAAACACATTCACAAGAGGCCAAAAGCATTATCTTCTGAAGGTAATGAGGTGCATCATTATTTTGGTTTTGTAATGTTGTTTAAGAAGATGGAAATGTAGGCATCAGCCAAGTCTTCAGGCTGTCTACATAGGTGCAAAAATGATGTTCCAACTTCAGAACAGAAGAATTTTTGGGTCCTCATACATATGATCAATGACAGTAAGACAGTTCTTACATGTCAGAATATTTTCCCTACAGATTTGTTTTGGTCACCTTCAAGGTATCAAGTGAAACTTTAAAACTGACATCCATAAGATACCCCAGTTTGTATATATAGGATATATATATATATCTCTAGGATACACATATATAGGATTAGGATTTTGATTAATCCCATATGATTAATGTTTTTGCTGTCTTTTTACTGGTGGATTTGTACTGTAGCGAACAATAATGAAATGGTTAAAGTTCTTCATTCCAAGGAACTTTAGAGTTTAACATTTCAAGATACAATTTAGCTGATTTGGGAAGTACAAGATGTGTGATGCATGCCAGCTGACTTCTTTATGTCATTACAATGGGACCAAGGTAGAGATAGGAAGTGGGACAATAAGGTTAGGATGATTTCACACATGTCTAGATAGCAAAGAAATTTGCACCTAGTGTTTTGTAGGAACTACCTAATTACTGTATATCACAATATATCAAGCAGCTAATGAACTGCCATCGAGGCTCCCATCTCTTTAAGCTACAATATCTCACCTCCAAGAACTGCCAGCCAATCGGCAGCTCTTCAGTTCAAGCAGTGCCACTAGGAGCAGCGGCTGCTGCTGGTACCACACTGAGCTCAGACAAGCAGCATGGACACCATGTTGTGAGAATGGGTTGAATTTATGACATCCTCATGAACAGGTTGGGAGGTGGAAGTTTCTGGAGCATCATGAAGGAAAGCAGTGAGTGGAGTGTCCAATGCCTTCCCAATACTGTGGAATTATATGAGCAGTGGGGAAGGTGGAGGACAGCCTTTCTGCCTATAGGCCAATTGATGTCCTTAAGTGACCAAATAAGGGTCACTTAAGGGCCATTTCCGGCTGCTGCTGGCATGTTATCAGTTGCGGGGAATCCTCCACGACATGGGGAGGCCAGCCAATAAAACTTAAGAGGCCTCCATATGGGTTATGGTGGTGGGCCTCCTGATCAGCCACTCTGTGGCAAGGGCTGACCACTGGACATCCTCCCCCGCCATTGCCCTCACCACCTTGCCCTCACCAGTCATCCCCTTTCTGGGGCCAGCCAGTCTGGCCACAGCGACCTGACCCCACTTAGCTTGTTCTGAGCACGGTGTGGTCCCAGCAGTAGCCACTGCTTGAACTGAAGAGCTGTCGGTTTTCGATTCGCTGGCAGTTCTTGGAGGTGGGATATCGTAGTTTAAAGAGATGGGAGCCGCGACAGCAGTTCATTAGCTGCTTGGTTGCCACTGATTCTGGTCGAGGTCCTGGATATGGCCAAGGCAGGGGTGTCCCTACTGGCTTTCTGGCCCATCACTGCTGCAAAAAACTTCAGCCTAATAAGTCAGCAAAGACAACGTGCACGCCTAAAGGCCTATAAAGGTCTTGAACTTTTCTTCTCAATTTGTAGAGAGAGTCAAAGTCACAGCATCAATGAAAATTATGCCACCACCCAGATGAAAAACATGGTAACTGCATTTATTTCCCTGTATGTCTACAGTTTGTGTTAGTGTCAGAGTTGAATTCTCCTATATTAGTGAGTGGTGCCAGAATCTGACTAGCAACACTCCTTCCTGTGTGATATTATGTGCCTTGAATGATCGGGACTTGTACATAATCAAACTTTGTTTTGGTAGGTAACCATTTTGGAAGGTTTGTGGGATTTACCATCCAGTCATTCAAGTAACCATGGTGACTGTCAGAGAAGCTCTTCAAAAGAAATTAATTGCATAACCAGCAGTGATCACCATAACAAACAAAACACAAGTTGCATGTGACTGTGATGACCCACATAGATTTGGTGAATGAGAAAAATACATTAAGAGCAATAAGGCATTGGTTAAGATGCTCGACTCACTTTTGCACACTGTTAAGCAAAAATAGAATATGTATGTTGAAAAAGAG
Source organism: Cetorhinus maximus (assembly GCF_964194155.1). Classification (NCBI taxonomy): domain Eukaryota; kingdom Metazoa; phylum Chordata; class Chondrichthyes; order Lamniformes; family Cetorhinidae; genus Cetorhinus; species Cetorhinus maximus. Next base: position 56,398,578 of record NC_135884.1, read on the forward strand.
AAAGTGCAGTGTGAGGCGACACATCAGCAATGAATAAATAACAAATTGGTCATTCTGAATCAGCTTCAACTGGTCGCTAGCATCGTTACATCCAAGGGTTAGGGAGTCAGCAGGCAATATAGGATTGGATACTTTATGGAAAACAGGGGCAGAATTTTCCCCCCGTTGGGGGTGAAGTTGAAGTGTGGGCGCATGGAGGCGAGCCTCTGATTGGCGCCCCTGATTGGGGGTGTACCGCCATTTTACGTGGACGGGTCAATTAAGGCCCGCCCAGCGTGACGTCTGCAAAGAAGTGCTTTGCGCTCCCTGTGCAGGCAGGGGGGCGGGGTAGGAAAGCCCTAAACCCGAGAGTGCGCTCTTTCACGCACGCGCATGAAAGAGCGCACTCATCTCCCTGAGGCAAAGTGCTGTCTCAGGGAGATCGTCTCTACAGTAAAAAATATTAAAAAGAGAAAAAAAAATTCCCTGACATGTCCCCTCATGTGACACTGTCACAAGAGTTGGGATATGTCCATAACTTATTTTAAAAAACTTTAATAAAATTTTTAAAAACCTACATGAAACCTCATCCTGCCCCTGGACGAGGTTTGATGCTTTTTCTAATGCCCGCCAGGTCTCCTGGTCTGCCCGCCAACCTTAAAGATGGATGGGCATGTCCACTAATTACATTAATAACTCTGTCAATGGCCTCAATTGGCCATTGACTGGTCGGCAGGCGCACAGCTGATTCAGCCTACCCCGCCTACCTGAAAATTTAAATGGAGCGGGGTGATGTCGGGAGTTCCGCCTGATGTCACCGCGGGTCATTTTATGTGTCGGCGAGCAGGCCCCACCTTCCCTCCCCCACCCCTGCTCGCTGACAGGAAAATCCTGTCCCAAGGATTTGAAATAAGAGCTAGAAAATGTTAGAGAGGCCTTTTGTGAGTTTATGACCTAGTCAATGAGATCAGAGGATCACAAACAATGTAAATTTAAAAAGCAAGAATTTAAGGGGTTTGAGGAACTCTTGGCTGTGTGGAGGGAGAGGAGCTGTTTAAAAGAATGAGAGACCATGGGCCAGGTTTTCTCCTTCGAGTCAGGACCATGAGACAGGCCATTTCCGATGTCACGTTCCTGCTTTCTGGAAGCTGGAGAACTGCTAGGAGGACTTAGTCTCCTGGAGTCAGAGTCAGGCTGGAGTTGGGAACACCGCCCCCTGCCTGCAAAGCAGGCCTGAGGTGGCAGAGGCATGGGGTTGCGAGGCAGGTTGGTTAGAAGGTATGCATTGGTTCACTGGGATATCGTTCGGTCCTGTACATGGCTGTTAGAACCCCTAACCCTCACATCCCCCTGTCCCCTCACACGCCCCTGCCCCCTCACTCTTACCCCTCATCCCATATGCCCCATGTCCCCTCATATCAGCTATGCCCCTTCCATGCCTCCTCATATACCTCAAGCTCTCTCCATTGCCCCACAAATCCGCTCCATACCCATGCCCCTTCCACCCCCGTACCCTTTCATTACTGCCATGCTTCCCAAGCATCCCTCATGCGCACTCTCCCAGTATCCACTATGTACAGAACCAGTGAGCCATTAGCAAGTCTTTGAAATGCTCCTGAAACTGACACAATAACTAAAGATGCTTTGAAAATATCACTTGGAAACAAACTGCTCATCTTTTAACCTTATAAAAATGTCAATTAACCAAACCATTCATAGTGTCAACGAGTAAAGCTTTAGTCTTCTTACCATCTCTTAATCTTGTTATTTTGAGGTAGAGAGACCAAGGGGATTTTTAGTGATAAATCATGTTTTGTGGACCAATTCATGGAAGAAATGTGCAACCAAAATAAGTGAGTTTCAGTAAGGCTATTTTAAAATACTTTGGGTTTTAAAGGTAATCTAAGGCAATTTGTTTTTAAAAAAAATAACATGCATTTTCAAGCCTCGAATGAGCTGCAAAACACCTCTATAACTGCTACATTAAAACAACTACAACTGAATCTTTTCAGTGGCTCCAACAGTTGAAAGTGCTTTTTATTTCCTGTTCAGGAACTTGATTGATAGCTGATTAAATTCTAATCTGAATGGAGAGTTATTTATTTTTAGATTGAAAGGAAGGCATGGATGTCCTTTGCTGCTCTGCACTTTCAGAGAAATGGTACACAATTTTCCTAAGCGCAATTTGGGAAGAAAATCAGGCAAAGTAACTAAAAGACTGTGAGCAAATGGTACATCAATGTGAAAGTAATTAAAGGGATTGTTTAAAGGAATAAACAGGCACAAAGGGGACATGATATCAGAATAACGCCATTAAAAAATTGATCTCAAAGGCAGTATACATCGACATTTCTCTTAGATTCAAAAATTTGTTAAATGGCAGTATTATTGACAACAGCATTTCATATTTTATATCAGATCAATAAATGAAAATCAGGAAATTAGATAGGAACATGAGTTTGGTGTAATGTGAGAAGACATGGATTGGTGTGTTAGGGAGCCTTGCAAGCAAATTGATCTTGCATTGTGACTGTTTTTGTGATAATACTATCGCTATCTGCTAACAATACGCTGACTATTTAAAGTGGAATCAATAAACTTGTTGGAGAAAAATATACATATGGAATGTGCAAATTATCTCCTTAGACTGCACTTTCCAAACCCATGACCGCTACCATTTAGAAGCACAAGTGCAGTAGACACGGGAACATCACCACCTAGAAGATCCCCCCACCATCCTGACTTGGAAATATATCGATAAAAACAAAAAGCTAAAAGCTACTGCGGATGCTGGAAATCCAAAACACAAACAGAATTACCTGGAAAAACTCAGCAGGTCTGGCAGCATCGGTGGAGAAGAAATCAGTTAACGTTTCGAGTCTTCACGACCCTTCGGCAGAACTGAAGCATAGTTAGGAGAAAGGTGAAATATAAGCTGGTTTAAGGTGGGTGGGGGGGGGGGGCGGCGGGAGAGAGAAGTTGAGGGTGTGGTGATTGTGGAGATAAGCAAGCAGTGATAGGAGCAGATAATCAAAAGATGTCACAGACAAAAGGATCAAAGAGGTGTTGAAGGTGGTGATATTTGTCTAAGAAAAGTGCTAATTAAGAATGGAAGACAGGACACTCAAGGTACAGCTCTAGTGGGGAAGGGGTGGAAAGACTAACAAAGTTTTAGTTTTAGATTTAAAAATAATGGAAATAGGTGGGAAAAGAAGAATCTATATAAATTATTGGAAAAAAAGGGAGGGGGGAGAAATGGGGTGGGGATGGGGGGAGGGGGAGTTTAAGATCTAAAGTTGTTGAATTCAATATTCAGCCCGGAAGGCTGTAAAGTGCCTAGTCGGAAGATGAGGTGCTGTTCCTCCAGTTTGCGTTGGGCTTCACTGGAACAATGCAGCAAGCCAAGGACAGACATGTGCAAGAGAACAGGGTGGAGTGTTAAAATGGCAAGCGACAGGGAGGTTTGGGTCTTTTTTGCGGACAGACTGCAGGTGTTCTGCAAAGCGGTCGCCCAGTTTGCATTTGGTCTCTCCACCAAACACACCCCACTGGTGGCATTCCATAGGGATCGTTCCCTCCGGGACACCTTGGTCCACTCCTCCATCACCCCCTACTCCTCAACCCCCACGTATGGCACCTCCCCATGCCCACGCAGAAGATGCAACACCTGCCCCTTCACTTCCTCTCTCCTCACCGTCCAAGGGCCCAAACACTCCTTTCAAGTGAAGCAGCATTTCACTTGCATTTCCCCTAACTTAGTCTACTGCATTCGTTGCTCCCAATGCGGTCTCTTCTACATTGGAGAAACCAAACGCAAACTGGGCGACCACTTTGCAGAACACCTGCGGTCTGTCCGCAAGAAAGACCCAAACCTCCCTGTCGCTTGCCATTTTAACACTCCACCCTGTTCTCTTGCCCACATGTCTGTCCTTGGCTTGCTGCATTGTTCCAGTGAAGCCCAATGCAAACTGGAGGAACAGCACCTCATCTTCCGACTAGGCACTTTACAGCCTTCCAGGCTGAATATTGAATTCAACAACTTTAGATCTTAAACTCCGCCTCCCCCCATCCCCACTCCATTTCTCCCCCCTCCCTTTTTTTTCAATAATTTATATAGATTCCTCTTTTCCCACCTATTTCCATTATTTTTAAATCTAAAACTAAAACTTTGTTAGTCTTTCCACCCCTTCCCCACTAGAGCTGTACCTTGAGTGTCCTGTCTTCCATTCTTAATTAGCACTTTTCTTAGACAAATATCACCACCTTCAACACCTCTTTGATCCTTTTGTCTGTGACATCTTTTGATTATCTGCTCCTATCACTGCTTGCTTATCTCCACAATCACCACACCCTCAACTTCTCTCTCCCCCCACCCCCCCCCACCCCCCCCACCTTAAACCAGCTTATATTTCACCTTTCTCCTAACTATGCTTCAGTTCTGCCGAAGGGTCGTGAAGACTCGAAACGTTAACTGATTTCTTCTCCACCGATGCTGCCAGACCTGCTGAGTTTTTCCAGGTATTTCTGTTTTTGTTTTGGAAATATATCACCATTCCTTCACTGTCACTGGGTCAAAATCCTGGAAGTCCCTCCCTAACAGCACTGTGGGTATACCGACACCACATCGACTGCAGCAGTTCAAGGAGGCAGCTCACCATCACCTTCAAGGGCAATTAGGGATGGGCAATAAATGTTGGCCTAGCCAGAGATACCCACATCCCATGAATGAATAAAAAAAATCAGACGTTACTAGCTAAAGGTAATGAGGGAATCTAGAAAGTCCAGATACCTATTGTTGTTCCAGGTTAAGTGGTGACTGTCAATGTGTTGTGATGTGCTGTAGAGTTAGGACCATAGAACCATAGAAAAGTTACAGCACAGAAGGAGGCCATTCGGCCCATCTTGTCCATGCCAGCTCGAGAACAACCAGGTGCCCTTTCTAGTCCCACCTTCCTGCCTCCGGCGCATAGCCCTGCAGCTTATAGCACTTAAGGTGCAGATCCAGGTACTTTTTAAAAGAGTTTAAAGTTTCTGCCTCTACGTCCAACTTGGGCAGCGAATTCCAGACACCCACTACCCTCTGCGTAAAAAAGTTCTTCCTCATGTTCCCCCTACACCTTCTGCCACTTATCTTGAATCTATGTCCCCTGGTTCTAGAATTCTCCACCAAGGGGAACAATTTTATACTGTCCACTCTATCTATTCCCCTCATAATTTTGTACACCTCAATCAAGTCACCTCTCAGCCTTCTTTGTTCTAAGGAAAATAACCCCAACCTATCCAATCTCTCCTCGTAGCTACACTTTTCTAACCCTGGCAACATTCTTGTAAACCTCCTCTGCACTCTCTCCAGAGCTATTACGTCCTTCCCGTAATGTAGTTAGCAGAACTGCACACAATACTCCAGTTGTGGCCTCACCAGTGTTTTATACAATTCCAACATTATATCCTTACTTTTATATTCTATACCTTTGCCAGTGAAGGAGAGCATTCCATATGCCTTCTTTACAACCTTGTCTACTTGAACTGCTGCCTTCAGGGACCTGTGTACTTGTACGCCAAGATCTCTCACTTCATCTACCCCTCTTCGTATATTCCCATTTATTGTGTAATCCCTCTAACTGTTTGACCTCCCTAAATGTATGACCTCACACTTCTCTATGTTAAAATCCATCTGCCACTTTAACGCCCACTCCACCAACCCATATATATCGTTTTGGAGATTATGGCTTTCCTCTACACTATCCACTACTCGGCCAATCTTTGTGTCATCTGCAAATTTCCCAATCGTGCCCCCCACTTTCATGTCCAAATC